>NC_047034.1:97958902-98588447 GCF_011762595.2 Tursiops truncatus | reverse complement strand
ACATGTCTGGAAATGAGCAGGAGTCCTTTCTGGAACCCACTCATAATGCATTTTTATACTTGAGTTCATGTATTCCTCCATGTTCATGAAAACAAATTCAAGTGATATTCAAGCCTAGACATCCATTATCTTCCAGATTCTTCTTGAAGATACTGCTCTGTATTCTCCCTTCATTTCTGATGCCCACAAGTCCCTTCTTTTACCATTTCCCTTCTTCTTAAGGAAATTCCTTCAGTCGTTCTTTTAGTTATGCTTCCTGGAAATAAATTCTTAGTATTTCTTGAGTTAAGAATGTCTTGTTTTATCTTTCCTTTTTGAAGGAAATAGGATTATGGGTTGATAGTTCTTTTCTTTCAACAGTTGAAAAATTTTGTCTCACTTTCTGGACTTGATGGTTTCTGATGATGAGAAATCTATTGTCGTAGTTGTTTGCTCCTCATAGGTAAGATGTCATTTTTTTCTTGCTTTCAAGGGCCTTTTGCCTTTAGTTTTCAGAAGTTTGATAATGATGTGTTTTGGTATGGGTTTCTTTGGATCTCTCATGTTTGAGATGCATTCAGCTTCTTGAATCTTGTAGGTTTATTTATGTCTCTTACAAAACTTGGGAAGTTTTCAGACATTATTTCTTTTTCATCCCCTCCTTCTGTGACCTCTCCTCTGGCACTCTGATAACATGAATATTACAACTTTTGTTACACTCCCACAGTTCCCTGAGACTTTGTTCATTGTTTTCCTTTCTGTCTTTTTTCTCCCTGTTTTTCAGATTGGTTAATTTCTACTGCTCTATCTTCCAGTTCACTGATTATTTCTTTGTCCTCCCCATTCTTTTGTTGAGCCCATCAACTGAGTTTTGTATTTGTTATTAGATTTTTCAGTACTGAAATTTCCATTTGGTTCTTTATAACTATGTCTTTTTTGAGACTTTCCATATTTTCCATTTGCTTCAAGCCTGTTTGTAATTGCTTCTTAGAGCAACTTTATGATGTCTGCTTTAAAAATCTTCATCAGATCATTCTAAATCTCTGTTACTGCTATCTTGGTATTGGCATCTATTAATTGTCTTTTACCATTCAGCTTGAGGTCTTCCTGGGTCTTGGAATGATGAGTGATTTTCAATTAAAACGTTGACATTTTGGGTATTATGCTAAGGGACTCTTCATCTTATTTAAACCTTTTGTTTTAGCTGGCATTTTTGGATACCATTCTGGTAGAGGAGGGCAAGGTTGCTGCCTCATTACTGTCCAGATGCCCTACTTGTCCTCCTTTGACACCTGAGGGACATAACTCCTTGTTACTGCCAAGAGAAGATAGGAGTTCTGGCTCCCCTCTAGGCCTCATCTGACACCAGGGGGCTGTGACGGGGCGGGGACAGAGTGGCCTTGTTACTGCTGGGTGGTGATAAAAATCCTGACTCTCAGGCTTCACTGGTGGTGCAGTGGTTGAGAGTCCGCCTGCCGATGCAGGGGACACGGGTTCGTGCCCCAGTCCGGGAAGATCCCACATGCCGCAGAGTGGCTGGGCCCGTGAGCCATGGCCGCTGAGCCTGCGCGTCCAGAGCCTGTGCTCCGCAACGGGAGAGGCCACAGCAGTGAGAGGCCCGCGTACCGCCAAAAAAAAAAAAAAAAAAAATCCTGACTCTCCATTAGACTTCCTCTGACAAGGCCCCGGGGGGGGGAGGAGAAGGGACACCTCATTACTGTCAATGGGGTGGAAGTCCATGCCTCCCACATATGGGAGCTTATTATTGCCCAGGAGCGATGCTGGGTGCCTTGTTACAGCCTCCTGAGGCTGGAGGTAAGAGACCCATGCTTGTCCTTTGCTTGTGTGGACAGGTGTGGCGCTGCAGTGTTTAAGCTGTGGTGTTTGGCTAGAGAAGAGCAGTTACGGTCAAAAATTTTCTGTCTTGCTAGGCTGTCTTTTCCTGGTTCTCTGGCTAGAAAGAGTAGGGGTTTTTTGTCTGCACCTGTTGTTTCTGGGTGGCTGGCTTCTTTGGCTCCAAGTCTGGGATATATGAGGCAAAAAGAAAACTCAGGAAATTCTCCACTGTGTGGTGCCTTGGGTCCTGAGATTCCTAGCCAGACTGCCTTCTCCCCTCCTTTCAGAATCTCTTTATGTTCGTTCTAGATATATAAAGGTTTTTAATTGTACTTACTCAGAAGCATAGGGAAAAGTACACCTACTCCATCTTCCTGGAAGCAGAAGTACTCCTCCATTAGCATTCTGATATATGTTATTTCCACTTTATATTTTATAACAGGATGTTAATTCTGATTGTTAAATTGGCAACACAAGATACTGCACTCCACTTTCTTGCCAGAGAATATAAGTGATGCTAAACACTCTGCTCCCCAATTACCATCAATGTTAGGTAGTAAGCAGCCATATTAAAGTGGGATTTACCTCAGAGGTCACAGTCTAGTCCTCACATGAAAAATTTTACCTGGGTCATGTCAGACCATCCAAACCTGCATATCTGGTCCCTGAGAGAAATGCTTATGCTATAAAGTGCTGAGGCACTGTACTGCATCTATGTTGAACAACATTATAATATAAAAAGCAAGTGTATAAATAATAAAAAATTAAGTAATTTCTAAGTTATTTGTAGAGGGCTAATAAGAGTATGATGGGGCTTCCCTGGTGGCACAGTGGTTGAGAGTCCGCCTAGCGATGCAGGGGACACGGGTTCGTGCCCCAGTCCGGGAGGATCCCACATGCCGCAGAGCGGCTGGGCCCGTGAGCCATGGCCGCTGAGCCTGCGCGTCCGGAGCCTGTGCTCCGCAGTAGGAGAGGCCACAACAGTGAGAGGCCCGCGTACCGCAAAAAAAAAAAAAAAAAAAAAAAAAGAGCATGATGGACTACATCTCAAAGTATCACTTTATGAAGACAATGGATGATTTTCCCTCAGCTTTGTACCACAAGAAGGTAAACAACCAATTCATTTCTATATTTTGAAAGCTGTGATTTCTTTGCTTTGGCTACCGGGAAGTTCACAGTCAAGTTTGTTAATGCCTCCAGTACCATATGGCATAGATTGTGTGTATTGGCCTTGCCCCTGACTTCTTTTATTTTTCAATCAAGATTTTACTTTTACCCAGAGTTCCTCATATATTTGGGTTTTTTTTTTCATATATTTGGTTTTTATCCAGTAGTACAGTATACATTTTGGAACATGATCTCATTTATTTTAGAAACATACAGGTGAACAAATATGTTAAAAAAAAAAAATAGAGGGTTTGTAAGCCCTCAAAAGGACAGGAAATGAACCTCAGGTTTGTTCTCAACCCGTAATAGAAACTTAATGAGTGCTATGCTTTTGATCCCGCAAGGCCTCTTTCTCAAGAGACCCTACAAGAACATACTTGTCACATAATTTTCACTTTATTTGTTAGACGGAGTTTTGTGAAGGGACAGACAAACACAAGTACTACCTGGAGGACCGAAGCACCACTGTGGAGAAACTGAAGACCACTTTCAGCTGAGTCAATTCCACCAGTGGCCAAAATGGGAAATCCAGGCAAAGCGCGAGCAATGGTGGTCACAGCTCTCAAAGCAATAGGTCTGATGGCTGTGCCTACAGAAAATGAGGATGATCAATGGTTAGTATATTGACCACTTGAGCATATTGCCTTATAATCACTATCATGTGATGGCAGTGTTGTACTAGACGAAATTCAATTTTATCTCTACTTAAGATATATACGTATGTAATATACAAGCATTGCTATGTTTCAAAGTATGTTAATTTGTAAATGGATATGTACTTATTTTAAGGACTTTGATGCTATTATTGCATGCAGGCATGTTATGCAAGTGGGTATAGCAACTCTAGGACTCTCACATAAAATACATACATATCACAATTTGATATACAGTAATGTGTAAAAGATTGTATGGAACACTTGAGCATCTGTTTTAAAAAGAACAAGGAATAGCAGATTTTGTAAAAGAAAAACAATCACATACAGTGCATAAATAGACATACAGCTCTGTTATGTTTCCGCGAAGTATAAAGCAGCTGGTGTGAATAGAGATACTGCAAAAACAAGCAAGGTGCTGATGAACTTACAGATTCCATATTGCATTTTACATGTATTTCCCAAAATCTGATAGTGATTTTACTCAAACATAGTAAGCCTAATCTAATTTTCAATACATTAGAACATTTTAATCAAGTTAAAGAGAATTTACTAGAATTCAGTAATTAGAGTATGCGTTTGAGTTTGTATACATTATTTAACCAAACATTACCAATACATTATTTGCTAATTGTCATAAAGGCTGTATGGATGGACAGAATACTCTGAGGTCACTTTTTACATGATTACACTGTATAAGGCTGCTTAGACTCTCAAGGGTTAACCCAACTGGGAGTAAATTAATGCTCTCGTAACATAGTAATATAATTTGATATTTCAGATGTACACTCATACGTCAACGGTCCTTTAAAGGCATTTTCTGAAGTAAAAATAGTTCTTTTTGTGCAACAATGTGGCATTGCCTCAAATAAGGGCTCTACAAACAACAAAACAAGCAAAGGGTAAAATAAGCCTCATGTGGTGCATACTTCGGCATCTCCTCCACCACCACAAGCATCCTTACCAGCATTCTCAATATGTATTCATTGGTGCTCCTATTAAGGAAGCACAAAGAGCTTTCATTAAAATCAGCGGTTTTCTTTTTATCCTGTTCATTTCAGATGAAACTGAATTTACGTGTAAACTAATGCTTTAGCACTCAACACCAAAAATGTTTGTGGAAATGTCTACTTGGCGCTCCCACACCTAAAAAATCTTCCTCTAGATAGCAGTGTTTCTTAGTCAAGAATATTCAATGCTGACACTTCAGGATTCCATAACTGACATTTAAATACAGGGTAGTAAGTTAGGGCAAATTAGAAACTGAACGTCAAGATTCTATTTCTATTTCAAAATATTTATCAGCAACTTCTTCTTAGTCTATATGTTTTAACCATAAAAAAGGCTAACATAGTGGACAGGAGAATGCATGGAAAGAATACACACACATATTTATAGAAACATACCTTTAGCTATACTAAAAAGAAATTCAAGAGTAAAAGTTAGAGGAAAGCATTTTTAAAGGAAGTTGTAACTTAAATAAACCTTTTAGACAGACATACAGCTATCTTGGCATAATATAACTGATGTGTTCAATATATGCTAAGTTGATGGCTCCTTTACACACATGTTACTTTGAAGTAATAAAGAAATATTGGGATTCTTTTTTTTTCTTATTTAGTTGACCCTGGAGAGTAAAGGAAATTTTTGCTAAGCAGATAAATAATTTATTTCTAACTGCACTGTTAGAAGACTATCATTAACACTAAGGGGTAAAATTTCAAAGTGGTACACAGGGATTTGGCCACATATTCCAATTGATATTAATGGACATCAAATGGCAAAATCCCAGAACACAGCTTTGAAAATTTAACCAGTTACATTTAAAGGGCAACATTATTACACAGGTGTTAAAAAACATCAGCAAATCCTCAGTGGCATTTGAAGATGTTCAATTAGGTCAATAAGACATTTTCTATTTGATGTATTTCTTCTTTTCTAAAACTTTTCTAATATAACGAATGAACATGAAAACCTTTCAAACTAATAAAGGTATCTTTTCAAAAATTAAGGGTAATTATGTTCTCTGAGGAAATGGGATCCAAAAATGAAGAAATGGATCCTTCTGTTGCTGGGTAATAGTAAATTCAGTTTTAATTTCCATTATAAATTCCATTTGATTGGTTTTCTTTATAACTCAATTGATTTAGTATGAAATATAATCTACCTGTTCTCAGCATTTTTATGGGGAATAGATTTTAAAAATGACTTTTATTCGCCATGAAAGGTTTTTGGAAGGAAACTGAAGGTATGTAAAAGGATCTTTTTAAATTGTTGTACAGAAATTTCTTTTTAGTTTTAAAGTGACAGAAATGAAAAAATAATAGATTCAATATAAAAATAAAACTTTTGGTGTGAAAGAAATACATATATCGATATCATACGAGATTGTACATATGTTAATTAAAATGCATACAGATTTCCAGAATCACAGTTATTGAGATAAGAATTTTAAAAACTTTGTCACTGCTACAGTAATTAATGATTTTAGACCAAAGACCAGGGAGGAAGAAGCCAGTTGAGAAGCTCAAGGAATTAAAAGTGGACTCCATCCTAAAGGAAGCAACAAGGTTTAAATCAAAAATTGAAATCCTATAAGCTTAAATTAATTAATAGGCAACGTGCAATTTAAATTAAGCCTTCATCTACATGGGGTAACCAGATGAACCTGATGGGAAATTAATTACATCAAGCCTTTCTGTTTCAACAGTGTGGGAGGTGCCAATGAAAGTCAGCCATTCTGAATCCCCACATTTTGAAACAAGCTGCAGGTTCAAACAAACAAAAAGTGAACTAGACCTTTGAGTTCCAACATTGCTGTGAAGAGTCCTGATTTGTGCCAAAGTGACCCTAGCAGAAAACCTGGGGGACTAGAATGAACTTTTGGTATCTAATCAATCGAGACCCTCCATATAGTCACATCCTAAAATGCAAATCAGTATGTTGAATTCATAGATCTTTGATAAACTTCACTTTACATTTGATTGATTCACGATCTAGAAAAACATTTCAGTAAGCCAGAGATGTTGAATTCAAAGGTAACCAATCTGAATTCAATGATTTTTTTTCTTAAGAAAATACTTTCTTATTTTAATTGCAATTTCAAAAATGCTACCATTAGTAGTAGTATTACATATTGGTATGCAAGTAAGAATTAATGTATTATGACTTAGGTTCCTTACTCAGGCCTCATTTATCCATTCATCTGTTCATCTGTCTATTCAAGAAATATTAAGCACCTGTGCCTTCTTTTAAAAAAGAGGTAATTGTAACTGAATTGGAAAAGCTTAAAAGACAATCTCAGGTAATCAGTTTATGTTGTAACCATATTGTCACCCAGGGTGGATACCCAAAACACCAGCCTCAGTGATCTTAGGAGGTAATATGAGTTCAGTTATTCATTCTGTACATATCCCATTAGGAAAGCTTCACATTCATTTAAACATCATATATTTTATGATTGCTATTAATACAAATTCTAGAAAGAAGGGAATTTGAGGATGAATTAGTTACATCAGAGAGACAACAGGGCCAACTGCTTAGGTTCAAATTCTAGCTCCACTATTTACAAGCTCTGTAATCTTGTGAAAATTTCTTAATCTTTTCATCTATAAAATAATAAAATTATAATAACTTCACAGAGCTGTTTTGAGGATTAAATTATTTAATATATATAAAGGGCTAGCACATAATAAAGATTATACAGATGTTTGCTATTGTAACCTGTACTACCTAGAAGGACAATTGATTTCAGAGGGAGCATTTATTTAGTTTACTTTGTGCCTTTTATGCTGTTGCTGTGTGCTTAGTAATGCAAAGAAACCTTTTTTTTTTTTTTATTGGAGACAAGATCGTGATGCCTAGGATGAAGAAACTTTATAACCTCTGCTCCCTTAGGAGAACCACACATCTCCCTCTCCCTTTTCCCCTCTCCAGCAGCTTTCATTTAGTGGTGTCATAATGTTGGTAGGATTAACTGACTCCAAAGCTAAAAATCTCAAAGGCAGACATCCATATATTTAAGATTTTATTTTGAGAATCAAAAGGTCCATGCATTAAATCAATATGCAAGACTTTTAATGACAACATCAGAAGTTGAGTTTATTGGTGAGAAGAAGGCAGAGCTTTACTTAGCATGACTAAACCCTTGAAGAGAAAAGACATTTTTTAATGGGCAAGATAGTGTGGAACATATGCTAATTTTGGATAACTGAAATTTTGAATAATTGAGTTTAATTCTGTTTGTTTTTTGCTTAATCATTTGACTCCTAAGACAGCTACTGTTACAGAGTTAGTTGTTAAAGCTAAGTCCACAATAAACTCCCTGATAATGGCTCTAGCTGGCAATAAAACAGAATTGGGTTATAATACTCACTCATGCTCACTGTGTATACAAAAAGAAAATGTAGTTTTAATTTGCTTACATTAATTAACATATAATGAATTAAGTGGATAACAAATTCCTTAGAAATTGAACTTTGACTGTCTAATTGTTAACAGTCTTAACATCACCCAGAAGAAAAAAAATATTAGCAAATCAAGAATTTCAAGGATTTAGGAGTTGAGAGATTGATTGTTATAAAATAAACATAAATCAAGCACCAAAAATTTATCCTTTAAAACAACTTTAAGGTATTAATGAACCTAACATACTGATAAATATGTAAAGCACATATATACATATATATATATATATATATATACACATATATACAATGGAATATTACTCAGCCATAAAAAGAAATGAATTTGTTATTTGTAGTGAGATGGATGGACCTAGAGTCTGTCATACAGAGTGAAGTAAGTCAGAAAGAGAAAAACAAATACCGTATGCTAACACATATATATGGAATCTAAGAAAAAAAAAAAAAAGGTCATGAAGTACCTAGGGGTAAGACGGGAATAAAGACACAGACCTACTAGAGCATGGAGTTGAGGATATGGGGAGGGGGAAGGGTAAGCTGTGACAAAGTGAGAAAGTGGCATGGACATATATACACTACCAAATGTAAAATAGCTAGCTAGTGGGAAGCAGCCACATAGCACAGGGAGATCAGCTTGGTGGTTTGTGACCACCTAGAGGGGTGGGATATGGAGGGTGGGAGGGAGGGAGACGCAAGAGGGAAGAGATATGGGAACATATGTATATGTATAACTGATTCACTTTGTTATAAAGCAGAAACTAACACACCATTGTAAAGCAATTATACTCCAATAAAGATGTTAAAAAAATAAAATTAAATAAATAAAAATACATCTTTACACATGGATTAAAGTCCTCTGAGAAAATTACCATAATTCAACTAGAAACTGAAGTACTACAAGGATCCAGGGTTATATCAAGAGATATGAAATCTAAAGAGGAGAAATGGGAAAAAGAAAACCAATTATTTTAAGTTGTTATTTTAGGTTTACTGAAAAAGCTAAAAATTTTCTTATGAACATGTTTTAATTTTTGTTGAATATTTCAAGATATTTTTTCTGAGTCTTCATGTCTCTATAGCTGTTTATCTGCTTCATAACATATTCAATATATTCATAGTCAATTTATATTCAATAATTTGGTACCTAGCATGTGCCAGGCATTTTATTTTAAAGCAATAGAATTAATACTATTTACCAGAGAAGGGGCCATTTTCCTTTCTGAGCATTTATTTTTGGAGTGATTTCCATAGCCTGACACGGAGACTGGGGCTTCACACAGTGTGTGATTTAACCCTTAGAGTGCTGTGCAGGTAGATGCTATCATCTCTGTTTTGTATGTGAAGAAAGGGAAGTTCAAGCTGAATAAAACTTGCTTTATGCCAAAGTTTAAACACCAAGTCTCTGTGACTATCAGAGTTCATACTTTTCAGCTGCTACTGAGAAATGACAGTGCAGCAATTATGACGAGGATAACTTGCACATTGTCTTTGCCTAAGAAAACCAGTATCAGTATCATCTGTGGTCTAATGCTCAGAGCACAGGTTCTAAAGTCCAACCAATTAGGTGTAAGTCTTTGCTCTATTACTTTACACAATTGTGACTCTGAGCAAGCTCCTTAGTTAGCTTCCTAGAACATCAGTTTTCCCTATCTGTGAAACAGAGACATCAATAACAATAATATCGTAGCAACTTGGGGACTATTACATGATACAATTTGTGGAAAGCACTCGGCACAGGGCCCGGTTCATAGTATATATAAGCTAATATTACTATCAAAGCCAGAGAAAATTGATCAGAAAAATAAGCATTCACTATAAACATGTGGGGATAAACACTTAATACTTAGGGGGTGTTAATTAATCTCCTAGATATTAAATTTGGAGATCCTAAGTCATTTCATTTCTAAAAATTATAGTTTGAGTCTATGATTGTAAATGCATGTATTTGTGTGAATAACTCTTTATTAGATGTATAATGCAATTGCAATATCTAAATGTATATGTCTTATCCAGAAACTCTATTTCGAGAAATCTAATCCATTAGTGCATAGACATAAAGTTACATGTACAAAGATGTTCCTTGAATATTGTTTCTTATAGCAAAACAGTGAAAACAACCTAAATAATCACTAGCAGTTATGCTAGTAAATAAATTATAGTTCATCCATGTATGTATGATATCACAGGAAACTTTTAAAACTGACGTGGAAATATCTCTAGGATATGATGTTATGTGTTAAATGACAAGTAGCAGAATAATATATAGGGTGTAGTCCCATTTTAGGTAAAAAAATGTATGATTACATTTAGTATGTGGGCATGTAAATGCAAAGAATGTTGAGTTTTAAACTGCTAACAGTTATTTCTGGGGAAGAGGTTGAAGAGGAACTTTCAAGTTCGATATCTATACGTCCATATTATTTTATTCTTTTAGGTAAGAAAGTGTTTATGATTCACTTCTGCAACGAAAAGTGATTATTTTTTATAATGCTTCTAATACAGGAATAGGCATTTTCAGATTCTGTGCTGTGAAACATTTGTATATGGGATGTGCAATGATCCTACCCTCTGTACATTCAGAAGAGCACATTTGGTTCTATATCCAATATTTTAAGTAAAATATTAACAAACTTAGAATATATCCAAAACAGGGTGAATAGAATGATCTCTCTCTCTTTCTCTCATTCTCCCCCCCCGCCACATACACATATACACATGCACACACATAATGGGATGGACCCAGAGATGGAAAAAACCTATGAAAAGTTTTGTTTGGAATCAAAGGGTAAGCAAAACCAGTAAAGCAAAATTTCAGTATGTCAGTTTTCTGAAGTAGTTTAGGATATGGCGATTTAGAAGAACACAGAAAAGCAAGAAAGTGCTTCACACATATCAAATTAAGGATGTCGAGTTATGTTACTAGTGTATGAAACTTTAATTTTAACATTGTCTGCCAAAATAAACTTTATTCCCCATAACTTAAAATGCATATGTATATATATATGTATATATAATATACATATCATATATTATATATAAATAGTTTATTATGTACAGCTAATTCCACTGTTATGGTGCAAAAAGATTGATTTTGAAATAAAAGTTTTTTTAAATAATATGTGTGTGTGTATAAAATGGCTGAAAGTAATCCCAATAGTTGTTCTTCAAATATTTAAGGGACAACCATGAAGAAAGGCTTCATTTATGTTTTCCTCAAAAGATAACGAGAACAAATGGTTAAGAACACACTATTGGTTTTATTGTTATTTTTATCATTAATTTGTTGTAAATTCAGCAACAGAAGTAGCTACATTTGGATGCCCATATCCCTTAAACCTAAATGGATATTTGGCAGGTAGTGGCAGGTAGTGGCAGGTAGGATGCAATAAAAAAGACATCTGTACTATAGAAAATATTGAATTAGATGATCTCTTCCAATTCAAAATTCCAGGATAATATGAACTTTGTCATGGTATTTTAAGGAGCAATTTTATATGCTCTGTGGTTTCCCAGTAGATACCAGTGATGAAGTTAACTTATAAAAGGATTAAGTATGAGTTAAAGTGAAATTTTAACATGCAATACATTCATTATAGAGACTCCTCTTTTGAGTGCTTTCTAATTGCCAGGAGTTTTCCTAAGTGTTTTTTCATGCATTGTCTCAGTGACATTACCTTAGGTATTTTTCTGTCCTCATGTTCTTAGATTTGTAAATGAGATCGTAAGAAATAAATATCTCACCCTCAAGATCACTCAGACAATGTGGGTCCAGTATTTGCATCTAGGTGTACCTGACTCCTAAATGCCATACTCTTAACCACAATACTATATTTCTTCCCTATTTTAATTGTTTGCATATTGATTAAGTTATAGAGAGAGGAGTTAATAATTGTTATAAATAATAAAGGTATGTTGTCCACATATGATAAAACCAAGAATATTGGCATTATATTAATTGTTGGCTAGTAACTAGATAGAAATGATAGTAGTTAGTAATTGGTCTAACTAGAGAGACCATATGACCTGGTTTGCCCAGGAGAGTTCCAGTTTATCACACCTATATTTATTTGTAATTACATGATGTAATTATAAACTGCATCGTCTTTCACTCTAAAAGTAATCTAGTTTGTTTAATCAATTATAATGATAATTGTATCTAGGAATTATAGGACAAAGATAATTATGGAAGCAAAGTGAAAGTTGATTTAGAACAAAACCATAATCTATGAAAAACTTAGAAACTAACTACACCTTCCAAGACTCAAAGGATGGCATGAAGAGATAAATTTCCTTGAACTTGTTACTAGAGGGAAAAATATATGGCATTCATATGTGATATCTAGGCATAATTAGTCTATATGTTCTTTCTGTTTTCAACCTGTAGGTGGCCACCACAAGCTACACTTATTAAACAACTCATTAGTAGCATTTTCAATACTGTCATCTTCAGATAATTAGCAATTTATTTAAATAACCAATTTCTGTAGAAATAATTGCCATGAAATGCCCTGAACCTACTTTTTTCATAAACTATAATAAAAGTGTTAAGATAATCCCTGACATTTGCAAATGCCATTAGTTCACCTTTCCTTTTGATAGTGCTATGGCATTATGTTTAAACAATTACCCGATAACACAGCAGTTTAATGAAACAGTACAGTAAGCACATTCTTCAATATGGCCAGCGAGGACATTCAGATTTAGAAAGAAATCCAGACATGTTAACATAGAGGAAAGACACACAGACAAAAGAAAAAGGATTATTGAAATAAGTACATTATTGCTATTTCCAACTTGGTTTAGTTTTCATAGTAGATGCTACAACATATGTACTCTCTTTGGAAACAAGAATGGAGAGTTTTGTAAATTGATTCATGTAATTGGATGGTGTCAGTTAAAATCGTATGAATCTATGAATATGTAAAATATACTCATCATATTATTTGTTCAGTAACCTCCACACACAAGAAACAAGTAGGGAATTTTTCTTACTCTCATTTTTCATGTATTTGTGTTTTTACTTACAAAATGGTGTAAATTTTCAAAGTAGAGTCATCAAGGAAAAACTATAAATGGCTTTTACATCTCAGATGGTATTTAGCATTTAAAATGGACCAGGGTTCTAATCTCAGTTTCTTCCTTGTGATTCGGCTCCCTATTTTAAGAACTACTGATGAGGGCTCCTAGTGTGTTTCTGAGTTACCAGAGATAAAACTCTCTGAGACCGTCACAATTTTTAAGCTGTTTGTCTTCAGATTGGGATTGACACAGACACACTACTATATATAAAATAGATAACTAATAAGGACCTACTGTATAGCACAGGGAACTCTACTCAATATTCCGTAATGGCCTATATGGGAAAAGAATTTTAAAAAGAGTGGATATATGTATATGACTAACTGATTCACTTTGTTGTACACCTGAAACTAACACAACATTGCAAATCAACTATACCCTAATAAAAATTAAAAAAAAACCAACAACTAGAATTCAAAAGCAGTGACAATATCATTTTACGGCTTAAAGGAAATAATGCTGAGAACCTACTGAATACCAGGTGCTCTGCTAAGTTACTTACACATTACTTATATCTTCACAGGTCACATATGCATTATCCTCCTTGTACAGATGAAGAAATTCAGGCTCAAAAAAGTTAGATAGCATATGTATACAAGAAAGGCAGGGTTGTGTAGTAAAATAACACATTATAGCAATAAAACAATTAGTTCACAATGTGACCATAAAATTCATTGATGGGTTTGAATTTGAGGGCTTTTCTTTATTTCCAGATTACCATATGCCTCAGTCCCCCCCCCCCCATAAGTACTTCTGGCAGTACTGTAAGCTTATAAATATAATGAATTTACCTATTAATATGTGACTCTTTAAAAATACACATATTTCCTTAGAGAGGAGATTCTGAACCATGACAGACTTAGCAAACTTGGTGTATAAACATCTCTCATAAGATTTTGCCTAAGGATGTTCAGGGCAGATGTTATCATACCACATAAAAATCTCACAGTCTATGTGTATTCAAAAATGGTTATTTGAAGAGGAGAAAGAGAAAGATTAAAATGACGATGATAATGTTGATGAACCAGAACTAGGCTTTGCTCTTGGAGAACCCAGGACAATTACAAAGGGGCATTTTTCTGAAGATATAAAAAATAACAAAAATTTTCCCACATCCACTAGGATCATATTATCTCTTTCTTTGTAAAGCCATGATTTCTTTCCTCTCTGAAATTCTGTACTCTGTTTACACTGTGGGTGGTTCCATGGTCAGGGTGTCCATGGTAGCACTTGCCCTACTGTCAATCTATTCCTTTTATTCTCACTCTCTTTTTCACTTTACAATGAATTACATGTGTAAATCTCTGGGCCTTGTGATAAGGCTGCATTCCACAGAGTCTGCTGAAACCCAGGTTGTAGAGCAAGCACTAAGGTTTTGTTCTCTCCTCTGGGCTGGACATCTCTCAAAGATATTAATGGGCTTTAACTTTTTTTTTATTGAAGTATAGTTGATTTACAGTATTATATTAGTTTCAGGAGTACAGCACAGTGATTCGGTACTTTTACTGATTATAGTCCATTAAAAGTTATCAGAAGAGAATTGGTTAATTTTCTGTGCTATACAATATATCCTTGTTGCTTACCTATTTTATACACAGTAGTTTGTATCTCTTAATCCCATACCCCTATTTTGCCCCTCTCCCCATCAGTAACCACTAATTTGTTTTCTATATTTGTGAGTCTGTTTGTTTTGAATATACATTCATTTGCATATACATTCAAGATATAAGTGATATATAATAGTTGTCTTTCTCTGTCTGACATATTTCAGTAAGTATAATATTCTCTAGCTCCAACCACGCTGCTTCAAATGGCAGAATTTCATTCTTTCTTATGGCTGAGTAATATTCCATTGTGTATATCTCATCTTCTTTATCCATTCATCGCTTTTTTTCTTTTAACATCTTTATTGGAGTATAAGTGCTTTAAAATGATGTGTTAGTTTCTGCTTTATAACAAAGTGAATCAGTTATACATATACATATGTTCCCATATCTCTTCCCTCTTGCATCTCCCTTCCTCCCACCCTCCCTATCCCACCCCTCTAGGTGGTCAGAAACCACCGAGCTGATCTCCCTGTGCTATGCGGCTGCTTCCCACTAGCTATCCATTTTACGTTTGTTAGTGTATATATGTCCATGCTACTCTCTCACTTTGTCACAGCTTACCCTTCCCCCATTCTCTAGTAGGTCTGTGTCTTTATTCTCGTCTTACCCCTAGGTACTTCATGACCTTTTTTTTTTTTTCTTAGATTCCATATATATGTGTTAGCATACGGTATTTGTTTTTCTCTTTCTGACTTACTTCACTCTGTATGACAGATTCTAGGTCTATCCACCTCACTACAAATAACTCAATTTCATTTCTTTTTATGGCTGAGTAATATTCCATTGTATATATGTGCCACATCTTCTTTATCCATTCATCTGTTGATGGACACTTAGGTTGCTTCCATGTCCGGGCTATTTTAAATAGAGATGCAATGAACATTTTGATACATGACTCTTTTTGAATTATGGTTTTCTCAGGGTATATGCCCAGTAGTGGGATTGCTGGGCTGGATGGGAGTTCCATTTTTAGTTTTTAAGGAACCTCCATAATGTTCTCCATAGTGGCTGTGTCAATTTACATTCCCACCAACAGTGCAAGAGTGTTGCCTTTACTCCACACCCTCTCCAGCATTTATTGTTTCTACATTTTTTGATGATGGCAATTCTGACCGGTGTGAGATGATATCTCATTGTAGTTTTGATTTTCATTTCTCTAATGATTAATGATGTTGAGCATTCTTTCATGTGTTCGTTGGCAATCTGTATATCTTCTTTGGAGATATGTCTATTTAGGTTTTCTGCCCATTTTTGGATTGGGTTGTTTTTTTGTTATTGAGCTGCATAAGCTGCTTGTAAATTTTGGAGGTTAATCCTTTGTCAGTTGCTTCATTTCCAAATATTTTCTCCCATTCTGAGGGTTGTCTTTTGGTCTTGTTTATGGCTTCCTTTGCTGTGCAAAAGCTTTGAAGTTTCATTAGGTCCCATTTGGTTATTTTTGTTTTTATTTCCATTTCTCTAGGAGGTGGGTCAAAAAGGATCTTGCTGTGATTTATGTCATAGTGTATTCTGCCTATGTTTTCCTCTAAGAAAACATATTAATGGGCTTTAACTTTTTTTATTGAAGTATAGTTGATTTATAGTATTATATTAGTTTCAGGAGTACAGCACAGTGATTCGGTACTTTTACTGATTATAGTCCATTAAAAGTTATCAGAAGAGAATCAGTTAATTTTCTGTGCTATACAATATATCCTTGTTGCTTATCTATTTTATACACAGTAGTTTGTATCTCTTAATCCCATATCCCTATGTTTTCCTTTAATCCATTTAGAGTTTATTTTTGTGTATGGTGTTAGGGAGTGTTCTAATTTCATACTTTTACATGTACCTGTCCAGTTTTCCCAGCACCACTTACTGAGAAGGCTGTCTTTTCTCCACTGTATATTCTTGCCTCCTTTATCAAAGATAAGGTGACCATGTGTGCGTGGGTTTATCTCTGGGCTTTCTATCCTGTTCCATTGATCTATTTTTCTGTTTTTGTGCCAGTATCATACTGTCTTGATTACTGTAGCTTTGTAGTATAGTCTGAAGTCAGGGAGCCTGATTCCTCCAGCTCCATTTTTCATTCTCAAGATTGCTTTGGCTATTTGGGGTCTTTTGTGTTTCCATACATATTGTGAAATTTTTTGTTCTAGTTCTCTGAAAAATGTCAGTGGTAGTTTGCTAGGGATTGCATTGAATCTGTAGATTGCTTTGGTTAGTAGAGCCATTTTCACAATGATGATTCTTCCAATCCAAGAACATGGTGTAGCTCTCCATCTATTTGTATCATCTTTAATTTCTTTCATCAGTGTCTTATAATTTTCTGCATACAGGTCTTTTGTCCTAGGTAGGTTTATTCCTAGATATTTTATTCTTTCTGTGCAATGGTAAATGGGAGTGTTTTCTTGATTTCACTTTCAGATTTTTCATCATTAGTGTATAGGAATGCCAGAGATTTCTGTGCATTATTTTGTATCCTGCTACTTTACCAAATTCATTGATTAGCTCTAGTCATTTTCTGGTAGCATCTTTAGGATTCTCTATGTATATAGTATCATGTCATCTGCAAACAGTGACAGCTTTACTTCTTCTTTTCCAATTTGTATTCCTTGTGTTTCCTTTTCTTCTCTGATTGCTGTGGCTAAAACTTCCAAAACTATGTGGAATAAGAGTGGTGAGAGTGGGCAACCTTGTCTTTTTCCTGATCTTAGTGGAAATGCTTTCAGTTTTTCACCATTGAGGACGATGTTGGCTGTGGGTTTGTCACATATGGCCTTTATTATGTTGAGGAAAGTTCCCTCTATGCGTACTTTCTGCAGAGTTTTTATCATAAATGGGTGTTGAATTTTGTCGAAAGCTTTCTCTGCATCTATTGAGATGATCATATGGTTTTTCTCCTTCAATTTGTTAAGATGGTGTATCATGTTGATTGATTTGCATATATTGAAGAATCCTTGCATTCCTGGAATAAACCTCACTTGATCATGTGTATGATCCTTTTAATGTGCTGTTAGATTCTGTTTGCTAGTATTTTGTTGAGGATTTTTGCATCTATGTTCATCAGTGATATTGGCCTGTAGTTTTCTTTCTTTGTGACATCCTTGTCTGGTTTTGGTATCAGAGTGATGGCGGCCTCGTAGAATAGTTTGGGAGTGTTCTTCCCTCTGCTATATTTTGGAAGAGTTTGAGAAGTTTAGGTGTTAGCTCTTCTCTAAATGTTTGATAGAATTCGCCTGTGAAGCCACCTGGTTCTGGGCTTTTCTTTGTTGGAAGATTTTTAATCACAGTTTCAATTTCAGTGTTTGTGATTGGTCTGTTCATATTTTCTATTTCTTCCTGATTCAGTCTCGGCAGGTTGTGCATTTCTAAGAATTTGTCCATTTCTTCCAGGTTGTCCATTTTATTGGCATAGAGTTGCTTGCAGGAATCTCTCATGATCCTTTGTATTTCTGCAGTGTCAGTTGTTACTTCTCCTTTTTCATTTCTAATTCCATTGATTTGAGTTTTCTCCCTTATTTTCTTGATGAGTCTGGCTAATGGTTTATAAATTATGTCTATCTTCTCAAAGAACCAGCTTTTAGTTTTATTGATCTTTGCTATCGTTTCCTTCATTTCTTTTCCATTGATTTCTGATCTGATCTTTATGATTTCTTTCCTTCTGCCAACTTTGGGGTTTTTTTTTTGTTCTTTTTTCTCTACTTGCTTTAGGTGCAAGGTTAGGTTGTTTATTTGAGATGTTTCCTGTTTCTTAAGGTAGAACTGTATTGCTATAAACTTCCCTCTTAGAACCGTTTTTGCTGCATCCCATAGGTTTTGGGTCATTGTGTCTCCATTGTCATTTGTTTCTAGGTTTTTTTGTTTTTTTTTGCGGTACGTGGACCTCTCACTGTTGTGGCCTTTCCCATAGCGGAGCACAGGCTCCGGATGCACAGGTTCAGCAGCCATGGCTCACAGGCCTAGCCGCTCTGTGGCATGTGGGATCTTCCCGAGCTGGGGCATGAACCAATGTCCCCTGGATTGGCAGGCAGACTCTCAACCACTGTGCCACCAGGGAAGCCCTGTTTCTAGGTATTTTTTGATTTCTTCTTTGATTTCTTCAGTGATCATTTCATTACTAAGTAGTGTATTGTTTAGCCTCCATGTGTTTGTATTTTTTACAGATCTTTTCCTGTAATTGATATCTAGTTTCATAGCATTGTGATTGGAAAAGATACTTGATACGATTTCAATTTTCTTAAATTTACCAAGGCTTGATTTGTGACCCAAGATATGATCTATCCTGGAGAATGTTCCATGAACACTTGAGAAAAATGAGTATTCTGTTGTTTTTGGATGGAATGTCTTATAAATATCAATTAATTCCATCATGTTTAATGTATCATTTAAAGCTTGTGTTTCCTTATTTATTTTCATTTTGGATGATCTGTCCATGGGTGAAAGTGGGGTGTGAAAGTCCCCTACTATGATTGTGTTACTGTCGATTTCCCCTTTTATGGCTGTCAGTATTTGCCTTATGTGTTGAGGTGCTCCTATGTTGGGTGCATAAATATTTACAATTCTTATACCTTCTTCTTGGATCGATCCCTTGATCATTATGTAGTGTCCTCCTTTGTCTCTTGTAATAGGCTTTATTTTAAAGTCTATTTTGTCTGATATGAGAATTGCTACTCCAGCTTTCTTTTGATTTCCATTTGCATGGGATATCTTTTTCCATCCACTCACTTTCAGTCTGTATGTGTCCCTAGGTCTGAAGTGGGTCTCTTGTAGACAGCATATATACGGGTCTTGTTTTTGTATCCATTCAGCCAGTCTGTGTCTTTTGGTGGGAGCATTTAATCCATTTACATTTAAGGTAATTATCGATATGTATGTTCCTATTACCATTTTCTTAATTGTTTTGGGTTTGTTACTGTAGGTCTTTTTCTTCTCTTGTGTTTCTTGCCTAGAGAAGTTCCTTTAGCATTTGTTGTAAAGCTGGTTTGGTGGTGCTGAACTCTCTCAGCTTTTGCTTGTCTGTAAAGGTTTTAATTTCTCCATCAAATCTGAATGAGATCGTTGCTGGGTAGAGTAATCTTGGTTGTAGGTTTTTCTCCTTCATCACTTTAAATATGTCCTGCCACTCCCTTCTGGCTTTCAGAGTTTCTGCTGAAAGATCAGCGGTTAACCTTATGGCGACTCCCTTGTGTGTTATTTGTTGTTTTTCCCTTGCTGCTTTTCATATGTTTTCTTTGTATTTAATGTTAATAGTTTGATTAATATGTGTCTTAGCATGTTTCTCCCTGGATTTATCCTGTATGGGACTCTCTGTGCTTCCTGGACTTGATTAACTATTTCCTTTCCCATATTAGGGAAGTTTTCAACTATAATCTCTTCAAATATTTTCTCAGTCCCTTTCTTTTTCTCTTCTTCTTCTGGGACCCCTATAATTCGAATGTTGGTGCATTTAATGTTGTCCCAGAGGTCTCTGAGACTCTCCTCAATTCTTTTCATTCTTTTTTGTTTATTCTGCTCTGCGGTAGTTATTTCCACTATTTTATCTTACAGGTCACTTATACGTTTTTCTGCCTCAGTTATTCTGCTATTGATCCCTTCTAGAGTATTTTTAATTTCATTTATTGTGCTGTTCATCATTGCTTGTTTCCTCTTTAGTTCTTCTAGGTCCTTGTTAAATATTTCTTGCATTTTCTCTATTCTATTTCCAAGATTTTGGATCATCATTACTATCATTATTCTGAATTCTTTTTCAGGTAGACTGCCCATTTCCTCTTTATTTTTTAGGTCTGGTGGGTTTTTATCTTGCCCCTTCATCTGCTGTGTGGTTTTCTGTCTTGTCATTTTGCTTATCTTTCTTTGTTTGGGGTCTCCTTTTTGCAGGCTGCAGGTTCGTAGTTCCCATTGTTTTTGGTGTCTGCCCACAGTGGCTAAGGTTTTTTCAGTGGGTTGTGTAGGCTTTCTGGTGGAGGGGACTGGTGCCTGTGTTCTTTGCGCAGACAGGATGTGGTTAAAGGAGCAGCTGCTTTGGGGGCTCTGGCTCACTCAGGCCGGGGGGAGGGAGGGGTACAGAGTGTGGGGCGAGCCTGCAGCAGCAGAGGCCAGCGTGATGTTGCACCAGCCTGAGGCGTGCCATGCGTTCTCCCGGGGAAGTTGTCCCTGGATCACGGGACCCTGGCAGTGGCGGGCTGCACAGGCTCCCGGGAGGGGAGGTGTGGATAGTGACCTGGGCTTGCACACAGATTTCTTGGTGGCTGCAGCAGCAGGCTTCACGTCTCATGCCTGTCTCTGGGGTCTGTGCTAATAGCCACGGCTCGAGCCCATCTCTGGAGCTCCTTTAAGCAGCGCTCTTAATCCCCTCTCCTCGCGCACCAGGAAACAAAGAGGCAAGAAAAAGTCTCTTGCCTCGTCAGCAGGTCCAGACTTTTCCCTGGACTCCCTCCCGGCTAGCCGTGGTGCACTAACCCCTTCAGGCTGTGTTCACGCAGCCAACCCCAGTCCTCTCCCTGGGATCCGACCTCTGAAGCCCGAGCCTCAGCTCCCAGCCCCCGCCCATCCCGGCATGTGAGCAGACAAGCCTCTCGGGCTGGTGAGTGCTGGTCGGCACCGATCTTCTTTGCGGGAAAATATCTCTATGCTTTGCCCTGCACATCCCTGTTGCTGTGCTCTCCTCCGTGGCTCTGAAGCTTCCCCCTCGCCACACGCAGTCTCCACCCGCGAAGGGGATTCTACTGTGTGGAAACCTTTCCTTCCCACTGGTGCAGGTCCCATCCCTATTCTTTTGTCTCTGTTTTTTCTTTTTTCTTTTGCCCTACCCAGGTACATGGGGAGTTTCTTTCCTTTTGGGAGGTCTGAGGTCTTCTGCCAGCATTCAGTGGGTGTTCTGTAGGAGTTGTTCCACGTGTAGTTGTATTTCTGATGTATCTGTGGGGAGGAAGGTGATCTCTGCGTCTTACTCTTCCGCCATCTTCTCAAATCTCCATTCATCTGTTGATGGGCACTTGGGTTGCTTCCATATGTTGGTTATTGTAAATAGTGCTGCTATGAACATGGGGTCCATGTACCATTTTGAATTAGTGTTTTTGTTTTCTTCAGATGTGTACTCAGGAGTGAAATTGCTGGATCATACTGTAGTCCTATTTTTAGTTTTTTGAAGAACCTTCATACTGTTTCCATAGTGGTTGCACCGATTTACATTCCCATCAACAGGTACAAGGGTTCCCTTTTCTTCACATCCTCTACAACATTTGTTATTGGTAGACTTTTTTAATGATAGCATTCTAACAGGGGTTAAAAGACATTAATGTGGACAAGGGCATTTCCAGGTGGACCTGATCAGAACTCTCTGAGTATCAATGCTCTCTGTAAACTGACCAGGCACTTAGGAAAGTAGGGGCTCTACTCACTAATATTTGCTCTACTGATTAGTAATTGCTCTCTCAGTTAGTTGACAATAAAATTTCTTCCTAAATTACAATAGGGTAAAAAAACGAGAAATCATTTTTAGTCAAAAGTATTGCTTGTACCCAGCACTATGTCAGTTACTAAAAGGCAGCAATAAAGGTACTTCCTTTCAGCAAACTTATGAGACTGAGTAGATGTGATGAAAACATGGGCAATGCATGTCCACATCCTGATTATGTGGAGCAAAGTAAAGAATTTCTGAAACTCAGAGGATAGGACGATCCAGGAGACTGAAGAGGTTCAGGAAGGCTTTGTGCGAGATGCAGGATGTCAACTGGGCTGTCAAGATGGATAGGTAGGTGTGGGGTTGAGAACTAGGATATTTAAAATTCAGGCAGGGGTTGGGGACAAGGTGAGCAAAACTGCAGATACAGTAATGAACAATTCATGTTTGTGAGACACTTAATGTTAATGGCAAAACTAAAGCAGCCTCTCAGGTTGGGATATGGTATATGACTCATTTGGGTGGGGAGAGGTGTTGCCTGGTGAGCAGAGGGACAGCCCCTCCCCCACTCCCCCAGCTATCATCATAAATTGCTGTATGATATTTTATTTAAAAAGACGATTTTTAAAATTTTGAACTGGCATAAGAATTCTTCAATTCTTATGAATTTCAACAGTGACTGAACAAAAGATATAATAAAATGAAAGAATTCCAGATTTATTTCATTGTTAATAAAAAATATTTCTCCAAGGGAACTAAACAGAATATATAGTCTATGTACATGTCCCTTGCTATAGCCTTTCAACAACTGTCACCAGTATTGCACATTTTTATTTTCATAAATGCATTTATACTCTTAACAAATGTCATAAATATTGCAGAAATCTGCAGTAAGCATAAAATAGAGCACGTGATAGATCAATTAGGAAAGGGAAAATAATTTAACATTGCATTACTTCAGATAAGATCTTCCAAAGTATTACCTAGAGGAGCTCTCATACTATACTAGACGTTGGGGATGTGCATCACTCTGGTAACCTCTTCTACCATGCCAGAGGGCAGCTAGGTGCCTAAAACTGGTCATCTACTCTCAACATGTGCCTATCCATGTGGCCTTTGATACTTTAGGGCTCTGGACTATAAGCAAGGATGCTCCTCAGGCAAGTGGCTAGTTAGAAACCAGCAGCTATTTGGATAACCATATAGGGGGTAAGAACATCTATTGGACCTAAATAGAATCAGGTAAAATCAAATCAAATAATGTATGTAAAGCAGATAGCACAGTGACAAGCACATATTAAGTGCTTAAAGCAGTACCATCACAACAGATTTTAAAAACAATAAAAATATAAGGGAACACTGTGAACAACTTTATGCAATAAATTCAACAACTGAAATGGACAAATTCTAAGCAAAACACAGCTAACCAAAACTGACAACAAAAAACAGAAAGTCAAAATAAAAAACAACCCCATAACTATCACACAAATTGAATTCATCATCATCATCATAATAAAAAACATTTGTACCAAGCAAACTGCAGGCCCAGATGGCTTCACTGGTAAATTCTATCAAGCTTAAGGAAGAAATAATACCAATCTTATACAAACTCTTGCAGAAGATAGAACAAGAAGGAACAATTCACAACTCATTTTATGAGGCCAGTATAATTCTGATACCAAAACCCAGCAAATACACTAAAAGAAAATAAAACTATAAGCCGATATCCTTCATTAATATAGACCCAAATATCTTTAATAAAATTCTGGTAAACTCTCTTTGAAGAAACTGATAAACTGATTCAAAAATTTATATAAAAATATAAACTAGAATAACTAAAACAACTGTGAAAAAGAAAACAGAATTCAAGGATGCTATTTCATTTCAGGACTTGCCATAAATCTACAGTAACAAGATAACAGTATAAAAATATAGAACAGGATGGAATCCAGAAATAGTCCCTACATACAAAGTCCATTGATTTTTGACCAAGTCACTAAGTTAGTTCAGTGGGGGAAAGAAAAATCATTTTAACAAATGGTGCTGGAACAACTGGATATTTGTAAGAAAAAGGGGAAAAAAAGAACCTTAGTTGTTATCTTACTTCATAGAAAAAATGTTTAAAGATTCAGAATGGACTGAGGACTTAAATGTAAACCCTGAAACTATAAAGTTTCTAGGAGAAAAACATAGGAGAATATCTCTGTAGTCTGGAGTTAAGCAAGATTTTTTGGAAAGAATATTAAAAGCACTTACTAAAGACAACCCTCAAATGGGAGAAAATGTTTGCAAATGAAGCAACTGACAAAAAATTAATCTCCAAAATACACAAACAGCTCATGCAGCTCAATATCAAAAAAACAAACAACCCAATCCAAAAATGGGCAGAAAACCTAAATAGACATTTCTCCAAAGAAGACATACAGATTGCCAACAGACACATGAAAGGATGCTCAACATCACTAATCATTAGAGTAATGCAAATCAAAACTACAATGAGGTATCACCTTACACCAGTCAGAATGGCCATCATCAAAAAAATCTACAAACAATAAATGCTGGAGAGGGTGTGGAGAAAAGGGAGCCCTCTTGCATTGTTGGTGGGAATGTAAATTGATACAGCCACTATGGAGAACAGTATGGAGATTCCTTAAAAAACTAAAAATAGAACTACCATATGACCCAGGAATACCACTACTGGGCACATACCCTGAGAAAACCGTAATTCAAAAAGACACATGCACCCCAATGTTCATAGCAGCACGATTTATAATAGCCAGGACATGGAAGCAACCTAAATGTCCATTGACAGATGAATGGATAAAGAAGATGTGGCACATATATACAATGGAATATTACTCAGCCATAAAAAGAAACGAAATTGAGTTATTTGTAGTGAGGTGGATAGACTAGAGTCTGTTAGACAGAGTGAGCTAAGTCAGAAAGAGAAAAACAAATACCTTATGCTAACACATATATATGGAATCTAAAAAAAAAAATGGTTCTGAACAACCTAGGGGCAGGACAGGAATAAAGATGCAGATGTAGAGGATGGATTTGAGGGCATGGGGAGGCGGAAGGGTAAGCTGGGACAAAGTGAGAGAGTGGCATGGACAATATATACACTACCAAATGTAAAATAGATAGCTAGTGGGAAGCAGCCGTATAGCACAGGGAGATTAGCTCAGTGCTTTGTGACCACCTAGAGGGATGGGATAGGGAGGGTGGGAGGGAGATGCAAGAGGGAGGAGATATGGGGATATATGTATATGTATAATTGATCCACTTTGTTATAAAGCAGAAACTAACATACCATTGTAAAGCAATTATACTCCAATAAAGATGTTTAAAAAAATAAAATAAAAGCTTACTAAATTTTAAAAAATTGATAAACTGGATTTTATAAGAAATCAATAAAGAAGCCAAAGTCTAGAAAAAATATTATATTTATACACATAAGTTTGAAAAAGAACTCATATCTAAAATGTATAAAGAGCTACTATAAAACAATAATTACAAGATGAATAACAGCTAAAATAAGCAAAACTTGAGCAGATGTTTCAAAAAAGAAAACATATAAATGGGCAACCAGTACATTAAAAAGTACTCCATCTTAGGGAAATAAAATCAAAACCTTAGTAAGACTCCATTTCACACTTGTTAGAAAATAGGTAAAAATCAAGAAGGCTGATAATACCAAACGTTGACAAGAGTGTGTAACAAGTAGAACTCTCATATATTGCTAGTTGGAGCATAAAATGAGAAAATCACTTTGGATAATTGTTTGAAAATGTCTTTAAAAATTAAACATACATCTATCCTATGACTCAGCCATTTCATTGCTAGATTTCTCCCCAGGAGAAATGAAAACAAGACTACAAAAGTGTATGTACAAGAATGTTCACTGCAGCCTTACTTATAATAGCCCCAAACTGGAAACCACCCAAATGTCCTTCAACAAGAGAATGGATAAACAAATTGTGGTCAATTAATTTACTGAAAATTATCATCAATAAAAAGGACTTGCCTACTGATACTGAAACAACACAGATGGTTATAAAAACTATTATGTTGAGTAAATGAGACCAAAGAGTAAACACACACACACACACACACACACACACAGTGGTAGGGGTGTGAGAAAGAGAGAGACAGAGATCACAGAGAGAGAGAATGAATAATTTCATTTATATGAACTTTAAGAATAGTCAATATCTATATATATCTACAGTGACATATATATAATATGGTGAAGGAATTGACTGCCAAGCAGTATTAAGAGAAGTTTCTGGTATGAAAGAAATATACTCTATATTATTTCAAACTGTAGTTACTACAGATGTATACAATTGCCAATGCTAATTTAGCTGAACACTTAATATCTGTGCATTGTACTGTATGTAAATCCACTTCATTCAAAAAATAAAAAAAAAATGTAAATACATATTAGAGGTAGCAAAAATGTCCATCTTAAAAGTAAGCATCTCCCAGTTGGATCCACATCTAAGAAATCTTTGATGGTCAGATCACTCAAAGACTTCATTTTATAAAATATGAGAGCATCTTCCCATTAGCGGGCAGAAACTACATCCAAGAGAAAGTGAATCTTATATTTTAAAGGTCAATAGGACTAAAGATCATATATGCAGTACATCATGAACGAGAAATCCGGAGAAGTACATGACCCATCAGGAGCACTTTTTATCATATTATTGGCCTCTTCTATGCTTGTAATCTCCATGAAATTTTCTTGAAAGCAGTGCTTTTAAAGAAGCCATGTATATCCCATATAAGCATGTACAGCAACATATACACACTGTCAGTGATAAATTACTGATTGTTAAGAATAAAGATACATGGAGTATAAAAATGATGCAAATATGAAGACAGGTATTACGTCCAGACCCTAGATCTAAAGCACAGCGCCTGAATTAGCCAGGCATTGTAAGCAGCGCTCCATGTAGAAAGACGACAGCTCCAGTAAGCTGCAAAGGCAATTTGGCCCTTTGCTGACTATTGTACTAAATGAAGACCCCAGAGCCAAATTTCAGAAATGTCATCAACTGATCACAAATATTGTTAACATATAATGAGAGTTTCTGTTTCTGCACTTTATGCCCAAATTGCTGTTCGAGTATATCTTTACCTCTCCAAAACAACAGTGAGCACTCTAGGGTGTTATTCCTATTAAAACCTTGTAATCATAAACTGATCTTCCCAGCCGAATCTTTAAAGAATATTTGGCTTATAGCTTATGTCAAGTCTATGATGGGTTTGCAATGAAAAAAAATCCTCCCCCTATTTGCTGCTTTTCCAGTCTTTTATGTTTTCTGATGAAATTTCAGGCTCTTGTCAAATTGAGGTCGTTACTTCGTAGATTGGCAAGGCTATTTAGGCTGAATTGGCAAGTGTGCAACCCCGGATGATTCAACTCGTTGCCAAATGGCATTTAGCTAACTTCTGCATGAATGAAAAGGAGACAGCCTATTCTGAGAACCAACTTGGTGGAAAAGGATATATAGTCAGTATCTAATGCACGTATCTAAGCAGAAATGTGATGCATATGTTTTTCCTCATTCATAGATGCTCATTCAGTTTATATTGTTGCCGTAAGTGTTTCATCATCCAAATGCTTAAATTGTGCATAATGATTCCAAATAGCATTGGACCATTCAGAATTGGGCATTGGGCATCACAGATGTGCTAAATCCAGCTACAGTGGCATGGCTAGAACATGGTTTCCATGCCTCAAGGGGAGAGACTTTTCTAGTAACCTTTGCCAAAACTGCTATATATTGTTTTCTCAACAGAGTTCAGAGACTCTTTGTAATTGTGTAGAAACTGACAGAAATCATATAGGACTATACCAATCTTTCAAATCTTTTCAAGTATATCTGCAATGGGTGTAAATAGGGCCAGCAGTCACAGTGTATTTCTCTTTTCTAACACTAATATTTATTTTACTCTAGGCAATAAGAATAAGGTGTGAGAAATGGCATGCTCACAGGCAGTAAGTGGCTTGAAAAAGGTCTCCCGTTTGCATTCTAGAAGATCATTTATTTATAAACTCCAAAATACAAATCATAAGACTCCCAGAGTTCTTATTTACTAAAAGCTAAATTGTTACAGGGCAGCTCTTGAAATTTGATATTTTAAAATGGCAAATTATAAAAAGTTTCAAGAAAAAATAATATATGTCCCATATCTAGCACAAACTGAACTAGAGAAACATATTTGTGATTGCCAAAAAGGGCTAGCACTCTAAAGACTGTAGGCAAACAAAATGCTAACAAGTTTAATTATTCACAATGGCACATTTATGGAGAGTATAATGCCGCAATCAATAATTACAAGCCCACACAAACAGCATTGTAATAATTCTACAAGGCGTGTTCAGAAGTGAAATAATTTAGAATTTGAAATCAATAGCATTTATAGACATTGGAAAATGTCAAATGGAAAATGAATGCCAGTGTTTGTATTCTTTCTGGAGCATTTTCACTATTCAGATTTTAATTATTCCTTAAAAGATTTCCTAGTACCTAAAAGCAAAGGCAAACATTTGCCCTTTCATGTCTCAATTAACTCTTCCAACAGACTCAGATTTGTCGGGAGCTGTTTTATATACAGGAAAGTGACAAGTCTTCATGAGAACTAAGGTTTGTCCCAAGTTTTCCCCTTTAGTCTTTGTCCCTTTTGGCTTCTCTCCCTTATGACCTTCTCAGCCTCCAATCTCACTTTGTTTCAATTCAAAAAACTCTTTTTTAGCATGTCAAAATAAAGGTTTTGGCACAAATGCTTTCTATCACAAGATATTACTTGGGTAAATTCGTAAATTAAAATGCTCCTTATAATTAAAAATAAAAGAAACTTTGTGAGGGGTATAGGGAAACTCTGAGTACTATCTTTTCAACTTTTCTTTAAACCCCAAATCATTTCAGAACAAAAAGTTTATTTTGAAAAATCCCTTATACAGCACTTGGAATCTTCCTGCTCTTACAAAAAATATCAGTTTGTCTACATTATTTGGCAAAAAGGAAGACACAAACTTGTGCATACTGGAAATAGTTTTTTAAAAACACAGTACTTATAGTTGCTTTTATTAATTGCCATTTCCTACTAAGAAATAATAGCAATAACATCTTTTATTGAACTACTATGTGCAAAGCACTCTATTAAGGCTTTTACTTAAATAGTTTCATTTAAATCTCAGAAAATCCTTAGGAGCGATTACTTTTGATGCTCAAAGTGGTTAAATACCCTGCCCTTGTAATAATAACTGAAAGATCTTAGTTTCCACCCAAATCTGTTGACTCCCAAATCAGTGCTGCTTTCCACATTGCCTCACTTCAAACAGTTAGCATTTGTGTGTACTTATGTTCATACTAATATGATTCCAGGCACTGTACTAGGTTACATATTTGTAAGAGTGCTCAAAAATAACCCTGAAAACAAGTTGCTATTAGTCCTAAAAACAAAAGGAAACACACTGACGTTTTCTAGTAAAAGCTGTTCTAGTTATGAAAGCATTTCACTGTCAACTCTAGTCTTTGCTGACACTTCTTCAGGTTACTAAAAAAAAAAAATAATCTATATTTAGCCATTTCTTCATTAATGGATTGATGTCCAATCACCTTATATATCACCAAGTTATCTATCCACTGAAAAGGAAAAAGCAGAAAATTTCATTTCAGGTTACTCCAGAAACTATGGCAACCAGGCTGTTTGGCAGTCAAAGGGTGTAAAATCCAGATTAGATAGATGGATATATTTACATATTCACTTTTACATTAAACAGAGTGGATGACACATCCCTGTATAAAACCTATTATTTAAACACTTCAAGTGAAAAGTGTTAAAATAAATGGCTCATGACTTATGAAGTGTTAAAATAAACGTTTATTTCAACACTATACATGTCATAAGCCATTTATTTCAACACTTTCTACTTAAGAAGCCTCACCCAGACAAAAAGGAAAGATTTCCTTTGCTAAGATATGTCAAGAGGCCAAGACACAGAGGCTAAAATTGGAGTTTCAGTGCTAGAGGTCTTGGTTTGGAGAGACTAGACCAGAAGGTATGGTGGGAGGTTTGATGCTTCACACCTGGTAAAAGCTCTATGCTTGTGGTAAGCAACATCACCCACATTGACTTCATTTAGACATCACATTTATCTAAACCGATTTTGAGACTTCAAGGCATGCCTGAGCATCAAACTGCAAATGAAATGTACTGTTTGGTGGTATTTCTACAAAGAAAACATATGTTCTATTTCATGTCTCCACTAATTAGAAGAGTCTGATGTAACCCAAACTCTGCAGGAAACAAAGCTTCCAAGAATAAAGGCAGAGTTTCATAAGTATAAAACAGCTTATATAGCACTTCTTATATGCCATGCTTCATTCTAAGTGCTGTACAAATATCAACTAATGTAATGTAATCCTCACAACAATTTGGAGATGTGAGTTCTCGTATTTCAGCCATTTTTTTTTTCAGATGAGAAAACTGAGATACAAAGTGGTTGAATAACCAATCCAAGAGAAACCAGTAAGTAGTGGCACCAGGATTTTACCCCAAGCAGTTAGCACCAGTCCCCACACTTCATCCCTGGGCTAGGCTGCTGCCTCTTAGAAATAGGATAGCAGATTACTTCGTGTTATGGTCTAGAAGTTATGTAAGCTTGAGAAGTTGTCCAGTTCATCAATTCATCTTCAGACAGGGCCAAATTAAATAGGTGAAAATTTCTCCCCTTCGTAAATAAGACATATAAACACAAATAATTAATGATGTTTCTATAAGATATTAGTATTGACTGATGACTGATGGCAGTTATGAATTCTTTCAGTTTTGCCTATTTTAAGATTTTATTTTCCTACAAATAAAACATTTATGGTTAAAATGAGAATGCCTGATAGTGACTAAGTTATTTCCCTCTAGGATGTTTCTATGGCCTCAATGCAAAAATGCTGGCAAATGTTTCCATTTTCAAGCAAACCCAATAGCAGTAGACTTCATATTCTGAACATCTCTCTGGGGTCTCTTTTATAACGTCTCTAATCCCATTCACGAGGGCACCACCCTCATCATTTAATCACCTCCCAAAGGCCCTACCTCCTTATACCATCACACTGGGTGTTGGGCTTTCAACATATGAATTTTGGAAGGACACTAACCTTCAGTCCATAACACCAACCAATCCCTTTGACAATCTCAAAGCCAAAAATTGGTAAAAAGAAGTCAGGAGACAGAGGACATTGTGACATATGAAGAACATACTTTTAACATACCACAATGGGGAAAAAAATTCTTACAGAGATTATAGGGGTATCTGGCATTTCAAAAGAGAAAACTAAAGTGTAGAAAAATTATGAAATGTATTTCACAAAAAGATGTAGGATTTTTTTTTCAAATGACAATTTGGTTAATATTAAAATATATACTAATATGTTTAAAATCTCTATATTTGATATATTATTAGAATATAAACTAATACTTTAATAGTATAATTTTGATAATTATTTATCATATATTACATATACTAGATGAATGAGATCTATCTTTTCATAAAGAAACCTGATATTTAAGAATTATTATTGAGAACAAATGTTTTTTTACTACTATATATATATGTCTGAGTGTGAATATCTTAACAGCTTTTCCTCAGTTTAAGAAAAGTTTCAGACCTTCAACCAGAAAACAAAGTTTAAATTAAAAATGAACTTTTATACAAATTTAGAGTATACATTTAAAGTATTTAAATATTTCCATCCATTAAATCACCAGACATTTCTTGAATGCTAACTATAAAGTAGCCATTATGTTTGGTGGTGGTGAAATAACATTAGCATGTAATACATGCTAATGGCTCCAGAAAAAATCTGAGCAAATGACCATGACAGCTCAGAGGAAGGTGCAATAGTATACTTTGTTGGGTCATCTTTAAGATAATATGAGCTAAATCTTAAAGGAGAAGTGGCATTTTAGAAGATGGAGAAGGCAGGCAAAGGAATCACAGATAGAAAGCACTGCATGAGCAAAAGGTCAAAGATCTGGAAGTAATTGGAACATGAGATGTGTAACAAGGCCTAGAGTAAAGGATGGATTAGGAGAGACAGGAAGGGGACAGGTCTGAAAGGAGGGTGTGGCAGGTATCTCTGTGACCCACATCTCACGTCCTTAACCACCTCCGATTTCAACTTTTGCTGCCATGGACAGTTCCACGCCACCTATTATTAACCCAAGAAGGCAGAGGCCAACTCTAAGTTCTGCTAGGCTTCTTTCTTCTTTGTGCCCCAGGGCTGCTGCTGACACAGCAGAAGCCTACCAGGTCTGCGCAATTGCATCCACAAAAGTGCCAAGCCGTTAAAATTCCCTGGACAGCTTTCAAGTAGGGGGTGATGGGCACCCCTGGATAAATGCTTCGGCTTTCCATCCTTCAGGTGGAAACTTCAGCAAGACCCTCTGCCGTCTCTATACTTCTCAGGAGTTTGCAAGTGCGATCTCAAAATAACACTCTTAATTGGTTTTTGCTTCTTCTTTGTCTTACTCTCCTTCCTCCCTAAGGCCTGCTTCCTGAGATCAACTCCCAAATAAACAACCTGCATCCAAGTTTTTGTCTCAGGGTTAGCTTTCAGAAGAACTCAAACTAAGGCAGTGAGAGTTACAACAGGGCCAGTGTGTGAAGGGTCCTGTGCTCCACTCAGCATTTTGGATGTTTTCTTACAGGAGCAGGAACGCCTCTGCGAATTTTGAGCAGAGTGGTCACCAGATGAGACAGTATTTTACAAGTTATAAATGATAGTGGTGTTAAACAAGGATCAGAAGGAGACGAAAGTGAAAGTGAAGAGATTATTAAAAGGTCATTTAAGAATTAAGTCTTTTGGAGTAAAAAATGTAAGTCCCCAAATATACTCTATACTGTAGCATCTGCTTTGTATAAAGTACAAATCCAAGCAAAATTAAATATCATATTGCTTAGGTGTATTGCACACACACACACACACACACACACACACACACACACACGATAAAATTAAAGAAAAAACAAGAACTTGGTAAACATAATGATAAAATTTAGGATGGTGGTTATCTCTGAGTGTGAGACAGGAGAACGGGATAGGGAGGGTCAGCTAAGTGTCGGTTATTGGCAACATTCTAGTTCTTACATTGGGTTAGTGGGATCATAGACTTATAATATTAATGAAATAATGAATTAATAAGTAAATAAGTAAATAAAAGAGTACCATTCATGGACCAATCATGATAGTGTTTTGTGACTGAAGACCCATTTTTGTGCATCCGAGATAATCCAAACAAATGAACCCCAAACTAGTGAGATTAAGCAATAAGTATATCTTTGTAGAAGAGTTCCACGAGGTTGTTTGCTGGTGAAAAAAATGTGGACTTAACTATTCTCCACATATTTTACTTCAGCTTTGAAAAAATCCATTGGAAGTTACCAAAGAAATAATAACTACTAAAAATAATAGTAACTGCAGTGAAACGAAGTTACTTAAAGTGTACACTGCTCTCTGATTGGATAGTGGCTAAAACAGACATGATTTTAAAAAAAGAATTAAGTTCATCATCTGTTAGTTCAGGCCTTGGACTAAATCAAGGTTATAGAGACAGAAAATGAGGTAAAAGAGTTCTGTCACACTCAGAGATGGACCATATTGTACCTTGTGATTAATTAGATATACAGAATAAGAGGCTGGGAGGTTAATGTTATTAACTGTGATAATTTTTAGGGTTTGTAGAAGATAATAATTTGGATTTGGGTGAGTACCTGAGGTTACCTAGATGGAAAACATCTGAGCTACTTAGGAACATGAAATATAGTCCATTATTTATATCTTGGTTTGCCATGCATAGTGCACTGTATAATTGGGATTCTGTAAATGTCTTATTTATATATAGTAGCCTAGGGCTGAAAGAGGATGTGACGGTATTGACTACTGGAAAGCATTTCCTAAAATGTTGTCCAGTTGAAAAACCATCTATGGACTTTAGTGTCGTAAAACCTTGGTATAAATTCTGCTTTCCTCTCTTAATAGCCACTGTGAGCTGGATTTTAAGCAATCTAAAAATAAAGCTAACAACACTTACCTCATAAGGTGGTTGTGAGAATCAAATGAAATTCTGAAAATGCTTTGAAACAGTAAAAGTGTTACACAAATAGCAGTTACCACATCATTTGAAAAACAGCTTTGGAAATTGATGAATATATAGCAACATGGATTCTGATGTTTCTGATGATGATGATGATGAAAGCTAAAATCTATTACCCTTACTATCTGCTAGCTAGATCTTTAAGTACTTTATAATGATTATCCCTTAATGATGATGGCAGAAATTGGAGTGATAGATCAATGAACCAAGGACCAAAGTGTTCAATCAAGGTGAGAGAGTGACTTAAGGACAGTAGATGAGATCGAGTGGCATAACTGAGGCAAGGTCAGTGCAAAAAGTCGAGGTGGTGTAAAGAAGACCAGAACTTCAAAGAATGGTGATTGAAGACCGTACAGCAATAATTTGGAAGGAGTAAAATAATAAAACAATTATATGAACATCATTAATTTTTGATCGCATTAAAACTCAACAAGCTTTGGACAGTGGCATATATGGACAGATAGGTATGTACACATACCTCTACATATATATAAAGTTGCCTGCCTTTCACCACTGTCATTCTTGGCAGATAAAACACTATAATCATTTTATAGTTGAATGGCATATAATACAATGAAAGGTCTTCACAGGAAAAAAAAATATTATGTTTTCCCCCTTTTACTTTCTTTAGCAGTGATTAGTTCCAGAAATATAAGGTATCATCACTTCTCAAAAAGCGCTGTAGGCTATAAGACTGCTCCTCTGAAGTGGACACCATGTAATAAATGTGCTTTATTCCAAAACATCAATCAGTTTCAAGAATGGCAGCTGCTTGTAGAATGGTAATAATAGAAATAGTCAGCTAAGAAGTATGCTAGGCTTTAAAACACTGGATGACAGATGTGAAGTCTTCTTGTTATAAAAGAACACTCTCATATAATTATGGTTTTATAACTAGTTACATCAGTTTCTAAATATTTAGTTTTCAAGATTTCTGTATCTTTTTTGTAACGAAACTTATATGGCAGTGTTCTGTACTGACATAAGAAATAAGATATAGAAATATATTCAAGAACTATATGAAAGTATTCTGGATAGGTGCGGTGGCTCTAGGTCATTTAATCAGTAAACGACCCCATTTTAATCATTACTAAAAGCATGATTTGAAAGTATTTTAATTTACTGCAAAAGTATGGACTCGGAGTAAGAATGTTTGTGATACATCTTGCAATTACACGAAGTTAAAAGTTTAAGCAATTTATGAAATAGATACGTATACTTTATTGAATGTGCTCTTTGGTAAAAACCATGACGATTTTTATTTTCAAAAGCAAAACTTCATTTTGTGTCAAATACATAGAGAAAGTGGGTCCCTTACCTAAATTGAGTTATATTTTGCTGGAGAGAGGGTTTGCAGACTGAACCTAACTATATAATGTAACATACCTAAATGCCAAAGAAATACGGTGGACGGTTCTAAAGGAGATTAAAGAGCAGGTGAATTCCAGGATGTGCTGGGAGAAAGTGATCCTCAAAGTACAAAATGAGATAAGCGGACGTCAGGCATTCCAAGCTTCAGAAAGTTTTTGAAGGAAGGCATGGAAGTGAGAATGTACACACTGATTTTACAGAACAAGGAGATAAGCATTCACCCTGGGTAGACAGTGTGTAAAATGATCACTGAGATGTAAATTGGGAAGTAATGCTTGCTAGATTGTAGAGGTTTAGTCTAGGATGATTAAGAAGTTTGACAAACAGGACATTGGCATAATACACAGAGTTCTTTCTGTGTGGCATTGAGCAGATTTTGAAGGGGATTTTAATATAAAGGTGAAGGGAGAGAAAGGGAAGGGGAACTAACTGGGTGCCCCTATGTGTTGGGCAGCGTGATAGACAACTTTGACTTTAAATGTCATCCTTATAATTACACTTTATTATTAATATAAGTATTTGAAATCGCATCAATTCAAAATTATTTTAGAAAACCAATTGCACAAATATGGGGAAGTTTAGTACTAAATGACGCTTGCTCATGGGGATGAAGTTATGACAACCCTCTTTGAGAAAGAGATAAAAGAAGAACTTATATATCAAGAAAGAATCAATTTGCATCTCTCTCCTACCATGCTATAGGAGGAAGGAAAATTAGAAGGAAAACTGTGCCAAATGGTTGTTTTATTTTAAAAAATTAGTTTCAGAAGGTGGTTCCAAAATTATTTCTGAAGGTTGCGAAGGGTATGATTTTACTTGAGAAGATAACAAGTGTTCTTAGAATTGAGAAGTAAGAGTAGGCCAGGCATTCGGCATGCATTATCTCATTTATTCCTCATAAGAGCTCTGGGAGGCCTGATTTTGAGTATTATCTTCAATTCGCAGTGAAGATACAGAGGTCGTCAGCTGGTAAGTATGCTTTTGACATTTAAACTCAGTAAGTTCTTTGCATCATTTATGTGGCCTCCATCCAGTAACTCCCGAAACACTGAATTATTTGCAGTTTCTTGAGGAGATCATGTTTATTCCCATCTCTGTGTCAATTCTCTTGCTATTCTCACTGCCTGAAATGTTCTTCACCTTCTTCTCCTATTCCTCCTTTGAGGCCCATATGAAATGTTATATCCTTTGGGAGGCCCTCCTGGATCATCCCCAATCACCACATTCCTTCCTTCTTGTTCCCTCTAGCACTAGCAGCCATCACCTTGAATGACAGCCAAACAGGCATGCATGCCTCTTCCTTTGTGGTATGAACTCTGTTAGGGCAGGAGAAAAATCTAGTTCCTACCTTGCCTGTGGGTGTATCCATGGGAAAGAAAATGAAAGGAAGCTTTAGGAAACACTGAGCATGGCTGGATGAGTTCATGAAGCTCTCTTCAGTCTGTTTCTTCATGTGTTAAATGGGGCCAATGGAAACCCCCCCCATTTAACCCTGGGGGGTTCCTGTTTAACCCCCCAGGGTTAAACAGGAAACTGTGTGTAAAGTGTTCCACATAAAACCTGCCACACTGTAAGCCACCAACGCGCGTTATTTCTTACCACCACTGCCACTACCATCATTATTCCTAGAAAATTCATTCCTTAACTTCCTAAAAGAACAAAAAGCATTATGCTTTCCTCTAAAACTTGAAGACAATTTTAAGTTTTATAAAAACGATTGTCATTGGGAGATTGCCATTTGAGTTTTAAATGTCACGATGAAACATAAATTAACTTTTATTTCTGTTATAATTTATATTTTGTCTTAACTTTTGATCAAAGCCTCAAAAGAATTAGCAATTTGGGGTATGTTAACTTTTACCTAGAAGATACATAAAGGATAATATTATCCTTCTTATTTCTCTTTCTCTTTTAGGAGGTGGAAATTATAAGACATTTTCCGGTAGAAAAGATATCAGACTTAGGTATATAGTCAGTTTTATTCTGGATCCATGCTGGGAGAGAAAACAATGAGTGTTCCACTTCATTTATGATTTCCACTGTGGAAATGATAAGGACTAGTATATTCTCAAATCAAATTAATCTATAGTTGTAGCATTTAAGATACAGTGAAAATCCCTAATTCAAGGGATTCAGTATCACCTATAAAGCCAAAATAAATGGGGTAAGATAAGAGTTCTCAGTCTTGGGTTATAGTGTCAATGCAAGACTTGAGCTGTGTTAATTCAACAAGCTTGATCTTGATTGCCAAAGCATGCTTGTCAATATTTAGCTCCCAAGGGGGCATGTCAGGGGCCTTTACAGAAACTAGCTTAAATACAAAATACTATAGGAGGATTTGTGATTCTTTTCCTAACACTCAGATTAAGCTGCTGGTTTTTTTTTTTTCTTCTAGCTTTTTAAACCAGGAATGTGTTTTCCATATTTCTACAGTAACAAGAGGAGAAATTGCATAGAAGAATTGTAAATGCTGTTATTAGGATTTCTCGAAACCCAGATAAAATTCTGTCACATGAAATCACTATAAGGCTTTTATCTGAGGTTTGAAATAGAATTTCCCCACCGTGATTACAATATGGGAAAAAGTGTGGAAAAAAACCGTTAATCTGTATTGAGAAATAAATGTAATACAGATGAGATGACGGGTAATGATCCCTACAAACTTAAAAACAAATGGCTTGCAATTTAGTAACTCTATACTTAGAATCTTCTGCTACAATGATGCTATGAGGTTTCTAGACTTCTGTAGCCATTATTCCTTACATTTAAGAAAATATAGTGAGGATGAATCTTATAATGAAGAAAACCTACACCCTCTATGGTGATTCAGAATAAAACATGATATGAAAATTAGCCTTTTTTTCCTAAACTAATACATTTCTCTTTCCCATCTGACTTTTCTGGTTTAATAGATAGAGGTTAGCAATCTACATTTCCCTTTTATTGAGCCTGACAAAGCATTTATGAAATTGAGTAGGATGAAGATTATGGCAAAAATAAAAACAAAATGTTAAACGTATATCTCACGTAATTGAAAAATTACCCCCTTAACTTGGTGATCAAAATTTTTATATATGTCAAGTCCTTATAACATAGCAGAAAATGGCCTTGATATCATATATCTATCTTAGTTTTTACCCAAAATAATGACTAAAGATGAAATCAGATCAATGCTGCACTAGTGAGAATCAGGCTGAAACGACCAGAACCAGACCATGATTTAGCTATTTTCGGTTAGCTATAGACAGCTGTGATTGACAATACTGATTTTTAATACATAAATGGCAAATTTCTCTTCTCAGTCTACAAGTTTCTGAATTGAAAACTCTGACGATTCACTGAAAAAACTGTTTTGATTTATCATATTTGTTTTACTAAGGTAAGACAAACGTCTGAGATACATTCTTAAATTCTATTTGAACTTTTATGTAGTGATAAATCTTCCCATCATTGTCCCTAATTTAAGCTTCCTAAATGTCAGTTGACCCTCATAACTATTACCATATTTTATAGATGGATGGATCAAGTGAGTACAAGGTAGCATCAGAAAGCTACCAGTATTTAAACCAGGACTTGAACCTGGTTTTGTTGATTACAACCTTGGGCTCTGTCTTTAATACAACATATCAGAGATTTCTTGATTGAGGCAAAGCTTGCATACAAACAATGATGAGACTTCCAGACCTAAAAATGTTTTTGGTTTTAGAGAAACGTTACTCTCCAGCATGTGTCAAAGATTTAGTTAAGCATGGACATATATATACTACCAAATGTAAGGTAGATAGCTAGTGGGAAGCAGCCACATAGCACAGGGAGATCAGCTCAGTGCTTTGTGACCGCCTGGAGGGGTGGGACAGGGAGAGTGGGAGGGAGGGAGACGCAAGAGGGAAGAGATATGGGAACATATGTATATGTATAACTGATTCACTTCGTTATAAAGCAGAAACTAACACACCATTGTAAAGCAATTATACCCCAATAAAGAAGTTAAAAAAAAAAGATTTAGTTAAGGAAAGATAAAACATTATGGTTTTCAGTTATATTGTGTGTTGTCTTTTCTTAGAAAACCACTTCAATTTCCCCCCAGTAGATGACAATGGCAAATCAGTTTTTATTCACTATCGCTTTTATCCTTGGACACTGCCTTATTGGATGCTGGGAATCCTAACTATAAACTACACCCTACTACTCTTGCTGTGGCTCACCATACTTCTGCCTCACTAGTATTTACTGTTTCTTAAATTCCTAAACTCGTGGTGGTAGGTCCTTTGCATGCCCTCTTCCCTCTGCCTGGTGCTATAAGTATCCACATGATTGCATGATTGGCACCTTTTATTCACACAAGTCTCAGCTCAAATGTTATTTCTCAGAGGCACCTACTCTGAGCCCCAATTTAAAGCTCTGCCCCTTTCTTCCTCTATCAAAATTATATCACCTAGTTTTTCTATATTCATAACAGTTAGGAGTATCTGAGATTATCCTTACTTATTGTTTATTCCTCACCTCCCGTCCCTCTCATCGTTGTTTGCTCAGAGTCTAGAACAGTACCTAGCACATGGTAGGCTCTCTAACAAATATGTTTAAAGGATAAAGAACTGAATCAGTCTCTTTAACATCCAAATATAATATATCCCACAAAAATATTTTTAAGAATAACATTTGTCATTATCAGCCCCATCTCTGGGAATTTAATCATAGCAGAATTTGTGTTACTGTGATGTATAAATAACCTCATAGTCTATTTTCTATTATGTAGTGTATTTTTAATATAAATACTGATTTGAAATAAATCTGGTATTTTAATCTTTCCACTCAACTTTTAAACACAATATTTCTTTAATCATTTCAGGTCGCCTACTGACTAGCTCAATTTCAAACATGTAACCTATCTATTCATAAGTCAGAACATTTTAGTATTCTCCACTTAGATAATCAGTTTTCTAAGAAAACCCCATTCCTTTATTATAGTATAAGTTTGATTCCTCCACTCAGAATTTTATAAATTAAACATTCCATATCAGATGTATTCTACAACATTTTTATTGAGAAAAGTAATATATTGTGCTCCGAGTAAAAAATTACTTTTAAGTCATATGAACTTAGACAAATAGCAGTATTGAATAAAGTTATTACCAATTACCAGATTTTTTAAGCTAAAAAGATGGAGATATCCAGAAATAAAGAATTTAATCTAAGTTTCCCAAGAATTAGCTCATAATTTTAATAGAATAAGAATTTCAGAGAAATACTGTGCTATAAAATCTGTATGATTTGTCCGAGTTCAGAAGGGTATTAATAAATGTCCCTAGGCAGCAACTTCCACTTGGCTTAGGATGTCAAGGGAGAATACTAGCCAGGGAATGAAAAATAGTGCAGTTGTGCTCAGAATGCCCAGCTGCTAGGAGAAGACATCTCCGCACCATGGACAGAGTGCACAGGAAGCATCCAGACAGACTCTAGGACTGTGACCCAATACCTGATTAAATAACATTGCTGTGGCCTGAAATTCAGGGTCCTGGATCTTTGGCCTTCCCATGCAATTCAGTTCAATACCATTATACCATGTCAAGGGATCTCTGGTGGATTTGCAGTTTTCTTCATCTTTTATGTGAATATTTCAGATGAATGCTGTATCATCTAGTTCTGCCCCTCCCTTTAGCAGACTAGTGAGAAACAAGAGTTTTATTTAGGTCAGAGTAATTTAACTGACCCACAGCAGAAAGTTCCTGAAGAGCTCAGCATCTTAGCTCGAATGCTGATTTAAAAAGAGAGATGGAGTTGGGAAAACATTTTTTTTTTTTTCCTCTCTGAGCTGGGACAAGCCTTCAAGGCAGCCTGAAGTTGTAGGTTGCAAAAGATTATATTCCAGATCATTCTTTAATTTTGCTGAGGATAAGTAGGATTAAGACCTGATTTCATGTCTGTTGGCTTTGAAGAAGTGCAGAGTTAGAAAACAACCTCACGAAACTCCATAGCCAGTCCGAAAGATCAGGTGCTAGATTCCTTTTTTTCAGCAGTGTGCTTTCTGATAAGCCACTGAGGAGAAGCTTTATTGTCAATGAAAGAATATTGTACTTAACATTACATCAGAGTCCTTTAATTCTGATCTCATCATTTAGCATACCTGGACAACCACTTCCCCTTTCTGAATCTTGGTGCTGTTATCTTGAAGTGTTCACTAGGATTCTTCAGAGGATTAACTGAGAGAAAAGCATGGGAGCTCTGAGTGTCATATGGAGGCACGTTCTTTGGCTTTTCCGTCAGCTTTGTTAGCTAAGCACAAGGTCCCTACTAGCTACTGGGGGAGCTCAATGTTTGTGCTCTGGACAAGGATCACACCAAGGAGAAATCTGACTCAGCAGTTGTCTTTTCTTTGGGAATTGTCACCATTAGTCCCTCAAGAAGAATATACTTGTCAACAGCTCTGGCTGCCTCCCCACTTGCTCCAAAGGCTAGATCTTTGAGCTAATAATAACTTTTCAGTGTGTTTGCTATTTTTTCTTATATTCTAGGCAATCTAGGAATATTATGCAACTATTACAAATGATAATAATGACAATTTTTAATCGCATGGCAAAGTACTTATGATGATATAACTTTAAGTGAAAAAGAATGCAAATAAAATTGAATATATAGTGTTTTTCTATGATGATAAAATATAAATTGCTTGTGTGTATACACATACATATATATAATGTATGCATGCACACACATATATTAATAGTGAATAGAGGACAGACTTACTGATTTTTATCTCCTTTATATATTTCTCTATTATCCAGATAAAAATTTTCAACAATAATGTCTGTTTTGATAATAATTTGGAGGTGTCAAATCCATTGGCTTTGAGATTATTACAGTTTGGAATGATTTGGTATGAGGACTATTTGTTATATTACTGGTAGCCTTGTCACTCACTGCTGAAGTCTCTTCCCTTTCCCAGCCTCAACTGGGACCAATGCAGGGATGTAATTTCTGCCATCCAAGGGTACCTACCATAGTTAGCCATAAAAAGGAGGTGCATTTTATGTCTTTTCCCCCAGATGCTGTTCTATGACAACTTGCTTTTTACCATTAATGCTTGCCTGCTGTAAATGTGTACTTACTCATTGTATTAATCAGGTAGGTTGGGCTGCCATACCAAAATACCATAGACTGAGTGGCTTAAACAGTAGAAATTTATTTCTCAGAGTTCTGGAGTCTGGGAAGTTCAAGATCAAGGTGCCACCTGATTCAATTCCTTAGGAGGGGAGGGCTCCCCTCTTGGCTTTCAGTCAGCAGTCTTCTTGCTATGTCCTCACATGGAGGAGAGAGCTCACTCTGGTGTCTATTCCTCTTCTTATAAGGGCACCACCCTTGTGACTTTATTTAAGTTTATTCCTTCTTAACATGTCCTGTCTCCAAACACACTGGGAACTAGGGCTTCATAGTGAACATGAATTTGGGGGCGGGGGGGGCATAATTCAACCCACTTAAACTGAGCTAAAGTATTCAACCGTACACAAGCACTCAAACTGAAGATGAACTGTAACTCTTCAAATTATACCACTGAGAAGACAGTGACCTATATTTAAGCCCTGATAGTCTTTCAATTATGCTGTACTCTCCTAATAAACTTATTTTGAAAAGGAAACAATTTAATATGATATTTTGGATATGTCAGTATTTATCTGATAGAATTATAAGCAGGCAAATATTTTTTAAATTATTTAATCATTATTCTTGCATGGTGGGGAATGACCTCACAACTGAAAAGGCTGGATATTAGAATAAAAATCAATTTAAAATTTAAGAGTTGTAAAGATCATGAATGTATCTGTACATGATAAAGGGGAAAAAAGACCAAAATTTAGGTGAATTGGCATTTGTAGCTTGATATAAAATTTTCACTGACAAAATTACATATGATTTCAAAACGGTTTTATGGCATATATATTAGATATAAGTAAAAATGTCTTTAGGAAAACTGTATTGGGTAACTAAAAAGTAGCTTCATTGATGAGAAATCACTGTTATTGATGGTGTGTGTGAGAGTTTGAATAAGATTGTTCATGAAATGAACATGAGAAAGATTACTTCCAAATTAACATATTATTTTATACACAATGTACTTTTATGTATGTATAAGGAAATTATGATATTAAATATTATTATTAAGTATTTGAAAATTTTCTTCACATCTGTACAATTTACTTATTCAGATTGGCTGAAAGCTTTTTTTTCTCAATCATCTCACTCAACATAGAGGATTGCCTTATAGTCCTAGGCACCTTGTATTTGGACATAAACTGCCTTTACCTGACACTTAATCCACAAAAATTGTAGTGTGTGAACTACACAAAAAATAGTGTTTTAACACTAACTCTGTGGATATTATATTGAAACACTGGAGAGAGATGCTCATGTAATTGATAGTTTTCTTCATTCACTTAGCACAATTGCAATTATCTTCTAAATGTTCAAGAGTTATTCCCTTACTTCAAGGTTATTCCCATTGCCTTGAAGGCCTGGGGCTGTACATGTTTCCTTCACTTCATTCCAGCAGATTGCTTGGCATATATATTTCTTAAAGGAAGGAAAGAGGGTGGAAAAGTTAGCAAGAAGCAGCAGAATCACTAAGCACCTAATAATCTTCCACTAGGAGTCTGAATTCATAAAGAGTGGGAGAATGAGTTTCACTTTCCCCAAGGATCTATGCTATTGTGGTGTTGAAAGACAGAATGCTACTGCAGAAGAATGTCTATAGACTCTAAACCTCGATCCTTCTCTCTCCCCAAATCTGCCTCCTTGCATTTCTGAACCAAGTGCTGACACTCCTCATATATGAGCTACTCCTTTGGGTTACATCACAGATCTCCAGAAGAATCTAATTAAAACATACATACATTATCTGTGGAAGTTAATTAGCTAAGCCATTTACGCCAAAGCTCACTCACATGGACAGCTATGATGTCTGTGAGGGGATAAAACATAGGACAGGTAAATTCTGCTGTGAGTTTGGGGCCAGAAAATATTTGGAATACAGGCAATCACTCCCTCAAGGTGGGGCTTGGGAGACAAAAGTTGGGCTCAAACACCAAAAGGCAATATGGACACTGGGAATTTGTCTGCTGAAAGAGGAAGTAAAAGTGAGAGAGACAAAACCTTTTGTCTAGTTAAGTTCTTCTAGAGTACAGCCCTGCCTGTGCTGAACATTTTAAAGGGATTAGTTATATATGTTCTCTCACAAACTGTTTTATGTGTTTTGAGTAATTTTAGTCAGGAAGATTTCTGTTCTTTACTTAATATCTGTCTCTTGTGTTGATTCCCTAAGCTGTTATTGAGTATCCACTACTACTGCTACATACCAGTGACTTTGCTAATAGAAGATTTTTTAAAAAATTGACCAATATAGCATTTCTGTGCTAAAAGATCTTTCAGACTACTAAGAGAGAGATGTAAACAAACAATAACCACACAAATGATTGACTTCTTTGACAGAAGCACACGGAGAGTATATGGAAACCATTGAAGGGAACATCTAATTTAGCTAGAGAGTTCCCAGAGAAGATTTGTTTGCACACTGAAGAAAAACTGGGATTTCCCCAGACAGGGGAAAAGCAAGAGATAAGCAAGAAGCATGGGGACCAGGGAGCATTTGAAGACCAGAGAGTGGTTCCCTGTGACTGGAGCACAGCTGAGGCTAGGGAGGTGGACAGGCAGAAAAAAACTAAGGCTAGAAACTTGCTTAGGAATGAGTTTGTGGTCGTAAGGAGTTTGAAGATTAAATAAAGTTGTCTGTAGTGTAAAGAAAGAATAGACAGAAGATGGGAGAGAAATCATGGAAGTAAAATCAGGTAGGAGTTTATTTCAATATTCCCAGTCAGCGATAGTCTTGGGGGTTAGAAGAAAAAGAGCAGCTCAGAAGAACATTAAGTAAGTAGGTTTCTTAGGCTTTAGAGATCAATCAGATATGGTAATCTTATCATAGCCTCCTGTTATCATTTTGGAAGAGGTAATGTGCATTGAAGGTAAAATTGTAATACAAGTCAGAGGCTGTCTTTTTAAATTCAGTATTTTTCAAGAAATCTGCATATTCTCCACACTCTGATGATACTATATTTTGAAAGCCCTACAAAAGCTCAATTTCATTAATGCCGATTAAAAGAATGTAGAGAACAAATTACTAAAGCATAAATATACAGACCATTTTTCAATTTATTGCCCACTCACCAATGCCTTCTACTTCAACACATTCCAGAATAATTGTCTGTATTCCCCGTTCTCCCACTTGGTGAACGACTGAATCACGGTGTTCAAATCGAAGGACTTCCACACTTCGAATAATAATAATTGATCTCAAGCATGGTCTCTTAGGATTTAACATTCACTGTATTCTTCTCTCTGAAGTGTTTTTATATCAGTAACTGTAGCTTCATTGGCCCTTATATCACAGTGTTTGTTTTAAGAGCAAACCAGTACCCTGAGATAACTGTGAGCCTCTTTTTGAAAGATGATTTGCTTCCTGCAATTTGAATTTAGGGCAACAGATTTTGTCAAAGGCAAACAAGCACATTTTTCTCTTTTAAAAACCCAAGTTTTGAACATCTGTGAGAGGTCTCAATTGAGTTTGACACTCCGCCACGTCCCAGAAAAACCCCAACTCACAGTCATGTTTATTTCTTCTCTACTTTTTCTCCAACTTCCACTACATTTTAAAATTATTTCCTGACTAAATTAATAAAAAAACAAATTGAAAGATGGCAGAGAGCACAGGCATAGAAGCTTATTTTTTTTGAGAGGGCTACATTTAGCTAGAAGCATATTCTGTTGCTTCTAGTTTGAATCTTTATTTACACAACAATTAATCAGCTATAGTATGTCTTTTATCTGAGTAAATGATCAACAACCCTTTCTAAATATGTTAAGGAGTTCATTTCCATCTGAATTCTCCTGGCAAATACTAAAATAGATAACCTTAATAAGGCACTAATGAGATCATTATAAGTAGTTTTGCCTGTATTTAAAGCACAGATTTAAGATCTTCATTAATGATTAACTACTGGAAAACTTTGTCCAATCCCTTGAGTTATTTTTAAATCTTCATACACTATAATTACATATACTCAATCATAAAACTTTCCTTGGTGCTGAACACAATTGAACTTTGAATAAGAACAAGTATGTTACAAATCTTGGCTGTTTAAAAGGTTAATCTTTAGGTAGATTAATGACGTAGTGATCTTTACTCATTTCAAGCATTTTTTGACTGTGGAAAAGATGCTTTACTTACAAGTTATCGCTCTGACCAGACTTATAGGGATAATTTCTCTAGAATATTTAACAACAAACACCTTGAACTTTCTGATTATAAGATGTCTCTGAGATCAGATAAAGTCTATCACTGGTCTTTATTTTCGGTTGTAGTAAAATAAAGTGCACTTTTTCTCATCAGTTTTGAAGGAGTGACAATTAGTTTTTAAATTATATTTGAGCTAAAATCAATGTGCAAGACTTTAACCCTAAAGTTACCTGACAAAATAAGGGCATTTTACATGTGATACCACAAAATTAAAAAAAACAGAAATACTTGATATTCCCGTTCATTAAATATAAAATAGTTATTTCAAAAAATAACTTGTAGGTGACTATATTTTAAATTCATAATGTACAATTTCAGAATTAAAGTCAGTTTCAAGGCAAATTAGCTAGTAGTTTCCAGCAAAGAGGTGAATTTAAGAAATGTAATTTTCTAATGTAATCAAACCTTTCAAAACATGGTTTGCCATGGGCCCAACAGGGCTAAGGGTAAAACTCAATATTTTCTGATCCCTGAAATCTTTGCAAAAAAAGGAATGCAGAAAATCAACACAGAAGTTTAAAAACTATACTAACATACTAATGGGGCAACATTGATATTCATCTATAAAGTATTCCCTCTCACAAGATATCATTTTTTAATACAGTACAATTACCTCCATAGTGACTGCAAAATGGCAGTTAAAGCTTTAAAGTGTAAATCTTTACTTTGAGTATTTACCAGGCAGGGCTTTAAAAAGTGTTGGAGAGGACTAAGGAAGGTGGTAAGCTATTTATAAATGGGAAGGTCTTTTGCATTTGTCTAGGAATATATACTGTTAATATGTGATTAAATTACCATACCAGTTTTCCTGAAGGATTTCTGTGTTTATTGCTTTTTTTGGTGAAACATTTATCCAGCTCTCTCAGCCTTTAATATATGAATTCACATATATTAAAATGCAGGTGTGGGCTTCTCTGGTGGCGCAGTGGTTGAGAGTCCGCCTGCCGATGCAGGGAACACGGGTTCGTGCCCCATTCCGGGAAGATCCCACATGCCGCGGAGCAGCTGGGACCGTGAGCCATGGCCACTGAGCCTGCGCGTCCGGAGCCTGTGCTCCGCAACGGGAGAGGCCACAACAGTGAGAGGGCCGCGTACCGCAAAAAAAAAAAAAAAAAAAAAAAAAAAAAAAAATGCAGGTGTCTTACTTGTCTGATATATGTCATTTGCATTATTTGAAATCCTGCAGTACCCCAATTTCTTGGAGTCCGTACAGTTCAAGAACAAAATTATTTAGTAATAAGATTCTAAGGATAAGACGATGTCTAATGAAACATACATATAACAACAACTTCACAAGCAATCTTTTCAATTTTCCTGTTGAATTTTAGGAGTAAAGGTGGAGAAAAATGTCTATGTTGAAGGAAGCACAGACTAAATTATTGTCATCATAGCCTGTGAATTATTATTGGATGCTCATTTTGCTCACAGGAGACTTTATACACCATAAAGTTACAGCAATCTTTATTTTAGAAGCTTATACTTTAAAGAATAAAATGAAGTAAAATAAACTTTACTTTAAAGTAAGTAAAATAAACATTAGCTCAGATACATACATCTAAGTGCAAGTAATTTGGAACTATATGAACAAAGTACATATACTCATTAACAATGATCATCGTAATAATAACTAAATGTCCAATGAGCATTTACTAAGTATTGCTATGCTAGAAGCCCCATGGGGACAAGGAGTGATCAGTGTTAGTGACCACTGTATCCAGTATGTGGGACTCGCATCAATTACACGCTAGGCAAGTCCTTCTCTCCTGAAGTTCACAGTCTAAGGAAGACAGACAAAAAATTAGAAGTAGAATACCATAGAACCATGATAGAGAGATGCACGGTATGCATGGACTCAGGGGGAGGGGCTTCTAAAGTTGGGGGCGTATAAGGAAAACAGTGGACTTTGTCTTGAAGAATACATGAAAGAGTGGCTCTCACGGTAGGAATGCCTCTATGTCTAAGGGAGCGGTATGTTTGTAGATGCATCAGTAAGAGAGAGCTTGGCATGAGGTAGATGTGTGAGTAGCTCAGCATGGTTGATCATGGCCCAGAGTAGCTGTTAGGAATGACAACAGATGAGGTTGATTTGACTGGGACAAAATCATGCAGGGCCCTGGGATGCCACTGTAAGGCGACTTTTATCCTGGAATTCTATCCATTTTATAAATTCTGGTTAAAAATGATACCTCTCCCACAAACCTTCTCTGATCCTTCCAGAGAGAAGTGAGCTCTCTCTCCATGGAGCTCCTACAGAATTCTCTTTGAGTTGATCTTTTGGCATTCACCACATTTTCTCTTGCAATAGGTTGGTGGACTGAAAAGAATAGGGAAGTAGGATTCAGAAGGCAAGAGGTCTACTCTCAATTGTGCCTTTGGACAAATGTGTTAACCTTATTAATTCTGGGTAACAATACTTATAAGCATTTACCACATAGGGTTATTGTGAGTATGTGAAAGTGCTCTAGAAATTCTGAAATGTTACTTGAGTTATCTGAGTATATATCATGTATTTCCTATAAGAATGTACAAACCTTTAAAAGGGACAAGAATTAGACTCTAGGAGGGGTGGACAGTAGTTTGCCAATTATTTATAAGCCTAAAACCTTGAAGATTAATCTCAATCTTTATTTCTTCCAGGAAATCTTTGCTTTGTCCCTCTCCCTGATGTGTTACTTCCCCTCTTCTTCTTCTTTTTTTTTTTTTTTTTTTCTGCAGTACGCGGGCCTCTCACTGTTGTGGCCTCTCCTGTTGCGGAGCACAGGCTCCGGACGCGCAGGCTCAGCGGCTATGGCTCACGGGCCCAGCCGCTCCGCGGCATGTGGGATCCTCCCAGACCGGGGCACGAACCCGTGTCCCCCGCATCGGCAGGCGGACTCTCAACCACTGCGCCACCAGGGAAGCCCCGTCCCCTCTTCTTGATTCACACACATGTGCACAGCTATTGCATGGTGCTTGCCATATTATGCCTTCTAACCTTCCTCCTCTCAGCTTCCTTTGCTGGATCCTCCTACTCTTCCTGATCACAGAATGTGGAAACAGTCTTTGGATTTCTTCTTTTCTTTGTCTGTATGCATTTCTAGTGTATCTCATCAGGTCCCATGATTTGTAAATACCATACACTGTTTACAGTCCGAATGCTCTATTTATGTCTTAAGCTCTTCCTTTACCCTGAGCTTCATAATCAAATATCCAATCAGTGGCTATACGTCTTCACTTGCATTTTTAATAGACATTGTAAATCCAACACATCCAAAATGAACTACTGATCTTCTTCCCCACTCGCCTGCCATAAAGCTGTTCTTCTCCAGGGTTCTCCATCACTTTAAGTGGCACCATTATTCATTCAGATCCTTGACCCAGACTACTTGGAATCGTCTATAATTTCTCTTCCTCTCATTTCCAAAACGCAATCCCTCAGCCTGACTTACTTATAAAATATACCCTGAATGCAACATTCCCACCCTCCATTGCTTCCATTACTACCTCACTAGTCTAAATCACCATCATCTTTGGCCTGGATTCCTGCATTAGCCATCAAAATGATCTCCCTGCCTCCATTCTGTCTGCCACAGAATAGCTACTGTGACATTTGATTTAAAAATGGAAATCAGGTCATATACCTATCCTAAAAATTAGAATAAAATCCAAAATCCATAGAGGGCCTACATGATCTCTGGTTCCCCCTCTCATTGTATTGTCAAACACTCTCCTTGTTCATGCTACTTCACATCACATATCCTCACTGCTGTTCCCAAGCATTCCACCATCTCAGGGCCTGTGTGCTGTGCTTGCCTCTGCAGGTGAAAACATGGCTTGGGCCCACATTTAATGCAAGTCTTTTCTGACCACCATACTTTCTAAAATTGTGATTATATACTTCCCTTGCCCCTTCTCTGATCTTTTCTTTACAGAACTTATCACTATATTGCATTTAGGTATCTCTTTACCTATTTATTTATTCCCTCTCTCCTCTATTAGAATGTTAACCTTCGTGATAGCAAAAAAGCTTATCTACCTTGTGCAGTCCTATATTCCTGAGCAAGTGAAAATAGCAAGACTGAATACTTATTGAATAAATATTCAATTAATAAATGTTTAATAAAACAGGCATTATAAGTATATTTGAATAACTGATTTCAAGTAATGAACCAGTTTAGCATTTGGATGCCGTCTGATCAAGATCATGCTCAATTGTCTCTTAATCCACCAATCTTTTCTTCATAATTTAACTGAACATTCCTGGCCGATAGCTTACCTTCTAGGTTTCCTCTGTAAGGCACTTTCTTCAACATGTTTTCTTTTGGTGGTGCTGATCTATGTATTTAGTTTGCTATTGCTCAGTTCAATTTATGTAACTAACTCTGACTAATGTGCCATGTAAGTGTTTACTGTCATTCATCTCATGACTCGGCCTGTTCCAGGAAATGCAAAGATCAAAAAAAAAATTAATTTCTCTTTGATTGTGGCTTAATATTTTTCATCTTCAGAGATGTATTCCCCTCTGACTTGAACAACGTCTAATGTCAATGAAAGTCTGCCTACTCAGGGACTTCAAAGCCAAAAGTAGTGTGCCAGTCTAAAACAGAGCAGTGTGCTTTGAGGTTCCAATTTTTAAAAGTTAACATTTACTACTTGACTGCCCCTTTACCACATTACAATTCAGGGCAGGACAACTAAAAACTCCAGAAGGTGAGTGGATAGGGAAAGAGATACACAATTGTTATTGATAATATAACAACACATGACTAAGCTGCACTAGTTAAATGTTCCTCAATGTTCTTAACTCAATGCCTAGATTTAGAAAGTCACAGATCAGGACTCCAATTATGCTGAATTACCTGGGTATTACTAACCCCCAAGCCGACTTCCTGCCGTTGCTCTCCTCTAAAACTGTGTAGAGGAAAATGACAACCAAATCCGGCTAATTTCATGTGCATAATTGGAAAGAAAGCATCATTTAAGAAAAAAAAAAATAGTTTCCTGTCATTTGGCAATGACGCAAAAAGCTAGAGAAATCTAAAATCCTGAATTCTGTGCGGAGAATATTTTCCTCGCACAAGGAAATTTACTAGTTCCATATCAGTTTTAATTATGCGTGTATGTGTACACACGCACAGACAAAACAACACACATACACATACATACACATTACACTGTTAATAAGACAATGGTATTTCACAGAAATTTTTCCATAGCTCTTTGTAGACACTGAACGTGAGCTTATGAATGGCAAGAATTTACTTTTAAAATATAATGTGAGGCCAGAAACTATCAAACTCTTAGAGGAAAACATAGGCAGAACACTCTAGGACATAAATCACAGCAAGATCCTTTTTGACCCACCTCCTAGAGAAATGGAAATAAAAACAAACATAAACAAATGGGACCTAATGAAACTTCAAAGCTTTTGCACAGCAAAGGAAACCATAAACAAGATGAAAAGACAACCCTCAGAATAGGAGAAAATATTTGCAAATGAAGCAACTGACAAAGGATTAATCTCCAAAATTTACAAGCAGCTCATGCAGCTCAATAACAAAAAAACAAACAACCCAATCCAAAAATGGGCAGAAGACCTAAACAGACATTTCTCCAAAGAAGATATACAGATTGCCAACAAACACATAAAAGAATGCTCAACATCATTAATCACTAGAGAAATGCAATTCAAAACTACAATGAGATATCATCTCTCACACCAGTCAGAATGGCCATCATCAAAAAATCTAGAAACAATAAATGCTGGAGAGAGTGTGGAGAAAAGGGAACACTCTTGCACTGCTGGTGGGAATGTGAATTGGTACAGCCACTATGGGGAACAGTATGCAGGTTCCTTAAAAAAACTACAAATAGAACTACCATATGACCCAGCAATCCCACTACTGGGCATATACCCTGAGAAAACTATAATTCAAAAAGTCATGTACCAAAATGTTCATTGCAGCTCTATTTACAATAGCCAGGAGATGGAAACAACCTAAGTGTCCATCATCGGATGAATGGATAAAGAAGATGTGGCACATATATACAATGGACTATTACTCAGCCATAAAAAGAAACGAAATTGGGTTTCCCTGGTGGCGCAGTGGTTGAGAGTCCACCTGCTGATGCAGGGGACGTGGGTTTGTGCCCCGGTCTGGGAGGATCCCACGTGCCGTGGAGTGGCTGGGCCCGTGGACCGTGGCCGCTGGCCCTGCACGTCCAGAGCCTGTGCTCCACAGCGGGAGAGGCCGCAGCGGTGAGAGGCCCACGTACCGCAAAAAAAAAAAAAAAGAAACGAAATTGAGTTATTAGTGAGGTGGATGGACCTAGAGTCTTTCATACAGAGTGAATAAGTCAGAAAGAGAAATACCATATGCTAACACATATATATGGAATCGAAAAAAAAAAATGTCATGAAGAACCTAGGGGTAAGACAAGAATAAAGACACAGGCCTACTAGAGCATGGAGTTGAGGATATGGGGAGGGGGAAGGGTAAGCTGTGACAAAGTGAGAGAGTGGCATGGACATATATACACTACAAAACGTAAAACAGATAGCTAGTGGGAAGCAGCCACATAGCACAGGGAGATCAGCTTGGTGCTTTGTGACCACCTGGATGGGTGGGATAGGGAGGGAGGGAGACACAAGAGGGAGGAGATATGGGAATATATGTATATGTATAATTGATTCACTTTGTTATAAAGCAGAAACTAACACACCATTGTAAAGTAAATATACTCCAATAAAGATGTAAAAAATAAAATAAAATAAAATATAATGTGACACGCTGAATCTCTAAGTATCATGGTTCTTACATTGAAATTTTTCAAAGAATTGTTTTTTAATTATCTAAAAATGTAACATATTTTGGTGAAACATTGCAGATTCACCACACCTATACACTCCTTCCTGAAAACCCCACCTTAATGACAGAAAGTAAATACTAAAAGACAAAAAGCATAGATGCATGGAGACAAAGAGAGTAAGGAAGGTGTCTTCTATAGATGAAAATTTTGGAACTTGGAAAGTGAATTGAGAAGTGGTAACTGCCGTAGTAGAAACCTACGAACATGCATGGTGTGGAACTCCCAGAAAGGCTCAGGACTGTGGAACGCAGCAATGCAGTGGAATGAAGGGCCCACAAGGGACTGAAAATGGGAACATCATGTGAAGATTGGTATGTAGAATCAGCAAGACCCCAGGTCCCCTCTCCCACTCTTTGCAGTCAGATTTCTAGTAGTCTGCTAAAGACCAGAGATTTACTTTTATTGAGAAAGTGTACTAGAGATACACCAGATATCAAAACTAGTGGAAGGCTGTGATTGAGATGATAATGAAAAGTAGGGAAATGAAATGAAAGTCTGCATATTGAACACTGAGACTACCATTCACCCTCCTTTCCTTTTACATCAGAGGACATGTGCTTCCATGATAGGAGACTTGAGGATTCTTTTCCTAAGAAACTATTTGTTCCTAGAGAAAAGACCCCATATTTATGAGCCCCAATAAAAAGGACAGCTTACAGTTCAATCATTCTACATTTAAACTCTATAACTGCTCAACTTCACTCACAAACTCAAAGCTTCCAGTCAGCTTTTCAGTGTCTCACACTCAAAACTGAATCAAGAAAAAGAGCCCTGGATCTGCAGGCATTTCAGAAAGTCTCTTACATGAACTAGAGAAACCAAAACAAATCATCAAAATAAATAAAAGAATGAATAATGAGGAGGAAATAGTAAGCATATAAGAATTGAAGGAAAACTGAAAGAAAAAAAACCAAACAGTTAATATCCTTAGAAAGAGCAAGATAAGGCATTGCATTCAAAAGAAGAGCATGCAATAAAAAAGAAACTATTGGAAAACAAGAAAGAATTTTAAGAAAATTAAAATACAACTACCAATAAAATAATAGGTTAGGGGATTTAAAATGATATAAAATTATATCCCAAAAGATAGAATAATAAATCTCCCAAAAGAGAGAACAGTAAGATTCAAGTAGGAAAAAAAAGATTTTTGAAAATTAGCAAGGAGAATGATTTAAAAAGACTGGAGAAAAATGAAGACAAATTATAACAAAATAACACCAGAAGATTTCTTAGATCTAAAGGTATAAATTTTCAGATAGAAAAGACCTGAGAGCTCAACAATAAATTGAAAGGAAAATCCTCACTGCAAAAATCAGATCACAAGGGGTAAAGAGATCTGAAAGGGGGGAAATATATATATATATATATATATATATATAATATAATATATATATATATATATAATATAATATATAATATATATAATCTTAAATGAGCAGATATTAATTGCAATCAGATTTCTCAATAACTGATAGAATAAATTGGAATAATGGCTTAAAATGTTTAGTTAAAAATGACGTTAATGTGGGAATTTATGCTCAATCAAATTATTAACTATGAAAATAGAATAAAGATATTTTAAAATATGCATGAGCTGAAAATTTATGAGTATGCTTAGACTATCTCAGGAAGTTCTCAAGCTAAGTTCCAGAAAAATATGCTAAGTAATTACACTAAGAACGAGGAACATGGAGGAAACAGAAATAGAGAATCCAACACAAGTACTAAGTTAAGGGACATTCCTAAATGATATCAAATAGGCATACAGGCATAGGTGTTGTTTTGAAAATGTATATCAAGTTACAATTCTACCAATCGAGTGTCAAAATCTCTACTTCACCACCATTTTTTGAATTAAATATTCCCTTTAAAATATTTTGCACGTCTCTGTAAACTGAGTTTTAAAAGGTTTTTTTTCCTTGTGTTATTATTTATTTTCCTTTCTTGCTCAAAGAACTTTAAAACTCCACCTCTAGTTTACGACAGACCAGAAAAGAGCTGATTTTTTGACTTACACCTGGATATTATGCTATAAACTGAGGGATGTCATTAGAAAGCCAACTCACTGGTGATAGCATGTTGGCTGTTAAGCCTTTTGTTGAGGATAGAACTATTATATTATATGGTATTCACTTAATGAGAAGGCATGCACCTTGGTTCTGAAGCAACTGAGTTATTATCTTACGAACACTTTTTACATTCATATTTTAGTTTTGTTCATGTTTTTAAAAAATATATAGATGTTTAAAATTACATGCAAACACATTCAATATCTTCACTGTGATATTTTTCATTTCTTTCACCTTTAGAAAGCTTTTCTTTTCCATTTTAAATAGGGTAACTATCCACCTATCATTTTTCTTTTTTCAACAGTTTAATCTAGTACAGTTCTTCTTTTAGGTTTTAATATAAAACTTGTTTTGATGTATAGTATGAAGAAAGGATACACTTAGATTATTTTTCCCAAGGAGCTAATTTACCCATTCATTATAAGTTTAATAAAAGATCTTTTCCCAATTGACTTGAGTCTTCTTTTATAATATGTTATGTTCTTTGGAATACAGAGTTTCAGGGCTTTCTGTTCTGTTCCTTGGTTTTTCATTGATTGTTATGCCAGCAAACACTTTTGAAGCATGTCAAAAACCTCAGTGTTCACTCGTCGCCCCCATAATTCCAGTTTGACTTTGAATGCAGCCACTTTATCCCCCGAGTTGAACACAGTTGTCATTCTTCTTTGAAGTGACAGATTGAGTTTGTTGAGCAGGTTGAATATGTCACACAAGTAAGCAAGTTTTGTGACCCATTGTGTGTCACTGAAATGTGCTGCCAGTGGTGACTGCTTTTCTAAAAGAAATCTCTGGAGCAGCTCTCATAGCTCAAAAATTCTGGCCAGTGATCTGCTTTTAGAAAGCCATCTCACTTCTGTGTATGAGAGAAGATGTGTGTGCTCTGCGTCCATCTCCTCACAGAGCTGCACGAACAGACATGAGTTAAGGGCATGTACTTTAATGTGGTTGATAATTTTAATTACCTCCTGCAAAACATTGTTAAGTTCAGGTGATATTTTTCAGCTATCCAGCATTTCTCTATGGATGACACAGTGCATAGACTCACATTCAGAAGTGACCTCTTTGACCCGAGTAGTGAAACCAGAAAGCCGTCCAGTCGTGGCAGCCACTCTGTCCGTGCATATACTGACACAAAATGACCAGTTCAGTTTTCCTGATATGTAATCATTCAAAGACTTTAATATTTCTGCAGCTGTGGTGTTGGTTGGCAACAAAAGTGCACATAACGTATCCTCAATGCACAATCTCCTGAAAAATATATTGCACAAAAACAAGCATTGTTGCCTTGTTGTCAACATCAGTAGACTCATCAACCTGGATTGCATACCACGGTGACTCAATCCTCTCTAACAGTGGTGCCTCAATACCCTCTGCTATTTCATCAGTTGATCTAGTTATGGTGCTAGCTGAAAGAGGAACACATGTCACCTTTAGAACTGCAGCCTCTCCTGAAAGTTCACGACAAACGTCCTTAGCAGCAGGCAGGATCCACTCTTCACCAACAGTAAAGGGCTTCTTAGCTTTAGCAATGCGGTTAGCCACTAATAATGATGCTCTCAGCGCAGACACATTTGACAAAGTGGTGGCCTTCAATAATTGCTTCTGTTCTTTGTGTCCACATTTTTTCCCTTTGAAAAACTCCAAAGGCATGTATTTTAATGCAGGGTGCTTGGTCTCCGTGTAGCGAAGCAGTTTTGAATGTTTCATGGCTTCACTGGATAGCCGGTTGCCACATATTATGCAAAAGTGAGCTTGGAGAATGTGAATCACCTTTTCAATGAACCCATAATTTAAGTAGGACTCTTGGTATTTTCTTTTAAATGCAGCTTTCTTTTTGTGGGCAGTCTTAGCGTCTTCTGTTGTCTCATCATTGGGTCTTTCCCCCTTTTCAAAGAAGCTCTCCAGCGATGTTAGTTTTTTACTCATTTTGGCTAGGGTTAGCCTGTTTTCTTACCAAAACTGTGACTGAGACAAGTGCAAAGTGCAGGAAAGAGGTGCGGATGGAAGTGGTAAATAAAACAATGGGCGGGCCATGTGTGGACTAAAATAAGTGTTGAATTCTGACTTAAAGCCTGCCACCAGGTGCAGCCGTACAACTGAAGTACGTCAACTCACTTGCCACTATAGTCTGCCACCAGATGCAGCTTAATTGCCACTTGCCACTCATTGATAGGGTTTTGATATGAGCCTGGAAGCAATTGATTTATTATGGTCTCTGTGCAGTCAAACCTCTCTGCTAATGATAATCTGTATTTGCAGCCGCTCTCCAGTGCTAGCATCACTGCCTCAGCTCCACCTCAGGTCATCAGGCATTAGAGTCTCATAAGTAGCGCGCAACCTAGATCCCTCATATGTGCAGTTCACAGTAGGGTCTGCATATCTATGAGAATCTAATGCCGCCACTGATCTAACAGGAGGGGGAGCTCAGTGCGTAATGCAAGCGATGAGGAGCGGCTGTAAACACAGATGAAGCTTCACTTGCTCACCTGCCACTCACCTCCTGCTGTGCAGCCTGGTTCCTCACAGGCCACGGACCAGTACCAGGGTTGGGAACCCCTATTTTACTACAAGCGTGTACTATGTTTTGTCATTTATTCAAATCTGCTTCTCCATGCTCTGCAGTTATGTTGTTTCTCACATTTAGCCCCCGTATATTGTTTGTTAAGGATGAATATTTTATGTTTTTGTTTTTTTTTTTTTTTGCTACTGTGAATGTTAGTGCATAGGAGAGCAACTCATGTTTGTATGTCTGCTGTATGGTGCAGGCCCTACTGCCCCAAGAGCATAGGCTTGGGAACCAGTCAGACTTGGCCTCAAATAAAAATGAACCTGAGTCTCTGGCACAATTTTCCTCATTCATGAAATAACTCTTTGTAAAGGCTGCTTAGCTCAGTTCCTGGCACTGAGGGGCCCTTTAATAAAAGGTAGCTGCTATATAATATCTTAGTGCCACCATTGTCATTACACTGTCCTATACTCTTATTACTTCTAAGATTTAATATTTCATTTTGCATTTCCTAGGTATATGAGCAGAGCATCTCCAGGTAAGTAACTATATTTTCTAAAAATTCATATCCCTTTTTTTCGTGTAACATATGTTACACATAACTTCCAGAACAACATTTAGTAACAATCTAATGATATTATATAAATAATATTCATAATATTAAGCCACCCTTGCATTCCTGGAGTATTAGTCTTTGGTCAAGATGGATATCTTAATATAGTATTGAATTTAACTTCTTAGTTATTAATGTACATTTAGATTCATAACTGAAACAGATCCCAAATTTTTATTTAGTGCTTCTTAAAAAATCAACTTTCTAGTGTGCTGAGTTTCATAATTACTTCCATTACAGAAATATTCTGGTACTATTTTTGTAGTATTGGCAAAGAGGAAGCACCTTATACATGTAACCATTTATTTTATACATATCATTTAGTTTAACCATCACAAAAACCCTCTGAAGTAAGCCTTATTCTTATTCTATAGATGAGAAAACGCAGGAGATAAATGTTTCCCAAGGTGTCAAAATACATTAATTAAAAAATCTGTGCTTTTGAGCACTATGCTGCTTAACATGACTTTCAAAAATATTACTTTCTAATTATATTGCAAGACCACCATTCTTTATGTCAGGTCCCAATTTTTAATATTCATTCATTCAACAGTGTTTATTGAGCACCTACTATGTGCCAGCCACTGTTCCAGCAACAGAATATATATCAGTAAGTAATACAGTAAAATATCTCGCTCTTGGGAATTTTACTGAGTAGTAGCAGACCATAAACACAATAAGTAAGTAAATCATTTGTGGGCTGTGTCTAAAGCAACACTTAGAGGGAAATTTATAGTTTTATATATTTATATTAAAAGAGAAAAAAAGTATAAAGCCAATTATCTGTACATCCATTTTCTATTCTAAGAATCTAGAAAAAGAGGAACAAATTAAATCCAAAACAAGCAAAAGGAAGGAAATAATAGAAGTAAGAAATGAAAAGAGAAAATGAACAAAAGCTAGAACAAATCAATAAAGCCAAAAGGTGGTTCTCTGAAAAGATCAACAACATTAATAACTTCCAAGTAGACTTATCAAGGAAATAAAAGGTAATGCTCAAATTACTAACAATAGGAATGAAAGAGGCTAATAATTATTGATTCTAAAACATTAAGGATAATAAACATTAAAAGAATTATAAATAAGTATATGTGTCCTCTTTCCTTCCAGTTTTATTGAGATATAATTGACATACAGCACTGTGTAAGTTTGTGTACAGCATGATTTGACTTACATACATCATGAAATGATTATTACAGTAACTTTAGTGAACATCCATCATTTCATATAGGTACAAAAAAAAAGAAAAAATATCTTTTTCTTTGTAATGAGAACTCAAGATTTACTCTCTTAACAGCTTTCATATATAACATACAGCAGTATAATTTTATTAATCACATTGTATATTACATTCCTAGTACTTACTTATCTTATAACTGGGAGTTTGTACCTTTTGACCACCTTCATCTAATTCCCCATCTCCTCACTCCCCACCTCTGGTAAAATCTGATCTCTTTCTCAGTGAGTTTGCTTCTTTGTTTTTGAAGTATAATTAATTTACAACATTATGTTCACTCCTAATACACACAAAAAAGCGAGTCGATATTTCTATACATTAGAAAATGATCACCATGATAAGTCTAGTTGCCATCTGTCATCACACAAAGATATTACATTATTGATTATACTCCCCACACTGTACATTCCATACTCATGACTCACTTATTTTATAAATGAAAGTTTGTACTTGTTAATCTCCCTCACCTATTTCTCTCTTCCCCCATCCCCTCCCCTCTGGTAACCATCTGTTTGTTCTCTGTATCTATGAATCTGTTTCTGTTTTATTAGGTTTGTTCATTTGTTTTTTTTTTTTTAAATTCTACATATAAGTGAAAACATTATTTGTCTTTCTCTGTCTGACTTATTTCACTTAGCATAATACCCTCTAGGTCCAACCATGCTGTGGAAAATGGCATAATTTCATTTTTTATGGCTGAGTAATACTCCATATATATATACCACATCTTCTTTATCCATTCATCTATCGATGAGCAATTAGGTTGCTTCCAATCTTGGCTATTGTAAATTATGCTGCTATGAACATTGGGATGCATATATCTTTTTGAATTAGTGTTTCTATTTTTTTCAGATAAACACCCAGAAGAAGAATTGCTGAATCATATGGTAGTTCTATTTTTAATTTTTCAGGAATCTTCATACTGTTTTCCATAATGGCTACACCAATTTACACTCCCACCAAAAGTACATGAGGGTTCTCTTTTCACCACATCCTTGCCAATATTTTCAATTTGTTGTCTTTTTTATAATAGCCATTCTGACAGGTGTGAGGTGATATCTTACTATGGTTTTGATTTGCATTGCCCTGATGATTAGTGATGTTGAGCATCTTTTCATGTATCTATTGGTCACCTGTATGTCTTCTATGGAGAAATGTCTATTCAGCTCCTCTGCTCATTTTTAAATCAGTTTGTTTGTTTTCTTGATGTTGAGTTGTATGAGTTCTTTGTATATATTTGCATATGAAACTCATCAGATATATCATTTGCAAATATCTTCTCCCATTCATTAGGCGGCCTTTTTGTTTGGTTGATAGTTTCCTCTGCTGTGCAAAAATTTTTTAGTTTGATGTTTTCCCATCTGTTTGTTTTTGCTTTTTGTGCCCTTGCCTGAGGAGACATATCCAAAAAAAAATTTCTAAGACCAATGTCAAAAGTACTGCCTGTGTTGTCTTCTAGGAGTTTTATGGTTTCAGGCCTTACATTTAAGTTTTTAATCCATTTTGAGTTTATTTTTGTATGAGAAAGTAGTCCAGTTTGCTTCTTTTGCATGTGGCTGTCAGGTTTTCCCAACACCATTTATTGAAGGGAGTATCTTTTCCACATTGTATATTTTTGCCTCCTTTGTTGTAGATTAATTGACCATCTAAGTGTGGGTTCATTTCTGGGCTCTCTATTATGTTCCATTGGTCTATGTGTCTGTTTCTGTCCCAGTACCATATTGTTTTGATGACTATAGCTTTGAGTTTGAAACCAGGTATCATGATACCTCCAGCTTTGTTCTTCCTTCCCAAGATTGATTTGGCTGTTTGGAATCTTTTGTGTTTCCACCAAATTATTTATTGTAGTTCTTTGAAAAATGCACTTGGTATTTTGATATAGATTGCATTGAATCTGTAGATTACCTTGGGTAGCATGGTCATCTTAACAATATTAATTCTTCCAGCCAATAAGCATGGTCTATCCTTCCATTTTTTGTGTTGTCTTCAATGTCTTTCATCAGTGTCTTACAGTTTTCTGAGTACAGGTCTTTTACCTCTTAGTTAGATTTATTCCTAGGTATTTTATAGTATATGTCCTTTTTAAATTTCACTACTTCAAATAATAATTATCCTTAAGTTTTTCAAAAAGCTGTTTCAAGTTTTTAAAATTATCTACGTCAAGAGTGAAGCAAAAAAAAAATCTCCGATTTAGGATAAGAAATTTGCACACCTGAATTTCCACCCACCTACTTTTGTTATTTCTCACAAATTATTCTTTGTTAAAATAATCTGGAATTTAGATCTAAGTTTTTCCTTTTAAAATTTTGTTAATATTTGTGGCTTCTTTTTCAGGATTAAGTTTTGACACAGGCATTTAATTTTGAAACAATTTCTAATACATGTTTAGGCCTACATATATGGTTAACATTTTAAAAGCTTAACATTTATGCAATGTCCTCCTAACTCTTGGATTCATAATTTAATTCAATGGTTCTCATACTTTAGTGTGCATCAGAATCACCTGGAGGGCTTGTTAAAACAGACTGCTGGGCCCTACACTTCAAAATTTCTGATTTAGTAAGTCTTGGGGTTCTCCCTGAAAAATCTGTGCTTCTAATAAGTTCCCAGGTGATGCTTACTGCTGGTCCAGAAACCATAATTTGAAAACCACTGTTGTAATTTATCACTCAGTTATTTAGTACATATATCTTCAATAATATTTTTAAAGAATGATATATTTTCTGAGCCCTTGTATATCTGAGAATTTTCGCACATTAATATCAACTTGGATGTTTGATTACCCTTTCTTCTAAAAATATATGCCACTCCATTTTCTTCTGCTATTTAGTGTTCTTGAGACCATATCTGTGGCTAGACTAATTTTATCCATATATTCTTGTAATTCAAAATATTTTGTAGAATGTGCTAGGTAAGTCTCTTTACAGATTCTTCTGGTAATCAGTGAATTCTTTCTAATTATTTTTTAATTTAGGAAAGTGTTTTAAAAGTTTAAAAATATATGCCTTTCATTATGAATTAACATATGGAAAGTGCCTATTAAAGAAACTAAAATTTAGAAAGTAAGCTTAGAATAGTGACTGGTATTTTTTCTTTAATTACCTGCTGCCCCACCCCCATTCTGCTACTTTTATCAAGAATTCTGTTTTTGGGTGTCTGTATGTCCATCACCTTCTCTTTCATGATATTGACTTCTCTGTCCTATTTGTCTACATTTTGGAGAGATTCCTAAGGCCACCCTTCACAACACTGATTTGAGTTTCCATGGTTTCAATTTTTCTCTGTCATAAAAGCAATGTGGATTTTATTTGTGCTATTGTATTTTGGCTTTTTTACTATTTTTCCTTTTCTCAACTATTTCCCTATACATTCTGCATCTTCTCATCTCAGTCCAGCATGAATTGCCCCTGTTTTTTCTGTCTGCATGGTTAGGCAAATCCCCTCTTCAGGACTAAAGGTATGTGCAGCATTGATGTTCACATTTCAAAGGCAAATTGGCAGAATCTAGCAGATCATGGGAGTCTGTGAGACTAAAGTGGGAAAGTTTTATTTTTTTCTCCTTGCCTTGATCTCTGACACTCTTTACAGATGGAATATATGTAAAACTACATAATTCCCTGTGAACAGATACTAGGACTCTTCGAGTCTCTAATTCTACTTGAAGATCTTAGCTTATGAGGATTAGAGCTCTTAAACATTAGGCATTGCCTCCAGCTACTCCTGGCCACCCCTCACAGAGAGAGAGAGAGATGAAGTTTTCATTCATTCTAGAATCTATCTTAGGGCACTGGAACAACAGCAATGCTGCTTGCCTTAAAGTAGGTATAAAAGTGCTGAAAGTGCTTCTTGGCTCTGTTTTAATCTATTCCTGGTTCAGAAAAACAAAAAAATCATCCAAAATATTCTCATAAAAACAGCTCTTTTGATACATCCAATCATACGCACATTCTCAGAAATACCTGGTCAGGAATACTATAGGAGTAGAAAAGAATGGTCTCTAAAGATATATCCCATCATCCCAAATTTAATACCTATACGTAAAGCTCACCAAATAGAAAGTAAAAATTGCTTGACAGGTGTGACATTTGGCTAAGAGTTAAGTCAACATTTTGCTGTTCCTTTGAATATTGGTCACTCTTTATTTGTTCATAAATGTTAGTAAGCATTTTGGAGAATCCTTCTGAGGGTCTACTCATTTAAAAATCTAAATTATTATTAGAAAGATCAATGACTAAACTGAACCATCAACGATATACTGGTTCACTTCATTCTCCTTAAAACAAACATCTCAAATTTTTATGCGAAGTTTTATACCTTGTAATGGTGACATTCCCCACATTAAAATGCCCCCACCAACCCTGTGCCAAATGGGGACTGAAGATCACAGGTGTCAGAATACTCTGAGATTCTTGTTGAGAAAAGTATGTATTCCTGGTCTCACTTCAGATCTACTGAATTAGATGCTCTCTCGGCCCAGGAAGTGGCATATTTAACAAGCTCCTTGGGTGACTACTATCACACTAAACACTTTGGTGATCCCTGCTATATTATAAACCTATACAAAAATGGTGAAACTAAAGAAAAGTCTTTGAGGAATAATTTAGAATAATGGATAAGGAACAAACATGCAAATACACACACACACACGCGCGCACACACACACACACACACACACACACACACACACATTATTTCTACCAAAAAGTTACCATACCCCCATCAAGTATAAACTTGCTATTAAAACAAGGATTTAGGGAGCTAGAAGGGCCAAGGCAAAAAGATATTTCCGCTACTCAAACTATTACTGTTAGCCCAATTCTTTTCTATTATGTTTTATTTTACACTATTTCAGACAGAAATTTATAATTCCATTTTAACGTTGGGCTAAAGTAAAAGACCAAATGTTTGGAGCTAGTGAATAAAAATCCAGCACAGAAATAATTTGATCCATTAAACCTTTGGCATCTCCCTTGAAAAGTACATATGTTTCTTTGTGTTATTTCTCAGTATATTAATATGAGAAATGCATGAAGCACAGAGGTTAACAGGAATACTGAGAGGTTTACTAGGCCACTTACAGTATAATTGTGACCTGTCATTACTGTGATATTTTTTAAACAGTGATTAATCTTAGTGGCATATTTATAGATTATTTTCAGTCTAATTTATTTTTTGTTGGTAAAGAAATACAAAAGTGGGTCTCTGTGTATTTTCATCCTATAATATATTAAGAACATTACAAAAGCATAATAGAGTAAATTAATACAGAATGAGCTGGGGTAGGAAAGTTGCTATAACATAGTGGTTAAATTCATAATATCAAGAGCCAGACAGCATGAATCCCAATATACATAGATATCAGCTGTGTGATATTACAGGATTTACTTGACCTTTCTGTGCCTCAGTTTCTTTTTCAGTAAAACAGGTCACTAACTGAGACCACCTGACCAGGTTATAATGATTAAATGACATCACACATGAAAAGTTCTTATAGAATTTCTTATAATTTCTTCTTAGAATTTCTTAGTTACAAAAAGCTCACCAGCAAGTCAAGGTGGATGGCAGAGATTAAGAGACAGTCTGATCTCCAAAACCTTCTGAATTGTACACAGCTGAAAATTAAGAATCAAAAGGTGTTTCTTGCAGGTCTAAAATGTGCCTCTAACTTTCCTACATTTTGGTGGAGATAACAAAGAAACAGCAATGGTTCCTGCTTTCAAGAAGCTTATAATCTAAATAGGTCAATCATTAAACAGATGTGCTAAATGAACAAAGATGTCCAAGAAATATTCCTTGGACTCTTGACTATGTCTATATACTTTTTTTCAAATTAATTCACAATGATTAAAATTTCTCATGCCATATGATACCCAATGTATGCTAAGAGGGTTTCACCTTCTTCTTATTTTAATTATATTTTATCTTCTTTTGTTTTAAACCAGGGAAAGTGAGAAATAGTGTAGTTTACTATTTCCCTTTCAGAAAGGGCTTAGCATAGGTTTTATGGCCCAATATCTTCCCCACCTCACTACTTTCAAAATGTCCTTTTCACTCTCCCCACTTAATGAAAAACTAACATCTCTGAATTACTTAATACTGCTTTTTGCAAGCTCAGTTGAAATTATAAAGGAGACAATACTGCTCCTGGGGAAAAAGATGGATCTGTCCAAAAAGAAGGTGAGACAGTTGCAGAAATACATGGTCATTTGTAACTGACTGAAGATTACAAAGAAGGAATTAAGAAGGACCCCAAAGTTTGTTCTCAGTATCACAGTTGGACCAAGCCCTCATTCAGTTTATCTAAGTCAGTAACAAATAAGGATATTTATGGCTATATTGATGTCAGTTTCATTTCAATTGAATGCTGCATGCTTACGTTTTAAGAAAAATGCCTGAATGCTTCCTGTCTTTTTTTGTTGTTGTTTTTCTTTGGAATAAATTCAAGAATTTTCCCCTAATTCATCTATTTGACTCAATTTTCCCATTTGGAGATAAAGTGATACAGATAATAAGGGACATGATTTTGACAATGTTCACAGACTGTCAAATCGTATAATAAATTTTAGATTACTAAGTGACATCTGTAGCCTATTAGAATTTAATGAGTATACCATAGTTATACCATTTAGACTTATTGTGGCAGATTTTGGATGAAGACATTGAATAAAAATGCCTAGCAGTTCATCTTTGGAGACAGATCTTAGCTTGAATCCAAACTATGACATGTCCTGGCTCAACTCCAGATGGCTCAACTCCATATGGAGTTTGAGTCTTTAAGTCTGTAAAATGGGCCCAGTAATGTCCACCTCATAGGGTTATTTAAATAAGAATGCACTTAGAGTGTTCAATACAGTGCTGGGCACACAAAGATCATATTATTAAAAAGGCCTGGATATTCCACACAGCTGTTACTCATTTTTTGAATTGCCAGGGCTGAGGAGTGCAGAAAGGCTGATCAATTTTGCTAGTAACACAAGTGACTAGCAGCATAAATGTTCAAATACCACCATTAGCACACGTTAACTTATATACTGAAATTTATTAACTCATACAAGGAAATTTTCTCAGAATTGCTGGTGCTACTTAGAGACATAGTCCAGTTTACATAAAAAGTAATAAAACCAAGGTACTGTTTTGTTGTCATAAAGTTGTGCGAAGATTAGATGAAATAAGCTAGCACTCTTGTCCTAAAACTATGTATACTCAGTGATGTACTTCATATGGCAGTATGTATCCCATGGGTAAATTGATTTTAAGGGAATCACTTTCTAGATCCCATATTTCCATATGTACTATTTCTTAATTTATATTGCCTGAGAAACAGCACAGTCAAGAGATCATGCTGGCTCTTCTGTTCCCAACTCCCGTGTCTCAACGTTCCTTTCCACCTTAGAAAAAAAGCATATTTCTCAGTGATCTCAAATACTGCAATGGTATATTGCCCTGTGGTATAAAGATTCTAGGGTACCAAATGGAATGATAATTCAAAATATTGGCGTTGGTCTATGATTGAGTAAAAACTATTTTTGCAAGTCAGATGACTTCTAAGTTATTGCGTCAGAAAAACTGAAAGAGAAACTCATCAAATTATTTAAGTATTTTTGGTTAAGATCAATAAGTAATGTTTAGCTTATAACATGAAAGGTGTCCAAAGATTTGGGTAAAATGACTATGATATTATAAAACTCTTTCCACTCTAAAATTAAAATTATTTAGATGAACAAGGACTTTCAATGTTCACATCTAAAAATAAAAGCAGGATAGAATGATGCTGAACCCGGGCATTTTTAGGAATAACATGCATCAATGGATACATGATCAGATATTTTTTTTAAAGCCATATTTTTCTCATTAAGAAATACATTTCCAATAAAATTAGTTTCATGTTGAAAAATAATCAAAACTTATAATACATTTATATTATTATGATAAAGTATAAATTTTAAAGTCTAACAATATGAAAGAAAAAACATTTATCATTTAAAGTCTTAACCCAGAAATTTAAAAAATATAAATGTCCAGTTATAGACATATATTTTGTTAAAGACAAATTCCATAGAGCGGCTTATAAAAGAAGTTCAAGCTTAAAAAATAGGAAAACAGAATAAAACAGAATAAAATCTGGTGAGAAGTTCAATTAAAAATATTAGTTCAAGGGAAAAAAAATCTATGTAAAACTTTCAACTATTATTTAGAGCTTGTTTATGTACTTTTAAATAAGATGATGAGTATAAAGTCACTGCTTTTTAGACTCTATTAGGTTTATTTACAAGAACGATGTAGCAATTTCATTTTAAGAATGAATATTTGCAGAACTCGGAAAATTCTCTCTTTTGCTATCAAGTAAACTTATAGCCAAAATTTGTAAAGTGAAGGGTACACGGTATATAATTTTTTAAATGTGGGGTATTTATGAGCATAAAAATTTGAAGACCACAGACATAATATGTATAGAATCCTTAGTATACCTTCTGCACCAAACTGAATCAAAGTGCTGGACTTTTTGTAAAAGCATAGCAAAGAGGTTAAGCTGGCCTGACCAGATTCCTTTGGCTCCTCTTTTCCAATCCTAACTCTTCCTGTACCATCACTCCTGTATCATCTTGGCAGTCTGTACCTTTAATGCATCAGATACTGCATGGGTCTCTCAAAGGTTTACCATGTTCTACACTTAAGGACCTCTTGGAACTTATCAGGTATTCACATGATACAAAATTGTCTGGGCTGCACACCAGGACACTCCTCCATCCAAGAAGGCTGTAGGCAGCTTCCATGATTGATGAGCATTATGGCAAACAGGCTATAAACATGCCTTTGGAAGACTCTCAGTGCATAGTGTAATCATGCAAACAGCAGGGATACTGTACACTGAAATAGCTTATCTCTGCAACATTGGTTATCTCCTTCCTTTTACTGCTAAAAGGATACCATTGTATGGGGATGACAGGAAAGAAGTAAGTGAAGAGAGAACAGAAGGCTACCAATACTGTTGTCTTCTATATTTTAAGAGTCTGAGAAAGTAACTTAGGTTCATTGATATTTAAGTGCTTGTCCTGGGAGAAAACTGTTATTATTCAGTATGTTAGTATCTGCACAAAGTCAAAAAGGAAAACATAATATTTCACAGTCGTGAGCTTAATTTTACCCTTGTCTACCTCTGACGCCTTCAAAGGATTACTAATATCCATAAATCGTCTTTAGTGGCACTCAGAATGTATTCTCTTCGCATAAACAATGGTTTGCAATCAACATTTAATCTGGAATGGGGTGACATATTCTTTCTATTCTGAAACATCAAATATTGTGTTCTATACTTTTTCTACGAATTAATTCTGACCTTATTAACTACAATTTGTTTCAGATACTTAACTGTGGGCAGAGATTCTGCATTTATTTATAGAATACCATGCTTCTCTAATTTTACCTTGGCTTAAAGCCTTTTAAGTTATTTGAGAAGTAAGTTATTCAAACCAAAATGCTCACTGACACTAACTGTACTTCATCTACTGTTCAATGCATATTTTCAGGCCCTCCCATACTTATGTATCAGAAATTCAAGAGGAAGGCTCCAGCAATCTGTATTCTAATAAGTCCTCCACGTACTGGTACACATTAAAGTTTGAGAACCACCGATCTCCTGGAGTCTCACCTCACCAGCAGGACTTCCATAAGTAAAAACTGGCTACAGTTTAGAAGTTAAATAGAAATATTTCCTTTATCAACATACATGAATCCTGATACATAAAGGAATCATATATACAAATCTTAAGTCCAACAATTAAGGGTTAATCTATTTTCTATTATGTGATCAGGCATTTGCTTCTAGAGGGTTTCAAGATCTTTAACTACTGAAAACCAATGACATTTTGATAGTTCTCTAGATGTTAGGAATAAATGTGTTAGCTTTATAGTCAGAGTTTGCTGGAGAGTTTGGACCAACGCTTACGGATTTAAGCCAATGAATGGATAAAGATGTGAAGAATCTCATTCTAATCATGCCCTCCTTTCCTAATTTCCCTTTTCACTGTTTGGTCTTCTCCTTTTCCTTAGGGAGCCAAGTGATTGATAGCCTAATCCAATGACTATTACAGCTGCCTCAACTAGGACTCTTTTCCTTATCATTAGCAGTTAGCCTATGGTTAAATTCACAGCTCACTGCTTGGTACAGCCCCTGAGATTTAAGGGTCTGGCCTTTAGAAAATATTTAACATAAAACTGAAATCTTGACATACTGAGAACTCAGTTCTCTGCAAGGTTTCTTTAATTAATCCAATGACTGTACCATTGTTCTGTATGAGATTGTGACATGGTGAACTGTTTCTGAAGCTTACAGAGATGTGTAGCTCTAAATTAAACAGTCACTGACATGTACCTACACTGATTTTTAGTACAGTAGATATGCATGAATCTGTGAATATTTAAATTCAAGCTCAAACAGTGACAAAATACTCTCTAGTTTTACTTTCATAATAGAACATTTTTGATTAATTTCAAGCTTGAAATCATTCTTTACGAAAACACACACACACACACACACACACAAGAAAGAAATTTAATAATTCATTACCACTGCTGCAAAGGTAAGTTTTCTTAATATGCTTGTTGGTGTCCTTTAGTTTACAAAGTCTATCAAATATTTTCTTAGGAGCTGGTAACAGACATTAATTTATTTTCCTAATTTTGAACAAAGAAAACATATATACTATCCAGATACCCAAGAATTTTTTGGCTCTTAAACATTATTCGATTTTATCATTTGTCTGCAGTTATTTTAAAATACCTAAGGAAAGAATATAGACCTTGATCTATGCTTTAAACCTTTGCCCTTGCTCCAGTCTGTCGATGAGCTGTAAGCGTCTATGAATATGGCAGCTGAGTCCCAGATGAAAAATTATGCATCTCATAAACTGCTATTCTGCTGAAATGTCAAGCCAAGGCAAGGCTGTACCTCAAACTCAGCACTTGGCATTTTCCTTCTGTCTGCTTTGTTGCCGTGAAGCAAACATGAACAGTGAGGATTTGTGTAGGGCAGGTAGCAGGCGAGCTCACTGTCAAAAATCTATTATTAGGGCTCTGATCTCCTGCATAGACCAACGACGGCCAAACAGTAAGAAACTCAGGCTTCGGGAAAAGCAATATAATGCAAAAGGGGATTCTTTGTCAATCTGTACGTGAATATACTCAAATAAGCATGATTTAAATGAGAATAGTCCTAATGGTGAGCTTCTCTCAACTAAACTGATAATTTATAATGAAAATTGTAATTCAACATCTTTATTTGATATGCCTACTTTTCACTATTCTGCAAATATAGTACATATATTTATATAACAAGTTCTTTAAGAATTTGATCAGTTAAACTTGTGATAGTCTAAGAATGTTTTTACATATGTGAATAATAGACTAGAATTTTTTCCATTATGTTGGTACATATAAAAAAAGAAAATAGATAAGTGAGTATAAAATGGAAGGCTCTCCTTTTCATTATTCTTTTTGGCATGATTTATTACTGCTTTTTTATTCATTTAAATATTGTCTTTATCAGGTTACTTTAGATATTTCAGTATTAAAATCTAAGCTCTTATTGATAAAGATGGTTACAATAGATAGCTGAAATTTTATGACGGATAGTAGGTGTGTTTTTCTGAAAGGATTATATGCATCAGTAATCATGTGATTGACACATAAAAAAATCCAGCCCATTAAAAACTACTTCCTATAAAAAATATCAGTACTGCAGTTTATGATATAATTGTAACGTATAGTATAAGAACTTCAAGCAATCTTACTAAAATTTTCAGTTGCTTACATGTGTGAAAATAGCTATTCAAAACAAAACGAAACTTCTGAGTCTCCAATCTAGTATATGTTTCGTCATCTTCTCCATTTTACACAATAGTCACTAATAAATACAACAAAAGAAGTTTAAGTTTATGCTTAGAGTGGGTTACATTGGATTTGTGTTTATGTAGTGCCCAGTAGCTGAGTGCATGCTGCTAAGTCCCGGCAACTCTTGAGTAACTATTTTAAAGACAAACATAAAATATGCAGTGTGGAGACAATGCTTAAATTCTTTTTTAAGCTACTATTGATACATTATTGATACATCGATTCCCTCAGGTTTTCTGAACTATACACTTTGTACTCATTTCTAGCCCTACATTGTCACAGAGTTACAAATTACTAGCAAATTTCTAACTTGCACCTTCTTTTATTGGTAATTCCCATGTTGATTTTACAAAGAAAACACCTTTAGGCTTGTAACTATAAGAGCTCAGTTAGTGTGCACTGTCCAATAGCCCACATAGCTAGATATCAAATCATATATCATTTATTTGTAGAATGTAAGAACATTTATGGAGTATACCATTATCATTTGTTGAGAAATACACCATCATTTCTTAACCTCTGTAATATCCTTCACGTGATTAGTAAAATATGGGTTCCTGAAACAGAGATCAAATCTTGAAGGCCGTCTTTGATGAATTATTCAGAAATCAGTATAAAGTTCATAAGTATTAGTAGTGAATAATAATACTGTTCTACTGTTTTAACTAAGTTGATACAGAATCAATAATTTCAAACATCTAAAATTTGAAATTGAGGACAAGAATTTCCCTTTTTTGATAAAATAAAACAAATTTAGCAAATAAAATAATTTAAAATGAGTTAATTTTTCAACCTTGTAGAAAGTAAATTGTACTGAGCTTAAAGAATCTATCATCATCTCAAAGTGCCTTCTGCAGAGAAATTTCAGAACTTTTCCCTGTATGTGGGTGTGTGTGTATGCGTTTTCATGTAAAACAAACGAAATATGTGCGGGACAACGGAATAACAACAAACCTAAGGAATATGCCCATCCCCCATTAATAAAAAGAACCTTTTAAAACACAGTAAGGAACAATAACAAAAACTCCTTCAAATGAGTTTACCCCATTGCTTGATTACTATTTCTCCCGATGCAGCTATAAATGAATAAAAGTTATCCTTGTGAAGTCAGTTGCAAGAAAGACATATCTTTAGTTATGCCATGCAGGACTCATTTTTAACCATCTCTAAAAGAATCTTATCTACAGGGAGGACTTCATGTGAAAATGTTCCACCACAGCTGGATAACACCATTTATACAGGTGATAGTAATCACAGAGTTAGGGGCAAGCTTAAGATACCATTATTATTTGTGGACAAGGTCAAGAAAGGGGTCAAAATTTGAAACTAAATCAAGAAAAAAAATAACCAAACTGAAACTAGGTAAAATAATGAGTAATTCACTTGAGGATAGAGTTTAAAAATAACGTTCCTGATGAGATTAGTGTTCCTTCTAACCAAATAAATAAAGCCAAGGAATTTTCTCCCCTCCCCCTCAAAAAAACAATAATTTATTCAACTGTGTAGTGATACATGAACTAATTGCTGTTTGATGTTAAAAAGTGTTCTGCATGGATTCTAGAAAAAAAGAAAGTTAGGTGGTAACAACTTATAGTATTATGTTTCTACTGTCCATAGAAAGGTAGAGAATATTGATTCTTTAGAGGCAATGATTTAGACAGAAGTACTTGTAGAGTGGAGAGCTTAATTAGTCATCCTAGTTTCATGAAAATATTCCTTATGAATACAGAACAAGCTTTCTTTTGATACTGTTCTCACTATGAAATCACCTTTAATAGACTCCTATTGTTATCACAAATCTTGCCAGGTATTTCTCCTACAATTAAAATTTAGGTTTATAAGTCATTTTACTATGAATTTGATTCCTGTGTTTGACCATCTTCCCCACTCCAATAACCTACAGATGAGTTGGAAAATGCAGTTTCTAAAATAACAAAGCTGAGGATGAGACCTTGGAATGAAGTCCTAACTCTCCCTCTTGATATAAATTTTAAACTTCAACAAGTAGAAGTTGCCTCACTTAATGACGTCTACAGGCATAATGACATCTTTTATTTAACAAAGAGACCTCCCTCTAAATCAGCAGCTTTCTGACATTTTTGAAGTTAACCACAATAAAAAATTCATTTTACATCATGACCTAGTACAGAAATATACATATGTGCGCATTACATGTATAACTAAAAAAAGACGTTTGACCAGTGTTTATCCCAACTGTGTGCAAAGCATTATGACAGTTTTTTTCTGTTCTATTTCATTAAAAAAAAAAAAAATTGTTCAGAGTTCATTAAGCTTGATTCCATAGTACACTCATGAGTTGGGAACCAAAGTTTGAGAAACATTGCTTTAGAATACTCTAGAATCCAGACTGATCATATTTGAAATAATTAAACTGACATTCCTTAGCTGAGGTTCTGTTTTTGAAGCTAGTCACTGCACCCTACTAGCTAATATGTTTTAAAAGAAGGACATTACTGAAATGTGACCATTGTTTTATAGCATGTGCTCTACTCTAGTTCCTCACCATTATTTCCCCATTGACACAAAACAAAATATTCATTTTAAATAGCAGGGATCTTATTCGGAGAAAAAAAAAAAAAAAGACTGATAGAGAGCTAGAAAGTTTTGAAAGAGAAAAATAGCCTTCCCTGGTAATGAAAAGTACATACTGTATTTCAGGTGGCTATCGAAAACTGAACTCTTTGTAGCTTTCACTTAAAAAAAAAAAAAATCTACGATTCAAGCAGCTCTTCCAAAAGTAGATATTCCAGTGTTCTGAGAGAACACTTGGGTAAGTATTAGCACTGTGCTGTGGGAATTTTTTTTTAAATTTTGTAAAAATACCTGGCATATTTTGTGTAGCTTTCTATATTGAAGCAGCATAATTCATAAAACTAGGAATGGTATTTAACCATTTTGATATTTTCATCAGTCCTAAAATTTGAAGCCATTATTATTTAACACATTTTGTTAGGGTAGTTTTTGCTATAACTCATTCTGAAGGTACTTGGTTATAGAACTTACTTCTGTCCTAAAATATATTATCATTGCCTGTTTAAACTGCTTTTCAGATTATATTACCTTTAAATTAAAGCAAACATTGCTTAAAAGGAAAAAAAAACTATTAATTTTGTCAATATGGAGAGAGTCTATTTTCAAAACAAATTGTTTATAATGTGAAGGGACTTATTATAGAACCTATCAGAAATGAGGTACAAACCCTTAAAAATGTTAGGGACATTTTGTTGTTTAAAATGAAAGTTCTACCCAGGCTTGGTTGAGTTTATAACCCAAGTGAATATTTATAGATGAATTTATAAATCTTAGAAATAGAGTTTTATGGAAATGTTAACGGGCCCTGAGGTACAGCTAAACTTGTTTGCAGATACTGCTATAATTTCCAGTGTGTGTATGCTTAAAAGACTGCAACACAAAAGACTTTTTCTAATGCTGTAATTCCGTCAGTTTATTAGACTGAGTTATAGTATGGGAGAATATTCAGAAACTGCAGCTTAAATGAGAAAACGCGAATGGTGTTACTTACATAAAATACTACTGCAATAGTTCTTTTATTAATTTTTAATGTTCAGCACCCTCCGTGACCTCCTTTATTCTCTTGCTGTCAACATGGCAGGCTGGAAAAATTGAAATGGGCTGACAGAAAACATAGCGCACGTTACAGCCCAACTCTGGAATCTCTCGACTCTCTTTCTGAGACACATGCTAACTTGCTCCATGTTATTCTGCATTACAATAATATTTAAGGCCCTGTTTGATAGCTCCTGATAAAAGGGAGTTCTGTCTGGACCCCGAGCAGGTGCTCCTCTACAGCCTTCCTCTTTCTGACATTGTGGGAATGGCATTCAATTAAAAGCAGAATATACTTTTTTTTTTTTTTAATCATGGCTTATAGGCACACTTCACGCTCTCAGAACATAATACCTCAGCATGGAGAGAGCTTTGTTTGTGTCTATGCAGCCTCTTCCAAAAGCACATTTTGGTCTGATTCAGCAATGCTTTTCTTGAACAGTGGGACACTGCTATGTTATGTATATTTACCACTGTCTCTATCACCAAGGAGACTAATCCCCATACCAGTACAGTCAAGAACCTCACAGCATTGTCTTTGCAAGACCAAGTTCATGCTGTCACAGCAACAGAGTGCACAGGGCAAAAGATACTGAACAGGACTTTGGGATTAAAACTTCTCTTTCTGTTTCAAATGCAAGCGTTCTATGATGAGAGAAAGTGTGCAAAGGTATGAGGTCTGCAAATATCTTGTCAGCTGAAGCTATAAACGTAATGTTTTAATGATTTATTTCACAGTTGTGAAGGTAAGATTTTTGAAGAAGGTAGATTTCAAACTTCTAGGAAGACTGGAAACTAGCCCAGACTATGAAAAAAGATATTAAAATCAGGGTGCTTATATTCTTCTTTTAGAAGGCCTTGTTATTAGCCTTTACTAATTAATGATGAGACAATTGTGACAATGAGAAATTCTGAGTAATGCACAGACTGCAAGAGAATAGAATTTGTATGAAACCCTATATTGGTATACTCTCTTCTTGTGCTATCAGTCACTTGATCAATCTGTCCCATCTGTCTTAACTATTAGGAGTTTTGACCAGCAGTGAGTTATAAGAATTTGGGATCATAAAAGGCACAGTATTCTTGCTTGTAACATGATCTCTTGATTTTTCACCAACCTCCAAGGAAGCAAAAATGCAAGGAGCGGGTAACACCTACCGGACACGCCTCCGTACGTAGTCCGTTTCCCAGTGCCCACTGCTGGCCAGGGTGTGCCATCGGCTTTTAATCCCATGAGACCTGAGACGGTGTTGGTGGCTGTAACACCGTCTGCGCCACCTATGAAAAACACATTTTTCTGCAGTTCTTAAAGGGACGATTGCTAAAGCCCATTCAAACCCACACAACCCAGAAAAATGCACACTCTACTTCCTCTTGAGAACATTTCCTCCCCTCAAATATATTCACTAATTTCATTCCTATAATTATACTTAAAATGCTAGACATAAAAATTTTTAATTAGCACCACTTTATTTTTCCAATTATTATACAGATTTGTGGATGCCAAATGTTTTGTATTCAGTGTTATTTTTCCAGCTAATTTACAATATCTTTACAAATCAGGATGCAATTTCCATTGGATAGCACACAAGCATATATGATTTGTAAAATCATGCATTGACTGTATGATTTATGTATTCAAGATATTTATTGAGCATGTGTTTAAGGCAGAGTACTAGATCCCATCAAATATAAAGGGAGCTCATAAGAAATTTCACCTGTGGAAGCAGCTATCTTTTTAAAAAGTTTCATTAAAGGTTCAGGTGCTACTGCTGGACTGTTATATTGTGAAGTCATTCATTTTGGAGTGGTTTGTTGTGACTGTGGCTTTGGTTCACAATTGTTTGTGTGTAAACCAGGTGTTCATTAGGAAAAATGATAGATATTCTTGTATTCCCAGGCCACTTACTAGCTTGAGTATAGGATCTGTTACATTTGTGAGGTCAAGCGCTCAATTTAATATTTTTCTTAAAGTTTAAAGAGAGATGTGCACATATATTTGTGGATAAAGATATACTTTAATATGGCTATGAAATTCAGGCCCATACTTACATAACGAGGCAATTGATGTCAGTCAGGTTCTTACCTTCCTTTGCAGCTCTGGCGATGCTTACGATATCAGTGACATTTGGGGTCAACTTGGCAAAAAAAGGAATCTGAACAGCTTGCCTAACCCAGCGACAGATGTTTCGCACCAGCTCTGGATCCTGTTCAAATAGGTCAGTCAAATATAGAACATAATTAAAGAATTGTGATCAAAATGTGTGCTGGAACAACAGCAAAGCTGGAGATGTGCAAGACAAATCCAACTTGACAATGAGCAACATGATATATTTCTCAAATTCCTCCTCAGTATTACATGTAGACTCATTAGGGAACTAAGGTTAACACACTTCAAGTGAACTGCAAATTCATCACATAAAGGTTAAATTCCTCAAGGGAGCCTTTGGAAAATAAAATTACAAAGAACCAAATGGAAGAAAGTGTTTCCCACTTCCAGTTAAACAATGTCAGAAATAAAACATAAACTTCTGGTGATAAGTTCGGGAACCATTACAGAATTTCTAATGACCTCATTGGTTTAAGCCTAATAAAAATATTTGAATAGCTGACTCCCAGGTGAATGGTATGAAATCTGAAGTCTATTGTTTTCATTATTAGAAGATTTAGTCTTGTTGAATTGTATTCAAAAGAAAATATGTGACTTCCTAATCAATCTAATTACGGTATATAGTATATGCTAATATGGGGTAATTCAGCCTTAGGTTACACACGAGCTGATCAGTAACTTTAGCTTACTTTTGCAAATGTTGCCAAGAGCTGTGTAGCACTTTTCAACATTGGTCAACTTGAAAGAATTGATTAAAATGACAAGAATGAAACAAAATATCAAATGCTCATTTTTAAAAGCAGGGAATAGATGTTTTCCTCTGCCTGTTTCTTGTGATTTTTCAGGCTTCTATTTTCTCATGGGACAAGTATCATTGAGAGGGCAATAACCTATCCTTCCTATTGAAAATAACTTAGCAGTAGTAATGTTCTTTGATTTCAACACATACAATAGTCCTTTTTTTCATTACTTTTAGTGCAAAATTTATTCTGACAGGTACTGATAATGTGCTTTGATAAATTACATTAAAATATGCAATAGCAATTCATTATTGAACTTGGTAATATTATCTTAGGAAGTTAAAATGCTTTTTTTAAAAAATAAAAGATCCACCCAGAAAAATGCAGACATATATTTAAACTATGAAACAGTAGGCAAGTATTTCATTTGTAATTAATACTTTTATATGTAAGAAAGTTGCTCTTTGCATTTTAACCTTTCGAATTCTTTTAAGATGAGATTTCTAATGTTATAACCTTTAGAAAGAACCTTTTCACTTAGGTTTAATGTATCTTGATCAGTCATCTTGTATTACTCTACAAGTTATGTGGTTGTGTGCTAAGACACTGTGATGAGGTAATTTCTGTTGATTGTTATTGTTGCTATTCAGCAAAACTAATAATTTCAACAAGAAATCTTTGACTTGGCTTGCTCTCTTTTCAGAACAGTAATTTCTTCATTAAACATAAATATTAAAAATGCACTATATGGAATGCTCTACAGGGCATATTGTGTATTATGAATAGTAAAATCTGGAGACTTAGCTGTACAAATTCTAACTCATGAAAATGGAGATCTGCCCCTGCCCATGCAATGTTCATGAAATATTTATAACCACTGCATTGGCATTATGAAGACAGTTGCATCTTTGTGACTTTCATTTTTAAGTTATGAATTTCCATGGGACTTAGCCTAGAAATGACAGTAACTCTAGATGACATCAATTGCATGTCCTTTGTGAAAGCTTTCTTTAAGGTAGAATTTGACGATAATTTAAAGATCACTTGAATTGCATAATACATGGAAGGTAGCCTGATAAAAATTAGTATAACAAATTTAAAATATTATCTGGTTCCAATAGAGTAAAGACTAATAATCTGATATAGGTTTCTAAGTGGCTTTCAATACTATTGACCACCGTGTCTTTATATTTACTTTGAACATCTGTCACACTTTTTTCTGTTGATTCTCACCATACTTTAAATGGATGCCTCATACATTGTTTAACAATTTGAAATTTGTTCAGAGTTTTTCAGTTTTTGTAAAAAAATATGGTCCATTGGTTACCTTTATTTACTTGAATCATCTGCTGCTATTTTGAGATACCATAGTTTAATCCTCCGATAGTTCTATGAGTAAGGTTTATGGTGTTCAGATATATTTTACCTGTCTTCATACTCAGTTAAGCCAGCTGTTTACTAATCTTCATACCCAGCTGAAACACAATTTGATTACCTGAGAATTTTAAAGACAACTTATAGCCAACATTATTGTAAAAATTATTGACTGTTCCATAAATTGCAAAGTTTTGTTTGACAGGCATAATAGGGCATATTTTAATACAACTAGAAATGTGGTGAGGCTAATAACATGAAAAAATGAATCTGTATACTTTGGAGAAACTATTCACACATTCCTATTTCCTCACATTTTTGATATGAATGATCGAGATCTAAAAAAATTAATAGTGCTTCTGCATCTTGACCTTCTCATTTGCTAGTGATAGCATCAGGTGGCATGGCCCTTCCTAACAAGCCAATTTTTAGAATCTTATTGAAATGAATAAATTTTAGACAATTTCTAATTCTCCCCTACAAAAAGTCTTCAGGATAGGAAATACACAAAGTTACTACAACCTCTCAGACAGACTGAGACTTCAACATTATCCACACCAACAAAAATTAAATAAAAGAAGACAATTCTGGATTGCTTTTCTACTTCTAGGCATATAACATTGTAGGCACTCAAAAAAATTTGTTGTGTCAATGAAAGAAGACTAAATGAAAACTTGGCAGATTTTCAATTTATTTCTTTATGTATCCATCAATTTATAGATTATGTTTGGGTTTAAGAAAAACACAAATATATGTTATGATAGATACTGTCTAAAAGGATGAAATTCACTAAGACTTCTTTACAAAGCAGGAAAAATTCTGAAGAAGAATGGTAGATAATCATGGAAAAAAGAACAGCTTAACAAGTCTTTTAAAGTGTCTGGTCCACAAAAAGCCCACCTGTATCACCAATTTTTTACTGGCTCTTCCTGCAGATATTCATAATGTGCATTCCTGATCATGATTTGTAATCCCTCCCATAGCAACTGCTTGTGTGTGTGTGTGTGTGTGTGTGTGTGTGTGTATACTACTTTAATACCTGTTAACCCTTTTGTTATTTATATGATCGTCAAAGAAAGCTGTGAGGGAGCAGAATGGGTTTTCCTGTGATGGAGGTGTGTGATATTACTAGCAAGAAAGCAGTGAAGCCCTTAAAGGAATGAGTGACAGGTCTGGGGAGCACGTGGTGGTCTTGGGGGTACTACATGACGTGAAGGTAACAGATCAAGCTTGTGAGGTGCTAAGAAGAGGATAAAAGCAAACGAGATAAATGTGGCCTGTGACAATTTTAATGAGGACCAACCCTGTGTCTGTCTGCAATTAATACACTCTGGAATAGATTCCTATGAAAACCAAACAACAGTGACAACAGCAAAAAGCAGAAAATGTATTTCTGAGCAGACTGTTTGTTGCAGAAATTTCCATTGTCCAAAACTGGCTGCTTTTAAAAGCTTAATGTTCTATCTGGGCCACAAGATAATAATTTTTAATTCTAGTAACTAGCATGTCTCTAGTTACACATTAAGGGGGTTCTATATATGATGCACCCTGCTGCTTTTGAGGACCCTTAGATGACCTCTCCATTGTTGGACAGGTATTTTCACCAATTACCTAGGGCATCAAATCTCACTGATTTCATGCCCTGTACACAGGAATAGGCACTGGAGAATGGTTGTGAGAATTTCTTGATAAGTTAAATTACTAGTGAAATCTTTGACTTTAAGAAACATTTTCTCCAATTTCCCTGGTAATTTCCACTCTGCACAATTCTTTTCAAAATGGTTTTCTTAGAAGGTGGCATTTCAATGAACCCACTGAAAAATTTTACCAGTTATGAAATGTTTTCTACTAAGGAGCTCTTAAATCTTAATTCACATGGCATGCTAGGAAGTAGCTAGCATTTTTATGTCCACTTTTCTGATAGACAGAACTAGGGTCTAGAAGATCAATCTGAGCACCTATTGCTCCTTCTTAATTTTCTTTCCCATTATCCTGTCCTAAACCATCATCTTCTTTAGCAAAATTGTTCCTTAAAGTAAAATGCAGCCATCAATTGTAAACTAGAACTATAAAAGGCTTCTACTTCATTTATACCTGTAAGACTAGCTGTAGCTTCAGAGTAATAGGCAAAAGTGATATATTTATCCTTCTATGTCAGTAAAGTAAGACAGAAAGAGTTAACTACTCCAGGTAGAACTATTAGTAAATGCAAAGACTAGGCATCGGAATGGGGATGTTTTAAATTAACTTATATTTTAGCATGTGTCCTTCTTGCACCAGTTTTCCTGATTTAAGAATTCTAACGATGGCATAATCACCTTGGAAAACCGTTTGGTGGTTTCCTCTAAAGGTAAATGTGCACTTACTAATCCATGCAGCAATTCTACTCTGAGTAATATATTCAAGAGACACGAAACTATATATCCACACAAAGACTTGCACACAAAAGTTCACAGCAACTTTTTCAAAATAGCTCCAAATTGGAAACAACTCAAATATCCATTAGTATGTGAATGAAGTGGCATGTCTACACAACGGAATACTATTCATCAATTAAAAAAAAAAAAAACTAAACTACTGAATCATGCAACAACTTGGACTTAATCAAGGAAACATTATTCTCAGTTAAAGAAGTCCACAAAATGGTACATGCTGCATGATTGCATTTATATGAAATTCCACAAAGGAAAAGCTACGCTGACAGAAAGCAGAGCATTGGTTGCTGTCACTGAGGTTTGGGGATGGGAAAGAGACTAAGTGGGAAAGGGCATAAGGAAATTTTTTAGGGTAATGGAAATGTTCTGTATCTTGATTGTGATGGTATTTACATGAGAGTAGACATTTGTCAACACATATCAAATTCTATACTTACATGTATTTTTTTCTGTTATAAGTAAATTATACCACCACAAATTTCATTTAAAATTTTAAAATAATTCCAAGGGTGTTCAAATATAAATAGAAAAATTAAAGCCAGTGGCATTCTAGGCAATGTGGGTTCTATCCTTTTAACAAATTTATTTACTGACGACAAGGCACTGCAACTAGCCTATGCTGGAGACAAAGATGAGTGAGACAAGGAAGTCAGAGTCTACTAGGAAGTACAACCCAGGCACATAAATAACATGTATGTTGGATGTTAAGTATAAAAAAGGAAATCCTGATATGCGCTCTTATTTCAGAGTATTTGAGAGCATGTAGCACAGAGTTCAGCACATAGTAGGCACTCAACAAATACTGTCGACTTGATAGAGCTCACATTGCATAAATTAACATTGACTTTCTTATTTCTATTTACTCAGAAGAAAACTGGGAGTATAAAATTACTGGTTCCAAGATAACCTAATAGACAACTGTTTCAGGCACTATGCACTATGTTAGACAATGGTGTTAGAAATACGATATACTATCTCTATTCTTAAAAAACAAAACAAAATAAAACACTTCATAATCCAGGGGGGAAATGCATATAACAAACATATAATATGAATATAAAATGCTATAAGTCTATAGCAATGTATCTGTATATGCATATAAAATATTTTATATATATATATATATATATATATATATATATATTTTTTTTTCCTCCACTTCCCTTGTGCCTTAAGCTGAAGATGACACAGAACTAACTGCTTGTGTGTTCTCTCCTCCCCAGGCACCCGTAGCCTTCTCCATCCTGATTCTTGCTTCAGGCTTTTCTTTCTCTCTCTCTGCCCAAAATGTCCTTCATCTCTTGTCCCTTGGATAACATCACTTCCATCCTACCTCAACACAGGATGGGTTAATAAATAATGATTCCCTTTTAAATACTCTCATAATGTTTCTTTATTACTTCATTTATCACAGTGTTTTATAATCATGTTTTTTTTTCCCCATCTCTACCAGACTATTAGTCTCTTAGGGGATGTATCCTGCTCTTTTATCTTGATCCTCTTATGTAGAGTCTAAGACACTAAAGATAATAAATACTGTGTTGAACAAAAGAATGAAGAATTCCTAAATGTGGATCAGATTTCCACAGTCAGCAAGAAAACAACTGTCCCTTCCCTTCAATGGAGCCAAAATAAGCTGGAGATATTAGTAGTTCTTGCTCCATAAGCCAGTGGAATTTGGAAACAGTCTTGCTGTTCTCTACCAGCTAGCTGGACTGCCTGGAAGACAGCTGTGCCCTCCTGTGGCCCGGCAATCCATTAAAAACTCCCTGAGGTCCCGACTGCCCATGGCCCTTTCTGTCTAAATCTTTAGGATATTGAAGATTTTCCAGTCTGCACTCCTAACCTTGCCTCAAGTCCCAGTCCTTGGTCCCTGGGGCCTGGTGGGGAAGTCTATCCATAGTTTTGCCAGTTAAAGGGAACTTGCATTCCTTTAAATACCATTTCCTGTGACTACGGTTTAATGCCGCTGTTTCTTCCATTCAGACAGCATTTCCCTAGCGTACCATTCCTCTGATATTCCTAGTGTCAGTGTTCCTCATTCCCACACACTTAGTTTCAGAAGCTTAAACCTTTCACAAATGGATGAGAATTGCCATGAACTATTTAGATAATTCTTAAGAAGTAGGTAGTCTTTGAGTCATTATTTTTATCCCCTCTGATGACTAGCCCCTCTTTATCCCCTCTGGTCCACTAGCTCACTTCTTTATTCCCAAGTGGCAATGTAATGATGGAGGTCAGCTCTGAAAATGGTTCAAACTTCAAATCTTCCCCTCCACAATTTGTCCCTATGGAAGCAAATTCAGATTTCCTCAGATTGCCTTGATCCTATCTTAATCCCAGCTAGAAATCCACTGCCTCAACTGACCATGGCAATAAAGTGGGAGAAGTACCTGTTCAGTAGTCAGGCCAATGAACATCTCCTGCTCACAGGTCCATGTGCTATTCTAGCCAGTGAGTGTCTTGGGGAGGCTCTTCCTCACAGCACTCTTGCTGTCTTATTATACAAATACCTTGAGTCTCTATTGTAGGAACCCCAAATTATAACCAAAAAAAAACAAACAGAAAAATAGAAACTGATTCTGCAAGTTAAGGGGTCAACTTTTTGAACTGTTGAAGAACTGTATAACCTTTCACCAGAACTAATGAGTAAATACACTAAGGTGACTTAACTAGGATCCGAAATGTTCTTAATGAGTACACGTAGAAGCAAACAACTATGACAGACCCAGACATGCACCACTCAGATCCTCCTTCAGAAAAAGACTTGTGCCCAGCTGCTACAGTGTGGTAGAGCAGACAACTTCTAACTGGTCCCTCCTTCAGATCCCCTTCAGCTTTCAAGCTGAGGTCGGGGTCCTCTTGGGGAGGCCCCAGCCAAAACAGCAAAACTGTGGTACAGGGGCCCAGCCATTTCTATCCAATGCAGGATTTCCCTAGTAGGCCATCTTTGCCCTAGGGCTCTCTGTCGGACTGGTGAAGATTCTTCTCATATCTGTTTCAGGGTCTGACTGCTCCCCTTCCCCAATCCTGCTTCATCCCTATTCGTCCCTATTCCTTCCACAAGTGTTACTCCCCAATAAACCTTTTGCACTTCTAACTCCATCTATGTGTCTGATTCCTGGAGGCCTCAATTCCTTACTTGAATTTTTTTTTTTTTTTTTTTTTTTTTTGCGGTACGCTGGCCTCTCACCGCTGTGGCCTCTCCCGTCGCGGAGCACAGGCTCCGGACGCGCAGGCTCAGAGGCCACGGCTCACGGACCCAGCCGCTCCGCGGCATGTGGGATCTTCCCGGACCGGGGCACGAACCTGCGTCCCCTGCATCGGCAGGCGGACTCCCAACCACTGCGCCACCAGGGAAACCCCCTTACTTGAATTTTTTAAATTCTCTTTGTGATAGGGTTAGGGTGTATTCTAAGAAAGTCAAAGAAGAAAAAAAATCTCACCCAAATGACCCCAGGGTATCTCACTGAGAGAAACTCAAGAAAGCTAAATGGAATCCTAACAAAGCTCTTAAACCCAGCTTTCCTGGAAGGTCCTGGAAACAATCAAGCCTAGTTTACTCAACAACGGACAATATATGCTTCTGGGTAAGAAAGGGTCCAACATCAAGAAGCAGGACTAATTTTTCCTGTGAAAAAGACTGCGTTAAGGGACATAGTAGCAGACAATGATTGGGTGTCCTCTGTTCAGATACAGTTCAGAGTCATCACTGGAGAGTTTAGAAACCTACCTTATCTTTTGATTCAGAACCTGTTGGAAAAGCCACTGCTGTGATGTGGGACACTGGAAATGACTGTGCGAAGTCTACAGATAAAGGAGATGATACCTTTGTGTCTGAAAAGCCAGGTCTACCCATCAGGGAAGTATGGCCAGGGGAATCAATGCACATGCTAATCCCTACCCCAGTGCCATATCCCTTGTTGATAAAACAAATTAATAACAACCTCTTTAAAAACATCATGAAGAGGTCGTCTGGCAACTTCTGGCAGGTGTGTTGGGTCTCTAATATTCTATTCTAAAGTCTGCTTTTGCTTTCATATCCATTCTCTTTGCCTGAACTCTTGCATTTCTGGACTTTATCCTTTGCCCACTTCTTTCGGGATAAGACCCCTTTGAGTCCTGACGCTTACCTGAATTGGCCTGCAGGTGCCCTGTTTGCATCCATATTTGATCCATGACTTATTGGTCAGTTACAGGCAGTCATTCCTTTCTGCTTCACAACGATTTTCCTTCACCTCTGCCGGATATTTCCATCTCTACTTCCCTTTTATCATCTCTCTCCCCACCCAAATGAAGAATGAAGCAGGCTCCATGTCTGTCTTCATAGGCAAAAAATGCCCTTTGAGAACCATACATTGGCCATAGTTCACAGAAATTAAGACACTTCAAAATCCTCTACATTAAAACATGTTTGAAAATGGCTTATTCTTTTTAGCATTCTTTACACTGAGCCCCCCCAAAATACCTTGATCTTTCCTTATATGTGGGGTGTTATTTATTTGTGAATTCAAAGGTTAGTATTGTCCATGATGCAGAAAAAGTGCTGTCCATAGTCTGTTAATGAAGTTATTCAGTGTAACCTGAAAAATCTTATATGTGGAGAAACAGGCTATGAACATGCTTTGCTGATACCACGGGTAGGGGTTCAACATTGTGGACCAGCTGAGCCAAACTGAAACTCAGCAGGCTCCTTCATCACTGCCCAGAACACACCGAAAAGGCTTCAGTGGGTAATGAAGTGACAGCAGTCACTTGCACTTCTGTGTATGGATTCATTTTAGATAAGGGCAAGTAAGTATTTAAGTGTATAATATGGAGTTTTTATTCTTTGCAGACGTTAGGCAGCTTGTCATTTGTTTTCTTAATGCAAAGCATTAGTGTAAGCAGTGTAACAATTGATATTTTATACATCTGTTGGTCTACACACTTAGCCTATGTTTTTGAGTGATAGAGTTAGAAAACAACCAGAAGCACAAAACCTCAGTGTCTTTATAATCCCCTATTCGTGTGAATGATTAACTGACACAGGGAGGAGGCTAGTGTAAAACAGCCTTCTGCCCTGGAGCACCCATGATGCTGATACATTTAAGACGAAGAGTCTAGGGAAGCCACGCTTCTGTCCTGGGAACTTTATGAAATCCAAGCAAGAAGGAATTACTGTTGAGGCAATTTTAAATAACGTAGCAGAGGAAACCTCAATCCCTTGGCAATGAACGGTTTCAGCTAAGGGGAGCTCATCCGTAACAAGATGGTACAGTTCCTTAAGGGATTTCTTCTGCTGCTGCTAGAAGAGCTAGAAAGAAATACCTAGGCCTTTGTTTGTTTTGCCAGCTCAGTAGACTGATTTCCCTCTTTGAGCTGAAAAGGATTTGGAGATAACTAAAAGTGGGGTGACTTTATTGAAAAGCGTTTGCGTGAAAATGTGGGATGGGAAAGATATTAAACATGACCTTTTGTAAGTGTGATATTAACAGACTCTTGACAGATAATTCATGGATGTTAGATTTTACTCCAAATTTTGAGCAATCTGAACCTAACTTAATCTTTATCAATGTATTTATACTCATGTGGTTTGCAAGAGTACACATCATAAGGTGTGTGTGGGTGGGTGGGTGTGTATGTGCATGTGTGTGTAAAAAGAGGATTCTCTATTTTAAAGTCTCTCAGGTGTCAAGAAAAGGAACCATGCCCCCAACCCCCATTACTGAGGGCTTATTACAAGTATATATGGAGAAGTAAGAAGGTAAGTGAAATGTTTTTGGCAAAGGAAGAGCCAGTCCTCTGGGGTCTGGGATGCCTGTCACTCATCTTGTAGGACACACAGCAGCTCTGGTGACCCACCAGTGAAATCAGTGACAGAGAGCAGCTCATACTTTCTTGTTTTTCCTTTAAGAGTTGGTGTCTATTGCTTTTAGGATTAGAAACTCTGTGATACTAATGAATCTGCTCTTACTTTTCAGTATCTCTTTTTCCATTTCTACTTCTACTCACTTTCTCTTCTTTCTATATTGCCTTTTTGGTTCTCCCAATCAGTTTTTCTACAATCCACCAGAGAATCTATATATTTCAAAACCAAACCCACAGAGAAGATCCTCAGATAAAAACAGAATAATATTTTTGTTTTGTTTTTTGGCCGTCCTTCCTATTTCACACCCTTCCCATTTATTTGTTAAATTCCCACTGTATGAAGTATCGGTGGAACACAGAAACTATCGCCACTATGGAACCCACTGAAAAGAAAATTTTTGTCTCTCTATTCTCTGGCAACCAACAAACAATTGCATGATTCTCGGCATGGCCAACTGATGCTCCAGCCAAAATTTCAGTCTCACAATCAGAAAAGTGGCTGAAGTTTCTTTGTGGTAGTGTGTGGTGCAAAGTCTCTCGACAGTATCCAACAATGGCAGTAGTGGCAGATAACAGCACTGGTACAGGCTGTGTATTATCTGGGCAATTCTTGCTACCCATTCTCTGGATCCATTTGATTTCTGACCCTTTTCTAAGCCTGTTGTTCCTGCCTTCCCTGATTCTCTAAGACATCTTGTATCCTGCCAATAAATCTTTTCACTTCTGACAGCTAAAATCAGTTTCTGTTGCTTGCAATTAAGAGTGCTAAATGATAGTCAGAGAGCCAGTACCCAGTACAGAGTGACCTTATTGCTTGAGTTATGGCACCACACTCCCTGAAAGGCTGCTGATCTCTCTTTATTCAGACTACAGCTGGTCACTTTCTGCTCAGGATACAATATCTAGTCCAATGAACTGTGGTCAAAGTCTCCAGGACACATGCTTTTGTGACAGCTTGTACACAAGATATTGCTTTTGGTCACTTCCCTTTAGAAGGAGCTTTAGGTGTGCAGGTCCTCAGCTACATGGATCGTGTATAGTAATAAATAAATAAATAAATAAAACTTTTTATTTAGCTCCTAATAATTAACCTGAAACGTCCCATGAAATGTGAAAATTACAAAAAAATAAGGTATTAATTTGTCCTCAAATACAGTCAAATTAGATCACTTAGGGCACTAAAAATTGGTCAAAGTCAATAGAATATATAAATGGCTTTTGGGATTAGTATACGTCATTATTTTTCTATAAATCATTTAGCATTTGAATATGTCATAATAAGCAAGATGTCATATAATTCAAGAGACCCTTGCAGAAAGAAGTAATACATATCACCCAGGTACAGGAAAGCTTGATTTGAAATGTATTAAGAGTAGCTATGAGTTCTTAAAAGATGGATATGTAAACAGAGAATGGTAATATAGCCCATAAGAAAAAATATCCTGAGGCCCTGAAATTAATTTAAAATATGATCTCCCTTTCACTCTGAATACCTGCATGATTACCAATTCAACAAGGATCTTTCGTTTATCCCAATTCAACTTTACTAAGGTGCCTGCAGCCTACATGGTTGATAAAACAGTTAGGAAGCTTGCATGCGGGGAAAAAAATCTTCAAACTGCTTGATACACAAAATCGTATTAGTATTAAAAACAGGTGAGTATTTACTTTTGCAATATTCAAGAAATGTAAAGTACCCAAAGAACTGCTAAACTTAGATAGTTTAAAACTTTGCAGTTTTTTTTTTCCACTTAAAAATAATAAGTGTGGTAACCCTTACTGGGTCATGTAATTAACATCTAGATGTTGCAGCATATAATTAGGTTTTTAGAATATTGGGCAAAGGCATCCAGCATCAAAAAAGGTTTACTCATACATTTCCAGTTGCTAATATTCTTAGATTTTAACATGCAACAGTTGAAATCACAAACGCGACACAGTTACTTCTTACTTTATCCTTTCTCTGCTAAGTAAGGTATTTGTGGGAATTCAAAAACTATTGAATCTAAACCTTACTGGACATTTGCAATCGTCCTGCAGTTAACCACAAAGACTTTATGAATGGTTTCATTTTGGTATAAGAAAAAGACATAAAAACAACCCCAAGCAATTTGCTCTCCTTGAAGTGTGTACAAAGAAAGTGGGAAGTTAGTGGTAGAATGATTACTTTTATTTACTTCTAAAGTGTGTGTGTGTATGTGTGTGTGGCGGGGGGCACTGGAGTCTTGAAAGAGTCACAAAATGGCAGCAACTGGATTAGGGCCTGTGGAGAAACACATGGGTAAGGAATGCATAGGAAGACTCTAAAGCATGGGAATGCACTGTGTGATCGGGAAATAGAAAGAAAATTCCAAACTATTGCTTATGAAGGGAGCAGAGAGGAGATATGGCTAAATGGTTCAACTAGAGTTTAGAGTCAGCTTCCTACAGATTCTGTGCCTTATCCTTTAGACAATAAGAAAACACGAAAAGCCACATGGTTAAATCCCCGTTTTAGAAATATAATTCCATATATGTCTATGGGTTGAGTAGGATAAGATACAGAGCAAGCAGGGATACCAGTCTGAAAGAGAAAAAAGGCCTAGTGCTAGGCAAGAACTTCAAGTGGACTAGAACATCATTTTAAGGATGAATATTAAAAACTTTCAAGATTAGTACAAATTGGAGTTGGGGAATGAAAATCAAAAATAATTCTGTGGTTTGTCATTGTAGGAGAATAGTAATTTCATCAACCAAGTGAGGAAATACTAGAGAAGCAGGTTTGGCAATAAAATGATGAATTTTAGATACATTGAGTTTGTCCCTATAAGACACCTAGCTGAAAGAATCCAGTTGAGAGTTAATAGGAATCCGGATCACAGGATCACTAAATCATAGGTTTATGAGTTGTTAGTATGTAGTTGGTGGTTGAAATCTTGTGAAACCCTTGCTATGTCAGAGAGAGAAGAGAACAAAGAGGAAAGATCCAAGGAAGAAGCGAAACTCCAATAAAGAAGATGTAGATGTAGTTCTTGATATAAAATACACCAAAGACATCAGGTAGGATGAGGACTGAAATGTAGGCAATAGATTATACCCCTTAAAGTCACCGGCAACTTATGGCACATATAGCTAAACATAATAGGGATGGAGACAGATTACAATGGTTAAGTAGTTATATCTATAGATACACACAGCCCAAGAAAACCAAAAATAAATTTAATCTGAACTATCAGAGCTTAGAACTGTGCTTGACATAAAAGGTGTATGCAATGAATATGTTGAGTAATTGTCATTTTATTTTTATCACAATTAGAACTAATGACACAGTGGAAGATCATTTGCTATGTTATGAGGCAATGCATATATGTAAGGGAGACTATATGACATTTTTAAAGGAATCGGTTACAGTTTAAACAATATCTCTGAATTCTAACAATGTGAAATCCATGACAGTCTGAGATCTAAATAATAAGCTTTGTTAATTAAATAACTTATTGAAATCACAGGCCTAGATAGGACTCAAAGAGGTTATTTAGACCATTCTCAGGCAATACTAAAAATAACAAACATACAACACAGTGATTTACAAGTGCTCTCACACATCGTAACTTAATTATCCTTAAATAATTCTACGTTTTGTTTTCCATCAAGTTATCCCCAGTGAGAGATACAGTAGACCCACTTCTCACAACATTTGAAGACAAGTTCACACAAATCTCTTTTGCATCTTAATATAAATTAAAATCATATATTTCTGTTTACCTTGAAAGAAAAAAAATAAAAATTGTTTAATATAATTTATACATTATCCTTGCATTAAATCTTTCTTCAAATGTCATTTTTAAGAAAGTTTTCCATGATTATGAAAGGATGATTTCATAACTATTGTGGAGTAATTTTTTGAATAAATTAATTAAAAATTATTGACTAAGAAAAATTAAAATTACTCATAATAAAACAACCAAACAACAGCACTATTTTTTTTTTAACATCTTTATTGGAGTATAATTGCTTTACAATGGTATGTTAGTTTCAGCTTCACAACAAAATGAATCAGTTATATATATACATATATTCCCATATCTCTTCCCGCTTGCGTCTCCCTCCCTCCCACCCTCCCTATCCCACCCCTCCAGGCGGTCACAAAGCACCGAGCTGATCTCCCTGTGCTATGCGGCTGCTTCCCACTAGCTATCTACCTTACGTTTGGTAGTGTATATATGTCCATGCCTCTTTATCGCTTTGTCACCGTTTACACTTCCCCCTCCCCATAGCCTCAAGTCCATTCTCTAGTAAGTCTGTGTCTTTATTCCTGTTTCACCCCTAGGTTTTTCATGACATTTTTTTTTTTTTAATTCCATATATATGTGTTAGCATACGGTATTTGTCTCTCTCTTTCTGACTTACTTCACTCTGTATGACAGACTCTAGGTCTATCCACCTCATTACAAATAGCTCAATTTCGTCTCTTTTTATGGCTGAGTAATATTCCATTGTATATATGTGCCACATCTTCTTTATCCATTCATCCGATGATGGACACTTAGGTTGTTTCCATCTCTGGGCTATTGTAAATAGAGCTGCAATGAACATTTTGGTACATGACTCTTTTTGAATTATGGTTTTCTCAGGGTATATGCCCAGTAGTGGGATTGCTGGGTCATATGGTAGTTCTATTTGTAGCTTTTTAAGGAACCTCCATACTGTTCTCCACAGTGGCTGTATCAATTTACATTCCCACCAACAGTGTAAGAGGGTTCCCTTTTCTCCACACCCTCTCCAGCATTTATTGTTTCTAGATTTTTTGATGATAGCCATTCTGACTGGTGTGAGATGATATCTCATTGTAGTTTTTGATTTGCATTTCTCTCATGATTAGTGATGTTGAGCATTCTTTCATGTGTTTGTTGGCACTCTGTATATCTTCTTTGGAGAAATGTCTATTTAGGTCTTCTGCCCATTTTTGGATTGGGTTGTTTGTTTTTTTGTTATTAAGCTGCATGAGCTGCTTATAAATTTTGGAGATCAATCCTTTGTCAGTTGCTTCATTTGCAAATATTTTCTCCCATTCTGAGGGTTGTCTTTTGGTCTTCTTTATGGTTTCCTTTGCTGCGCAAAAGCTTTTAAGTTTCATTAGGTCCCATTTGTTTACTCTTGTTTTTATTTCCATTACTCTAGGAGGTGGGTCAGAAAGAATCTTGCTGTGATTTATGTCATAGAGTGTTCTGCCTATGTTTTCCTCTAAGAGTTTGATAGTTTCTGGCCTTACATTTAGATCTTTAATCCATTTTGAGCTTATTTTTGTGTATGGTGTTAGGGAGTGAACTAACTTCAACAGCACTATTAAAAAGGTTTATTTCCTTCAATTTTCTTGGAGTAAGAATACAGTTTCCAAAAAAAAAAAAAAGAATACAGCTTCCTCAAAACTTAATTCTTACCATTTTTACAGTTGTATATCCTTTATTTTTTTCATTATATCATGCACACTTCCTATGTCATTCAACTTCTTTAAAAATACTAATTTGATATCCATAAAATATTTCATCATATAGATATACCCTATTTTACTTAATTATTTCCCAATTTTTGCACTTTGAAATATGTCCAGTTCCCATTATAAATAACACTGAACTAAATCTCTTCTGGTGATTGGTGCTCCTAATTCCCTTGCTTTTGTTCCTAGGTGCTGTGTTTATGGATAAAATATGAATTCTCTTAAAGCAAGCAAACAAAATCAGACATTTAGAATATATAACCCCTTAGAAGAGCTGGATAGTCAATAGACCTGGGCCTGACACTAGTGGAAACTTATGTTGCTATATGTTATCATGGGAGCAATTGGTGAGGGAGACAGAATTGGATTTTTCAGTGGATGCAAAATAGGCGAGAGCCCAACCACAATCAAACAGTCAGCTTTTAGCCTCTCCCCCCATCCCCCCGCACCTCCCCACCCCGGCCCTGGACCTAGAGCACACAGGGCTTCCATGTCTCACTCACAGATGGATCTCTCCTCAGTTAGCACATGTACAATTTGGTTCCTCCACAATGTTTAATTTAAGCCAATGCTACTCATAATGGGATTTTCCTGAACCTTATATACCACAGATATCCCTATTAAGAGATAAAATGATAATGCTATTATACTGTGGCCACAGTCATTTCTAAATAATTAAGAAATAGACAATAACCTATGCTGTACATATAAACCATGATATGCAGTCAAAATCAGTCACTACGTAATTTTAGAACAGTCATGTTAGCCCACTTATGTTTAACTACCAGACCAGAATTTGTTAATACGCTTCCTCCATCCAAAATATACTTCCCCATTCATATCACACACATTAGTTCCAACCCTTGAGAGAATTAATTTCTTCATTTATCTTTCCTTAGGATTTTATATATACTTGTATTTGGATTGCTCAATAGAAATGTATTAGATGAATGAATGAATATTATTTGTTATGTAAATGGATAATATGATAAAAAAAAAAACTTTAAAATGTCAATAGGGCTATACATTCCCAAAGACACATTAGTTAGAAAAGACTAGGACTACATACTACTAAGTGAAAAAAAAAAGGTCAAACTACATTAAATACAGGCATGCTTTTATAAAGCATCCTTATGTAATCTTTTGCTAATTATCTGAGAATCATATATATACTTTTCTTTTCTTTTCTTTTCTTTTTTTTTGCAGTACACGGGCCTCTCATTGTTGTGGCCTCTCCTACTGCGGAGCACAGGCTCCGGACGCACAGGCTCAGCGGCCATGGCTCACGGGCCCAGCTGCTCCGCGGCATGTGGGATCCTCCCGGACCGGGGCACGAACCCGTGTCCCCTGCATCGACAGGTGGACTCTCAACCACTGCGCCACCAGGGAAGCCCCATATATTTACTTTTATACAACTAAATTTCCTTAAAATTTGCCAAAATTTTACTGTGATTATGTTGCAATCAATCCTTACAGAAAAGAGTTATCATTTATAAATTCTTAGGCTAGTTTTATTACATCAGTTCTTCATAACCAAGAGCCTTTTTAGTTTATATCTTTGTTTTATTCCACATTTAATTAAAGCTAACAATTTGTTTAAAGTGTGATAAATTAAAGAAAATGTTTCCCAACTTGAGTGAGAGACAATTTTTAAACGTTACTTCCTAGATTTTTGGGCAATTTGGTAGGATGAACTTAATAGCCTAAAACAGCTATTTACGAACAAGAGAAAAGAATAGGTGTAAATCTGAATTTTGTTAAAAATTGCACGAATAGGAATGAGCATTAACAAAAATATGTTTTGTAAGATGGAATTGCTACCAATTTGAAGTATGCATAAATTCATTTTTATGGTTATGCCATTAACTTTGAATTATCCATATTGGACTGGTAAGAGACACTTATAAGCAAACTCAAAAGCAAGTATATTTCTCTTTGGGATATAATCACAGTTACAAACGTACACTTTTAACTTTTTTATTTCCAGTATTTAATCCTGGATTAAAGTGATGCTTGGTGAGCACTCTGCTGGTTACTAACAGGTAAGGGTAAGAAATATCTTTGAGTCACCATGCATGAATGGAACACTAAATAATTATCTTACTCTACATTAAAGCAAATATACTATCAGATTATCTTATACCATATTTGTGAGTTTGATCAATATTAAATATTAGCATATTCAAATTTACAAAAGAATATACATACAATGATCTTTTATTTCTATGGTATTTCCCATAACTTCTGCAATACCAAAAGTACACTATGTGTTTCAAGAACACTTGACAATTTATTTAGACTTTCCAAAAATTTCAAATCAGAGCTTTAGTAATTTTATTATTAGTTATACATATAAAATCTTAATATACAGAGAACATTTTACATATATTCCTCTCTTCTTAATAGGAAATGGATAAACGGACAACTGTTTGAACATTAAATATCCTATAATTCATCCTGATATAAAAATGAAGACCTGAAAATAAATACTGATTTTCCTGTTTATAAAAGAAATCAGGCTGAGTCCCATGTCAACAAATGAATTCGCAGCAGCTCTAAAGAAACTGTAAAGACGATCAGTCTATTTTCTTTTTTATTATTTTCTTGTCGTTTATTGTCACAGTTGTTGCTTAACGAAGATGTGAACTTGTGTAACTAAAATCTGCACCACAGGAAACAATAAGGCATCATCAGCCATATGCAACTTATTTGCATAGTAGTGGGCTGTGTGTTGTGTAACCAGTTGTAACCATCTTTTCCTTATTTGGTGATATTCATCCATTCATTCAACAAATATATATTCAATTACTATCTTAGCTGCTGGGGTAAATAAGTAAAGTGAATAAGACAAAGTTATGGTTCTCACGGAGTTTTCATTCAACTCGGAAATACAATAAGGAAAAAAGAAATAAATATGTAACACAATTTCAAGTAGGTAATAGAAAATTTAGAGCAGGGTAAGAAGATAAGGAGAGAAAGAGTGACAGGGCTGTGGGTATGGTAAACTGAAGATGGGTTGCTTCGTTTAAACCTGAGGAAGTCACATTTAAGTTTATGTATATTCTATGACCAAAACAAATAATCACTTTGCTTTTATAGTACCTTAAAATTATTTTAATTTCATTTAGTTAATTTTTTTTCTTTGTTCCGAGATTTTGAATTGTTTCAAGTCGGAGACCATTTTTTTTTTCATCATGCAATATCATCCACAGAGGCAAGCATAATACTGATATACAACAGGCACAATAGATGTACTAATCACTGACTAAATACTCATCACTTTAGATAAAACTTTATTAGAACGAGATGTGACTTCAGAGCAAATACTATGTTGATTTTATATGATCACTACCTGTTTCTATTACCTAGTTTTATGTTTAATACAATAACAGGAAACTGAGATGCAGATGTTAGCTAGTAGAATGCTTGTAAAAGTTAGACTAATTCTTAGCTAAGTGATTCACTTATACTAACCTTAATGTACAATTCAAATTCCTTGCAGAACTATACACTGCTATATTTTATATGAGATCACTCACCAGTAGTTAAAACTGCAAATGCTCACACTCATGTTAAAATGAGTTATGGCTAGGTAGTGAGATTTAAGGAGGAAAGGAAGAAAGGTAGGAAGGAAGGAAGGCACATAGGCAGGCAGGCAGGCTAAAGAAGACTAGACCTAAGTAACTGAATTAACTCCTCCAAGGCATCATGGTATTTGGTTTTTGTTACAGATTAAATGATAGTGCCATATATTTAGAGTGGTTTAAGAATGATGGCTGGTTTTACTTTTTCAGACACAGATATAGAATAGTATAAGATTAATTGAATGCCTGCTTTTATTAAGACAATAACTTTAAGTTCTACTTAAAGTTACATAATGCTTATGCTAGAGCAGGTGTTCAGAGAAATACAATTCCATAGTACTAAGGGGATATTCTTGGTACTATGTATCTATTATCTAGGAACTTTTACATTAGAAGAAAGAATACCTTATTTCAGCTTTAAGTTTAATATTCCAGGTCCTTTTTATTCCATCTGAGATGCTACTGAGATAATCACTGTTAATTAACCTCTGATTGTGTACCTAGGAACACTGAGAATATACTTGGTGTTTCTGGGCCTTGATACACCCCTCTTGCCTTGCTGTGCTATTTGGCATTCTGAGGTCTCAGCTACCTCCTTAAAATGATGACACATCCTGTCTTTGAGGTCATCAAATATATGAGGTCTTTGAGCCAGTTCTCCTGTTTCTGTTTTACAACTTATATAAATGTGTATATATATATATATATATATATATATATATATATATATATACAACCACATATATTTAGTAAACATATTAATAGTGGAAGTAATATGAAAGTAGGACTAGGGTTAGCATCACTATAGGCAAATTTTTTTTTAACATCTTTATTGGAGTATAATTGCTTTACAATGGTGTGTTAGTTTCTGCTGTATAACAAAGTGAATTAGCTATACATATACATCTATCCCCATATCCCATCCCTCTTGCGTCTCCCTCCCACCCTCCCTATCCCACCCTCTAGGTGGTCACAAAGCACCCAGCTGATCTCCCTATGCTATGTGGCTGCTTCAAGAAATGAAATTGAGTTATTTGTAGTGAGGTGGATAGACCTAGAGTTTGTCATACAGAGTGAAGTAAGTCAGAAAGAGAAAAACAAATACTGTATGCTAACAATATATATGGAATCTAAAAAAAAAAAAATTGTTCTGAAGAAACTAGGGGCAGGACAGTGATAAAAACACAGACGTAGAAAATGAAATTGAGGACATGGGGAGGGGGAAGGGTAAGCTGGGATGAAGTGAGAGAGTGGCATGGACATATATACACTACCAAATGTAAAATAGGCAAATTTTTGAAGTAAGAATTCTATCTCTGAAGACCTGACCATTTTGTTTGATTCTCTGTCTTAAAGGCATCTTCATCTACTCCAAGCCACATACCCTGTCTTCACGTTTGAGCATGAATATAATTCAGGATAGTCATCAACAAATGATAGTGGTGATGTATCATATGACAGAGACTAAATATTTACCATTTATTGGGTCCTGGCACACTATAAGCAGTAAAATAAATCACAAGCTCTGGGGAAATAAATTGTTAGTTAGGAGTCAATAAATAAATAAATTCCTTATGATTACTGATGTACACTGAAAAACAGTAAACACAAGAATTAAAACTACTACTTAATATAGTAAGTCTCTGATATTCATAGACTAAACATTTGAAGTCTCAACTCTTTGTGAATGATCCCATAGAGCATATATTAATATGTAATTTTATATGAAACTTGGAGGATGTTGTGAGCTTGGTCTGAGTGAGTCACTTGGCCAGGAATAAGCCTAACTTTTAATAGATTTTCTAGCCAGCACCTACGCTGAGGTGCAGGCTTAACTTTTTTTTTTTTTTTAATACTTAGAAGTACAAAATAATTTTTGAACATGTCAGAAGACTTTGTGTAGAGTGAATCCCAAAGAAAGCCAATTGTTAATTCTCATGACGGAAATAAGGAAAAAGTGAAACAGTTTTATAAAATTGATGCATCTTAGAAAATAGAAGTTCTGTATAAATTTGGTGGTGACTCAGGCAAAAATTAGTAACCATATGCTCTATATGGGAAACAAGAAAAAGTGATGTTTGAAAACGTTTCGGCCGGTGCTCAATTCAGAATTTATGTTAATAGCATTATAAATGACTTAAGTTCTGTTTCTATAGAATCATTACGGTCTACAGGGACCATTTAAATATTTCAGTTATACTTTACTGCTTTTTATGAGGAAAATTATATATTATAGTGATACTTAGGGATTTGAGAAGGTCTTGGGACCTATCCCTCATTAATATTTAAGTCTCAGCACTTGTCGATTTACTTTTCTGCTATAATTTCCTGTTGATTCTTCAGTAATTGCTAAAATTTGGCTTATTATTGAACTCTTTATGAAGATGCAGAGTTTTCTTGAAAGTTTTTGTTAAATTTGACACTACAATGCATGGAAACTTAGGACTTAAGATACCTTAAGAACTGCAACTTCTCCAAATGTATATCCCCAGCTACTGATTCCTGCTGTTTGGTCATTTTTTGACTCATTTTTGAAAACGATGGCAGACTTTATGGGATTTCACACACAGTCTGTGGTCATACGTAGTTTATAGTCTAAGAGGGAAGCAAAGCACGTAATCGTGCTTTGTGTAGGCTGGTATGGGATGCTAGAGGCAGCATGATGGCATAATGAAAAGAATATGGGATTGGAGTCAGCTAACCCTCTGTTTTCCTGGATCTGTCACTTACCAGCTATATGACAGGTACCAAGCACATAGCAGGAGGTCAACATACAAGGTAAGCAGCACAAACTGCTGCCAAGTTTAGAGAAGGAAAGGGTCATCTGGGGCAGCAGTGGTCAGTAGAGATATTTGACTCTATCCTTGGAGAACAAACAAGCTTGACTGGGCAGATGGTGGAAGGAAATCTGTTCTGTGGCCCAAACACAAACGAGGGTGCTGCAGGGAACAAGAAAGTGGGGTGCATACTGGGGAAAGCAGAGTGTGTAAGTGTTGCAACATGGAGGTTCTGTGGACAGGTGAGGGGAAATCAGATCAAAACTGTAGATTTTGAAAGAAAGACAGGTTCCCTATCTCTGTGATAAGCTTCAGGAGAGGGTACTTCCTTTGTTTTTCATCATGCTTTCCTTGGCAACATGCACAGGAAGCTCTGCTGTCAGCTTTTTGTAGAGGCTGCTTCCTAAATTTAATTAGAAGACGCTTCCTAACACAGAAGCAGAGCCTCCCCTCTTCTTTCCATTATTGCACTTTATCTAATCAAACTCAGCTCCTCAAATTTCCAGCTTAGCTGTTTTCAACACTGCCTGTGCATCAGAATCACTTGTGGAGTTATACACACACACACACAGGCCTTGGGCCCAGACTTCTGGACAAATCTAGGGAAGAGGGGTCCATGCACATTTTAAAGAGAGTTTCATTGGTGATTTTAATCTTCAGAAATGATTGGGGGAGAACTTGTAGCTCATATCTTCTTTCTTTAAAATGCGGGTCAAAGGTAGTCACCTGTTCAGATACAATAGCATGCTTATTTCTCCTTGGGATAACTGTACATTTCTCCTTAAAATAATGGAATATGTCACCTTGTGGATTAATTGTAGAGCTGTCAATACCCAAAGGCCTACTTTATTTACCACAGCTCTGTCTGACCCAGTGGGTCCCCACAGTCTTGCATTACCTCCCACTTGGCCAATTCAACAGATAGGACCAAGGATAACTAAATTTCTTACATTTTAAAATAACATACTGAAAAATATACCAGTGCAGTTGCTGCTCTCTTAAAAGTAGTACATATGCCTTTTTGAGGCAAAGACACAACGCAGTGTACTCTTTCTAATATTCTTTATTCTTCCATTCCTCTACCTTCATCCTAGTGACTTGAGGTTACCGAGACCGCCTTTCTCCCTTTACTCCCATGGGCTATTTTCTTTATTCAGTGCCTTATGTCCTGTCTTACATCTCATTCTGTCTCTTTAAGGTAACTGGTTTCATAAATTTAAATCATGAAGTTATAAATAGATTAATGATTTTTCCTTATAAAGAATAGCCACATTTTAAAAGATAACTCCAGAAAACAACAATGTAATAATGTCTCCACCTCACAGAATGACTCAATGATGGTGGATAGTTCAGACACCACAGCACAATAGTAGGAAAGATACATTTGAACAAGTACGCCTTTACAAAGCGTCTCTGGAATTACACCTTGTAGACTATTCTAAGACTGACTAGTAGGTACGCAAGAAGTGTTTTAGAATGAAGAACTATGCCAACATATTTCAATAATGTCAAGAAAAGAGAATTGAACCAGGAGCCAGGAAACCTGAGTTCGAGCTTAGGAACAAGATGAAAATGGACCTGAAAAGGGGGGAAACAAGTGCTTAGAGAGATGGGAAGTGAACCAGAAGAGTTCCTTTCCTTTAAAAGAAAGGAAATAATTTCAAGAAGGTGTTCTAAATAAGGTCAAATTCTGTGCAAGAGATAAGGAAGACGATTGTGAAAATGTTATTGGTGACATTTCTGATAGTATTTTGACTACAGTGAGAGGAAAGTTAGACAGAAGTTTGGAGTGTATAAATGGTGAAGAAGTGAAGACAGTTTTCTAGATGACTGGAAATGAAGGGATGAAAGAAAAAAAATGGACAGGTGTACTGAGAGGATGGTAGGATTGGAACAGGGTTTATCTCAGGATTTTGTTCATGTATGTAGGAGATGGGGAAGGGGCCAAGGTGAAGGAGGAATGAAAAATATAAATACGGGGAAGAGAGTGAGATATTAAAGAAGTAGATGAGGTTGGGATTAAGCACTTGAGCAGAGGGGTTTGTCTTGGAAAGGAGGAGGGACTCTTATCTGACATTTGGGTTAAAGGAGAATGCTGACTAGAAAGATATGTTTCCAGGAATGTCAGAGCAATGAGGAGGCAGAATTCCTCAGGCCTCTACCAAATATTTCCTGTTGTACTCTCTGTTCCAAGAAAAGTACTCATTGCACCTCGCTGAGACCACCACCCATAGGCCCAACTCTATGGTATGATGTACTTATTCAGTTAGGTCTCCCAGGACAGATCCCTGTCTCCCATTGCTCTAAGGCAGAAGACCTCTGAAAGACATATTAGCTGATGGGCTAAACTCCTAGGCTTTTTGCGAAGAAACTACTAAGGCAAGACTGAATTGAAGAATTATGACTCAACACATTCTTGGGAATTGGTTTCCAGCTAAGAGAGTGCCTCAAATGAAATTAATACAGAGTTGAGTAGGATTCTGAAGGACTATATGGCCAAGAATCTCCAAGTCTGGCAGAATGGCAAGGGATAGCTTAATAGCTAAATACCACTTAACTATATTAACAGTTCTTGCCAATACTGGGCAAGAACTATCTCCCAGCAACAGAACCTGAACCCATGGCAGCCACATTGGCTAAATAAAGAACTTGGTTTACTTCAAAGGAAGTGAGTTACCACTAAATCGGCAAGCAGAAGGTGGGCCCTGCTTAGTTCCATTGACGGCTATATCTTGGTTCCCTTCTTCCACTATTCTAAATGGGTGGCTCCTCCATGACTGTTTATTAAGAACGGCAATTACTGTATTAAAGAATTTTGTAGATGAAGTAGTAGGACATCATGATCCCATTATTTTGACCTGCCGTTTTAATCCAAAAGATATTTCGACTGAAACTCTGGGAAAATTAGACTCAGTAGAAAAAAACCCAAACAAAATGACTGTGAAAGTGAAAAACTGTATAACATTAAAACTTTACACTTGATGGCAATATTTAAAACTGTGAAAAACAGATTCTGGGAAGATAGAAAGTTGCCAGAATAACACAACACCTAAAGAAGCTTTGAGCTCCCCAGAGAAGAGAGCAAGTATGAGGCTTCATTAACCTTGGGAAGAGGAGGTAAGCAGAAGTCTCACTAGGTCTGAAGTTAACACAGCAGATTTTTTTTTTTTGGAGAGGGCTCAGCCAACACATGCCAGTGATGCTCCAATCTTGCACATCTGTCAATATTTCACATGGTCCTCTGGGAGGCTAAATAATCCTGCTAGGGCTGACAGACCTAGAAGGGTTGGAGGGTGGGGAATAGGTGGAATAAATTGCTCCAACCATTCATATTTTAGGAGGAACTGACCTTTTCCTACTTTCACCAGAGTCTTAGGACCTGGTCTTACACCCTTCTCAGAAAAGGGGTCCAGGTATGCCAGTGTGTGATCACTAGAAGACAAAACCTCTGCATCATCCACAACCTTCCACTTGCTCAAGAGAACCTCAAATCCTGGCCTGTTCTTGAGTGACAAAACCTACATTATAGGGAAGTCAAAGGAGAACTACTACCTATTTCATAGACCCTGTAAGTTGTGGGAAGGAGGTCAAGCTGAACCAGTAGCTACTGTTAAAGAACAGCTAATGAATTAGATAGAGAAGAATGTTAATTTACATGTAATGAGTATTCTCAAGGAGCTGCAATTAGAAAATAAAAATAATAATCACTTGAACTGACAATAATGATTTTCAGAATTCTAAAACCAAATAGAGAAATTGAAAAAGAGTGTAGTCACTGCTGAGAACTGAATTAGTTGTCTGCATGATCAAATAAAAGGGGGAAGAAAAAGAAAATTAGCAATAAAATAAGAGACTTAGAGGAAGATCTAGGTGACATAATACGCAAAGAGGAGTTTCAGATGGGGAAAAATTGAGCATGGAATAGAAGTGATAATCAAGGAAATAATAGAATAAAAATTCCCTGAGTTGAAGAAAGACTTGTGTCTTTTGAATGAATAGGCTCACTAAGACTCAGACAGGATTAATTTTACGAAAAGCCACACACCTAGACATAATCAGGGGAAATGTCTGACCTCCAATGCTAATGAAAACAATTCTTTCTTCGACCCAGAACAAAAATAGTTTTCTTACAAAGGAAAGATTATCTGACTATGCTATTAAAAGAAAAGGCCTACGATCCAAGAATCTTTATACTAGCCAATATAATACTCAAATGTTAAGGAAAAAGCACAATGGTTTTCAACATTCAGGGATTCAGAAAATATGCCACCCATGTATTGATATCTTATCTGTAGAAAACACTCAAGGAAGTACTCCCAACCTCATAAAAATTCAACCAGAATCAAATCTTTACTTTCTGAGAAGAGGAAAGAAGAACAATACGATGAAATACTGTTAAGCAACTTGTTTTAATTTATATGACGACAATTCTACAACTAAGATTTAGAATAGAAGTTATGACAGGATTCTTAATAAATATGTATTCTTAAAATTATATGCTTAAAATAAGAGATATATATATGTGTGTGTGTGTGTGAGTGTGTGTGTGTATATATATATATATATATATATATATATATATATATATATATATATGTCTTAAATAAGTTTAATAAAAACTTGCAACTAAATTTTTTCAGCTACTTAGGAAACCCAGGAATTGCGAAGGGAAGAAAGTAGAGGAAGAAAGGCAGGCTGAAGCCTAACGGTCTCTAAAAACAAGTAGAATGAGGAGGACTTCAGGGGTAAAATGAGCAAGTAGGCTGTTCTAGTAAGGACATCATAATTATTGAACTTGATATACTAATTGAGAAATATTGCTTTACACATCATTGTGAAGAGAAGAATGAAAGTCCATATTAGAGTAACAAATAAATAAATAAATAATAAAACAATGGGGGAAAACTTCAGCAAAGTAAGCAAATAGTAAACACAAAATAATATGAACTATTAAATCAAATAGACCAGTTACCACTATATGTGTGAGTAGGCTGAATTCCTTATCAAAGTAAAAAATATCCAGATTGGGTTTAAAAAATCAAATCAAATACCTAAAATAGAAAACAAAAAGCAAAAAAGAATGTAGGAAGAGCAATTTAGTTTTGAGTGAAAATCTAGACCAAAAGCATTAATGAAGATAAGGAGTGATATTATACAGTGATAACAGACATGATTCCCAAAACTATATGCATAAACTATAGAGCAAACAAGATAAGGCATATAACATAACTTTAAGGCATGAGTTTAGCATAAGGCTTACAACCCTAGGAAACAAATAGGAAAATATATAAAAACACGATGATAATTGGAGATTTTAATAGATGTCTTTTAGGTGTTGACTGAAAAATAAGCAAGGATGTAGATAATTTGAATCATACAATTAACAAGCTTGATCTAATAGATAATTGTAGAATTATGTAACAAATCTAGCACATGCATTTTTCTCAGATAGCAATGTGAATACACTGGGAATACAACTGGCCACAAGAAGAACACCTCAGCGGTTTCTCCCCAAACAGTGGTTTTATTCACTGAGTTCTTTGACTAGAAATTAATAAACTTATGCATCAACCACTAATCGATGACCTACCACACTCCTTCATCCATTGCTGACATTGTAGGAGAGTGACAACAAAGCTGAGCTATGGAGAGAAACTGATTCAATAGACAGAGAGGGTACTGAGGTGTCAAGTTCTTGTCTCCACTTTTCCCCTGAGTCAGCTGTACTATCATTCCTGTGGTTTGGCTCAAGTCAACATTTCCCTCATTTGGCTTAAGCGTTTATATTTTCATCCAAAAAAAGGGTCAACTAACCAAAGGTTCTCTCTCTCTCTTTCTCTCCACACATACACGCAAACATGTATATTGAACTTATACAAACACCTTCAATTATGTCATGTTGAATTACAAAGGCCCTAAATTAATGCAGATATCCTCAGATTTATATCCATATGCACAAGGCTTGACAAGTTAGACTTTTCTCATGAACCTTCCTTTTCTGCCCCAGAATAGCATAATTTAAGAAAAAAATAATTTGTTGAGTATACTTAGGAATCCATGGAATTTTCAAGTTTCTAAATTCTTTCACTGAACACAGACTACATCATTAAAAATAAACATTTTGAGTTATTTGGCTTAGAATTTAAAAAGGTGAAATTTACCTTAAAGACTTTTCTGTTTTACCTACAAAGTTAATGGTTCTCATTTCCTTTATCTCAGAGCAGATAAGCATGATGATCTGATAAGAGCAGCTGGTTTCTTGGTCAGTCACTTCATCACTCTGTGTTTCACTCCTTGATAAAGATTGGCACATCTTTTTCTGTTGTCAGTGTTCTAGTAGTGCTCATAGCGGCTGCAGAACTAAGTCTTTCATAGATGAAGCCTAACTATTCCAGTGGTGGACTGGAACCAACTCTATATTCAGTGACATCAGGTGTAGCTTGAAACTGGCCATAGTGGGAGCATTTATACCACAGAAACCACAAATGCTACAGATCAGGGGTTCATTTTCCATAGAGCTAGTTTAACAGCACACTACTGATTTTTGTTCCAGGTAGCTGATTTGACAAAGTTTGGAATCTCATACTCTAGTAGGAAGAAATAAAGTAGAAAAAAGGCCTATCAGAAATTTATTATTTTCTGCTTGAGTAAATGAATTTATTTCTGAGAAGTATAGTTTTTTTAAAAAGTCATGGAGTCCTTAAACTAATAATTTTAGGAAATGTTAAGTCTGAAAAATCATCTTATAAAATTATAAGCTTAGAAAAAAATTGTACTTTTGCTTAAGGCAAGTTAAAAACATGATCTTGTCTACTCTCCTCTTTTTAATCTCCTATATTCTTGTAGTAGTGAATCTTTCTAGTTTCTACTTCCAAGAACAACTAATTTAATTTTTCAAAGGATGGTTAGAATGACATTCCGGTGAATAAGAATTTTTCATATTATGCCTTAATAAAACTTGAAGACCTGTTATTATTCTATGGGGGAAAAAAAATTACCAAAGCTTTTCCTTTCTGATAAAGCACTGAAACATTTTTATTACTTCATACAACTTAATAATGCTAAGCAGAAGTGAACTTATGTTCTTAATGGAATTAATCAAATGTCCAGCTGATTATAACCAGTATTAGGTTCAGATTGGGCACAAGTGCTTCTCATGTGTGGGGACATGAACTGAAATCTCTTAATTTTCATCCACAAAATGTCCAGAAAAGTAAGAAAGGTAAAGACAAGGTCAAAACTGAGCCCCGAAAGTTGAACACCAATCAATGTGCAGAAGTCTAAGAGGGATTTGTGTTGGGAGTTGAAGTCGTGATAAGGGGCCTGTCAGGAGGAGGGAGAGCCCTGCTCTAAGGGGCTTGAGTTGTTTTTACTTAGCAGCCTTTGTACTTTGTGCCCTTGCCAGCTCATGAAGGGGCTTATCATTAGCACCCCACCACTCACCATCATCACCACTCTAAGAAGGACAATTCAATTTATTTTTATGGCAGAGACCAGTTTTTGAGGTCTGGATGAAGTCTGCTACCCCCTGTATTTGACTTACAGTTTCAGGTATTTAATAAACACTGTTAAAACAAAGAAGTGAAGAAAACCACCTCCAAAAACGACAACAACAAACAAAAAACAACAACAACCAAAGATAACACCAAACAACTTAAAAAAAAGCCTTATAAAAAATACTGAGAACCAGTGCATTTCCTTAATGTTATAAAGGTCTTCTGATATTCCTGTGTGTGTGTGTGTGTGTGTGTGTGTGTGTGTGTGTGTGTGTGTGTGTGTTTAATTGTCTCAGCTATCTTCTATGAACCGAGAAAGACCTTCTTTTGTTTGAATGTGACAGATCAGTTAGAAATGTGGCAACTACCATTTACAGTTATTGATTTCCATGTGACATTAAAGGCCCCAAATTCAACCATTATTCTCTTCAATTGTCACAAACAAAGGTTAATAATAGTTGAGTTTGGACTGAAGGAATCAAGTAAAGATTGCCCACTGAAATTAGCACGCTGTTCCTTTCTGAGTCTCAAGTCAGTATGAGGGTCTGTGTTCCACAGATTACATGTATATTATGACCCTTTTAAAATGTGCCTTTCTCCCAAAAGTAATATTCGAAATACAGAAAAGGAAAATGTAGTTTCAAGCTATTTAAAATAATAAATAATTTAAAAATATATTTCTCTTTGCGCAGAGTAAAAACATTTTGTTTTGTTGCTTCTATTGCAGCAAAATAATGTTTTTCATAACTGTAAAAAGTGGTATGTAGCATGATTAAACAATATTTCAATCCCTTAGTTCATGCAGAGGTTACCAGCTGGAGGGGAGAAAGGTTTGATTAAGTTTATGTCTTCCATGAGGAATTTTAAAGGAAAGCATACAACTTCTTTAATATATGAGTGCTGAAGCTACAAATGGCTTTTTCTCATGGGTAGGTATGAAAGAATAAAGTCCTTTTACTATAATAAATAGGCAAAAAATAGCTGGTAAGATATTATAAATCTTCACAAAAGCAATGGCAAATTTTAAAAGTCTACAAGTCTTTACAATTTCAACTTGCTTATATTTATATCATGATTTACTACCTATTTATCCTATTTATGAATGGTAAATAAAGATTCATGTGCTGTGTCCACTGTAAACATTTTTTTAACAAGTACCTTATTTTGAAAAAATTATTCCAATAATTTTATTATTTATTGATATATCATTAAATAGTTATATAGCATTATCAAATTATAATTCTCATTAGATGGAAACTAGTCATTTTTGGACTATTTCATAGACAGGAATTCTAGATCAAGTAAATGAGTTTAGGATAATTTATTGTAGATCATTATTTCTAAAAAAAAATGAGACTCCTCCCAAAAGTTAACCTGTGGTTGTTAGTAATCATTCTAAGGAATTTTGGAAGTGGAACAATATATTTCCAAATAAACCTGGTTTATTCTTTGAATAGAAAAAACATTGGGCCTGACTTAATGTCATGCAATAGCATTTCATACCAACAGTGGTAGTGAAATTATTTTAACTACAGGATACTATCCTGTGCACTCAAGCATAATAATATCCATTTAAAACCTGACTGAAATTTTAAAACACCCAAGAATTAACAATTGTTCCTATATAATTGTATAAAAGAAGAAATAAAATTTCCCCCTTCCCAATCCCAGAGTTTCTAACCACTAGGAACATTAGTGTGTATTCTTTCCATTTTTTTACCCTATGTTTATATAGGCATATCTGTATATACTTATGTATTATTGTTATTTAACAAAAATTTAATCGTTTGCTTTGTTCTCTCTCTCTCTCTCTCTATATATATATATATACATATATATGTATACACACACACACATATATATATACACACACACCACATACATTGATATATGTGACATGTTCACTTTTTCCCCCTGATTAAAACATACAGACCTACCTCGTTCTTTTTAATAATGGTAGAGTATCCTGTTGTATGGATGTGCCAGTCCCTTAGAGATGAACAATTAAGTTGTTTCCAGTTTTTGTGTTTTTACAAATACTGCTGCACTGAACTATTTTCAACATGTTTATGCATGTGCTAAGATTTTTATAGGATAGATTCCTAGAATTGGATTACTGGGCCTAAAAGTTCATGCCCTGAAATTTACTCAGATTCAGCAAAACACTTTCTCAAAGTGTGGTACGATTTACTTCCCCATTAACAAAATGTGAGAGTGACTGCCTCCCCCACATCCACAACAGCACAGAAGGTTATCACTCTTTGCCAATTTAATTGATGAAAAATTTAGTGTCTGTGTTGCTTTAATTTGCATTTCCATGCAGACCTACTGAGTTGGCTATCTTTCGCGTTTACTGGCCATTTGCAATTCTGCTTCTTTAAATTGACGATCCATTTTTTATTGGGTTGTTTCTCTTCTTCTTAATTGGCTAGAAATCTTTTTTTCTAATGTCCTTTTCTTCCTGCTTATATGGATAAGGCATGCTCACTTTAGAAAATACATATAGGCAAAAACAAGATTAAAGCTGTCCATATTGCTACCCACACAGAGAGGAATATTTTTGGCATATGTTTTGTTAGTAGCATGAATGATGAGATGAAATAATTGTGTCCATTCTGTTATGTCACCTCTTCTATTCACTCAACGACATAGCCTTGGCATTTTTCTATACTTTTAATGTTCATTCACAGCTCAAAATTAAAGTTGAATCAAAGCCGAGCTGCTCAATCAGCTTCCTCTCATAACTCATATCCTGTACTGGATCATGATTACTGTGGGAATGCAAGAAAATGCCTTTTAGTTGATAAGTAGAAAACAGCAGGAAGAAAAGTGACAAGAATCTTAATGGCAATTACATACGCAAGCAGACTCTATTCTTCTAAATATTTATATGTATTTTAATCTTCACTACAACTCTATAGGATGAATACTATTATTAATCTGAAATTTATTAAGGCAGTTGCTTTATATAGCATATAGTATGCATACAGACTGAATTCAGTAATCCAGTTTTGTAATCTATGCTCTTAGTGACTATGCAACCTGCCTAACGGAAGTACAAAAGCAGCAGTGAAATCATTTGCATTTGGATTGGTGTTTTCTGAATTATTTTTCCCAAGACTATTTTCCGATTGCAGGGATTTTGAACATAGAGATTTTTTTCATTATTTGTCTTTTTGTTTGTTTTTACTTGTTATTTTATATTGGAGTATAGTTGATTAACAATGTTGTGTTAGTTTCAGTTGTACAACAAAGTAATTCAGTTATACATGTAAATGTATCTGCTCTTTTTCAAATTCTTTTCCCAATTAGGTTGTTACATAATACCGAGCAGAGTTCCCTGTGCTATACAGTAGGCCCTTGTTGTCATCCATTTTAAATATAGCAATGTGCACATGTCAATCCCAAACTCCCTAACTCTCCCTCCCCTCCACCCTTCCCTCCCAACCTGTAACTGTAAGTTCGTCTCTAAGTCTGTGAGTCTGTTTCTGTTTTGTAAATAAATTTATTTGTATCATTTTTTTAAGATTCTGCATATAAGTGACATATTTCTCTTGCTGTGTCTGACTTACTTCACTCAGTATGACATTCTGAATAGAATAAATACAAAAGAATATTTATAAAATATATTTTTTTACATAAAAATACTTGTGTTTCTCATTTCCTTGCTTTTCAAAAATTAGTTTTACCATATACGTTTACATCCCTAAAAAACATATAATTTAATATTAAATAATTTTATATTATTGGGTTGGCCAAAAAGTTGATCGGGTTTTTTGGTAAGATGTTACAAAATCCCGAATGAACTTTTTGGCCAAGCCATTGTATATATGTGGAATTATATTCTTTCTTACTTATTCTTCTGAAACTTTCTTTTTTAGCTCAATATCAAATTCCTAAGATTCATTTACATTTTTGCATGTAGCTGTGTACCAATCTTTTTTATTGCTGTATAGTATTTCACTGTATAACTACATTACAGATTTTTCTGTCTTTTTTATTGTGGATGGGCGTTTGGTTGTTTATAGTTTTTATGTTATCTCTTAAGTGACTATTCAATTCTTTTCCCCATTTTTCTACTGAGTTGTCTTTTTCTTGTAAATTTGAAGAAATGCATACATTCTAAATTTTACTCCTCTGTCAATTGTTTGTAGAACAAATGTTTACTCCCAGTTTGTATCTTGCCTTTTCACTCTCCTCATGGTATCTTTTGATATCAATCTTTTCTTTTATGATTTGTGCTTTTTCTGCCTGTTTAAAGAGAGCTTCCAGATCATGAGGTCAATAACACATTCTTCAACATTGTTTTCTAAATGTTTTTAGCAAATGTTTTTGCCTATCACATTTAGGTCTTTAACTACATGTATTTGATTTTTGTGTATTGCTAACAATTGTCCTAGCACCATTTAGCTCTTAGTTCAATATTTTTGCACTGGTTTGCAATTACAGCTCACTTAAATCAAGTTTCCATATATGTTTGGGATTTTTTCATGAATTCTCTATACTGTAACTTTGCTCGAATATCTAAACCTATGCCAAAACCACTATTCTAAGAGCTATAGCTTTATAAGAATTTTTGATAGTGGTTAAGGCCAACTCAATGTATATTAGGTGCTTAGAGCAATGTTTAGAACAGAATAAATGCTATATGAATCTTCATTATTATTATTATTATTGAATGCCTTGGCTATTTTTTTGTCATCCATATAAACCTTAGACTCAGTTGGTCAATTTCAGTGAAATAATTTTGCTGGGATTTTGATTGGGTTTGCAATAAACATAGAGATCTACTTGGAAAAAAATGAAAATCTTTCTATAGCAATATCTAATTCCTGAAGATGATATTTTCCATTTTTTACATCTTTTTAAAATGTCTTTCAATAAAAATTTTTAAATTTTCTACAAAATGATTATATGTATCTTTTGTTAGATTAAATCTATTTATTTATATTTTTTAATGCAACAATAGTGTATAGTTTAAAAAAATACATTCCTAACTTGGTGTAGCTAGTGTATAAATGAATTGATGTTTGCATATTGATTTTTTCCCTAGAAACTTTCTAAAATCTTTTTTTTTTTTTCGGTACGCGGGCCTCTCACTATTGTGGCTTCTCCCGTTGCGGAGCACAGGCTCTGGATGCGCAGGCTCAGTGGCCATGGCTCACAGGCCCAGCCGCCCCGCGGCACGTGGGATCTTCCCGGACCGGGGCACAAACCTGTGTCCGCTGCATCGGCAGGCGGACTCTCAACCACTGCGCCACCAGGGAAGCCCTAAAATCTTTTTAATTCTAATAATTTATCAGTGGATTAGTTTATAATTTCACTATAGATAATCAGAAGATATATATCATCTAATTTTTTAATCCTTATATTTTAAAATTTTTATACTTTTATTTTATTATAAATTGATTTTATAATATAAAATTAATTAGTCTTACTGCATTGACATTTTATATCTAGTACAATGTAGGACAGATATGCAAATAACAGGTATCCTTGTTTCACTACTGATCTTAAAGAAATGCTTACCATTAAGTTTGCAATATGTATTATTGCAAAAATAATATATATTGCAAGTATTTTGCAAACATGTTAGATCACTTTAAGGAAATTCATTCCTATTCAGAGTTTTCTAAATGGTTCTAAAATTATGAATAGATATTGAATTTTATCAAACATTTTTTCTGTAGCTATTGAGATGATCATATAAATTTTTTCCCTTTTGACTGTTTATGTGATGATTTACCTTAATTAATTTTTTTCTTTTTTGGTTAAACCAACCTTGCTTTATTGAGGTAAGCCCCAAGTGTCATGCTATGTTCACATTTTTTATGCATTGTGGGATTCAACATGTTAATATTTTGTTTGGTATTTTGTATCAACGCTCATGAGTGAGATTAGCCTGCAATTTCTCACACTGACCTTTCAATATCAAGGTTATGCCTGACTTATAAAATGAGTTGAGAGGGGGGTAGTCCTCTTTTTGCTATAGTCTGTAATACTTTAAAATCTTTTCTCCAAACACTTCGCATTTTTTGAAGCTAGTTTTGCAAGGGCTGCTTTTTCCTATGCACAAAAGACCAATCTGACTATAATGTTGGTCAGCCATTCTATAGTTAAAATGAAAATTATGAGTCTTTTTGACTAATTAGGTTTCAAACAGCTTTTGGTTGTACAGTATATCCATGGATGTTAAGACAGTATTGTCACAATTAAGGTTTTTGAAAAAAAATCCTTTCCAAGAGGATGTTTTCCATCAATAAACAGAAGTAAAATTAAATGCCCGATTAACAAACATAATGTCCTCTTTAATAATTCTCAGCACTCTGGTAATTCTGCTAATATTACTGTGCTATCTACAACTCTTTCCTTTTGTTTCATGTTTTGAATAATTCAATTAAAAGTCTGACAAAGCAATAACAAGGGATTAAATGTTGTAGAATTGTAATTCGAAATAAAAACATAAGCTCTTTGGAAGTATTTATTAAAAATTCTACAAAACCTTTTCAAGTATATGAGATCCTTGGATTCTATAAAGTTAACTGCTTAGCCAAGTTATCCTGCTTCGTCTTTTGTACTCAATTCCAGTAAACGAAGAAAATAAAAATATGTAAAGCTGAATGACGTCCTTGCAAAACAGACCACTTAGGAAGGACTCTGAGACTTCTCTATTTGGCCTACATTGAAGGAAGGATGATACCTTGCCTTCTTTTCTCCTGTATCGTGAGAAGACTCATCTGTTGTAAGATGATCACTGAACAGCAGGTTTATAATTTTGACCCTTTATCTGGAAACCAGTAAGGTACAAGGCAATGAGGAGGATATGAAAAGGAATGTGATATAGACCTGCCGTTAGAAAATATTTACATTAGAAATGGAGGTAGGACAAAAGTCACTTTCATGCATAAACTAATCTCATGTGGTTGGTGGGCAGAAAGGAGCCAAGAAAATATGCTAAGGAGCATATGGATCAAGATGTCAACACCACAGGATTCAAACCTCCCATATAGATAGAGTTCTGCTCTCATCAGATTTAATGATGAAGAAAGATACAACGGGGAAATCGCTTATTCTTACATCAACATTAAAAACAAATTAATATAACGTGGCATCACTTTAGAAGAGGAGCTATGGAGTGGTGGTGAAGTGTACAGGCCTGTAGTTACACACCCTGACTCTGAGTCCTGGCTTGGCCACGTCTTGGCTGCAGGATTTTGGACAAATTGCTTAACCTTTCTATGCTTCTATTCTTTTATCTGCAAAAATCAGGAACACGGTAACACTAGCTCAGAGGGTTGTTTGAGGATTAAATAATATAATCTATGTAAAATGTTGACACATTTCCTGGCATATAGTAAACTCTCAAAAAAACAAGAGCTATTTGTTGCTAGCAATGTAAGCCAATCCTACAAATTCTTATCAAAAAATTAGTGATGATTCTATGAGAATCAGAAACCATAAGACACATGCAATCAAGAAAAATGCTAAGTAAGCATAAAAAGAAGAAAAATATAATTAAAGAAATAAAAGCAAGTAAACCATGAGATTTTTTTTTTTTTTTTTTTAAATCTTGTGAGATGAAAGTAGTCTCAGACCTGGGACTGCTCCTCTTCAGAGCAGGAGAGAGAGGTAAGAATGACAGGGAAGGGGACCACAAAAGAAAGGGAGTCATGAGGAAATCGAAACGTCTTTTTTTTTTTTTTTTTTTTTTTTTTGCGGGCCTCTCACTGTTGTGGCCTCTCCCATTGCAGAGCACAGGCTCCGGATGCGCAGGCTCAGCGGCCATGGCTCACGGGCCCAGCCGCTCCGCGGCATGTGGAATCTTCTTGGACCGGGGCACGAACCCGCGTCCCCTGCATCGGCAGGCGGACTCTCAACCACTGCGCCACCAGGGAAGCCCGAAACTTCCTTTTTAACCAAGTAAATTAAACTTTATTATAATACTGACTGGGGTATTGGTGGTGAGAAGAAAGAAATTAAATATTCAAGTCATAAGATTTAGCCCAAAATACATTGCTTAAACAGCTTCCTAATCTGAAGTGTACCACTGTATACAAACATTTAAAAAATAATAATATAGCCCTCTAAATTTACCTGCTTTCTCTATTTTTATGTTCACAACTTATACCAGAATGTGTGTTGCCCATGCCAATTTTATATTTACTAATCTACATATAAGACTGGATAACTTCTGTAGGCAACTATTCCATTTGACAAATTTGAGGTGATCTGAAAGTTTGGGTACAGGGGTCAGTCAAATAAACTAACTGATAAGTTAATAGTTTAATTTTGGAGAGTTTTTTTTTTTTTTTGAAGATGACAGGTTTTATATTAAGACTGACACCAGTCAAGGAAGGCACAGGAAGAAGTGAACTTCAATTATTCATGGTACTATAAGTCATAAAATCAGGAGAAAACATATGATGTAATTTTTTGGATTGTTTTATATGCTGATTTTAAAAATGTTATCATTTAGTCAATGGTTTATATCATAAGTGGAATCCGGTTGATAAAAATGCAATAGGAGATTCAAAAGAGATTGATACTGTAGACTTTTAAAAATTAGGACATCATGTCAAAGGCACACAAAACAGGAGCGATGCCTCGTCAAGGCTGAGCCATTTAGTATCGGGATGAATAAAACTATAGAGGGTGAACTGGGTTCACCTAATACAAAAGTCAGTTTTGTTTAGTGGAATCAGCTACAAAAGCCCTGCTTTTTAGGAACAAATCTGTGGGAGGTTTCCTGAACTTCTCATCTTCTATCTTGTCACCAAAAATATTTCCCCCATGGCATCCTTTAAGTATGCAAGTGTCCTAGTTACCATATTTGCTTATTTACTTTCAGTTTATTATCTCCCTTTCACTTTTACAACATCTTGATAGCTCTTTATATATGTTCCTCCCTCTTCTCTTCTCCCAACTAAGGAAGACAATATTAAAAATGGAAGTGTGAAATATATGAGAAAATAATACGAGCATTTTACTTCATCTGGAAGCTGACAGGACAACTGACTTATTCTTTTGGGTGCATAAAATGCACTATATTACAAGTTTGAGAGTTTACTCTGAAGGCCAATTAGTAAAAATAAGAGAAGCTGTTCCAATGGCATTTGTAAAATGATATTAAAGGGACCAGTGTTTCTTTTAAAAATAAAAAGACTGATACAGGAAAAAGTTAAAGGGCAGAATTCAAAGTGGCAAGAAAAGAGAAAAAGAAACCACAAAATGAAGGAAACACTTAACTAGAAATTTGGAGACATGAGGAACAGTGGAGAGATGAAAAATATAAAGAAAATGATTATGGAGATAGAAGAAAATCATTTAAGTGGCAAAAAACAATAAACTAGCTTTTCTGAGCTACTAAGGCAATTCTTATTTAAAATATCAAGTGCCAAAAAAATAAAAACAGCAACAACCCTGGAATACAATAAAGTAAAAAAAATAGAGAATGAAAGTATAAAAATACAGTAGAGATAGAAACAGAAAACCAAACGTGATTCAGGAGAAACCAAATTAGAAGATAGTAATTTTACAGAAAGAGAAAATAAACAACCAAATAAAAGCAAACAGAGGGAGAAACATTTAAAAGGAACAAGGAACTAAATGCCGCAAAAGGAAGAGTTTAATTATAGATTTTTATTTAATTACACTAATATTTAATAAGTATACATATTAATACAATTAAATTCACCTACTGCAAATATTACAAAAATCCGTAATCATACCAGATGTGAGGATACTGTTTATGTTTGTCTTTAAATGCAACTCAAAAATGAGACTGAAGAATCTGGCATATTCTCGGATAATCACTGCCAAGGAAATTTGAGCTTTCTAATCCAATTTAGGAAGAAAATCAGAAATTCTTTGTAAATAAATCTAGATAAAGAATAGGAGTGCTAGGTCCAAAAGGATCAAGGAAGAGAAAATGGAGAAGGCAGAATAACAGACAGCAATATGAGGTGTCCACAGAAAGAGGAAAGAAATTGGGGATAAGGGACATGACTAATTAAAGAATGCAAAAATGCAAAACAAAGCTGATGGTATCCAGTATCCTCAACACCTGCACAATTCCTACCACATAATAGTTGCTCAATTAATAACTAATTAATTAATTGAATGAATGGATGTTTCAGCTACCAGACTATCTTTTCAGGCTGTGTTCATCAATAGAAAAACAATGAAGGAAAAGCAAATAGGTAGATTTGCCAGGAATAGTGTCAACATAATTGCCACTTTGGAATAATACACCAACTTTTGGAAAAAGATGAAAAGCCTGAATAATACAGAAAATTAGGAACAAAAACATACAGATTCTATGTGAATTGATCTACAGGGAAGAAATAGGTCTGCACTCTTCTCAAAGAACAATTCTTACTGGTTGCTTTGATTGTTTTTTATTGTCATCAGCCTTGGCACTCCTCTTGACGTGTGTGTAGGATTCTTGGAACCAAAACGAATATCACGTACAGTAAAGTGCACCTATCCTGAAGGGAAAATGACAACCACATAACACCATGTAAAAGAATGCCAGCAAAAAGAGAATTTGTTTTTGCGTTATATGAGACAATAAGGCAGAAAGAGAAAGAAAAGTAAAGCAAATGACTGTGTGACAGAAAAGAACAAGGCTCACGACATACAAGACCAAGAAAAGGAGGTGGGGGAGCCCACGAAGGCAGAAACAACGTAACAAAAAGGACAAAACCAGGAGTAGAAAAGAACTGTCAGACACAAAACCCTCAAAACAATAGATACGAAAAAAAGGATCAAGATGACAGGAAAAGAACAGCATGGAATCTAGTAAGAAAAAGAAACAAAAATTTCAAATAATGGATTTTTTAACACCCCCGCTGTTCCACCAGTGCATTGTGTCACAGCCTCACAGAACAGTGCATAATTTATTATGGTCACTCGCTGCCAGGCTGTTCTAAAGGGCAACAGCTATATGAAAATACTCCCCACCGTTGGATGGCTTAATGATCCACCCTTTGTAGAGGGGTAGGGCTGTGGAATGGCCAGCGAGGACAGAACCACTTATGGTCAGGATGGTGCTCGGCATATTTAGTGCTCTCTACCCTGTGAAGAAAGGGCGAATTAACTCTGGGGCACCTCTGTGGGAGTTTTTTCACCCCTCTTCAGCTTCTCCTGAATAATCACCATCTATCAGGAGTAGTTTCTGAATGCTCAATATCACATATTGCCTCCTCTAGGGGAGGGATGATGTTAAATAGAAACAAAAAAAAATGGATTTTTAGAATAAAAACAGTCCTTGAAAATGAACATTCATGGCTGTAAAATTGCACTGTATTTTAATCACGTCTGGAGATTTAAAAAATAACTGTTAGGGCTTCTTTTTAGAAATGAACTTGGATACAGAAAAAATAAATATGACATAAAAATAAAGATCATTCAAATTATTTTTACCAGTCATTTTCAGGAGCATGGCCTTTTCAGTAGTTTATATAGAAGAGTTTTCATTACTTCCACAAATAGCACTATCTTCAAAGACATGCATCATTAAGATATGTATCCATTTCTATGATTAGTAAAGCCAGGGATTACTTCTTTAAAATTCTTTTTTTAGGGGCACTAGTGCCTGAGGTTGGGAGCAGAGGTTCATGAATCAGATGCCCAGGTTTTGGATCCTGATGCTGCCGTTTACTTGTTATGTGATTCTGCCACATTACTTACACTTTCAATCTCTGGACTCTCCCCTTTGTACAATGGGAATTAATAATAGTACATATGCCATAGAGTTGTGATCAGGATTACATGAGTTAGACCTTGAATCAGAGCCTGGCAGGTGTCAGTGATGGTACCTGCTCTCAAAGTGTGAGGGGACATTCAGGAGGCATTTGTAATCCAGAACTGTCTGCCATTAGGTGGTGGGCATGGAGACAGCAGAAAATAATGTTCTGCTCCAGATCTTCTCAATAAAAATGGCACAAAAAACCACTTTGTATGAAGGCTTAATTCATCCACTCATTCATTCATTCACTCATCCATTCATACCTTTATTAATCTGTCCAAAAAGTATTTACTGAACATACAATGTGTCAGAATAACATTAATCTTGGGGGTTCAATGTAGAGAAAGTCACTCTAGCCATAGTTCCTTTGTCTGTAATATAGATAATGTTCTATCTTCCACCTCAAAGTTGATTGAGGAGTGGATGTGATTCCATGTATAGAAAGACCTAGCAAATTGCCTAGAATAATACGGGCACTAAGTGAGTAAACTCAATTTCTATTGTTCATAAAAACTCTTCATGAATTTATTATCTTGGTGTATATTTATTTATTTATTTATTTATTTATTATACACATACACACATACATACATATATATATATATATATATATATATATATATATATCATGGTAACTTTCTTTGTAGCCACCTCAAAACTATAATTCCTTATTTACTATCTATTGGGAAAACTGTATTTCCCTTTACACTAAATCTATCATTTCTATAGAGAGAGTGAATATCTAATATATATAATACTCAAAATTTTATATATATAATACTCAAAATACTCAAAATTTTAAACAATTAAAAACTGTAAGTTTTTAATTGTTTAAAATAAGGATGGTTCCATTTAGAGGAAATTTTTTAATAAGAGCTTAGTGATAAGGATTGGAGAAAGTATACTGAAAATATCAGAATCACAGATATCAGTTCATGGTCCAGGATTGGAAAAGTAAAGATCCCCTGATAGCTGGGATTATAAACCATGGATTTGTCTGAGGCTAGGTCATCAGATGGATAAAGAATGCTTATCTGTTGTGGGTAAGAATGAGTCACTCACTACACCATGGAACGAAGAAGAGAAAGCTGGAGAGAGTGTGAATGCTGAAGGCATCATCTGTCTTCCTGGATCCGGACAATCATGAGGTCACCTTCAACCCTGTACCATCAGTTACATAAGCTAATATACCTATCTTAGTTTATAATACCAGAATTCCTCCATCTGCAGAAGACAGAAAGCTAAGAACTATCTTTCCACTTGTTTCTTCCTTAAAACTCATAGCCAATTCATCCTCAATTGCTGTTCAATATACTCCTTACCTTTGGCATATCCATTTCTCTATCTCCACCATCATTTTCTTCATCTAAGCTACAAACCATTGATATTTTTTATTTGAACTACTTTCTGCAAGAGATTTCAGCTGGTCTTCTCAAGTCCATTCTCATGCTCCTCTATTCTATTCTCTCAAAATGAAAATATAATCCTATCATCCCCACCATTGTCACCGTCCCACTCACCAAACACATGCACATGTACACACGCACACACATATTCAATAAACCCTTTAATAGCTTTCCACTGCTGTTTGGATAAGATCAAAATGCTTAGCAAGGCCTGCTTATGGGGTTTTAGACAGCATGACCTGTATTTTCCTCTCCAATACCATCTTGTGCCACACACATCTGCTCTAAGCACCCCATTCTTATTTCTTGCCCTTCAACAGGAGTTATTTCAGCCACAAGGCTTTTGCTCATGTTGTTTCCACTGCCTGTAATGCTCTAACCCACCCCAATCATTTCACTTAGTTAAAAATCCTCTAAATATTTCAGTTATCAGATCGAATATCACTTCCTTAAGTTATCCTTCCTTGACCTTTCAGAGTAGCCCAGAAACTTCATACTACATGCTCTTCAAGTATCCTGGACCACTGCTTCATGGTTACTATGCCAGTCATACTTTACTGTTTGTGGGGTTATTCATCCAATATCTCTCTCCTTTACTAAATGGAAAGCTACATGAGGACAGAGAACATGTCTAATATTGCTCATCATTGTATTCTTAGCATTTCACACAATTCTTGGTACATGGTAGATACTCTAAATATTTGTTGAATGAATGAAAGTAGGGAAATATATGATGATTTGGGGAGTACAAAATAGGGTCTCTAGAATCTATTTCTCCTAGATAAAAAGGCTAGTTTCTAAAAGTCTGAGACCTAGGTGATAGAACATAGAAGGAGAATCAAGAGTGAATGCAGGAAAGAGGAACAGAGAACAGACACTAGAAGTGAAGGGAGCTAACTGTTCCTTCATATACCAAGTTCTCCCATATTAGGCAAAACATAGTGATAGAAAAAACAGGAATGGAATGCCTACTCTGTTGCCATACGGCTTCTTGCATAGTCAAGAAAAGAAAAATGTTGGCAATGGATAACTGGCAACAGAAATCTCATTTGATAGAGGACTAGAAATTTTACAAATAAGAGAAAAAAAATCTGCATTGTCTTTTTTTTTTTTTTTTTTTTGCGGTACGCGGTCCTCTCACTGTTGTGGCTTCTCCCATTGCGGAGCACAGGCTCCTGACGCGCAGGCTCAGCGGCCATGCCTCAAGGGCGCAGCCGCTCCGCGGCATGTGGGATATTTCCGGACCGGGGCACGAACTTGTGTCCCCTGCATCGGCAGGCAGACTCTCAACCACTGCGCCACCAGGGAAGCCCTACATTCTCTTTTTTGATGAGTGATTAACATACATTAAATGTAATTGAATTTGCAGTTACCTTTGATCTATGAGGACTTTTAAAGCTGAATACACCCAGGAACAAAAGATAGGGAGGGAAGAATAAACACCCAACCTATCATTTCTAGAAAAAGTAAATAGCAAGTAATTATCAAGTAATATGAGGAAAGAACCAAAGATATTTAAGACATCTCAAAGTGGCTAAAATCGACAGTCATGCTTTAAATTGGTATCTCTTTAAACAAAACTTTTTTTTCAGAGTATGTATTAATTAATCATATTGCTACTTGATAAATTGACTTTTTTTTTGAAAGGACAAAAACAATGTTAGCTCCAAACATGACTGTCATTAAGATTTCTGCAGTGTAATCAACGTCAACACAGACTTCATGTTTGTGTAAAATCCGTGATTCCCCTTAAGGACCTCCTCATGTGTTTCAGGGGATGGGGGATGTAACAGTTCCCTGGGAATGTGACTGCTGGACGATGGTAACAAAATACATAGAAATTTCAATTTTGAATCAGTACTCCTAGGCTGTAAAATGCTATGAGTTTGATAAATCTATTTTCTTTGACTTACTTTTCTGGGGGTGGGGAGGGGCAATATTTTCTTCCATAGTCAAATAAACCCATGTGCCTCCTTCCTAACATTGCTCACCTACTCCCAGCTGGAAGCCTTAAACTGATTGTACTTTAAAAGATTACTTCTACCCCAGCGAGAAATGTGTAAAAACTTTCTCTCTGAAGTAGAAGTTGCCTTAATTTTACGGTCTTCTTAAAAGCAGTGCCTCTTATGCCTTCCCTTGATTTGCCTTATTCATTATCCTCTCTCTTGCCTTATCTTGAACTCTGCTGCCTCCGAGTCTGTTAGCTCCTGAGTTCTTATTAGTTTTCTGGTCCAGTCTTGCTTGTTAGCCCAAAATGCAGTGTCCTTTTACTCCTGGGTCTTTTGTCCCTATTAATGCAGGACTCAAGTCCTATTTGTCAGTTCTTTCAAATATTCTAGGCTAGTTGGATCCCGTGACTGGACCCGCCATTCCATTGCCAATATTTATATCTTAGTAATTTTGGTTTCCAACTTTGTTCCTATTCTGCACTGCTGATACCTATTTATTCTGGTGTGACATTATGGTACACAAACTGTATGATATCACAGACTAAGATCATAGCCTCTCCCCACCTCATTTCCACATCTCTCTCTTTAGGTCAAACATGTTTTTGGTTCATCTTTGTGCTATAGTCAACAGACATATAGAAAACTCTCAAATTCCCTGTGATGTGATCATTTGAGAGTGATTTTAAAACAATTTGAAATGTTATTGATGCTTTATTTCAGGAATATAACATGATGAGTGTAGTAAAAACTACATTAAGTTTGAAAATACATATTTAGATATTTTTCCTGCAACCATTCACCAGGTGGTCCACCTATTTGTACTAAATATATATATATATATATATATATATAATTTTTTTTAACTGACAGACCCATGATTGTTATTCTAGATAAAAACAATGACACTTCCTGATCTAGAACTAGTATCTCAGTTAGATTTAAAGGGTGTTGCTTTCTACTAAAGATTTATTATTTTTAAAAGAAAGGGATCATTTTTATATCATTAACCAACATTAATAACTAAAATTGAAAAACTCATAGAGAACCAGCTTAAGGCAAAATATTGGCAGTTCTGTAAATGCCTCTTACAGATCTCCTGTAGTTGTCTACTTATCCATGTCTATGTGAATGTCTGGGAATTAAAATCAAATAAAAAATTAGGCAACATAATATAGTGTAAAGCAAATATTTCTTTTTAATCAGATATACTCTTTCTCATAACCAAGTTGATAATTTATTTTAAAGCACTTCCAAAATTATACTGCCAAAAGGAAAAATATAAGAAGGCAGGATAGTAAAATGTATTTGGGTAATATCAGATTTCAGTCGCTTTTGCAGAAGCTTATACCATGCACCCATTTCTTGTCCGTCTTCCAGGAATGAGGTTATTTTACAGTGCAGTGATTTCCTAACCTGTGACATCTCAGGGGCTCAACCCACTGAGGCTAACCTAGCCTAGCCCACGTTTAGCCAGTCAGCTCATAGACCTCAAGAACAACTTCCTAGCCCGAACTTACATTCGTCCATGTTGATTAGAGCAAAGTTAAACACCACATTCAGGACAAAGCAACACTTTGACACCCATGTTTCTTAGAGAGGCTAGAGTCAGAAGGGATGAGAAGAATCAAGAACCTTAAACAGAGGAGGTCTCGTGGGCACATACCTAACCAGTATCAAAAAGAAAAGTTAACTCAGCAGTAAGCCTCACCTTAGATTCCCCCAAGAGATGTCAGAGAGGTCACTGTGACTTGAGTTTGTTGTGTTTTACCACTGGTGGGGCTCCCACATTTCTTTCTCTAACCTTTAAGATTTCTCATACTCTTGAGTTCCTGCATTTCACCCCTGGGAAATATAGGAAGTGCTATCACTTGTCAGCTGTTTTGGCTTTAAAAGAGGTATCTTTATACTGTCCCCTCCGCAGACATTCAATGGGGACCAGATTGAGGCAAGGCTGTGGTCATTGTTCCCTAGACTTTGTATTGCATATGAGATAGAGGGTCTGTTAGCCCAGCCGCTGGAAGAAGGTTTTATTTCCTAAGGGAAGCGCTAGCACATCTGGGGCAACGTGGTCCTCACATTTAGTTTTGGATTCTCTTCCTGGTGACAGACATCTGCTGTCTGGCAAGGGCAAGAGCAATAATCTGTGTTTTATGAAAAATGTTGGCATGTTTTAACAGAAGCAAACCCTTTCTCTCTTTTTTTAATAAAAATACAGAGTTTATGTAAATTAAATTTGGACACAGAACAGATCATGAGGGAAATATCAAAGTGTTGCTTTAGGTGATCTTAATATAACTCAACAATTATTTAAGATCACTGAACATTTTAAGATTTATCACTTTTAAACTAGTTTGTTTTGCTTAGCTAAATTATCATAAAAAGCAGGACTGTATACGTATTTCCTGATGAGAAAATTAATGTTAAGACTGTTTTAGTTGAATAATCCAGTGTTTGGAAATTCTATGCAGAGAATGTATGTAAATAAATGGAGGGGGCTGTGAGATAGAAAGACATGGCAGGTGATGATGTGACACCGCCATCTTTATTCAGAACTCTGCTTTGCCTGTAAAGCTAGAGTAGTCTTCTCTCCAATTACGTACTATCATTTTGGAATTTTCCATCCAAAGGAATTGTTACCAAGCTAGTTGTGCACTATTTAGTAATCACACCCGCAATGAAAGCCAAACCATGGCACCCAAAACACTGAACAATGAGAATCCTCCAAGGGCCAGATAAATAACATCTCTGTAGCCTCTTAGAACTGTTAGGTAAAGAAATCCAAATTCATTGACAGTGATTCAATCTCTAGGTCACCATAGACTGAAATGAGAGTATGCACCTAGTTTCTACCTTTAACCTGTTCATATATAAAATATTATTTTTCCTTTCCCATGGAAGATTTGTTTGATTGATAAAACATACCCAATTAATGAATTAGATGTCATTTGAAATAGAATTAGACAGGTGATTTTTATTTGAATAATTTCAATTGAAAAGATACGAATTCCAGGCGGAGGGAATAATAGTATTCAAAAAGGTACAAAGTGAGAAATTTCCAGGGCAATTGACTGACTTATTCAGTTGCCTAGAGATTTGGTTACAACCAAATGACAAAGTAGAAAATACTGGACAGAACACCGGATGGGGGTCAATGACAAGGGCATCACAGGCTCTGAGCCTTGTTAGTTGGTTACCTCAGGCTAAGGTTATTTAGATCACTTCCCAGTCCCCAGTTCCTGTCCTCTAAATAAGGAGGCTGAACTGGGAAATCTTCAAGGTTCCTCTCAGTTCTGAGAGTCTGTGCCACATCACTGACTCAAGGCAAAGAAGGAAACAGCTGGTGTGAAAAGTAACTCAAGAAAAGACTTTAAAAATGTATGCTTTCTGATGGCAAGGACAAAAAATCATGGGGATTATGTAACCAGTATTTTAAAGTCCTGTGGAGCATGTTTCCTCTTGCTCTCCTTTTTTGCTATGTGGAAGATAAAATAGGAAGGTAGGAAGACAAGGCAATTTATCCCATACCCCACGCCGCCCCCACCAACTATTTTTCTTTTGGTAGCTGATGGAGGGTCTAAGAATTAAAGGCACTGTTGGCTGAAGAAGGCAGCCTAGAGAATCTTCAATGTCAGGAACCCAGAGGATTAGCAAAAATGCTGGGAAGGCTTGGTTTCAATACTTAAAGGTTGAACCGGACAGGCACATACTGATCAAATCCATGTTGCGAATGAGCACTTATCCTTGGTCAAATGTTTGCTGCTGTTTACATGTACCAGATACATTGTGAAAGGAGCCTAATTAAGCTCTAGTTCCTCACTGCTGCATGGCAGTGCAGGCCAAGTTTGGCCATATCTTCCTTATCGCAAGAGACCTAAGAAGTCGAATTTTTTTGTCCAGCCGCCTGTTTTTAAAATGTTGGTAATAATTTCAAAAACAAAACAACCACAACAACAGTAGAAAGCTACTCAAGGTCTATTCAGCTTCTGTGTGAACCTAGGTTAGGAAGTTCTACAGGGTGGAAGTAAAAATATTCAGTATAATTCTAAAAGGACAAAAGAGGGATATTCACTTAATGCCCTATGAACACTTAGCATTTCAGAAAAGGAGAAGACCTCAAAGAGGTGCCATTTCATCTGGACTTTAGAGAATTTATTGTAGTTCAAGTACCTTTATAAAGTAATATGCTGCCACAGGAAACTGGTTTACACAGATTGCATGTAGACAACTTTAAATTTGAATGTCAAGACATCAGAGAAGCTTCCTTATTCCCAAGAGACAGAACACCTCCATAGTAGGTTCAGGTTTGTTTGTGACTTAGAGCTTACTTAGTCCTGCACTTAATTTTAAATTAATAATAATAATATTTATGCTAATATTCAAGTACTGATTTATTAGGAACTGTTCTCCATGCCTTTCCTATATTCAGGCTTACATGCTAATTAAACTCAGGCCCCAGGAGCCACTGACCAGCTTTGTGACCTGGGAAACATGGAAGCTCAGGTGTTTTGTTTCTTATTTTTTAACTTGTTCAATGGGATAAAAACTCATCCTACTTCAGAGGATTGTTAGGAGCAGAAGGAAGAAGACAGAAAAAATTTTCATGTTGTAATATACCTCTGACTCTTTGGAGTATACACAACCCAAACTAGAGCACATTTTCACCTTTACTTGAGCAATAAGTAAAACGTTGACTTTTATGCAGACCAGGGAAAATGTTAATGTTTTTAAAAAGAACAACATGATATGCATTTATTTCTTTAGTTGTTCTTGTTTTACCAATGCTCTTTATGGGTAGATTAAAAAATTACATGTTAGCCTGCTGCCTATAATGTTAGCATTTAAAGAACATTAAACCTGGAGGGGACTTAGAGATCATCTAGTTCAAATTCCATGTTATAGAAATGGAAACTGATGCTTTAGGAGAGTAAGTGGCTTGATCAAGGTGACATAGATGGTTGATGGAAAGAATAAAGAATGAGACTGCCTTTAAACACTTAGAAAGTGTCATGCTAAGTGTTTAAGATTTTATATGAAGTTTCACCATGCAGGGAATATACAATTCAAATTCCCAAGGTCGGCTTGAGATATTATTTATTTCTATAAATTCCATAAATATATATGATGTCTCTGTGCTATAAAGGTTAGAGCCTTTTCTATTCATATATTTCACAATTTTTAGTCAGTTATGGAAACATAAAGAGTTTAACTATATATGTATATGTTTAAATATATACAGCTAATTTAAAAGCACTTAGGTACAAAGGCAGTACTTTTCACTTATTTGATATTTGCAAGAAGATATTTGAGACAAAGGAGAATAAAACAGATGTTTAGAGAGGAAAATGTACTGTATTATGATACCTTACCTCATCTTGAGCTAAAATCACTATTGTTTCTAGAAACACCAGAAATGTGGACAGTACAAGAGAGTGTTTCCAATGGATAAATATTCTAGCCATGGAATTAAGGTCAGTTTGTTTCATTCATGAAGCAAACATTTATCAGGCTCTGGCGATACACACAGGTCTGTGCTTGGCACAAAGGGAGCTTTCAGCAGATGGGATTCAGGATCACACTGTGATGGGAAAAATGAATTGGAATGCCTCCTCAGTCCCCCTACACCGAGTACAAATTCCCCATCCCACCAACTGGCAAGTGTTTAAAACTATGAACCTTAGGGAGGGAAGACGAGCCAGTGGGAACAGGAGACAGAGAAAGGAAAAAAGGAAATGAAAGAAAAGATGAATAAGCCCCAGATGTTTTTGTGCCCACTCTAAAAATTCAGAGTTATAGTAAAGATTTTTTTTTTCAATGCGCTAATATTCTTCCTTCCTGCTATTTAAAATATTGAACATTCATGTGTCCCGAGGCAGAGTAATCATTTAAATTATGTTGGAGCAAAATGATTAAATTAGCTTTATTTTCCTATTATATAATTTGAGGATATAATTCAAAAGAAAATTTCTAAACTTGGCTAATAGAAAGAATTGATTATAGTTTTAGAGATTATAACTAACAAGTGAAATGGAAATGGTTCTAAGTTTCCTTCAGTCTAAGATATAATGGTTTTTGGAACACATGTTTTCCATGAGTTCAAATTTTCCATGACTGCAAAATTTTAGCACTTGCATCTTCATTCAGCCAAAGGCTGCGAGAAAATCTGTGTGGCTAAATAACTTTCTGGAGAGGATACACCTAAGACACTTAACAGCTGGGTAAGTTTAGAGGTGTTCCCAGAGCAAAAGTCTACTCTAAAAAATAAACTCAAAGCTGGGCAACATTTTCAAAATCATTGTCATATTTGTGGCAAGGAATATATATTAAAATACATCTTTCTTTTAAAAATTAGTCAATAGATTTAAATTTTCCATAGCTGTTTTAATCCATGTAACTGAAAGATATTTTGGTTCTAAGTTTCAGACACTGGGAAAGGGGTAAAGAGAGAAACTTGACTCCCTCAGGCCCTGCTGCAGGTGTCCTTTTAGGAACCTTCCTCATTTTAAAGAAGTTACACATCTTGACACACTGACAGTTGCCTAATCATATGACTTATAAAAGTTATGATTTAATACAATGGTATTTTTCCTCTACAGGTAATTCTGAGGCTCGTTCTATTACCACACTTCTGGATAATCTGTTGTGAGTGGAACAGAGAATGTACTTGAGCAACATTTGACTAGACCATCCTTTCCTGCTGCCGTAAAAGAATGGTTTCTTCCTAAGTCACAAATCTATTCTGAATGTTAATTAAATATTTACAAGGTACTTTAAAATCCTCCCTGAATGCTAATATGAAAAGAGCAACCTATGTTCATTTGAATAAGCAGAAATTTCTGCCCAAGTTAAGGGCCTCTGGCCTTTGAGTTTAATTCAAATAATTCTATGACTTAAAAAAAAAGAATTGAAGAATTGAGCACCTACTGTGTACAAGGCCCTGTGTCACATGTGGAAATAAAACTAAACTTTCTAGGACTAGGAAATTTGTCATAAATTACAACATTTTGTATTATTTAATTCACATCATTTTCCTCTGGGCTTAAAAGCTAAATTAGATGCAAAATACTCACCTTTTTAGCATTAAGCTTTTACATTGTTCCTTAACGTATAACATTGTATCTAGTTACACAAAGATGCAATATTTTCTACATATTAACATATATTTCCACATTTTATTCATTAGGTTTTTGAAAGTACTTTAGCATGAAGTTTCCATTTATTGTATCCAAAAATAAAAATAGCATCAAAGTCTTCTTGCAACTCCCAAAACACAGTTAGGGAATAATGATCATATGCTAAAAAATGTAAAATGCAATTTGTGCTGTGCCCCATTTACTACAAAATCACTACGAACAATGCATTTTGTACAGTATATTGCTCCAGGGAAACTGGATCAGCATCAGGAATGAATAAAGAACATTGCATTTGAAATCAGCTAATTCTGCTTCAGCGCTTTTAAAAACTATTTGTTATAATATTACCTCCTGTCAAGCACATAATGTGATATTTTCCTCAATAAACCTAAACAGTTGCTGTAATTTCAACTTCTCTCATTTTCCACTTTTTAAGCACTAAATATTTAAACAATGCAGACCTGGAAGTCTCAAGCCACTCATCTGATCCTCCCATCTTCCTGCCTAAGGTATAGTAACTATCCGTACAGGGCCTGTTCTGTCACACAGACATACATAATGGCAGCTGTTGAGGTCCTTACCTGCCCGCAAGCCAGGCCCATTCCTCTTTCTCCCATGCCATGTGGACACGATAAATTTAACTCCAGGGCATCTGCTCCAGAAGCCTTTAAGATGTGGAAGGAAAATGAAAGTAAAGGCAAAGCTTTATTCGTGTACTGATAGGTTTCACCATTGATAACTCAACATAGGTCACATTTGCCAAATCTCAACTACTCTGCTTTCTGCACCACGGCTACCTTGTGAGGTAAATTCTGACTCTCTCAAATGAGAGTGTGTATGGCAGCAATAATAATAACAACAGCAAATGTTTATTGAGTGCTTATAAGATGACACTCACTGCACCATATGAGTTATATTTTACTATCTCTGACTCTCATAATCCTTGGACTATTAGGGTACCAACTTTACAGATGAGGAGACTGAAGCTCAAGGGAATTAAATGACAAACCTGGTTATCAAATGTCACAGCAGAGATTTTAACTCAGGTCTGTTTGACAGCACATTGATTCTGCCCTACACAGCTTCTATTTTCATAGAAACAAATCTTACTAATTCTGGATAATTGATACTGGAGGTAGCAGTGCAAAAAAAAATGTAGTAGGCTAGCTGGAATGAATTTGAGTAAAATTTTAAATGTTCCTCTTTTATCAATTAACTTTTATTACTCATTAATACTGCTTTCATATGCTTCAGAGCATTCAAGCATGTTAATTCCCCAAACTGGAACACCATTCATTATGTTCTATGTTGCTTTAAATAAATTTAAAAGTAAAATAAAATTTTGGTAACAGTTCAAATTAAACCAAAGTATAGAAAAATATAGTCTTTCTCTTCTCTCCTTCAATTTCCTACTTCTAAAGTAATCAATGTTAACAATTTAATGTGTAATTTTCTACTTTTTCTATGTATAGAAAAAAGTAAAACATACATATAACACATGCATCGGGCAGCTTTTTCTTCTTGGTTTTGCTCTTTATACTTTTCATTTTTTTCTTCCAGTTTCATTGAGATATAACTGACATATAGCACTAAATAAGTTTAAGGTGTGCAGCATAATGATTTGACTCACATGCATAACAAAATGATTACCACAAGAAGTGTAGAGAACATCCATTATCTCATAGAGATACCAAATAAAAGAAAAAGAAAAACAGCCCTTGTGATGAGAACTCTTAGGGTTTACTCTCTTAACAACTTTACATATGACATACAGCAGTGATAATTATATTACTCAAGTTGTACGCTACATCCCTAATACTCGTATATCTTATAACCAGAAGTTTATGCCTTTTGACTGCCTTCACCCAACACACCCTGACTCTGATAACCATAAATCTGATCTCTTTTTCTATGAGTTTGTTTGTTTGTTTATTTTTGAAGTATAATTGACCTACAACACTGTGTTAATTCCTAGTGCACAACATAGTGATTCAATATTTCTATACATTTCTATACATTACAAAATGATCACCATGGTAAGTCTAGTCACCATCTGTCACCATATAAAGATATTACACTACTACTGACTATATTTATCATACTGTACATTTCATACCCATGACCCATTTATTTTGTAATTAGAAGTCTGTACCTCTTAATCTCTCTCTCCTATTTCTCTCATGTTTTTTAACTGATAATCAATTTTATTGTATTTCTTAAAAGTCCATGCTAAGAAACATGAAGTCCAGATAATTTTGTCTTACTTTAATAATTAAATGGGAATCTTTCTTATTTAACTCATTAATTCATTAGTATACAAATGGGTCTTAAAAATGAAAAAAAATATTTCATGCTAAGCATTCTTATAATAATTGGAGAAACACAGAATTTTTGAGAAGTCTTCTGTAAAAACTCTTAAGAACAAACAGAACGCTTTTTAATTTGAGGAATGGAGGATAAACTAAACAATTCTTTTACCTAACTTCTGGAACTCTTCCAATGCCACAATTTCCTTTTAAGTAAGGTAAACCAGAAGCTTGAATCAGTTCCCATAATATTATAACATGTCTATAGCATCACACAAAGACTTAAAGAAAACTTCATTATTTTCTAGGTGTACCAAACCTTTCTTTAGGCCAACAGAGTCTCTTCAAGTCTCTCTTTTCTTCCTAATCAATCAAGATTTTAGCCTATTTTTTCCTGTTTCATGAATTTTAAATAGGACCTCAACAAACATAAAAAATTCTAGTTAGTTCTTTCTTGGTTGACGTCTTACCCACCTTTATTCATTAGTGAGTCTGCTTTTTCTTCTGTACATTTGTGAAAATTCATTTGCTCATTCAGCCTATTTTCTAACATGGTTTTATTATGGTTTTTGCTTCTTTAATTCAATTTTAAAATGCTTCATGTTATTTGAAAATTACCATGAATCATGCTACATTTTTTCCTGCTGGTTTGGTGGTAAGCTTGGACAAAGCACAAACTGCTAAACTCTTGAACTCTAATTCTAGAGCTGCTAAGGAATTTGGGCAAGTCAGTTAACTTTCTTTGTTTCCATCTATTTTAGTGTAAACCGGAGATAATATGACTTATCTCAAAACCATGTCATGTGGGAATTTCCAGCTTAATTAAAACATAGTACGTTGTAATTATATACAATACTGCGCTTTTCTTATTATTTCTTAGTTATTTCAAATACTTCTTTTAGACTTCTTTATTTCTTTTAGACTGCTAGTTGAATTGCAGCAATTAATAGTAGATCAATTCAACAACATTTTGGAATAAGTTTTAGGTACCATTCGTATACATATTTACATTATACACATTTCCTAAATTGTAAGTGCAAGTTTACAATTAGCTATCATAGTAGACAATAATAGCTAACATTTACTGAGTACTTACAATACGTCAGACATTTTCCTAGGCTCTTTGTAATGGGATATACCACTATCCCCATTTTGCAAGTGATAAAACCAAAATACAAAGAGTTCAAGTGACTCACTTTTTGTTCTATAGCTTGTAAATGAGAGCAGGGTCTTGAACCCAAGCATTCTGAGTCCAGAGCCTGTATTCTTAGTCACTATCATAACTGATTAGAAATCACTTATTCCATGGCTGGAGTTGTTTCAGTGTGTTAACAAAACATGACAACTCGACATCCTTAAAGCTTCTAAACTTTAAATAAATATTAAAATCTTGTAAAACCACTTATCCAATTTAAAGTCTGTTCAGTGTCTAATTGTTAAAAATGTCCCCAGTGTTATACACGTATACAAACACTGACTCACCAAACACACCTGGAAAGACCTTTGAAATGAGCATCTAGGCTTCAAAAACAGATAATCCTGCTCAAGGTAACACCAAGAGATGGGGAATATTCAATTGGCCTCTGCTTGAATATTTCTGTCATAGGGTACACCACCTTAAAAGGTAGTTAATTCTATTTCCAAGCAACTATATGCATTCAAAAAGCCTTAATTGCTGAATTCGCATGAAATGTTAAATTAACTGAAACTGGGCATGCATTCTTACTCTTGTTAGTCACAAGCTTTTTAGTTTAGTCACTTAGCCCAGAGTTTATTCTGCCTCACCTAAATGATTATACAATAACGTAATCTAGTGAAGGCAGTGACAGAAAATTTGCTGTTTCTAATTTCATATATTATCTATCACCCATCTATCGGCATGAAGTAGAATGATATGTTAATAGTGTGGACTATGGAGCCAGAGTTCATGGGTTTGAATCCCACTTTTACCACATCCTAGCTGTGTGAGTTTGGGCATATTATTTAACAACTTTTGGCCTCAGTTTCCTCACTTCTAAAAGGTGGAAAACAATGAAAGTAACTCGTAAGGTTGCTTTTAATCAAAGTGAATGACTTAGAAAAGTGCCTGGACTACATTAAATACTACGTGAGTGTAAACAATTGCTATCTATCTACCTGTCTCTCAGCCCATCCATCCATCCATCCAATTAGAATCTCCAACTTGCCCTTCCTCAGCTTTGATCTGAAAAAAATTTAGAGTAGCTATCCATACTTCAGGGGGAAAAAAGAAAACTATTCTAAGGAATCCTCAGAGTAGTGGTAGTAGTGTGATTTCTAAAATTTTATGAATCATTTTATAAAAACTCTCAGAGAAACTAGGGAAGCAAAACCACAAACCCTTGTACAATATATACAGCAAAATCGGGTACACAGCTCTTTCTCTTCTCCTTTCCTTACCTCTCCCTTCCTTCCCGATCAATGTAGTTATAAAGTCATTGGTTGGGGTAGAGCAAGGTAGGTGACTAGGAAGATCTAAGGAAGAGCCATGAGGGTCCAGTGTGGGATATCAGAGCCCAAGCACAGTGAGAAGGACAGACATGCGGAGGGTGGCTTGGTGTCGTGCATCAGAGTCCTAGTGGGAAGGGAAATCTCCCATGGATCAGGGGAACAGGCAAAGGACAACAGAGCCCAAGCAGGGTGGAGAGGCACGAAGCTACACTTTTTGGATTCTCTCTTAATTTCTTCTGTTAAAAGAATACACGAGGTCCACTGCCAACTTTCTATGTAGCAACAGTGCCAACTAGTCTCAACTATCCAAAACTGGGGACACAAGTTTTCTGGGATCTTAAACCACTTTGAAGTGGACGTGGCACAGGTAAACACTGAACTGGCTTGGGACCCACTGGGCACAAAGTCTGTGACTATCTCTTGTCTCCAACTAGGTGTCTATCTTCCCTGATTCCATTCTGTCCTGCTTACTGTTAGTGTTCAGGGACTTATATCCAACGGGTCCTACATATTTCTGTAATGCGCCTCTCTGCTTTTTACCTCAGTCTATTTGAGATTTCCTAACTTCAACATCTATTTAATTTTATGAAATACTGCTAGCCCAGACCCAGGTCAAAAATGACAAGAACCTGGCTTCAAAGTGGCTTACTTGGACTCTCTGCTAGGAGTAGTGTGGTTTGACACACTACTGGTTTGACATCTACACCTCTCAGCTGGGCCTTCCTTGCCTCATCCTACCAGTTACAGCCAGACCCTTCGCAATCCCTCATCAAGTCCCTGACTTAAAATCTTCAACTTTGGATCTTAATCACCTCAAGTTCATTGGTGCCCAATAAAGTGCACTCTTCCCATTTATTGTATAATTGCTTCCCTTTTGTTCGTCACATGCCAGTATGCCAGCTCTGTGCCTCTATTTTGCTTCACTCAACAAATATCTGAGGACTATCCGCTGGCTGGCAAAGCTATATGTTTGGAAATGGGAATTAAACAGTGAACCAGATGGGGGTCTCTACCCCCCTGCCAGAGTTTGCTTTGTCATAAGGAAGATAGGTTACAGGGCTGATGACACCACTGTTTATCACCATTTTATTAAATTCTGCAGAAAAAAGGTACAAGCAAAGGTAGACCCAGATTTGGCGGAGCCTGAAGTTTGTACGATTTGGGGAAACTTCTTTAAAAATGAAAAATAATTTTAAAATGACAAAGAGAAAATTAGTACAGGCACTTGGAAGTAGCTTGTACAAGTCAGAGCTCTGAAACTTAACCTTCATTAGCTTTATGGTAAACCAGTTTTTGAGGACAGGATCTTAGAAGGAGTAGGACAGGGGGTTAACCTACTGGTTAGGGAGCGCAGAGTGGAGGAAGAGGGAATATTCCAGGCCAGGGGAACAGCAAAGGCTCTGAGGTGTAAATGTATTGGAGGAGTGAAAGAAGGCCATCGGGGACTGGAATGTAAAGAACATACCCAAGGTGACACTGGGGAAGTGGCAAGGTACCATACCATGTAGGTCAAGTCAGGAGTTTTGCATCTTAAGAAAGGTAGTGGGAAGACTGTGGATTGATTGAGGGAGAGATTAGTGGGGCATCCTGAGATAAACTTAGATTAGGATGGTAGCATTGTTTATTGAGCCACACCTAATTTATATGTCTCCTCAAATCTGATGGCCTTAATTGCCACTCAAGCTTTTACCACTAGCTTAAAAAGTGCTATCCTACATCTCCCATCATTGCCAGCTCTCACAGCTCCCTCAGGATGAGAGCGGGGCTCTGTCACAGCCTCCACTGTACCTGTCAAAGTGGGAGCTCCAGGAGGGCCAGTGCCCTCAATATGCTGTGGGATTTGACTTCCCTAGCAGCTACCTAAAGGGGGCAGGACACATAACACAAAAGTGCAGAAGAAAGTAAAGTGTTGTAGTGTAAAATTTTACCAATGAGAGACAGGAGACAGGAAGGAGCCGGTAGATAGCTCCCTCCCCCTTCTTCTCCTGTAAACTGGTGCGAGGCAGGACAATTCCATACAGCCCTCCCGGTCCCACACGACTAAGCGATTGGCTCCATCTCCTTGGGAAGTGGCAGCCAGCTCTGGAATGCATCATGCTCTCTCTGCTTTCCCTTCTTCCTATTGCCTTTCCCCGCCCTCACTCTTACTGCTCTGGAATTGAATCCTTCAATGAACCATCTTCACATTAATTTTGACTCAGGTTCTGTTTTCTAAGTTAACACGCATTAAGAAAGAAATGGATTCAAAAATCTATTCAAATGAGTTCAAGATCTATTCAAGACCTACTATTGTGTATGGTTCAATTTGGTATACACATTTAAACTGTGAACATATCTACACAGCTGAGGCTCTACCGTATTCACCTTTGTTTTGGCTGGCCAGGGACTCTGCACATAGTAGGTGCTTCATGGATCTTCCTTGCATGGAATTGGAATAGGTTATCAATGTCCCAGAAAAGTAGGATAGTGTGTGATCAGATAACTGAGCCAAAAACAATTGAGCAGAGCCTAACCATGCTACTGATTTGACACCAAGCTGTAAAAACTTTTCCAGAGGCTGCTTCTGTTTTATGGTGTTCATAAGACAAGATAAATGAAAACCAGGTTGAGGAATGCATAAAAGAAGACATTAAAAGTGTGGGTATTCTAGGGTTAGAGTGAAAAGGAAGGTTTGGTTCAATATGGTTCTATTTCCAAGAATATGCATGTGACAAAAAAGATATACTGTATGTGCATTAACTTTTAAAAACAGCATTTAGTAGAATTTACTATATTTTAAGAATGTACTAGGTTCTTTTTTTTTTTAACCACCCACGTGGTCTTAAATGTTTATTCAAAATAGTGAAATAAAATGGTATCCTCTGGTGAAACAACTAATAATGATCCCTTCTTGTGCAAATTTTCATTCTGATACAGAGTTTCTGTCTCTATTTTTTCATGTTCTTATACAACTGGATCTGCTCTGCTGTTACACATGTGCATTTCTGTTTTCAGATATAACAGTAAAGAGCAGATTTCCTCAATTCCCTACTGCGTAATTCAAGAATTAATCTACTCTAAGGAGAGGAAATTCATGAATTTAAAGTATACCCATCACCACATTAAGTGATTTGCCGAACTTAAAAGCAGTGGCTCGCTACAACAGCTGCTGTGTTATCTCAGATTTCTTACCCCTCATTATCACCACCCCGAAAGAAATGTACATTCTAAGTGGTATAGTAACTTTGGCTTGAACACTCTTTGTTTTTGTTGATTTGTTTTAATGTGGGCTCTTCCATTGTAAGAAAATCTGTTTTAATCTGTTTTGAAGTATGTGTTCATAGAAACAAAACCAAATACTGACTCTACAAAGCTTTACTGGGTGTCCCCCATATAAGCTGTGATGGAATCATGCTGCTTATCGCTGCCCTCCAGGGGGATGTGAAGACCTGGGGATAGTTCCTTCATGTGCTATACCCTGAGTTGGTCCATATCTTAATCTTAGAGGGAAGTGTTTTTTTTTAATTGACACCATCTATGGATTGAACTTCTTGATATGTATATTGCTTTCCTGTGGAGAGATCCCACACACTGTTTTGACTGAATGGAAGGCATATCTTTTTCTTTTTTTTTTTTTAATGTTTTCCTTTTTTTTCCCTCCTTACTTCCCCTTTTACTTTTATTGATTGATTGATTGCTATAAGAACCTAGAATATGATATCAAATTGTAGTTTTAAACTATAATTTAAGAAATAGGTATAGAATGTGAGAAATATGAAAAATATCTTTAAGTTGGTTACATGTATAAAGGCTTTTGACTTTTTAAAAGTAAAATTTGCTTATTTAAAAATTAATGCTCATTATTGAAGAAAATTCTTTAAGTATTTTATTCTACAGAAGGCAGAGAAGCTAGTAGTGTGATAAAGCCATTCATCATAGTCAAGCTTTAAATTGGCAAAACTCATGCCAAACATGGGCTCTGTGGAAGATTTCATGGTCAATTAGGCAAATACATGTATGAAATGGACCCAGCTACAAAGATCATAAAGCCAGTTACTGATCATGTTAATTTCACGCCCCCCAAGTCCCAGAAATAATTTTTGTCCTCGCAGGTTTAAGATATCCAAATAAAATATACAATCAATATTTTTGAACACTATAGAAAGCTTTATAATATTTTATAATGTAGAGTCCTTAGTTCATAAGTATTGTTAGATTTAGTCTTCTGTATTTCTGAGAGGTTTTCAAGAAACCCCAGCTCAAGCTGTCTACAGTATTTTTCATGACAACACGATGGACATAAGCATACAATTTTAGGTATGTATTTTTCCACTTGAAATACAAATTTGAGGCACATGGTTAGTTGTTTGCATTTGTGCAAGCTTCAATTTATACTATAGAAAACCTGCTGACTGGTGTTCCACTCAGGAGCATTCTGTCCTACCATTTTATGCATGTCTGTATTCAAACTAGAATAGTATTAAATGAACCTTTTATATTTTAAATATTCAAGAGTTTTATATTCAAAATTTCTTTTCTCGCTGTCAAACTAGTTTGCCTAAAGGCAAGGTAAGATCAAGTTAGACTCTCAAAGGTAGAATTAAATTTTATCATGGCATCCATCATAATATACAGTTTGCTTAATATGCAAATAAAGAGCATATGGATTCAAAGAATAAAGGATTTTCAGGCAGTGTGTGAAATCCAAGGGACCACTTTTATAGAATAGATTCCTTTTAAATTTACATTCCCATCATTTTAATGAAAACATAGGGTAAACAAATTATAATAGAAATGTTTTAAGTTACTATTTTCCATTCAATTTTACTTCTCCTGGGTTATTTTTCATGACAGCTCTTTATTTAAAACTAATAAAAATAGAAGAGAAGAAATAAAATAAATATACTAGAAAGAAATCATTACCTCAGCCTTTCTGGAGAGTTCCATCCAGTCATTTTTGTTGTAACTGCACATAATGCTAGCAATCACAATCTTTAAAAAGAGAAAGGAAAGAATATTAGATCAAATAGTTATGCCTTTGTACACAAGGGTATATGATATATATATATGTTTATAATGATAAACTATATTATAAAAATTAGTTTTCCATCTGTTGAAAGAAATCATTAAAAAAACAGCAGGGCGTTATAGTGAAGCAAAGGATGAGATCTGGAGCTTCAGACTTACGTTAGAGACTTTCTCATTTACTCTCTTTGTATACTTGAGCAAGTTACTTAACTTTTCTGATCCTCAGCATTCACATTTTTAAAATGGAGAAAATAATACTGACCTTGCCCATCTCAAAGAGTGATGGTTGGAATTACATGGATTTGTGTATGTGAAAGGGTTGTTTAAATTATACAATGACACAGAAATATTTATTAATATAATTACTGGTATAGCTAAAAGTTTTCAAGGTATGGAAAGGAAGTGAATTAGTGTCTTCTTCAATCATATCTTATTATAGTATGGATAATAACACCTTACATATCATATTCAGAGTGAATTATAGTTTTAAAGTTTGTTAAATGTTGATTATTTAACTATAGTCTTACAGTAACCTTATAATGGAGGCTACATAGAGTAGTATTTACTAGTATCTGCTCTGAAGCCAGAATGTCTAGATCAGAGCTCAGACTCTACCACTAACTGTGTGGCCCTGGGCAAGATATTTAGTTTTCTCACTGGTTAAATATGGATAATAGTACCTTCCTACTTAGAAAAGTGATCATTGAATTGCTAAGATTTTATGGCTCTAATGATGTGCTAGGTAATGTTTTAATGGATTTTACTTTATTAACTTACTTAATCATTCTCAACATTACTCTCCCCATTTTACAGGTGAAGATGCTAAGGCACTGATATGGAAAGGTCACAGCCAGGACTCAGACCCAGAAATCTGGCTGACAGTCTGTGCTTTTAACCACTAGGTTTTGCTGGCCTAATGTAAATATTCAATATATGTCAGCAATTCTTTTTATTATTACCATTTAAAGACTATGAGATTGTGACACAAAGAGTTTGTGCCAAGCCTAAAGTCACAGAGTCCAGTGGAAGAGTCCACTAAAAGACACTGGGCTCTCACCACATACAGGTTTTTAATGTATGTCTAAAAAACAAAAGAAAACAAAGATGTGCTGTACAAGTCAGATGAATGCTTTTAATATTAAGAGAAAGACAGAAAATATGTTGGAGAGAGTTCTGAATACCAGAGCTCGAAATACTGAACAAGTCTGTCCTTAAGATTGGGTCAATTTTTTCTCTCCTGATAGACTGTAATCTCCATGGGTGCCTGGACTGCTCTGCATCATGCATCATTTTATCTACAATAACCAGCATGATGTTTGGCACATAGTAAAACTGAGTGAATAAATGTACGAGGGCACTAAAGGTTTAGGAACAGACAGTTGCTTTTGCAGCTCATCCTTTTAAAATTAAGCAGAAATGAACACCATGCGTTAGAGAAGGGAAAAAAAAATAAACAATTGGTGAAAACTGTTGGCAAATAATTATTATACGAGTCAGAGTGAAGAGTGAGCAGGGCAGTTGCGAGGGCCGGTCTTGCCAATAGAAAAAAGGGTCAGATGTCAAAATACACAGAACTCGTGAACTAGAAGGAGTAATTAAGAAAGAAGAATCAGGGGCTTCCCTGGTGGCGCAGTAGCTGAGAGTCCGCCTGCCGATGCACAGGACACGGGTTCGTGCCCCGATCCAGGAAGATCCCACATGCCGCCGAGCGGCTGGGCCCGTGAGCCATGGCCGCTGAGCCTGCGCGTCCGGAGCTTGTGCTCCGCAACGGGAGAGGCCACAGCAGTGAGAGGCCCGTGTACCGCAAAAAAAAAAAAAAAAAAAAAAAAAGAAAGCCACTTCCAGGGAAGGAAGGTTTACTAGCACTGACAACTGGATATGATAGATGCTCTCAACTAGTGACTAAGATGGTTCCTCTTTACTAAGTGGCGAGTTTTTTGTGTGTTTTTTTTTTTTTTTTTTTCTTAAAGAAGATGTTGGGGGTAGGAGTTTATTTATTTATTTTTGCTATGTTGCGTCTTCATTTCTGTGCGAGGGCTTTCTCTAGTTGTGGCAAGCGGGGGCCACTCTTCATCGCGGTGCGCCGGCCTCTCACTGTCGCGGCCTCTCTTGTTGCGGAGCACAGGCTCCAGACACGCAGGCTCAGCGGCCATGGCTCACGGGCCTAGTTGCTCCGCGGCATGTGGGATCCTCCCAGACCAGGGCTCAGACCCGTGTCCCCTGCATTAGCAGGCAGACTCTCAACCACTGCACCACCAGGGAAGCCCTAAATGCCGAGTTTTATTTTGATAAAGCTGTTTTTGCTCCAAATATATATTGATTGTGCCTGGACTGGTTAAAATCGTCACTTGCCTTATAAGGCCTGGGGATCACAGGAGCTACACTTGAGCTCGATGGAGAGAAATAAGTATCACCCAGAGAATTTTCCTGAACTTTGAGAACACTGGTACCATCAAATGCCTAGGAACGCAGTGACTAGATATGATTTGGGGCACACTGTCATTGGGGAAGGGTGACCACAGGTGGGAGAGATACATTACGTTGAACAGATACAAGTTATATTTGTATGCTCTGAGCAGCCGAGCACTACCCTGTTCTTCCCTCATCATCTAAAAACAGACTTTATCTTCTTGCCCAAAAAGCTGGGAAAATATCCCCAACAGGGTTAATCACAGTGATCAACTACTCTGGTCTCATTAAAGTCCTTCAATGGAGCTGGGGAGTTAAAGGCTTTTTTCCTCTTTGGTCCCTGAACTGGAATGAAGGATGTTCAGAGTAGCTGGTAATCACTGACTGCTTACCTAACCAACCCAACCCTCCCACTCCTACCCAAGGCTAGCTGCACTAGGTAAAAACAAAGCAGAGACAGAGGAAGGTAGAGATGCAAGATGGAGAGATGTTTCTGCCACTTCTAAGTCAGGTGTACCACTAATATGCCTGTACAAGTGAACCAATAAATACCACTTTGGGCTTAAGAAAACCCAAGTTATATTCTATTTTCTATCACTGACAGTCTTGGCAATTACTACATGCAAAACTAGAATTGTCACTTTTAAAATAACTTCCTAAGCATTTTTTTTCTGTCAAGTAAATTTAAGGGAAAAATAACTTTATACACTATTTTTATATGCTAAATTATCTAAGAAGTCTAAAAATCTTTATCTAAAACCAAGGGATAGTTTGTGAAATTATATGGTAACATTCTATTTCAGAGGAATATGATGACTCCAAATCATTTTATTTTTTATTAAGAGATATTAGGATTTTTCGAAAAGTCAGGCTAAAAGACATTAACACTAAAAGAACACTGGACAGAATTTAATCTTTCTTTGATGATTAGAAAGCCCTTCAGTGTTTTGCTGTGCTTAGTTTGTAATCAAACAAAGGAAGACAGGTTACTTTTTTCCTATGGAAAAAAAAAGAATTGATGTGTATATTACATTGTGAAACATCATGAAATGTTACTAGAAATGAATACCCAATGAAACATTTTTAAAACCAAGGAACATTTCCCTATCTTTCATTTAATTTATGCCATTTCTAAGTACTCCGTTTTTCATGGCTAAATTTTAAAACATTATTGGATGAGTCTATACATAACTATATCCTACATTTTTTGATACACAGTCTAGTGAGAGATTCAAACAATGTCAGTTAATCAATTAATATGGAAGCTGAGCATCTGCTGTGGTAGGCACTGGATGACATGCAGAGGAGTTTAAGATATTGATTCAGAGTCTTTGTTTATCAACATTTAACCAGTATCTTTTGAGACCTTCTATGCGCCAGTAACTGTAACTCAAAAGTGATGAGCAAAAGAGGAAAAGTCCCTACCTTCCTTCAGCTTACATTTTTAGGGAGGGAAAAAGTCATTTAAAAAATACATTATTAGGACTATTTCCAGGTCAAGATTAAGGAAAAATAGAGGAGAGCAAGATGGAGAATCACAGGGGTGCACAGAGCCTCATTAGTTGATGGTCAGTAAAGGGCTCTCTGAGTTGAGAAATAAAAGATAAGAAGGCACCTCACACAGAAGAATGGATTGGGACCTGAGTGAAAAGTGGCATTCCAGGTAGAGGAAACGGCATGTGCAAAGACTCTGAAGTAGGAGTGAGCCTGATATACTTAAAAAGAGAAGCCCTTTGTAGATGGTATTCCATGACAGGGCAAGAAGAGTGTAAGAGGAGACGAGAGAAGCAGGCAGTAGCCATATCTCTGGGAGCTGAAACCTGTGGGAGTTTGGATTTATTGTAGGTATAATGGGAGACCACTGAAAGGTTTAAAGGAGGGTGATAAAATGATCCGATTTACATTTTCAAAAGGTGCTTCTGGCTACTTTACAGGGAACGGAATGAGGGGCTGTAGGGTAAAAGCAAAGAGTCCAGTTGAGTTGAAATAATGTGGCTTGCATAATATGCATGGAGATACCACAAAGTGGAACTCTGAGCTAAGACCAACAAGGCAGGTCAATGGTTAGACTCAGGAGGTGAGAGGAGAGAAAAAATTAAGGATGATCCCTAGATTACTGGCTTGAGCCACTGAGTGGAGCATAGACACTTCACCAAGATGGAACAAAGCGTAGTGCAGTAACAAGTGGGGGACTGTTAAGAGGTTCAATTTTTAATATATTACATATAAAATGACTAGCAAGCATCCCATTAGTGATAACATCAAGTGTGCCACTGGACACATGAGTCTAGAATTCACTGAAGAGGTTAGGGATGAAAGTGAACACTGTAGAGACTTCAACATATAATGGTATTTAAATCTACCTAGCTTAGTGACTTCTAAACAGAATAGAATAAAATAGAGAAAATGAAAGAGATGAAGATTAACCCAGAGCTACATGAAAATGCTAAGAGAGGGAAGTGTTCCAAAAAGTAAGGAGCAATCAACGGGGATGAATGCTTCTGACAGCTGGTGTAAGAAAACAGAGAAGTGTTCACAGGATTTGGCAGTACAGATGCCACTGGTAAGCTTTACAAGAAGGATGGCGGTGAAACAGGGAAGACAGAAGTCAGACTGGAGTAGATGGAATGAACAGAATATGAAGGAGTGAGAGAATTGATACACAAAGCTCTGTAACAGTTTTTGTGGGCTAGCTCAAAGAGCAATGAGGCAGCAGATGAAGGGCTGTGGGAGGTCTAGTGAGATATATATATTTTTAAATGGACTATATTTGAGTATGTTTTTATGCCGATGGAAATGATGTGGAAAAGAGGAAGAAGCTGTTGAAAAGGCAAGAGGTGATGATGAATCTATAATAATTTATGAATCAAATTTTGGGTGTTGTTTCTCCCTGAAAAATACTTCAAAGGTTAAAAACAACAGGACACTTACTCTGCAACAAGGAAAAGTAGTGTTAAATGGCTTCAACTGTCATCCTTCCAAACTTTTAAATTAAAGAATCACGATTCATAGTCAAATTATTTTTTTTTATAATTCATTTCCTTATGGAATAAATAAAATGATTTTATTAAGTATTTATTTTTTCAATCTGAATGACAGTAAAGTCTGCACATCAGAAATTAAGGTGAAGAGCAACATAAAATTTCCAAGTAGTTACAAGCAGGCCGTCTTGTCAAATTCCCAAATACTTACAGTCTATGCCTAGAACACAGGTTGGAAACACTGATTTGGTATTCTGTAATCATACTGTGAACTATATTGGAAATTCAGTCAACAATTCAGCTTCAAGACAACCTAAATTTTTTAGTACGGAAAAACTGCAAAGTGACAAAGGTGAACAATTGTAAATTACAAGTGGCCAAGTTAGGTTTTGTCAAACAATTTAACAAAATCATTGCTAACACTACTGGGATTATATTATATTGAGGAGGAAAAATAGCATGGGACATGTGATTTTCAAAGACATTTAAAACTAAGAAAATATGTTTACTAAATATTAACTAATTGTACAACATTCAAATTGTAAATGTTCTTTATACCACTGTACAAATACACTAAAGTGAGATTGGTACAATTTTCCTGAAATGTACACATTGAGAGTAGAACATTAAAAGTAAAACTCATAAGCTCTTCAAATTTTATATGGTTACTGCTAATTTAATGGTTGCAAATGAGAATAGTACTCTTAAAGCTGTCTTCTATATTATTTTAAAATTTATCATTTTCTTTGCTTATTTTGGGACCCACAACTACCTTGCTTACACAACTATTCCTAATACAGAAAAGTCATGTTCAAAGTTATAAAATATGCACATGGTGTCCATAGAAAATCAGAGATGTTTTCCACTAGAACAAGAAATAGAAAATCAGAGATGTTTTCCACTAGAACAAAAACAAAAAACAAAAAACTGTAGACTATTCAGGAACTACAGTAACTGCTTTTTTCCTCTCCTTTTCATCACTTCTTACTAGGTTTTTATGTACTTTCCGTCCCCACTGTATTTAGCAACTGATCTACCCTAGGTCACCAGTAACCTTGGCAAAATTATTAGATACTTTTCAGCCCAAATCTATACTGGAACTCTTTCCAGCACTGAGACGGTTAACCACCTCCACTTCCTGAGACCCTCCTCTGTGTGAGCTTTGGAGATACCTCCTTCTACCCCTATTTTTCCTATTTTTGCTATTCCTTCTCAGGCTCTCCTGCCTTTAGCCACCTTTCCACATTGATGTCCCCAGGTTCTACTCATGGTCCTCTTTTAACGTAGACATCATGTTCACAATGAATTCAGAGAATACCTATATGCAGAAAATTCACAAAGTAAACACCTCCAACCTGTGTCTTTCTCTTGAGTGCAAGAACGGCATATTCAACTATCTTTGAGCACCTATGTTCAACTTGCCCCAAATCAAACTTAAATTTCTCCACCCTGAATTTGCATTTTCCCCACATCGAATTTGCTTATACTCTACCCTTTTGTCCCAAGTTAGAAAACTAGGAGGAGATTTTCTTTCTTCATTTCTCCCTCATTGCCTACATCCAATTACTTACTAAATACTCTCTAGTCCACTGGTTCTCAGACTTGGCTGAGCACTGAAATCACCTAGAGAGTTAAAAACATAACCCCAAGATCTCTATGTAGTTAGGCCCAGTCATCAGTGTTTTGTCAGGATCTCCAGATAGTTCTAACATGCAGAATAGTCTGAGAAGTATTGCTCTAGTTTACTCATCAAATATCTCTTCTAGGTGCTCCTGACTCTTCATCATGACTGTCTTAGTTAAGACCTTCACCACTGCTCCCCTGGATTACTGAAGTACCTTCCTTATTAGTCTCCTCATCTCTGATATCAGCCTATGTCATCTGCCAGATCCGTCTAAGAGACAAACCTGATCATATCACACTTCTGCTTCAAATCCAAATTCATGCTATACAAGACCACAATGGGACATTTGCTCCAACCGCACTGAATTACTTTGCTTCCTTTTTTTTTTTGCAGTACGCGGGTCTCTCACTGTTGTGGCCTCTCCCGTTGCGGAGCACAGGCTCCGGACGCACAGGCTCAGCGGCCATGGCTCACGGGCCCAGCCGCTCCGCGGCGTGTGGGGTCTTCTTGGACAGGGGCACGAACCCGTGTCCCCTGCATCGGCAGGCGGACTCTCAACCACTGCGCCACCAGGGAAGCCCTACTTTGCTTCCTGAATGTAACATGTATTCTGCATTCTCTTGACCATATGTCTACTCCTTTTATCTGAATGAATAAGGAATGGTCCCTGTGCTCATATGGTATAATAAAGGAGACATATGTAAATTGATACAAAAATAATTATAGTGTATGAACCAGAATACAGTGAGAGCAGAAAGGAAAGAGTGATTATCTGTATCTGTGTGAATCAGGGAAGTCCTCAGAGTAAAGGAACTCTTATTCGACTATGAAATCATCCATGGGTATTTACTGGAAACTGATTAGAAATGAAAAGGCCAAGAGTACTCCAGTTGTAGTAAGCAGCAGAAACAAAGGCACAGGGTGCTGTGTTTAAGGAATATGCTCTGCTTAAGGAATATCAAGCAGTTCAATTTAGCTTTGGGGGAAATGAATGGCTACACTTTGAGGGCATGGAGCTGGATGCATAGGTTGAAACCAGATTTATTCAGGCAAGGGGTTAAAACAATGGTTTCTAATCCGCTGAGCATTTGGCATTGAATTTTAGATTATTTTGTCTAGTAAATTCCTGCTCCTCTTTTTCCCATTATCTTTCCCAGGAAGGCTTACCTGTTCACCCTTCCTCTCCTGTGTCTTCTGAGATCCCATAGCACCCTTTGCATGTCTTTATCATAACATTTACTATATTGTACTAAATTGTGGTTTGTATGTCTTTCAAAAGATGACCGAAGTTTTTGGGGATAGGGCCCAGATTTTCATCTCTATATCTCTAGAATCTAGTATTGTACCTTATATTCAATTAGGATTCAAAAATGTTTGCCTCAAAGGGATAATGAAATAGGTAGCTGAGAAAAGAAACTGCAAGTAACACACACTGCAAGTAATCCAAGCAGTTAAATAATGTATTGCATTACATTTACAATATCTAAATGTAAGTAAATTTCTACATTCTACAGAAAGAATGAGAAGGACAGGTAGGTGGTGCAAGGTAAGAAGTTCAAGAACCTCTCACATTTTATAAAGTATATTTTATATCAATGAATAAGAATCCATTATATTTGTTTATAGATTTACACTTAATACACATTTTCACATACATTATCTCATTTATTCCACATAATAATTTTGAACTTAGAAAACCTTGTATTGAGAATAATGAGCACAGATAATTTACTTTACCAGCATAAAGTAAATCAATAGCACAGGCAGGGATTAAGCTCAGGTCTGTTGACTCCAAGTTCCTCTTGACTACATCAAGACTATACCATATTGATTTCCTATCCTTTCAGTTTACATTAGAGATTCTAGCTGATTCTGTGTCCTCAACCCTCTTGTGGTAGTCTCTTTGAAAGAAAGTGTTCCCCTCCCTGTATCCATACCCCCTTGCAAAGTAACTGTGCAGCTACTCTGATAAAGTGGGGGATTTATTTACCTGCTTTTTGAATGTGGGCTTTGTGACTTGTTTTAATCCATAGAATATCACAGAAGTGATGCTGTGCCAGTGTCAAACCACAGCTTGAAGAGGTCTTATCCTCTTCTGTTTACTCTCTTGAAATCCTGCCTAGCCATGTGATCAAGCTAGTACAGCCTGCTGAAGGATCAGAGACCACATGGAACAGAGATGAACCATCCAGCTGAGGCCACTTGGGACCAGCCAGCACATAGCCCACTTGGAAGTTGACTATAGACGGAGTAAGACTAGCTGAGACCAGAAGAACCACACAGCTTAGCTCAGCCCAAATCGCTAACATGCATGCAGAATTGTGAACTAAATTCATAGTTGCTTCAATCAACTAAGTTTGGGGTGTTTTGTTATGTAGCCAAAGCTAACTGATACCACTTTTATTAAGTTTAACAAGAACAACAAGAACTAGCACTTGCTCTGTACTTGCATGTGTCAAGCACTATGTTAAGCATTTCACGTGTATTATCTCTAATCATGATAAAGTGGAAATTATCAGCCCCAATTTACAGATAGGAAAGAAAAAAACTTATTTAAAAAGGTTAAGTACTCAGGACTGTACAGCTAACAAGAGTAAATATAAATCTTAAACTCTCTACCTATAATATTTTTTCTCTGACTCATTTCTCTTTGCTCCTTAAACACATCATTTATAGAAAACTATGTGGGTTTATTTTTATACATGATGCATTTCATTCAATGTGTGTCAATTTTTATTACTTTTATTTTCAGAGACCAACCTTATTTCTGTGTTCTTGCTCCATGTATTATTTCACTGTGACTCCATAAGTACCATCTAAGCTGGATAGGCAGACTGAACTGCCTAGGAAATCATGAAGTCAAAGGGAAGATCAAGTGAGAAGGACCCAATGAGATGATCGCTGTTTCCTAACCACCTAAACATGTTAAGGAATGAAAACAGGGTAGTGTTGGCTCTTTATAATTCGGTCCCAAATCAGCTTGCTGCCCCTTATCTTGACACACCAAACTGAATACACTATATATACTGGCCACCAGACTTTTCTTGGCTTCCATTCTTTTCCCTGTGCTGTTCCTTCTTCTTATAGCCTACCCTACTCCTCTGACAGTATATCTCCTATTCATTCTTCAAGTTCTAACACAGAGCTAACTTCTACCACACTGCCCTCAATGATCTCAGAGACAGAATTACTGTTTCTACTAGGTATTTGAGTGTGATGCCTCTACCTCTATTTCAGTTTCTATCACACTATAACACAGATGTATGTTTATTTATACCATTGTCTTCCCTTACTCCACTCAATGGGAAAACATGCTAATTTTTATTCACCTTCATTTTCTTATCATTTGGTTCAGCATTGAATAGCACCTAATGTGAACTTAACAACTGTCTGTAGAAGGAAAGATGGCCTTTTGTTATTTTTTTTATTCATTTAAAAAACTTTTCTAGTTCATCCCTATAAAGATTACAGTACTTGCTGCATCAGTGGAGAAAAAGTACATATATGAAACCACCAAGACTACCGTATATTTTCATACCTATAAGTCATTTACTGTCTTCATAGCATGATTTTGGCACTGGCTTTAATCTATGATGTCTAACTGGATTTAGGTTGTTCTATCACTATTGACCCTTCACTGAGGTTGCAGTAAGTCAGCTGAAGCCATAAAATTTGAATTCACTGTACACAAAAATGGTGTCACCTACATAAAACCTGTGAATGAGATTTGATTTTTCTTCTGCTTAAAAGGTCATGATATGTTGCCTGTATTGATGTGGTTCATTCAGGCACACAGCCTTTCAAAGGCACATAAAGGAGTTGGTTTGAAATATGTTATAAAGTATCTGTATTCCAATTTTAAACTTTTTCAATTTAGAGACTATAACAAATATTCATTTAATGAAATGCCTTCATAAATTAATAAGGTTAATAAATACAGTATTAAAATGTGCTATAGGAATTTGAGGTTTAAAAACAGGTTAAAAATAAAGTATTATTAAAAAAAAACCTCTCAAGATAATTACATGGAATAATGCGCTACCTTAAATAGTCTGGGCGCTTCTTCCAATACTATACATATAACACATGGGTGTTATAAAGATTATTGAAACATTTTCTGTAAAGATTTTAAATTCCAAATAAAAATTTTATGTAAATACTGTTATTGTAATTATTTTATGAGATGTAGCTCTTTTGCTCTCATTAACTATGGTTGCACGTTTAATGCATATTCAATTAGATAATCCTGTTGTGTAAGTTAGTGGTATCGTGTCTTAAGTTCTGGATGGTAAGCTTCTGGAGGACGTTGGCTGTGTCTTCCATCTCAGCCTATGTCCCTTGTGGGCTGGGATTGCCTGTTCTGTTTACTAATGTACCTGACACACATTAGGAACTCACAAAATATTTGTTGAGTGTAGAAGTAAATAAAAGAATAGCTGAAATGCAATAAATGTTTGTTAAATGCAATGTTTTTAAGAAGTCAGGGACTTCTAAAAACAAACAACTCTTTCCCAACTATATGCTATTACCTCACAGAAATTCTATAGGAAGCCTTAAATCCAGTTCACTGTGGAACATGCTGCCCACCCTTGGGAGACTCTGATTCTGTTCTGGGGACTTCTTCAAACTTACATATTCTCCCCTAGACATCCACAGGCACTCTCCCACACTTCCTTCCATTCTCTGCTCAAATGTCATTGCCTCAGTGACACTTTACTTAAGACTGCAAACCATCCCCTCCCAGCTCTGTTTTCTTTCCCATGGCACTTTCTATTATATCATTTTATTTAATATAGTTAATGTCTTTCTTGCCTCGGTGCGAATGTAAGCTCCACTAAAGTAAGAATCTTTGTTTTGGATACAGAACAGTGCTGGCATATATAGTGATGCCCCTTACTTGTGAAATTAATAATCAAATACTAACATGTCATTTAAATGTCTTTTTGCATCAGCTACCTGATCTATAAAATGGGAATAACTTGGCTTCCCACACTTTTTTCATAGGGATTATTCTGAGAATAACATGGTTTTATATATTTGACATTAAATACTTTTCAATGAAATTCAATGGTTTTTTATGACTACGAGAATAATGCCATATTCAGATTTGCCATTTTCTACAATTTAGTTAGAGTGCAAACAATGACATTTTGAAATATTGCACCACTTTGGTTTTAAACATCCACTGATAAGACTTTTAAAAATATGCTGTTGGAAAGGGTAGAAAGCATCATCTGTATATGCTCCTTTGATCTTTGGTAGGTGTCACTTTGTGGGTATATTTGTAAATTAATGCAGTTTAAAAAAAAAGAGGCAGATCCACAGGATCAAACTTTATAGATCAATTCACATTTTATAGATATTTTAAAATTATTTTTAGATTTCACTGAAATATTAGGAAATTCACTAATATCTAGGACACCTTTTATTAAATTATGTGTCTTGGCTTAAATTGTTTTATCAGAATTGAGATTAAATTTTTTTTCCTACTCACTCAGAAAAAATTCTAAGACCTTTGACCCCAGACATGTATGATTCCCTATTTGGAAGACCCAAAGAGGGCCAATACTGCAAACAAGTAGCACGTTAAGGATAGAGGAGTGTGCTGCAATGAGGAAAGTCTGGAGAGTAGGGGAGGCGTTAGCAGCCGTGCCCTTTTCCTGAGAGGTCTGAAGAACACACTTTAGACCATAAAGCTGGAAGCTTTTCTCCTCACCCATGCTCTGCATGAGACACGTGTATTTCCATTGCTCCTGTCCTTCCCCTATGCACTTCTGTAAGTAGTCATTCATCACCTTTCTCCCCATGAAACCACCTGCTTCAGTGCCCACCTTGAGACAGGCACAGAGAAGGCGCTGAGGGAAAACTAGATGGCTGAATAAACTAATGATCTTGTGCACTCTCTTTTTACACAAATAATGCCATCTTCACTTTTTTTTTCTGCTTTCCTTCTCCTCTTCATCACATCCCATCCCCACCACAGTTTCCCTCACCTCACCAGACCTTTCTGAACAGGAAGCTATTTCCATGTGGGGACTCATGTGCTTCCACCTCCTCCATCTGGAGGAGCCGCATCTGCCAACAATGGGCACCTTGGTAAACTGCAGTAGAAACAAACCCTCTAACATGCTGCACTTTTCAGGATAATGATTAATGATACTTAACTAATAAAACATTCATTGTATCATTGAATTTTGATCAATGATTCCCTGCCTTAATGTGCTGTTCATACTTGGGAATCAACCAAAGATATTTCCACATTTTGTAAACATCTTAGGGTTTCATCTATATTTCAAATTTCAGTTCAAAAGGTTCCTTCTCAGAAGCTTGGCGTAGTGATTTACAACAGAAATAATGACAGGATCTTTTTCAAAGTGATTGGAACCTTTCCGGTATAAACTTTACACAGCATAATGAATGTGTTGGCATTTTGAACTTATGTGCATACTATAAAAATAAAACAGAGTGTACAACAAAGTCCCTGTTAAATTCACATTACCTGTTAAATGAAGATACCAAAAGGCAGAGTAGCCTAATTAAAATCAAGAAATGCTATTCAAGCCATACTTATATACCTCTAAGATAATACATATGCACTAATATTTACAATGCATGAAAAGGGTATACATCTCATTAAGCACATGGGAAAAAATCCCCAAATTTCTTTGCTTTAGTGAGTTATTTCATAAAATATTTCTAATATCAATATTAGCTGTTTCAACTGCTGAGGTAAAGTCACATTTGTCAATAATCAATGTACTGGAACTTCTAATCCAAAGCAAACTCTGAAGGACCTTTTCAGAGTTTAAAATTTGACGTTTTTTCAAAATAATATATTTAAAGCTTAAAGATTAAAAAGTTTTTCTCTTAAATGTTCTTTTTGCTCATTGTTCATACTTTCCAGCTTGCTCACGATTGCACAGATGTGATATAAATGCTGTTTTTAAGAAACAGCAATGAAGTGTTTGTTTTGTAATCTTTTCTCTCCCATATCCCACATATAATTACATGATCTTTGAAACATTCAAAACAAATAAAAGTAGCCTTTCTAAAGTAATTTTATGGCTGGAATTTGTAGTCCTCTATATTAAAGGTAAATTATACATATTCCCTAGTATATAAGATTTGCCAATTTGAAAGTTTATTTAAAAAATAAATTTATAAGCATACACATGTCTTAGGAACTACTGTATAAAAGTATACACAATTAAGAGTTGGGAAAAAGGCATAAGACTGAAATTTTGGGTCATCAAATGTTTTGTTTTGATAATTACTATATATTTTCAAAGAGCATTATAAAAACTATAGCACTGATTATTTTAATTACTTAGAATATGGCAGAGAACAGCCTCCATAATAATTTGATTTAAAAAAACCAAATTCCTGTTTAGACCTTTTGAATTATTTACAACTATCTCCAATTGTTCTATCAGTTAATGAAGGAATAGTGAGGTATCCTTACCTCCCCCACCACACAAGTCATCACAGTAGAATACCATAAAAGCATGTGATGAGGATTTTAGTCTCAGATGCAGCCCATGTCCCCACATGTCTCATAAATTCTTCTAATGCATTTTCAAATGCATGATCATGAATGCCTATTCAGTGAAAAAGTTTACCATATGCTACATTTTTCAACAACCAAGAACAAAGAGCAAATGGTTCCTGGCCTTGTATATGGAACAAAAAGCATAAAAGCAAAACAAAAACCTCTTACATTTTTACTAAATAAAGGAATGAATGCAGAATTGTAAAGACTGAGTGGAAGCTTCTTTGGGCACCATGCTGTTCTTTTCTTGAGACAAAAGTGTTCAATGAGAGACAGATAGGAAGGAAAGGAGGTACAAATGTAGACCTCATGTGTCACCCAATCCATCTTCTGCTTAGTAAAAACTGTTTGCTACAGTATAATATTCAATGCTTCCTTCAGTATACTTTAAGTAACATGAATTTTTATTATTTCTTTAGGAAGAATTCACAATATAGTAAGTAGGAAGTTACTGTCAAGAGTTTTTTTTTCCCTTCCCCCTTCAAGATACTCTTGGGTATGCCTCTTGAATCAGGCTAAGCAATCCCTTTCCTCTTTTAATATGTTCTAATGACTTGGAGTATTATTTCTCAGTAGATATTAATCAGTCAAGCCAGAGATATTTACTGCATTGGCTAAATGTATAATATATTCCCCCAAATTATTTATGTAAATAATATATACATATGTATGCTTAGAAATCATATATATATTATATGCATACATATACACATACACTTCCCCTTAATCAACCACCCCAATAACTCTACAATGATCCAGCCACCTATGAGCCTGAATTACTCAGCCAAACACACACACACACACACACACACACACACACACACACACACACACACACACACAAATTCTATAAATTGAAAGGAAAAATACTTAACCTTACATTTTTGTCCTATCTAGGCAAAGTCCTTCTTTTTCAATTGTGACTTATTACAATTAGTCTTTTTATCAACTGGTTACCAGCTTTGGTTGAGTGCACAAGCAATTTCTGGTAAAGGACTCATTGTATCAAAATACCTTAACCAATAAGCTATAGGTTCTGAGAACCTCATTATATGGGATATTATCTCTATCATATACTTTGGTCTTAAGACCTGCCAGAAAAAATTCACTCAAAGCAAATTAGTGGCTACATTTCATGTATTAAAGGACATGTATAGTTTTGGTCTGGTGTCAGTTTCATGGTGTCATTTTACTGATGTGCATCAGAAGGGACCCACGGCGGAAAATTAACTTGGGCTTTTTAACTGGCAGAGCAAGATGCTCATCTTCTAAAAATACTTATGCCTTAATGGTGTTTTTTTTTCTCATATAGAATTATTCTGCCCCACTCCATTTCTTACTGCCTTCTTATTTATTTGCAGAAGAGCTATCACTCCACTGAATATGCTGTAGCTATAAAATTGCTAAGAATCGAGTCTCTCTAGGTGCAAGTATTTTAGTGCACAACCTGTATCTTACTATGCATGCTAACAGCAAGCAGTATTGAAGCATTTTTATTGCCTGACTTGACCTTTGGTCTGGTTTAAAGTGTCAGCCTCTTCCTCTGTTCATTTCATCTTGAATAAATTTGTCAATGAATATATTTTTTAATACCTTTATTGGAGTATAATTGCTTTACATTGTTATGTTAGTTGCTGCTGTATAACAAAGTGAAGCAGCTATATGTATACATATATCCCCATATCCCCTCCCTCTTGTGTCTCCCTCCCACACTCCCTATCCCACCCCTCTAGGTGGTCGCAGAGCACAAGCTGATCTCCCTGTGCTATGCAGCTGCTTCCCACTAGCTATCTAATTTACATTTGGTAGTGTATATATGTCCATGCCACTCTCTCACTTCGCCCCAGCTTACCCTTTCCCCTCCCCATGTCCTCAAGTCTATTCTCTACGTCTGCATCTTTATTCCTGTCCTGCCCCTAGGTTCTTCAGAACCGGTTTTTTTTTTTTTTTTAGATTCCATATACATGTGTTAGCATACGGTATTTGTTTTCTCTTTCTGACTTACATCACTCTCTATGGCATAAATCACAGCAAGATCTTTTTTGACCCACCTCCTAGAGAAATGGAAATAAAAACAAAAATTAAAAAATGGGACGTAATGAAACTTAAAAGCTTTTGCACAGCAAAGAAAACCATAAACAAGATGAAAAGACAACCCTCAGAATGGGAGACAATATTTGCAAAGGAAGTAACTGACAAAGGATTAATCTACAAAATATACAAGCAGCTCATGTAGATTTCTAGTAGATTTCTGGTAGCATCTTTAGGATTCTCTATGTATAGTATCATGTCATCTGCAAACAGTGATAGTTTTACTTCTTCTTTTCTGATTTGGATTCCTTTTATTTCTTTTTCTTCTCTGATTGCTGTGGCTGACTTCCAAAACTATGTTGAATAATAGTGGTGAGAGTGGGCAACCTTGTCTTGTTCCTGATCTTAGTGGAAATGTTTTCAGTTTTCACCATTGAGAATGATGCTGGCTGTGGGTTTGTCTTATATGCCCTTTATTATGTTGAGGTAAGTTCCTTGTATACCTACTTTCTGGAGGGTTTTCATCAAAAATCGGTGTTAAATTTTATCGAAAGCTTTTTCTGCATCTATTGAGATGATCATACGGTTTTTCTCCTTCAATTTGTTAATATGGTGTATCACATTGATTGATTTACATATGTTGAAGAATCCTTGCATTCCTCATATAAACCCCACTTGATCTTGGTGTATGATCCTTTTAATGTGCTGTTGGATTCTGTTTCCTGGTATTTTGTTGAGGATTTTTGCATCTATGTTCATCAGTGATGTTGGCCTGTAGTTTTCTTTTTTTGTGACTTCTTTGTCTGGTTTTGGTATCAGGGTGATGGTGGCCTCGTAGAATGAGTTTGGGAGTGTTCCTCCCTCTGCTACATTTTGGAAGAGTTTGAGAAGAATAGGTGTTAACTCTTCTCTAAATGTTGATAGAATTTGCCTTTGAAGCCATCTGATCCAGGACATTTCTTTGTTGGAAGATTTTTAATCACAATTTTAATTTCAGTGCTTGTGATTTGTCTGTTTATATTTTCGATTTCTTTCTGGTTCAGTCTCAGAAGGTTGTGCTTTTCAAAGAATTTGTTCATTTCTCCCAGCTTGTCCATTTTATTGGCATACAGTTGCTTGTAGTAATCTCTCATGATCCTTTGTATTTCCGCAGTGTCAGTTGTTACTTCTCCTTTTTCATTTTTAATTCTATTGATTTGAGTCTTCTCCCTTTTTTTCTTGATGAGTCTGGCTAATGGTTTATCAATTTTGTTTATCTTCTCAAAGAACCAGCTTTTAGTTTTATTGATCTTTGCTATCATTTCTTTCATTTCTTTTCCACTTATTTCTGCTTTGATCTTATGATTTCTTTCTTTCTGCTAACTTCGGGGGTTTTTTGTTCTTCTTTCTCTAATGGCTTTAGGTGTAAGGTTAGGTTGTTTATTTGAGTTGTTACTTGTTTCTTGAGGTAGGATTGTATTGCTATAAACTTCCCTCTTAGAACTGCTTTTGCTGCATCCCATAGGTTTTGGGCCGTCATGTTTTCGTTGTCATTTCTTTCTAGGTATTTTTTGATTTCCTCTCTGATTTCTTCAGTGATCTCTTGGTTATTTAGTAGCGTATTGTTTAGCCTCCATGTGTTTGTATTTTTTACAGTTTTTTTTCCTGTAATTCATATCTAGTCTCATAGCATTGTGGTCAGAAAAGATACTTGATATGATTTCAATTTTCTTAAATTTACCAAGGCTTGATTTGTGACCCAAGATATGATCTATCCTGGAGAATGTTCCATGAGCATTTGAGAATAAAGCGTATTCTGTTCTTTTGGATGGAGTATCCTATAAATATCAATTAAGTCCGTCTTGTTTAATGTATCATTTAAAGCTTGTGTTTCCTTATTTATTTTCATTTTGGATGACTTGTCCATTGGTGAAAGTGGAGTGTTAAAGTCCCCTACTATGATTGTGTTACTGTCCATTTCCCCTTTTACGGCTGTTAGCATTTGCCTTATGTATTGAGGTGCTTCTATGTTGGGTGCATAAATATTTACAATTGTTATATCATCTTCTTGGATTGATCCCTTGATCATTATGTAGTGTCCTTGCTTGTCTCTTTCAGTAGTCTTTCTTTTAAAGTCTATTTTGTCTGATATGAGAATTGCTACTCCAGCTTTCTTTTGATTTCCATTTGCATGGGATATCTTTTTCCATCCCCTCACTTTCAGTCTGTATGTGTCCCTAGGTCTGAAGTGAGTCTCTTGTAGACAGCATATATACGGGTCTTGTTTTTGTAACCATTCAGCCAGTCTATGTATTTTGGTTGGAGCATTTGATCCATTTACATTTATGGTAGTTATCGATATGTATGTTCCTATTACCATTTTCTCAATTGTTTGTGGTTTGTTATTGTAGGTCTTTTCTTTCTCTTGTGTTTTCTGCTTAGAGAAGTTCCTTTAGCATTTGTTGTAAAGCTGGCTTGGTTGTGCTGAATTCTCTTAGCTTCTGCTTGTCTGTAAAGGTTTTAATTTCTCCATTGAATCTAAATGAGATCCTTTCTGGGTAGAGTAATCTTGGTTGTAGGTTTTTCCCTTTCATCACCTTAAATAGGTCCTGCCACTCCCTTCTGGCTTGCAGAGTTTTTGCTGAAAAATTAGCTTATGGGGATGCCCTTGTATGTTATTTGTTGTTTTTCCCTTGCTGCTTTTAATATTTTTTCTTTGTATTTATTTTTTGATAGTTTGATTAATATGTGTCTTGGCATGTTTGTCTTTGGATTTATCCTGTATGGGACTCTCTGTGCTTCCTGGACTTGATTAACTATTTCCTTTCCCATATTAGGGAAGTTTTCAACTATAATTTCTTCAAATATTTTCTCAGTCCCTTTCTTTTTTCTCTTCTTCTTCTGGGATGCCTATAATTTGAATGTTGGTGCATTTAATGTTGTCACAGAGGTCTCTGAGACTCTCCTCAATTCTTTTCATTCTTTTTTCTTCATTCTGCTCTGCAGTAGTTATTTCCACTATTTTATCTTCCAGGTCACTTATCCGTTCTTCTGCCGCAGTTATTCTACCATTGATTCCTTCTAGAGAATTTTCAATTTCATTTATTGTGCTGTTCATCATTGTTTGTTTGCTCTTTAGTTCTTCTAGATCCTTGTTAAATGTTTCCTGTATTTTCTCCATTCTGTTTCCAAGATTTTGGATCATCTTTACTATCATTAGTCTGAACTCTTTTTCAGGTAGGCTGCCTATTTTCTCTTCATTTGTTTGGTCTGGTGGGTTTTTACCTTGCTCCTTCATCTGCTGTGTATTTCTCTGTCTTCTCAATTTGCTTAACTTATTGTGTTTGGGGTCTCCTTTTCATAGGCTGCAGGTTCATATTTCCTGTTGATTTTGGTTTCTGCCCCCAGTGGGTAAGATTGGGTTGTGTAGGCTTCCTGGTGAAGGGGACTGGTGCCTGTGTTCTGGTGGATGAGGCTGGATCATGTCTTGCTGGTGGGCAGGGCTGCGTCTGGTGGTGTGTTTTGGGGTGTCTGTGACCTTATTATGATATTAGGCAGCCTCTCTGCTAATGGGTGGGGTTGTGTTCCTGTCTTGCTAGTTGTTTGGCACAGGGCATCCAGTACTGTGGCTTGCTGTTTGTTGAGTGGAGCTGGGCCTTAGCATTGAGATGGAGCTCTCTGGGAGAGCTTTCACTGTTTGATATTATGTGGGGCCGGGAGCTCTCTGGTGGACCTATGTCCTGAACTTGGCTCTCCCACCTCAGAATCTCAGGCCTGACACCCAGCCAGAGCACCAAGACCCTGTCAGCTACTCAGCTCAGAAGAAAAGGGAGAAAAAAAAAATGAAAGAAATAAAATAAAATAAAGTTATTAAAATAAAATATATGTTTTATTAAAAATAAAAAAAATTAAGTAATTTAAAAAACGAAAGAAAGAAGAGAGCAACCAAACCAAATCCACCAATGATAACAAGCACTAAAAACTATACTAAAAATATAAAAGAACAACAAAAAAAGAGACAGAACCCTAGGACAAATGGTAAAAGCAAAGCTATACAGACAAAGTCACACAAAGAAGCATACACATACACACTCACAAAAAGAGAAAAAGGAAAAAATATATATATATATAAATAAATAGGAACAGAGCAACCAAATCAATAAACAAATCTACCAATGATAATAAGCTTTAAATAGTAAACTAAAATAAACATAAAACTAGAAAAAAAATAGATTCAGAAAGCAAGCCTGAAGTCTACAGTTGCTCCCAAAGTCCACCGTCTCAATTTTGGGATGATTCGTTGTCTATTCAGGTATTCCACTTATGCAGGCTACATCAAGTTGATTGTGGAGATTTAATCTGCTGCTCCTGAGGCTGCTGGGAGAGATTCCTCTTTCTCTTCTTTGTTCTCACAGCTCCCGGGGTTCAGCTTTGTTTTTGGCCCCGCCTCTGCATGTAGGTCGCCCTCTGGCATCTGTTCTTCAACCAGACAGGAAAGGGTTAAAGGAGCAGCTGATTAGGGGGCTCTGGCTCACTCAGGCCATGGGTGGGAGGGGTATGGAATGCAGGGTGAGCCTGCAGAGGCAGAGGCCAGTGTGACGTTGGAACAGCCTGAGGTGCACCATGTGTTCTCCTGGGGAAGTTGTCGCTGGATCACTGGACCCTGGCAGTGGTGGGCTGCACAGGATCCCAGGAGAGGAGGTGTGGATAGTGACCTGTGCTTGCACACAGGCTTCTTGGTGGCTGCAGCAGCAGCCTTAGCATTCCATGCCCATCTCTGGTGTCCGTGTCGGTAGCCGCTGCTCCCACCTGTCTCTGGAGGTTGTTTAGGCGGTGCTCTGAATCCCCTCTCCTCGCACACCTGAAAATAATGGTCTCTTGCCTCTTAGGCAGGTCCAGACCTTTTCCCGGATTCCCTCCCGGCTAGCTGTGGCGCACTAGCCCCCTTCAGGCTGTGTTCACGCGGCCGACCCCAGTCCTCTCCCTGGGATCTGACCTCCGAAGCCCGAGCCTCATCTCCCAGCCCCCATTCACCTCAACGGGTGATCAGAAAAGCCTCTCAGGCTGGTTATTGCTGGTCAGCACTGATCCTCTGTGCGGGAATCTCTCAGCTTTGCCCTCTGCACTCCTGTGGCTGTGCTTTCCTCCGTGGCTCTGAAGCTTCCTTCCGGCCCATCCCTCGTCTCCACCAGTGAAGGGGCTTCCTAGTGTGTGAAAACTTTTCCTCCTTCACAGCCCCCTCCCAGAGGTGCAGGTCCCATCCCTATTCTTTTGTATCTGCTTTTCCTTTTTTCTTTTGCCCTACCCAGGTACGTGGGGAGTTTCTTGCCTTTTGGGAAGTCTGAGGTCTTCTGCCAGCATTCAGTAGGCGTTCTGTAGGTGTTATTACACATGCAGATGTATTTCTGATGTATTTGTGGGGAGGAGGGTGATCTCCATGTCTTACTCCTCCTCCATCTTGAAGGTTCCTTATAGCTTTGAAAGGATTTCAAACTGTGTCATTCCATCTACCTATAAGGTCTAAATTCACATGAATTAGACTCTCACTCATTAGACTGTCACTCTCACTCATCACTCATGTAATGTGGTACAGAAACTTCTTGTCTTGTCAATGGTTCATGTAGAGCTATAATTTGGAATATGCTAAAGAAATGTATCTAGTGACTGTTCATGGTGCTAGATCCTTCCAGAATCTTTGACTGAGTAAATACTTAACTCTCTGATTTGCCATATCCATAAGTATTAAATTTTGGACCTCCCTCATTTAACTTCAAAGACACTATTTTGTTTTAGCTTCTAGATATACAGCAACATTTTCCAATCAGAAATGGATCCTAGAATACTTTGAAGCAACTGGCATAGAACTTATCTCGACGTATGTCTTGTGGTAATTAGCAGTTGCCAAAACGTCACATTATTCTTGGTGAAATAGAAAAACTTCTATCTGGAAATCATTAGAGGTCCATGATCTGTAAAGCTATTTGCAAACCCAACACAAATTTAAACAATGTGAAAGTGTTGCTCCATTCATCACTCGGATGGAATTAATCCAGACCTTCTGGGATATCCTTAACTGAGAGGTGGTCACTGAATCCCCCCTTTAATTAGGCCCTGGTTTCATCTCAATCCCAAAAGATTTCTTATTGACTCATATTTTCCTACAATTGGTTCTCAACATTCAACCTCTAATATAATACAGCCACTAAAAATTAATTAATTAACTTTAAATTTTCTAAGGTGTGTTCTGAAAGATCTTTGACTCCTGTCTCCCCTGCTTGTTAGCTGTTTGATCACTGAGAGGAAACATACTTCCCTAAACTCTACAAGGGAGGTCACATGACATAGTGAAAAGAGCTTGGACTTCCACATTTATTAGCTGTGGAGCTTAGGTAAATTTCATAGTTCCTTGGGTAAGTCAGTAGTTTCTGTGAGACTCAACTTCCTTATCTGTAACATGGGGTTAATAATAGCTGCCTTAGTGAATTCTTGAGCTACTGTTTAAAAAGCATTTCTATTTATTTGTCTATTTCTATACCCGTCTCTGTCGCTTTCTCTAATCCTATCTCCATCTCTACTTCTACACCTGTATTTCTAAATGATAAACACAAAACACCCCAAAAGTATTAGCTAGCTCCTTTGACTCTGTAATTATTTAAAATTAGCACATATTTCTTATATACAAATATTAAATCCAATATGTAAATTTCAATTTCAACAAATAACATATTACAATACATGCCTTTAAGCAGGAGAATTGCATTAACTGAACGGTTGAAGGAAGTACACGAAATACATTTCTTTTAAACAAAACTACATATAGTAAGAAGAATATTCTTTAAATAGACATAGTCTATTGCCTGGTAAATCTGATTTTGATTTTATTTTACTGTGTGTTTTCACTTCACTTTTTTTCAACATTGAAATACAAATATGTTTCTTATTAAAAACTACCTAGAACATCAAATCCCATGCAGTAAGAGTGTTAACCATTGTAAACCCTGTCATGTCTCTGAGAAGCAAAGGAATTATCTTGTTATCAATTTAATAATGGAACATTGAAGTAAATGATGCCATCCACTGACACCAGTAACACTGTCTCTCTGGGGAAATTCATGTCTGTGAGAACTGTCAATCCAGATGGATACGGACATATTAAACATACTCCTTTCAATCCATAAATCTACCCTTTCTGGGATGCCTTAATAAAAAGATTCCTTATTTTGATAAAGACAAGCTATGCAGAATATCCTGACATTACTGATCTATAATCCTTTTATTTAAAAAAAATATTTTGTGGAAGGGGTTAGTAAATAATTTAACAAATTTTCTTCTTCCTTTGTTTGCTTTAACATAACCTGCATGTAAAATATTATTCTGAGGTTTTAGATGAATGAAGTATTAATAATTACATAGAGATGTAAAAAGCAGATATAAGGTATTGAGATTCAGCTATTTGCTTTAGCAAGCTTTCTGCAAAACACAGTTTACCTCTGCTGTTTTGCATTAAAATTGCTTCTAGTTCTAATTCAGATGTATATAAGATGATTCTTTATATTAAATGTGTCATACATTTTCCCATGAGAATATATGACAAGAAAAGTAAAAATCGTAAGTATAAATATATCAATCAAATATACAGTACTAGAAAAGAATGAAAATCTTCTCGGTACAAAAATACATTATAAGAAGAAGCAGAAAGCAAGAAATCAGTTCAGTTGCATTGTAAAATTACTGAGATGTTTTGGTATCTTAGATTGCTGGTGCATATTAAATTGCATTAATGGACACAGGTTTTAGCCAAAACCTAGAAGTAATGACATCCTCAATGCCTAAAAACTGTGGAAGGAAGAACACATATTGATAAGGGGAAAAGAAGTTCAAGATGGAAGTAAGGATTCTAGAAAAGGTTCTTGAAATTTCCAACTGATTTTGAACTATTACTCCCACCGTCCCCACCCCAGACGATTATATTCCAGGGTGAAGAGAGGGCTAACTTGCCATGAGATCATTCAACGTGCTCCTGTCCAAATGCCTTGTGGGCAACCCAACTAGATATCTTAACAGGCACGAGAAATACTATGTACCCAAAACCAAACCCACCATTTCCCTCCCCAGATCTGTGTCTCCTGCTACATTCCATCTTTAGTGAATGGAGCCATCAAATACAGTTATGTAAATGAGAACTGAGAATCATTCTACAATACTTCATTTCTTTATGCAATAAGTCCTACACTTGCTACTTGAATAGTCACTATCTCTGGCAATTCCAACTGTTACACCCTCTAAAATTTATCACCTCTTCCATGTCCACTGCGCTTGTCCAGGTTGTTCCCATGTATTACCTATGTCAGGTCCTTCTATAGACCTGGTACCTAACAGCTACATAAGATATATTATGGCTTTAATTCTCACAACAATTTTATGACATAGGCACAAATATTCCCATTTTAAAGATTTTTTTAAATTAAAAATAACTTGTATTAAAGTTTAGGTAATTGCAACAGTTCAGAAAAATGCAAAATGAAGAATAAAAACCTACCTCTAACTCTATTCTCTACCTCTAGGCCCTTTTTCCACAAATGTGAACACTATTAATGTTACTTATCTATTTAAAAACATACATTTTCACACCAAAGAGATCACATTATGCACATGGTTCTGCAACTTGAACTTCAATTCCAAAATTATCTTTGATATTTATTAAATCAGCCTCTATGTATTTTTTCCAATTTTTTAAAAACCATTAAACAATACCACAAAAACTACTTTTGTACACATATGTTGGAGATTATATCCACTGAGTAAAATCTTAATGAAGAGATTTCTGGGTCAAGGGGCACATGCATTCAAAATTTTATTGCTATGGTCAAATTCTTCTGCAGAAAGTGTGTACTAATCCCACTATCAGCATATGAAAATGCCTATTTTCCCATATTCTATTATATTAATCAGAATCCTGGCAGGAAACAGATGGCACACTCAATTTGGGTAATTTGAGTAAAGATTAATAAAAGGGCTATTTACAAAGGGGTAGCCTTGTGGAGGAAAACCACAAGGGAAAGTGGAGGATAACAAAGGAGCCAGTAGGGAGCCATTACCATCCCAAGACCTGAAGGCTGGTGAAGAGGGAGGGCCATCAGACAGGAGCTGAGATTTAGTGGCAATCACAGCCGCCTCACAGTGACTCTTCAGGGAGGGAGTTCCCAACCTTTCCACAGTCTCTCTGGTCCTCCTGACTGAGCCCAACTGGAAGCCAGAGGACAAGATGGCCCATTGATGCAGGTCAGCCTTCCAGATCCAGATATGGTGTGAAAGGGGAGAGTGGATCTGAACACACACTGAAGATGTCGACTGGACCTTATAATTTTCCAGAGTTGAAAGTTAAAAAGGGCTTGTGCATAATATTGAAGCATGTGGGTACTTCTATTCTGTCATGTTGCTTTCTGAACTATTAAATACTCCTTTGCGAAGTGGTTTTGGTGCCTCTACTCTTGTTCTTTTTCCAACAAGTTTCGGTAGAGCTACTCAGGGATCTTTCCAAAATGTAAGCGGGATCATGCCATTTCTCTGCATAAAATCTCTCTGTAGTTCTCCACTTTTCAGGGATAAAGTTCAAACTCCTAGGCAAGAATAAATGGCTTTCATAATTGGGCCCCTGTGGTCTGGGGCCATCTCTCTAGCCATCACGCCTGCTACCAAAAAACTGCCTGTTTGTATTCAGCTCTCAACCACTGCTGAGCCATTTGCAGTTCCCAGTTGTGAACCATTTTCTCACACCTGTGTGTGACTATATTACTTGGTCAGCAAAGCCAGCTCCTCCTTTGTACACATGGTCAACTCCTATTCATTCTTCAAGATGCCACTCCAGAGTCCCTACCTCTGGAAGGCTCTTCCCAACCAACTCTCTTTTGGCAAAGTTAGACACTCGGTACTCTCAACCTCTATGTGACATTGTGCATTTCTCCCTTGCACACAGTTTTCTGAACCTGTTTACTTGCTTATCCTCCCCTTTAGATTGTGAACAACTTGAGAGCAGGGCTTGTTGCTTGCTCATTTTTTCATCTTCCTCTTTGGTATAGAGCAGAGACTCTGATGTCTGATGAGTGTGAGTCCTGGGGCCTTCACTAATTTGCTGTATGTACTTGGTAAAGTCCTTTCATTTCTCCAAGTTCCTTAGCTTATAAAATGCACGTAATCTTAGCACCTCACTCTTACGATTGTTGTGAGAGTTAAAAGAGTTTTAAGTTTGCCAAACCTTTAGCACTGTGTCTGGTATAGAAGCCCTCAATAAACTGTTAGTCATTAATCTTGTTTGCTCCAGAATGTTTACGTAGCATATCAAACCACCAAGGATTCCATTTCCAAGAGGTTCACAGCGACTATTTGCATGAAGAAACACTACCTTTCCCTAGAGTGATGTGAAAATGTTTGAGGCCTGACATTAAAACTCCTGAGGGCATCAAATTTAAGATTTCTGGACAAACAAAAGAAACAAGTGTTTGCTCAAATCTCTGGGTAACTAGAGAAATACAAGGGTAGACTTGTTTTGTCAGTTATTGTTCATTGTGTAATCCATAGCATACAAGAGTGTCTAACACATAATGGGGGATAATAATACTTAGTGGAAGAATGTATATGCCTTAGGTTGGGGGGGGGACACCAACTGCTTATCGATATGAACCACTGTTGTGGCCTAAAGTGCCACACAAGCCCATTGTCAGTGACTGGGAAATTATTGCAACTCCTCAGGAGGGTGGAAACACCACTCAAAAAGCATGACAACAATGTAGGGTCTTAAAAACTGTTATCTCTGGTGGGAAATTCTCCCTCAGCTTTGAAGACCTGATGGCAGAATCAATAGGAAGACTATTTCCAAGAGCAGAAGCAGGAAGAATTTCTGTAAGAGGTGAGGTTCTAAACTAGTAAGACATGTAAAGTACTGAGGACAGGAGCAAGGAGATAGAGCATAGAAGCAATGGGGATTGGAGTTTCGTGTTAATACTGAGTGCTGCTTCTGAGTCAAATGCTCCTGAAATTCTGATTCATTCTTACTCCTTGTTTTATCTTTGGGAAAAGGGAGAGAAATAGAATTCTCCTCACCATTAATTCTAAGTGATATTATGAATAAACTAAAAAAATAAATCCGATTTTTAAATTATAATTTACAATATTAAGAAAAGTACCACTAGTTGGATACAGTTTAGAAAATGCAAATTTTAAACAAATAATACATTCATTAGGGAGAGTTTTACAATTAGACAGAAGAAGGCTTTCACAATTTGATTATTTAGTCCTTATCAAGGCACGATGAAAATGACTGGATAGAGGGCAAATGACAAGGGCAAATGATATTAAATGAGGGGATTAAGGTCACATTTGCAGACTTCCTCTAATAACATGTCCACTGATGAGTAGGTATTGTGGTAGGCTGACCTAGGAGTCAGGACAAAGGCATATAGCCAAGCCTTTGTCCTTTGTTTTTTGAAGTTAATTATCTATATGTTGGTAAATCCAGACCTAGGAGACCATGAAATCAGCAAACTAAAGGCGGGGTAAAGCACAATAAACTTTTCTCATCACGGTCTAAGACATCCCACTTCCTACTTGCATGGTGGTGTTAGGTCAGCGGCGTTGCCTCAGATCCTACAGGTCAGGAGAGAGTCTTAGCACATGACAGGGTGGTAGGCTCTGGTGCTTCATTCACTGAGCACCTACTGTTTGCCAGGAGTTGTGCTAGGTTCTAGGTATACAATAGTCAAGAAAACAGATGTGATATCAGCGTACATACCTCAAGATTACAGTCTAGCGAGGAACAGAAGTACTCAAAGAACATAAAATGGTGTATGCCTACAAACTGTGATGAGTGCTGCAAGTAGGTTGTTACGGTATCCAAACAAACACATACATACATAAAATAATGGGCACTTGACACAGATAATCCTTTCAGGTAATGTCTACCCATAGAAGTGACTTGCAATTGAAAATCTGACAGATGAGTGGAATTTGGGGGGTGAAAATGGCCAAATTCAACTAAGCGGATTATCATGTATCAAGACCCAGATGCAGTGAGAACTAGCCATGTTTAAAAGCATAAAAGAAGACTAGTATTGCTGGATGGTACCGACAGGAGGGAACGGAATAAGATGCTGTCAGGGAAGCAAATAGTAACCATAGTAAAATGTTGGTTCCAGCAAAAGAAACCATACTGTGATGATCTTACGAGGAATTAGCTGGAAAACTCTCTAGCTCTCCCATGCTGCCCATATGCCTATTTTTTTCAACCTGAGGGTGGAGTTGAACATCACTGAATTCTTGATTTCATTCAAGTCTGCAGGTAACCACACATCCATACTGTAAGTTCTTTTTCTGTCTGGTGAGTCATCTGGCCTAGGGGGAGGAGTATGATTATGGCTAAGTGGGGTAGGTGAAAGGAAAGCAGCAACTTCTTTTGTTCCTTTCCTTTCAGACCTGATTTTATCCTGAAGAAGAGAATACAAAATGACACTGCATCCCTCCTGCTGGGGAGAGTGCAGAATTGGTCATGGGCAATTGTGAGCACTGAGCTGACATAGTACCCTGGTGACCCGAATGAGTTAATGTATTGTCCAGAAGCTCTAATTTACAACCAGGAAGAATTTGGGGTATTGAGAGGCAGATTGAATAGGTCCATTTTGGCCCATTGTGATTTCAGTGACAGGTCCAGTTTGCTCTAGTCTAAACTGACTCACCAAATCATGCATTCAGACAATTAAATTACCAACCCTTTGACATACTGTAGGATTCCTGCAATGTGACACAGCCCTGTCACTTCAGGTTCCAGCTTAATGTGCCCTTTACTTTCCAGTCCTTTCCTCTTTTCAGGCACTTTGCACTGAAAATCTTCTTTGACATTGATTTTAAAACAAGATAGGCACAGTGTCGTTTATCTTTCTATTAACCTATGAATACAAAATCTTGCCTATAATCTTGTAATAAAACCAGATATATAACCAGAAATATAGCTAGCCATCTTGATTCTAAGATTTGTACCTTTTTAATTAACCAGCACTATGTCATATCGGTTTGTCTTTTCTTGTGGAACTTTCTTAGAATATATCAATAATAACTATTACATTTATTTTTATCTACTGATGATAAAAGATAATTCCAATAAAATACATAATCAAAGAGGATTTAAAAAAAACACTTCCAGAGTGGTTCATGAAACTAATAAAAATGATATCTGGGAAACATTTAATACTTTTTCAATCAAAATACCAGTGGGAAAGTAGTCCCTATAATAATGGGTGTTCAGTGGTTACATGGGGACACTCCAGAACTTTTGCTAGGGTGGTTTATTCAGAAACAGTCATGGAACTGCTGGATGGAAACAAGATGGAAATGAGTCTTTCATCACACAAGTAGAAAAGACAACTGAAAGTAGAGTGGTAGTCAGAATACTATTGGCAAAGAAAACACAGACACATGGCTCAGATAAGAACGAGAAGAAAGAGAAACACCATGTGGAAACTGACCTGCTATACTGTGAAAGAAAGATTCTTTGGCCCAGTGGTTAAACTATATCACCAAAACTATAGAAAGGAGGAAATGAACATCGATTATGATACTATGCATCGTTTATTATTTGTTATGCAAATACTTATAGTGAAATTCTCCATAACACTCATTACTGAGTTTGGGCTCAGTAATTCTTCGAGGATCCTTCTGTCACCTTCATAAGATCAATTTGAAAGAGCCTTCCTCTTCTCCAGACACTGATATTAGTATATGATCTAGTGGGCCCTTGAGTATTATATTTGAAATTCTTGTGCCCACAGTGAATAAAACCCTTTTCCAAATGCTGTTTTAGTGAAGATTAAATTTTTCTTAGATTTTTCTAAAATATAAAAACCAAGCAATTAAGAGTTCTTAGATTGGCCATTCCCAGCATCCCACATTATCTTTATTCTAATATGTTCCAAATGCATTAAGTAACCAATTCAGTTTTTCAGATTTAAAATTTTCCTTGTATTAAAAAACATATAAATTAAAAAAGCTGAACCACGTTTATTGAATATAGATTACACAGATAACGAGTCTGTCTTAAAAATTTTAGGGCATATCGTGACTATGCTTAGGGTAGTGTATTATAAAAAACTGATAAAATTAATTTGAAATCCCTAGATGATAAATATGTATATGTTTGGTATACATAGTTAATTCTTTTATTAAATGTATATTAAAATCAGCAGGATAATTAGATGTTACCAAAATATTTCAACTCAAGAAAAACAAAGAAAACTATTTAGTTTCCTCTTTACAACAATACAATACAATAGATTATGAAGCTGATATCTTTAATAAACTGATGATTTGTACGTTTTGGTAGAACACAATTAGGCAAATCAAGATATTTCAGTATGACAGCAACAATTTCAAAGTAAAGGTAGAATTATCATATTGTCTTATTATTAGGAATATTTTATTACTAAAAAAAACTATAAAGATATCAGAAGAAAGGGGGAATTGGAGATTTCTACTCTCCTTCTATGACTACAACTTCTTGAAAACTCTAATCTATCATGATCCAGTTCTTTGTTACTCCAGAGGAAAATTTAGAAGGGACATTTTATAGAAACAGATGTCTGATTAGTAAGGTTTCACACATGATTATGCTCTTAGATTATAGATAAACTTCAATGGAGATAAAAGTATATTTGACATTTTACAAAACAGCCTTCATCCAAACATGCTATGGCTTCAAGCCAATCCTCCAACTCTGGTCAAATCCTTCTGTATTCGATTCTAAAAACATTCTTACTTGAACCTTTGGCAGCATTCTTTTCATTATTCCCCTTTTCACAACTTTCATTCCTTACTTGCATTACAACTGTACACTTTCATAAATATTATATCTATTGGCTTCAGCTAACTGAAAAAGAAAACCCATGTCTTCTTTACAGCTATAAGGTAGATGTCACTATTTAGGCCATTTCGACTACTTAGGAGTTTGTTTTATATGATGTTCCTGTAAATTCCTATAGCATGAGAGATTTCAGATTCAGAGTTGGCAGAAGAGCTTCATCATTTATGCAGCATTTAATATATGAATTAAGTTGTTTTGATCCTGCACTATTTCATGTTTGATCCTCAAATACATTCCTTTAGAAAATTTCTATTAACAACCACTGACTTGCAATACTCTGAGGCAAAAGGAAAGGCATATTAGCCAAGGCTTTGCCCTTTGTTTTTTGAAGTTAATTATCTATATGTTGGTAAATCCAGTCAAAATATAAGCTTTCTGATATTGGAAATCTTGAGAATTAGACAAAAATGACTTTCTCGATTTTTTTTCCTGGTTATTATCTCAAGAGCCAACATAAACCTATTCCTATTTGTGCTTGGTCAAATGACTGACATTTTTGTGTGTCCAAAGATCTATACCTTCATCACATATAAGCTATAATACAAAACTCCTGTTTGTCTATTCTAGGAAATTACTAAGAAAACATAACCCCAATCCTTCACTCTACACTAGGTACCAAAATAATTTCACAGCTGATTTAAAACTCTTACCCTCATCTTCATGCCCCAAGTGCAATGTGACCTGTCTAGCCAGGAAACTAACAGAGCATTCTCTCCCTTCCTCTTTCTGCCGTGTGTTCCCCAGCTCCCAGCAGTGGTCTGTTCCCATAGTTAACCTCACAGACAAGATAAAGCTTTCTTGCCCAATGAAGCAAGAAGAAAAAAAATTCTCTCTGAAAATGTGCCTCCATCTGAATTTTTTTTTCCCAGGAATAGATATTAATCCTGCCCCTTTGCCCACTCGGCCAATAGTCAAAAAACCTCTGAATATAAAAATTCTCAGTAATTTTCTATGTTGCTCCCATCAAACTAGTTCATTACATATGACTAAAATGGAGTAGGGAATAGAAAATAATATGTATTCACCTCTGGAATGATCTCTTATCTTTTCTGAGCATGAGATCCCACTGGCTTCTCTTATGTGCAATTCAAAGATGCCTAAAAAATGACTAAGTATTTATGGTTCAGTTAAAATGTAAAAGCTCTTTCTTCTGTTATTCAATATCTACTGCAACAAATACTACTGCAATGTAGGTTATATGGTACAATAAGATTTCTCAGCCTCAGTGAGAGATCTTTTTAATCAAATCATTGTCAGACATGTAGTATCTTTAAGGCGGTGATAGCATCACTCCATCTCTTTGTTTACGGATGAGACTGTGATTTGGCCAAGTCATATAGCTGCCAACAGAGCTGCAAAAGATTGTAGTTCTTGCAGACTGGGCGCAGCATTTATTCATTTTTTATTCCCTACACTCCATGATTGTTTCCCAAACTCATCCTCCTCTCCCCACTCCCCCCACCACCACCAAGCTGCAGACTCCCTAATCTCAGTTTCAATTAGTTGCTTGAAATTATTTTGGAAAAAAACGTAGTTCTTCAAATTCTAAACCTGAAAAGGAAAAACTATTCAAAAAGTTAATAGCCAACAAATATTTATTTGAGTGATTACCATGTGCCACGCACTGTAGAACAAAATTAATAAGGTGGAATCAGTAGAGGTAGAAAAGCAGCAGGTTTTGTTCACACAAGGAAGTTTCAAGAGTTTGAGCTCATTACTTAAAATAACAAGGGGATCATGTGATAGGAGACAGTTAAGACAGACAACCAATCAACCAGCCAAGGAGCTACAATAAAAACTAAAAGCTAAACAACAACAAAATCTACCTGAGGTCCTTAAAAAACACTTAATAACATCACTTACACAAATAAGTGGTTCATATAATTTGAAAATGAACATGTTCAAAATGCATCAAGTCCTTAAGTTTTTCTGAGTGTGTTTAGGTGTTTTTAAGTCTGTTTATGTGAGTACCAGTAAGAAAGGTTTCTTTTCAAAGTGCTCATATGGTTATGATTAAACTGCAGTATTAATTTGGATTGAGAAAATGGTTTACTTTGCTAAACAGAATATTTGGTAAATAGAGTATTAAAATTTTAAAACATTTAGAAAATTTTACCAGGATGCAAATGACATCAGAATATCAGTTCAGGAAAACTTAGTAAAATAGTGAGCATTTTTAGAAGTGGACATTAGACATAAATTTGGATTTTGGTAGAATTAATACAAACTATTATGCCACCTTTGTAACTATACAGAGAAATGTTAAATGTTTAGCTCAGACTATTAATGGTATAATATGATATAGATCTTGGTAAATTTGAGTTAATGTGGACTACAATTTGTGCTATGTATGTGACTGTAAAGATTGGTATGCTTTATAACTTGTTTTATTTCACATAATTTGATTTTATATTTCACTTAACTTGTATCATTTTTAAATTTCAGTAAATCAATAATATATTGGTGAAAATATTTTATATAAGAAATAAATTCAGCATAACTTTGTCTGCCTTAAACCTAAATACAAAGAAATATCTGTCATTGTGGTCTGCAATTTCTTCCTTTTTCTTTTTTTTTTTTCTTGTCTTTCCTTTTCCTTCTTCCTTTTTGTTTTGTTTTGCTTTGCTTTCTGGTCAGGAGGTATGATTAAGTAGATATTGTTATAGGTAAGTGTTGCATATTGGTGAGACTGAAAGCTTTGAAGTTCAATTCCTGGCTTTGCTACTTTCTAGCACTTTTATCTTAGGTAATTTACTTATTTTTTTAGGATTAGTATGCACATTTGTAAAGTGAGGAAGATACTTTCTGTTTAAAATTGTGATGTGCATTAGTGACAAAGTAGGTATTACTCAGCATAGCAACTGGCACAATAATGGGCAATTATTACTAATTAATTTAGTCATCGTTAATTACCATACCCTGACTAATAGATACTGACAACATATAAGTCTAAAGGATGTGCACCTGGGTTTTAATAGTATTCTCTTGGGTGTGTTTTATTTGGGGGTGGGGGGAAGGGAAGGTTAGCAATAACCAAAAAACATGTATTTAGGGAAAGAGGCATGAGGTGCTTAAGAAATGTGGACAAACTGAACACCATTTTGCATGACTTGGGTACCAATATCTCTAAACTTCATTTTTCTCCTTAGTAAACAGATTGAGCCAGATGATGCTTGCTAATTAGTGATTCAAAGATTCTGGCATTCAAGGACCCTGTGACTTAACAATTCAGTTACATTTATTGAGAATGATAAAGAATGGCAACTCCAATTTTTTTCTACCATCATCAGATTTCTAAGATTAGAAGGCTGTTTCAGTGATGATTGGAAGTAAATCTTAATATAAATCAGAACATCACAGGAGGTGCATAGAAGTTCCTTAGTTAGAACTATGAGAAAGGAATATTACCCTTGGAAAATTCAAGTGTGTGATTTGATATAGCCTATCTAATCAATCACTGATCGACATAGATTTGGTCACCTGTTTGTTAGACTCGGCCAACATGGCCCAGGGGACATGGATTTTTAAATAAGAATAATAATTTAGGGCTTCCCTGGTGGCGCAGTGGTTAAAAGTCCGCCTGCCGATGCAGGGGACGCAGGTTCGTGCCCCAGTCCGGGAAGATCCCACATGCCGCGGAGCGGCTGGGCCCGTGAGCCATGGCCGCTGAGCCTGTGCTCCGCAACGGGAGAGGCCACAACAGTGAGAGGCCCGCGTACCGCAAAAAAAAAAAAAAAAAAAAAAAAAAAAAAGGAATAATAATTTAAACTAAGTATTTTGACAGTTCCCTTTTCTTTAAAAACAAACAAACAAGCAAACAAACCTTTCATGGCATGAGTCCTTTAATTATATGGCTGATTTTCTATAAATTATTGAAAAATTTAAGAAATGCCCACTTCCACATGAAATTAAATAACATAACGTGATGTATATGACAGAGAAGCAATTGAACTTGGCTGGGCATGGGCCTTGGCCCTAGGAATACCAAGAGACCACCATCTGGAGGGAAGAACAGAGACTACATGCAAATAATTACAAGATAGAGTTATATATGCATTGATAGAAGTACTATTACCCTTCTCCCATATCTAGTTCCTCTTATAAAAATTCTGGTTTACATCTGTACACCTTTCTGTATCTGTAAAATGTGCTTATGTGAATCAATTCTTTTGAGAATGTAGAAGTGGAGCCTAGAGCCTGGGGGTTGGAAAGAACAAAGAAAGAGAAATAGTACATAGCAGAACAGGCTTAGGAGTTTTTGTCAGACAATCTTTGGCAAGACACTGTAAAATAGGGCCTAGAACTAACCCTTAGAAAAATTCATTTATTCATTTTTCTTGAGATATATTAATTGAGTCCCACTATGTACAAGCTACTGTTCTAGAAGGTAGAGATTCAGGAACAAATGAGGGAAAATAAAAAAGGTCCCTACCCTTATGAAATTCACACTCTAGAGAAGAAATAAGTTTTGTGAGAAAAGGGACAAATATATTATTGAATATATACTGAAATACTGAAATATACTGTCTAGTTGAATATTATATTCTAAAATAGTTTCTGACACTTAGTATATATTCAATAAATATTGGTAGAATAATAAAAGGGAACAATTTTGATAGTAATGAGTACTATTGGAGTTTGTGATAGGGGACTGCTCTCCACATGACAGTCAAGGAAAGCCACTGTAAGATGGTATTATTCGAATAGATAACTTGTGCTAGAATCTCTCATTTCTTTATAAGATTCAATTACATGAATGTTAGAGGATTTGATATTGTCCCACAGATCTCAGACACTATGACATATTTCTTCTTTGTTTTCTCAGTTTGGGTAATTTCTTTTACTCTGTCTTCAACTTCACTGATTCTTCTCTCTGCTATATCCAGTCTCCCTCAAGCCTATACTATGAATTCTTCATTTCTGAAATAGTATCCTTTATATATTTCTATTTGGATCTTTTTAATATTTTACAACCCTCTGATAAAATTCTACCATCTTTTCATGAATGTTTTTCCACTAGACCCTTTTTTTTTTTTTTCTCACATTTATCATGTTAATTCTAGAGTCTTTATCTGATAATTCCAATTCTATCTCTGGATATGCTTCTACAAACAACTTGCGAGAAAACTCTCTTGACCTGGGTCACATTTTTTTTTTTTCTCAAACCTTATAACTTTTCATTGTATGTCTGATAGTCTGTGTAAAAGAACAGTAGAGACTTAAATAAATAAAAATTATCTCAGAAAAGGGTGTACCCCTCCTTATGAGGCGGCTAATGTAGGAGACTGAGTTGATCAAATCTGTAGTTAAGCTGAGTCTGGGCTTTGTGTTGATTTTACTAGATCTAGTTCTCCACTGGCTTCAAATGTCTGAGTGTTGGATTAGAAATTTCTCTTCAGTAGGACTTGGAAACTGAGCCCCAGAAAGACTCCAGTCTCTTTATTATGATTAGTCCAGCCACCAACTTTCCAAACCATGGGATGTCTCTTGCTGCCTGCAGACCAGCTGCTAGCTTTTTGTGTCGTCAGGGAGTTCTTTTTGCTCTCTCCTTCCACACTGGCCTTCCGTGCTTCAGAACATCTTTCTGCTGAGCATGCCTTCCTCAAGCCTTCAAAAGGGCTACTGCAATACAACTGGTGAAGGCTTAGAATGCCTCGGAGAATTTCTCTCAGGGCTCTTTCCCCACCCCAGGCTTCAGTAGGCCTCTGCCTTGTAATTGGAGAAGGTCCTGATTCCCTTCAGGATGATCTCTCTGAGCTCTGCTGCCTCAGCCCCACATCTGGTAGGCAGCGCAATGAAATAACATGGGAAAGAGTTGGTTGCTAATGGCTGACAAGTTCTCTGCCTGGGCTCCTTGAGGTTCTCACGCATCATACCACTCCAAACACATCCATTAAACATTTTTAAATCTTTACTGGTTTTTCTGTTGTGATTTCCTTCCCTTCCCACCATTCTTCCAGGGAGCAAAACAGTCAAGAGTCTCTTCTCTCCCAAAAAGAGCTTATCACTTTCTGGAATTTATTTCTTTTGGGTTAATCTGCATGGGTTTAAAAAAAAATTCCAATTTTGCTGATTATCTGACTTACTCTGTTTTTGAGGGTGGGAGTGTAATCTCTTCTGGCTTTCTATCTCCTAACTAGAAGCAGAAGTCCTGCCTGAAATTCAAAGACACAATCTAATCATATTGTATCTATCCTAGCTGAGTTTGAACTGAGAAGGTCTTAGAAGGTGTTAAGCAGAAGTAAGGCAAAACCTCTGAGTCGTAAAACATGATACAAAAACTTATTGAATAGTAAGTAGGAAAGTATGTTAAATGTAAAGTATTTGAGGTGTAATTATAGTCTGGGTAACAACAAAAATTATTGTTATATGTCATTTTCACATTGATTTCTAATCTGTTTTCTAATAATTCATCTAAAAACTTATTGCATACATAAGTTTTCCAGTCTATAAATATGTTCATTTTCTATATTGACACCTCCCCCCCAACCTTGCAACCCAAGAGCCATAACTAAATTTACAATTTAAACTAAATCAACCACAAAACAGTTACTGATCATTTTAATATTAGGGCTTTTAAAGGACACATTATGAAAAAATTAAAATGCAAAAAGAAGCACAAAGTTAAATTATTTATTATGGAAAGATTAGTTAATCTAGTTACTTCTCTAAATTTTTCATGAATAAAATATTACACAAAATTTCCTTTTGGGTGATCAGTATATAGATCAGAAACTCCCCAAAGAAGCTGTATTAATAGTTAACTCATTCTTTATTAATACTCTAGGCATTTTAACAACATGCAAAGTGAAGTATCTACCTCAAAAATGACTTTAATGATAAGTTATTTCTTTGCTTCATGTACATAATGGATAATTAGCTTAGGAAAAATCTCAAAGGGAGAAAAAATAACCAACTGTGAAATTCACAAATACTTTCCTTGGACTGGGTGCAAATGCTATTCAGGCCAATACCAGGGATGCATAAATTCTCTCTATCTTATTTACAATCCAGTTTTGATTAGTTAGGAGCTCATTTTCCAGTTTGTGAATTATCTAGGTCTTTGCTTCTTCTCTTCCCTCTGGCTGATTACCTTTCCCATTTCTCTGCTCTTTAGCACCTCCACCAGAAGGGGAGGAAAATCCAGGTGAAAAGAAAAAGTGAATCATACATGGACATTTTTAAGTATTCTGAAGCTTGACTTTAAAAAATACTTTTTTTTCTATTGTGAGTGTTTGTACATCAGACCTCTGTCATCAATTTGAAATTTTACCACTAACAGTCTAAGAAATATCCTTGGGAAATTACCTTCATCTGGATATCAGATTCTAATACAAAATGGGGATGATATTCATGTATTCCTTACAAGGTTATTTGAATTCATAAAATCTCTTTGTCAAATTCTTGCTTCTTTTCCTTCTGTTAAGATTCAGGGCTTGCCTTGGGAAATGGCTCCTTGCCAAAAAATGTGGTTTTTTTTTTTTTTTCTTCCTTCCTTCTTTTTTTAAAATCTCTCTTCTCTTAACACGGTTATGAAATGCACTCTTGGTAGAAAAGTAGAAGCTACTGGCAAAAATATCATATCTTTACTGTTGTATTTCATTCATAATTCCATAATTCTTCTCTATCTGTTATTAAAATGATAATCACAAGCTACCAGTATTAATGGACCTCATTTTAATGTATATTTTCATGACTTTGATTCTTAAAATGAAGACACATCCCATAGAGTGAAATTTTAAGTAAATTAGAGGGTTCATTTTACACATGTTTGTTCTACTAAAGTTTGCCTCATTTGTGATATTTTAAGGATGAAGTACTAAATTTGCCTAGTGATTAAATTAGAAGTCCAGTGCCTCCGTGACCATTCTCCTTTTAGATTGTTTACAATTAATTAGTTCATATTTGTGCATCACAGATATAGTTTTAAATTCTGATTAAATTGAAACAATTACCCAAACATAAATAATGGTTGAAATAGAAAGACAGTTATTAAAGAGCAGTCTATAGACTGTTAAAATAGTACTATTTATTTTTTTGAAAATTGTCTTAAAGAATAAAGAGAATAATTTTAAGTAAATACCTTAGAAGACCTAAGGGGAAAAATATGAAATTTGCTCCTTGTGAAAAATAAATCTCTGGAATATTCCCTGTACAGTACAGTGTAAAATAATACAATGCCCAGTGGCAAAAAAAAAAGTAAAATAGAATAAGTAGTTTGTAACAAAGTTAATGCAACACACATAACTATAGTATCTTATGTTAAATAACAGCCTCTATTTAACAATCTCCAACTTTTAGCCTCTCATAAAATGTTGGAGATTTAAAAAAAAAATAATAAATGGGCCCTTCAAGATTTAAAAAAAAAAAAAAGATACAGTTAGGGACTTGAGGGGTCAGGGGCAGTAAGAGGTTTTACTTTATCCTTTCTCTCTCCTAGTTTTCCTAATACTTTAAGAGAAGAATGCATTAGAGTTGATTTCTCCACAAAAACAGAACACTGACTGATGTGAAATATTACCAAATTGATATTAAGTAAATGAGTCCACTGAGCAAACCTCTTCAGCGGTTTGAGTATGGGCTTTGTTTTTAGTTTATGACATGGTCTGGTTATGTAGCAAACATATATAATTGATAAATTGTATCCACTGCCTCTCTCATGAGCTAGTATATAATCAAGAAAGAGTCTAAATTCAATGCAACATCGCCATCCCCAGGGTCTCTTTCAACATGGTTCAGTGTGTTGGATGCTATACTTCCAAACTGAGGAGACAATATTGTTACCCAAAAGGCAGCCTGACAAATTACAAAGTGGAGGAGAATTTGAGAAAAAGTATGTTGCAGGCAGTTAATGCTTGTATATATAAAGTGACTAAAAGCTTTGAAGGATTTTCTTAAGATTTTCCCTTTACTGAATGAGATAAAGCCCTAGCATTTTAATCTCCCACAAAGCAGAAGCTTAAAAAAACACCCAACATTTCTTTTCTTTCTTAACACTGCATAACATCATTTTTAACCTCACGTTAATTCCCGTGTCTCCATATCAAAGTGAATACAATCAAAACACTAGAAAATTTCACGGAAGGTAATAATTGACTGGTGGCTTGGGCAATGGGTAGGGATTGAACAGCCGGGTGACAGCAGTTTAGCCATTTAATCCAATCTGGGATTAATTCCCAGGGCACATCCCATGAAAAGTGCTTTTATAATTTTAAATGTAACCTATTGAATATGTTAAAACAGATTTATTGAAATATAATTCTCTATATACTATAAATTATATAAAGTATAACATATAATAATTGCACGTATTTAAAGCTTACAATTTTATATACTTTGAAACTATCATCACAATCAAGATAATGAATATGTCTATCATGCCCCCAAATTTCCTTGCGACGCTTTATAATCCCTCCCTCCAACTCCTCCCCTGTCTATGAGGCAACCATTAATCTATTTTACATCCCTATAGATTAGTTAACAGTTTCTACAGTTTTATCATAAAATATGTATTTTTTGAGGGGGAGAGGGGCTGGCTTTTTTTTTCTCAGCATCATTTTTGAGATTAATCCATGTTATATGTATCAAATAGTTCATTCTTCTTACTACTAAGTAGTATTTTATTGTATACATACACCATAATTTGTTGATCTATTCAGCTGGACATTTGAATCATTCAGTTTTTTGCTATTACAAATAAAGCTGCTGTGAACTGTCCTGTACAAGTCTTTGTATGGACATATGTTTTGGTGTTTCTTGGGTAAATAGCCAAAAGTGGATTATCTGGGTCATATGGTAGGTGTATGTTTAACTTTTTAAGAAACTACCAAACTATTTTCAAAAGTGGTTTCACCACTAGCAATGTATGAGAGCTCTTGTAGTTCCATATCCTTGCTAACATTTGATATGATCAGTCTTACAAATTTTAGACATTCTAATAGATGTATATCTCACTGTGGCTTTAATTTGGATTTCTATAATGACTAATGATGTTGAGCACCTTTTCTTGTGCTTATTTGTCATTCATGATCTTCTTTGGTGAAATGTCTCTTTACATGTTTTGCTCAAAGTGGGAAGGGTTGTTTGCTTTCTTATTACGGGGTTTTGAAAGTCCTTTAAACATTTTGGATATAAGTCTTTTACCAGATACATGATTTGCAAATATTTTTCTTAGTCTGTAGTTTGTATTTTCATTTTCTTAGCAACAGGTTTGAAGACCGAAGTTTTAATTTGGAAGAAATCACATCTATCATCTTTTTCTTTCAAAGACTATACTTTCGGTATGCATCTAAGAAATATTCAGTATTTCTCTAACCTAAGATAACAGAGTCTTTCTCCCTTTTTTTTTTTAAAGGAGTTTTATAGTTTTAGGTTTGTCATTTGGGTCTATGAATATTTTGAGTTAATTTTTATATGTCATGTCAGACATGAGTCATTTATTTTATTTTTATTTTTTGCATATGGATACCCAATTTTACCAGCATCATGTGTTGAAAAGACTAAATGCTGTCCATTGAATTTCCTTTTAGCATCTTTGTCAAAAATCATTTGTTCATATAAATAATTTGTAGGTTGTTTTCTGGACTTGTTATTCTGCTCCATTAATCTATTTGTCTATCTATCTTTACGCCAATGCCACACTATCCTAATTACTGTAGTTTTAAAATAAGTCTTGAAATCGGAAAGTTTTAGATTTCCAACTTGTTTCTTTTTTAATTATTTTGGCTACTGTAAGTTCTTTATACTTCCATATGAATTTCAGAATCAACTGGTTAAATTCTGCAAAAAAATCATGCTAATATTTTTATTGTAATTTCATTTTACCTTTAAATCAATGAGGTTACTTGACATCTTAACAATAGTGACTCTTCTGATCACTGAACATGATATAGCCTCCCATTTACTTAATTCTTTAATTTCTATTGTAATATATTGTAGTTTTCAGTGTTCACATCTTTCACATCTTATGTCAAATTTACCCCTATTTCATTTTTTTGCTATACTGATATATTTATAAGATATACTTATTTCAGTTTCCAATTGTTAATTGCTAGTATATAAAAAGTACAAATGATTTTTAAATGTTGATCTTGTATCTTCAATCTTGCTAAACTCATTTATTATTTAAAGTTGTATTTTGGTAGGCCAAGGCTAGGTTGAGTCGTTAGGCATTTGCCTGGAGTGCAGAATTTAACGGAGTGCAAGAAAAGTTAGTAATAAAGATAAACAGTATTTTAATGCAACTCTTTAAAAAATCAAATCTGAAAACAGTAACTTGTAACCTAGCTGCCTGCTTTTGTAAATAAAGTGGTTTTTATTGGTATATTCAGTCAGATTTTCTACATAATCATGTCATCTGTGAATAAAGGTAGTTTTACTTCTTCCTTTGCAATGTGCATATCTTTTATTTGTCTTCTCTTATTTAACAGTACAGGAACTCTAGCACAATGTATACTAGAAATGGCAAAAGCAAATATCATTATTTTATTTCCCTTAGGAAGAAAGCATTCAGTCTTTTACCATTAACTAGGATGTTAGCTCTAGGATTTTTTTAAAATGCATTTTAGAGGGCTAAGAAATTACTCATATTCTTAGTTTGCTGAAATTACTTAAAAGTTAGGAAAGGATTTTTGAATTTCTTCGAATGTTTTTTCCTGTTTGTGTTGTTGTTATTATTTAGTTTGCAACTTATGTGAATTATATTATTTTCAAATGTTAAACCTACCAGAATTCCTGGAATAAACCTCATTTGTTCATGAGGTATTATATTCTTTATATATTGTTGGTTAATATTTGTAAATTTGTTTAGAACTTTTGCATCTACGTTAATGAGGAACACTGGTCCATAGTTTTCTTTTCTTGTCCTGCCTTTATCTGGTTGTGATATCAAAGTGTGGCATTACAGATTTAGTTAGTAAGTATTTCCTCTGTTTTTCTTTTCTGAAAAAGTAGGTGTAGAATTGGCATTATTCTTTCTTAAATGATTGGTAAAACTCACTCATGAAGCCATCTGGGCTTGTAGTTTTCTTCATGGAAATGTTTTAAACCAGTAATTCAATTTCTTTAACGTTATCCATTGCTTCTTGAATACACTTTGAAAATTTGTGTCTTTAAAAGGGATTTGTCCAGTTCACCTAAGTTGATTATCTGCATAAAATTGTTAATAATATTCTGTAATTTTCTGTTTTATATCTGTAAAATCTGCAGTGGTGTTACTTCTCTCATTCCCTATATTTGTAAGTTATGTTTCTTTTCCCTTTTTTTTCCTGATCAGTCTGGCTAAAGTTTTATCAATTTTATTTGTCTTCTTAAAGAATCAGCTTTACGTTCCTTGACATTTTCAATTATTTTTCTGTTATTTATTTCATCAATTTCCTCCTCTAATCTTCATTATGTCCTTTACGTTATTTATTTTGGGTTTAATTTTCTCTTTTTCTAGTTTTTAAAGGTGGAAGTTGTAGTCATTCATTTGAGATCTTTCTTCATTTCTGATACATGTATTTGATACCACAGATTTTCCCTCAAGTAATGCTTGTATGGTATATCACAAATTTTAACATTTTGTATTTTAATTTTCATTCCATTCAAAATAATTTTTAATTTTGCTTGTGATTTCCTCTTTTAACCAAGGGTTATTGAAGTATATTATTTATTTTCTAAATATTTGGAGATTTTCCAAATACATTCCTGTTTTGATTACAAACGTAATTCTGTTGGGGGCAGAGTATATACCTTGGATGATTTAATTTTTTTTTAATTGCTGAGACTTCTTCTATGGCTCAGAATATGGCCTATTGTAGTAAATATTATGCATGTACTTGAAATGACTGTGTATTCTGTTGACTTTGGATGGCGTGTCCAATAAACGTCAATTAGATAAGTTGATAGCATTTTTCAAATCCTCAACAGCCTCATTCCATTGTTTTATTAATTACTGACAGGTAGGTATGGAAATCTCCAATTATAATTTTGAGTTTTCCCATTGCTCCTTGCAGCTCTATCAGTTTTTTATTCAGGTTTCTTGAGCTCTGTTATTAAGTCATAAAACATTTAGGATTGTCATCAACTCTGGATGAATTTTTTTCATCATTATAAGTTGATCTTTTTTTGCCCTTGATAATATTCTTTGCTTTTATAACTACTTTGCTATCAGTATTATGAGATTGTATTTGAATAGAATTACCATTGTATATCTCCTTCCATTGCTTCAATATTCTCCTATTTGTGTCTTCATATTTTAAATTGTTTTTTCTTGTAGGCAGCATACAGTTGAATCTTGCTTTTTTTTAACCAAATATGAAAATCTCTGCCTTTTAATTGAGATGTTTAGACCAATTACAATTAATTTGACTATTGATACAGTTAGGTTTAATTTTACTTTCTTTTGGTGTGAGTACTTTGTTTAATTCTATCTTACACCTTTATTTTTCATGTTTTATCTGTAACTAAGTCACATTACTTTAGTGGTTGTATAGAGCTTAGAGCATATACCTTTAAGTTATCACAGTCTACCTTCAAGGGATATAAAACTTCATAAGGTTTTAGAAGCTTACAGTAGTATACTTCCATTTCTTCCTCACAACTTTTGCACTATTGTTGTCATATATTTTACCTTCATGTATGCTATAAACTCCCCACACTATCTTATAATATGTTTTTGTTTAAACAACCAATTACCTTCTAAAGTGAATAAATAATTTAAAAAATTATTTACCCATGTAGTTACAAATCTTGGTGCTCTTTACTCCTATGTGTAGATCCATATTTCAACCTGGCATCATTTTCCTTCAACATAAACATTTTCTTTTAACATTTCCTGTAGTGAAGATTCCTAGTGATGAATTCTTTCCATCTTTTTTTTATTGAAAAAGTACTTATTTCACTGTATTCTGAAAGATATGTTACTGAATTTTGAAATCTAGGTTAACAGTTTTTGTTTGCTTGTTTTTTAAATCTTTCAGCACTTTAAAGATGACCTCTAACTTGCACTGTTTCTGATGACAAATCAGAGCAGTAACCCTTATGTTAGGTTCCTCTTTATGGAACATGCTTTTTGTCCCTGATTGCTTTGAAGTTTTCCTCTTTATCAATGGTTTAATTAATTTGATTAGGATGTAGTACCTTGGTGTAATTTTATTCATGTTTCTTGTGCTTGGAGTTCATCAAGTTTCTTGTTTATTATTTTTATTTGTTTGCTTTTGTTTTGTTTGCATACTGGGAGGCTTAGAGTTTTAAGAAAAATTGGGAAAGTTTGGTCTGTTATTTCTTCAAATTTCAGGAATTCCAGTACATATTAGGCCACTTGAAGTTTTCCCCAGCTCACGAATGGTATGTTTACTTTCTTCTCTCTCTCTCTCTCAACCTCTGTGTGTATGTGTGTGTGTTTGTGTGTGTGTGTTTCACTTTGGATAGTTTTTATTGCTGTATTTTCAAATTTACTAATTATTTCTTCTTCAGTGCCAATATGCTGATAATAACTTCCAGTGTGTTTTCCATCCTTTTCGTTGTAGTTTTCATGCTTGGAATTTTGATTTAGGTCTTTTATCTATCTTCCATGGCTTAACTTAGCCTTTTGAATATATGGAATAACAGTTTTAATGTACTTGCCTGTTAATTTTAACATCATATCAGTTTTAACTGATCGATTTTTTTTATTGTTTTGGGGCTATTTTCCTATTTCTTTACATACTAGGTAATTTTTAATTGGATGCCAGACATTGAACTTTCTCTTTTTGGTACTAGATATTTTGTATTCCTATAAATATTCTTGAGCTTTTTTATGAGTTGCAGTTAAACTACTTGGACATATTTTTATCCTTTCAGGTCTGGTCTTTAAGGTTTGTTGGGCATAACCAAATTAGTGCTTGGCCTATGGCTAATTGTGAATCATTTTGGATTTATTTTGATTTTTGTACATTAGACAGATCTTTTTAAAAAGAAATAATAAAGTAATGCCACTAGATAATTGTCCTGGATTTTAGCAAAAAAGCGAGGCTGGGAAATATCTATGTCCTCTGGAATAAACAAACAATGTTACAAAATCATTACTTAAGCTGCGGTGTAAAAAAGAGAAGAGCTTCCTGGAGGATATACTAAGCTTCCCTTCAATACCTGATCCAGCAGTTTTCTAATTTACTTAAAATAAATCAGCATGGGAATATGTAGACATTTACAGAAACAGGGACATTATAAGCTTAAATAATTCCAGATGGAACAAAGAAGGAATGCCTCCAGTTACAGAGACTCTTACGTTTCTGTTGGTGAATACCCTTTTTGGGATACGAGGAGAGAAGAGCTAAGGTGCTGTTTGTGCTTTGTAAGCTCTGTGATCAGAAAGCAAAAGTAATGAACTTACACTGATCATTGCTTCCTGACAATACATTTATTGTAGTTCCATTTGTTACAAATTTATCTGAACAGACTGAATGGGTAACACAATCCCCTATTTCTAATTAGCTGGACTTAATTATACATACTTCAAAGAAAAGGAAGACCACTTCTGCTGAGCCGGACTTTGTGGCACCTGTAAGAAGATTGTGCAGGAGTAATGGGGTGACGAATGTCCACTGAATAAGTAGGGAGCATCCTCCTACTTGGAGGATACCTAGATCTGACTCAGTCCCTCGAATTCCCTATTTTCAAATACAGAACTTAAAACGAGGCCAGGTAACAATTCAAACCAAGGTCCACATTGAGTCACTGGCATTGTTTTCTATAGACACCTACATCCCTGCAAAGCAAAAAGAGCTGAGCTATAAAGTGTTCTTCACTGGAACTAATGACAAGATAATGATTGACTGATGACAGAACTTTCTTTGTCAAATGAAAAGATTTGTTTTGTTTTGTTTTTTCTTTTGACAGTCTGCAGCTGAGAAAGCTCAATCTAATTGGCCCATCTGAGTGGGTTGACAAGGGAGGATTGTAATATGTATGTTCTTAATTTCTCAGGTTCTTTATGGTCAAATAGAACACCTCTTCATGGTGTAATGGAAAGATTTCCAGTCCCAAAGCATTTACTTACTAACTGTGTCATCTGGACAGTTAATGCAGTGTCTCTAAATGTCAGTTCCCTCATCTGTAAAATGGGGAAAATCTCTGTTTCACAGATACATAAAACCCTTAGCACATATAAACAGCTCCCAGTAAATAGTTCCGGTATAGGAGTTTTATAAATATTTAATGATATATGCCAAAGTTCATGAGTGACATTGATGGTATATATAGTGGAATCAATTGAGGAACTTTATAAAAAATATAAACACACTCACATACACATATACATATCTATACACATACATACACACACACAGATCTATATTCACTGTATCCATGCCAGAATTCTAAACTGATTCAACTAGTATAGGGCCTAACCATAAATATCATTTTTGAAGCTCTCTAGGAGATTCTAATATGCAACCAGAATTGAGAAACACTGGACACAGGTTCTTAATGTGAGGTCCTTAGAACCCCTGATAGAAAACAGAAAATTCATGAACTTGGATGGAAAAAAAAATTAGGTCTTTATTTTCACTAGTCTCTCACTGAAATTTAGCACTTCCTCCATCATGAAGCAACAAGCCAGCGTGCTTTGCACCAACAGAAACCAGAGAAAATCACATAGAGATGTAGAGTTGCTGCAGCTATCTCAGGGTATCAGTTGGAGTCACCATTATATCAAGACAGCAGTAGGTAGTAGATCTGCTATTAGATTGTATTTTTAGTGCCTTACTAAAGAGTAACATATTTTACTACATCATATTTTTTAAAATATTTCAAGAATTTTATTTTAATATAACGGGAATCCTTTATTACCTTATGAATTTTGTTTTATGCATTGAAAAACAGTATTCTAAAAGAGGCTTTTAGGCTTCACCAGGGTGCTTATGGAGGCCATGGCACACACACAAGGTTAAGAACTCTGTATTTAGAGGCTACTGGTCAGGAAAGCATCTTCAGAATGCTGACGGAGAGCAACTTCTTTGGAGTCATTTTGAACATAATGTGTGCAATGCCGATCTCTCAGTAATAAACTGAGAATGGGTTTCAGTAGAAATGAGGTGTCTTATAATAGAAGTATATTTACATACCAATTGTTCTTCCCTTATTAATTTCTCTAACAAAGCCATCATTCCCTTTTCTATCTTCACCAGCTGATTCACTGATGAATCCCTATCTTTTGCCTAACTCTCACTTTAGCTGCCACAAATGATAGAAAATGCCAGTCTTTGCTTGCTAATTCAGTGCATTCAGACAAAACGCAGCATGTATTTCTTGCTAAAAATTTTTTGCAAGCCTAAAGTATATGATGTCTAAGGTTTTTGCAGTGAGAATTAAAGGATTCACTTAAAATTGATTTCTGTAAGCCCTAATTACACAATACATTTCATAATAAGCATTGCAAAATCTCAGCTTAGGAAAGAAAAGAAAAAAACTCTTAGTAATAAATTGTCACTACAATGATCAGTGTGCCAAGTTTAATTCACAGGTAAATAAAAGGAAACTTTGAAAGCCAAGCAGAAATCTGGTATAAGTGTAGGCTTTGGTATAATTCTGTGACAGTTAAGAAACAAGCCCTTACAATATATTTCAGGGGGGTCTTAATGTCTTTATATTCAACATGTTCTTCCAGCTGTCTCCTCTAGTTCATGGTCAACTGGTGCCTACTTTCTCTGGAAAGAAAGATACTGGCTGCTGATGTTAGCTGAACTATATGCCCCCCCCCCCCCCCCCCCCCCGCCGCACAATTCCTTTTTCAGAAAAGTTAGCCCTTGTTTAGAAGCTGCCGTAATAGGTTGAATTATCTGATCCCTGTCATTAAAGGTGGCAGCCACGCGCTCGAGAATGATGTGGGAAAACTCCAGTGAGAGTGATAATTAAACGTGGAAAATGAAGGGTCACCTTCGTTCATTCAGCTCATTGGGTTTGGCATCAGAGTAATTCCAAAACAGTGGGGGACATTCTGCTCTCAGCATGGCAATATCTAGGTGCACACATACTATTTCTATGGGTTCAAATGGGAATGCCATTTTAATTGTATTTAAAATGTTATCTTTGATATGGGGAGTAAAAATGTTAGAAATTAATTCTAAGAATACAGAAAAAGAATAATGAATATAATCTAAATGGTGAAAGAATTAGAAACAAGAAAAGCTGCATTGTTTTCTCAGAAGAAAAAGTGTTATAGGAGAAGAAAATTATTTCCAGGGAAATTGAAAAGAACATTTAAATGTGTTCAAGTCTTTCTGCTTGACTGTAGGATCACAAAGCAAGGGTTTTGTCTCAACTTTCTTGTCTACTTACTGTCATTTCTTGGAGGCCATTATTATAACATCTTACTCCTCCTCAAGAGAGGGTAGAAAGTATCAGGTGAGCTTAAGACAAGTTATTGGTAGGTGTTATTTTCCAGAAAAAGGGATTTTTTTCAGATACATTGGCTCATCTAAATACTATTGAAAGAATATTTCATACTGTTCTTATTTTGCATTAATATAAGTAACACTGAGCCTTTAAGGGACTGAAATGATATTGCAATATAAGCAGGTGCACTAGTGAACACTATTACTAGACAGGAGCATGGATGCTAAAATCAAATTTCAAGTTCAAATTCTGGCTTCACCATATAATAGCTGTGAACCTTGGGCATGCATGCTACTTAACTCTGTGTGCCTCAGTTCCTCATCTGTGAAATGGGGAAAATAATACTACCTATCTTATAAAGTTGTTGAAAAATTAAATGAGTGTTAAAATACATAAAGCATTTATAACCATACCTAGCACAGAGTGAATACTATGTAAGTGCTCACACTTATTACCATTTATTATTATTTTATTGCATGTTCAGTACCTAGCATAGTATTACTTAACACTGTAGATTGTTTAAAAATATATTAATAATTATTTCTATGGTTGACCACTTTTTGTCCTTGTCATTCTGAGAAAAGCTTCCCAAAACATGTGGATTCTTTTAAACACAAATAGTCCAACAAAATTGTTACTAGAGTTGATTATATAATGTGCAAACAGATAATTGCAACATCGAGCTCAGGAAGTGAAAAATTCCTGAGCAGAAGCTATAGATTTCAGATGGCCTTTATAGTTCCCTTCACATCTGAAGGGTTGAATTGAGGAAGATAAATTGTATCTTCTGTGATTATATTTTGTTTCAAGATAAGAGAGAATTTTGAAACAATTAGAGCCTTCTAAAACAGAAAAAGAAACTTGATGAGTTAGGTGATAGTGTGATAGCTAAAATTCCTTCGTAAAATTTCCTGATTTATCAGTTTGTGGGCAAACATCCACAAATTTCATTAGATTTTAAAATATTTATTATTAGAATACTTGAAGTGTTCTCATTTGTCTTTGAAATATTTTCTACAATGCAAACATACATCGCCCCAAACTTCAACCTCAATTCACCACCAGCTCAGTGAGAGAGAGAGAAATGTGTGTGTGTTCATGTGTGTGTATGGTGAAGGGGGCTGGGGGGAGGAGGAGGAGAATGAATGAATGACATTAAAGACAACACTAACCAATTATTGAAGAGAAAATACTATCTGTGGACTAAAAAAATATAGGCAATATATAAAATCCAGAAAAAAATGAAATATCATACATAAGCCTGATATTACTGTAATATTTGTGTATAGTACTTTAGAAGAAAAAAACATTTTATAAAGGCTAGTTGACTCATTCAGAATAAAGGTGTTTGGTGCGTTATTTCCCACTGAAAAAATCTAAACTATACAAGAAATTCTGCTTCTGCCTCAGCTTTATATTTAAAATGATTTACAGTCTGCAATTTCTTCCTAAGGTCATCACCTTCATAAATACTAGCCACATACAGTGAAAACCAACTCAATACAATGAGTATTTCATTTCTCTTCCTCCTGCTTATGTAGATACTTCTTCCATCTACATGGCACCCATTTATAATAAAGCCTCATATTGTGCAGATTTTTATGAGTTCTTGAGCATTTCTTTCTTTTTCATCTTTCTATGCATCAGCAAAGCAACTGGCAGATTCTTTAATAAAATATATTATACACATTAATATTTATAAGCCTATGAATTGGATGTTTAAATAAACATTCACCAACTTATGCCAATTCTTTTGTTTTAGACGTTAAATCACACTTACATTGTCTGGAAAGTCAGCTTTTAGTTCAGTGACACTTTGACACCAATATGCAGCTGTTTTTTCACTGATGAGCTCAATATTCAGGAAGGAGCTTTGTCCAGGGCCATACATGGGGCCGGAGGTGGTCCCCCGGATGATTCTGGGTGAAACATTTGTCACTATGTCCTGTTGAAAGAATAAAGATATTGGGTCTCCTTTCTACAAAGGAAAAACTGTTATCTTCATTCTATGCTCATTTCCATATGACAGTATTCTACTAAGTCCTGCCTCACATTTTTAATATATTTTAAATTACAGTTGAACATAAACTACTTTCAAATGAAAAAGTAAAATAAAATATTTGTTATCTTTACTTAAATTACTTCGTATAATTGTAAGGTTAGCATAGTGGAAAAATATGTAAATTCATTTACACTGGTTTTGGGCATACACACTTTAATTTGTCTGCAATTAAATAATAAATAAAAATGCGAGGGCTTCCCTGGTGGCGCAGTGGTTGAGAGTCCGCCTGCCGATGCAGGGGACACGGGTTCGTGCCCCGATCCGGGAAGATCCCACATGCTGCGGAGCGGCTAGGCCTGTGAGCCATGGCTGCTGAGCCTGCATGTCCGGAGCCTGTGCTCCGCAATGGGAGAGGCCACAACAGTGAGAGGCCCAGGTACCGCAAAAAAAAAAAAAAAAAAAAAAATGCGATAAGTAAAATGTAAGAAAATCATTTCAGTCTATTTAATCTAAGCATCTCCAATGAGATTTTAACTCAAATAAGAGTTAATGTTTGTAAAGAAAAAGATTTTTTTTCTAAAAAGTAATTTCAATATAAATCAGCTAAGGAGTACATATTAGCATTATTGGCTCATCAAACTTTAACACAGATTCTAACAAACTAACTAGGTTGACTTACCTATATGATTCTAACCATAAATTCACATTCAATGAGAACTAATTTTTCCTAAGACTGAAATGAGGATATCAATAACTTCCTGATAACTATAAACAGTAAACAGTCAAATTAACTTGCTTGTTAAGTGTAATTAACGATCCATACTGCTTCTAAAGCTGTATTAACAAAGAAGAGTAACATTCTTACATTGCTAAAAACTAAAAAGAAACAGACAAAAAAAATGTTTCTTTAGCCAGCTTCCAATTAAAATTAATTTTGAGTAAAGGTCATTTAGTTAAGGAGCTATCAGAATTATTCCTTTAAGTACCCCTCCTCACCATCTTGTCACTTTTAGTGAGATAACATGAACCCCCATTAGTATATAGCAATTAAGGTCAATTTACATATTTTAATTAAGAACCACCCCATATAAAACAATTAGCGTAATAGGCATACTAACTGGATTTCATAACATTTGGACGTTTTTCCAACTAGATAGACAGGAAACCTTAATTAGCATTAATTAGTGCTGATCTGCATATGTTTGATAAGGCATACCCTTGCCACAAAAGATTATTTATTCCTGAATCTGCCAAATGCTACAGTTGCAGAGGATAAAAGGACTTTTCTTCACATTGCATGTTAATTTCTGGCAATTTACATTCACTTTTACATACGAATTAGTATATTATAAAATAAATGTTATAAATGTTACAATAAGCCACCTTAAATATGTACATTTTTACTTATAGGAATCCTGCCAGTTAATGTTTTACTAATTAAGCCATTCTAATTTTATTGTAATCATAGGAATACCACCAGCCTTACTTTGATTTGCTATTGTGAAACCATGTTACACGATCTTAATGGGTAAAATGACAAGTAGAGTCACCCCAGGAAGCTCAAGCCTAGTGGGTCCAATTTCTATCTTGGCAAATGCTTAAATGTGTGCTCTGTGTACCTGCTGGTGGCTTCTGTGCAGCTCAGCCAGGTAGGTACTCTCATGCTGTCACGGTCTGAGAAAACAATTCTAGAAATGTTTCATTCAAATTAGGCTGATTTTCTCTTAGGTTTCAATTTTCAAGAGACATACATTTAAGCCTTGAGTTCCTCCTTTCCTCTGCTATCCCCTCTACTCTAAATTTTCTTCACCTAGATAAGTCCAGTCTAGGTCACAGTCTGTGCTCTGCACAGGAGAATTGGACCAAGGAGGTGAAGAGAGTCCATATTCAGTTTACCAAGTCATGCGCCCTGGCAATGGGTAGTTCCACAAATGAAAAGGCACCTGTTTTAAATGACCATTTTGTAATTTATTGACTTGTGTTGAGGAGGAAGAAAACTTTCCCCCACCCTTCTAGGTTCTTCAGGCTGGTCTAAGAACTAAATTGACATGAGATAAACAGGAGAAATGGAATTTAACTTCATATGTACAGGAATCCTACATACATGAGAGGGTCAGAGTCCCCACATACATGAGAGGTTCAGAGACAGAAAGGTTAAATGAAGTATAAATGCCATCCTGAGCTAAGGAAAGAGATAGGGATCTGGGGCTTCCAAGAACAGAAAGGTCATTATAGGACAATAAGAAGAAGAGTAGATGTTTGGTAACTAGATGTTTGCCCTGTTGAATAGATGGAGACACTTAGGTAAATAACTCTTTTCTGGGAAAAATCCCAAATTTAAATTCTTCTAGGTACTTAAAGGAGGGGCAGTAGTTTCTCTTGAACCTGCAGGATCTTGACTGCCTTTATCTCAAAGTAACCTTCATGCCAAAGTGACACATTTTGGGGATGCTAATTCTGAACCCCTACGATTGGAAGTGGCACTTCCTGCTTATTCAACAAAACTGACTCGTGTGTTAGACTCCCTGCTCCTGCCCATTCTTCAGGTCTTAGCTTAGACTTCAGTCTATTTAGGAATCTTTTCTGATCTCTCCAGCACCATCAAGTCTTAAGCTGCTCTGACTCACACCATCATAACAATAACAATGGTACCAAGAGTACCATTCCTGGGGCTTCCCTGGTGGCGCAGTGGTTGAGAGTCCGCCTGCCGATGCAGGGGACACAGGTTCGTGCCCCGGTCCGGGAAGATCCCACATGCCACAGAGCAGCTGGCCCCGTGAGCCATGGCCGCTGAGCCTGCGTGTCCGGAGCCTGTGTTCCGCAACGGGAGAGGCCACAACAGTGAGAGGCCTGAGTACCGCAAAAAAAAAAAGAGTACCATTCCCCATTTGGTACTCTTTACACTCTGTATCGTTGATTGTCTATATTCTTGTCAGTACTTTTCAGTAGAGTGTAAACTTTTGAAGAGGAGGAACTATATCTTGTTTACTATTACATGTCCATCTTCTAGCCTCGCCTTTAGTAAGTGCTCATATAATGCATTTTTCTTTCTTTCTTTTTTTTTCAATTGAAGTACAGTTGATTTACAATGTTGTGTTAGTTTTGGGTGTAGAGCTAAGTGATTCAGATATATACATATACATATATATATATATATATACATATACATATATACATATATATACACACATATACATATATATGTATATATACTTTTCCAGATTCTTTTCCATCATAGGTTATTGCAAGATACTGAATATACTTCCCTGGGCTATACAGTAGGTCCTTGTTGTTTCAAATAATGTTTATGAAGGAACCTAAACTAGAACCCTAGGCACTAGAATAGGTCTTGTCCTGAGGCAGGAACTATAAGGTATTTGTTGCTGGCCTCATTCTGTTGCTGAACAAACAAATGAGTTTGGGCTTATAGTCAAACTTTAGGAACTCGTTCTTTGCTTAAATCCTTTCCTACCAGACCATTCACTTGCTTCCCCTGATCCCTCAGGGACACCTTCTTTGAATACAGTCCCCCACCCCACACTATGGCTAGATCCCGATACCAGCATGCAGTGATGCAGATTGCCCATTACTCCACTTCTCCCCATCCTAGCCTACTGTAGATCTTTGATGACAGAAAGCATATTTGAACTTGATCACCCTGTAGCTTCTAAGACCTTTCTGACTGTTGACCTTAGGCTGCTGGATTTATCTGATCTCTAGGATCCAAATAGAATGGCCCCATTCAGATATAAACCAACTCTTATGCTTTTCCAGTTCAAGTGGATAAGAATTCCTAACCTGGTCGATGGCCACCTAGAGGACTTCTTGGGTTAAGAGATTTCTTAGGTTAAAGTCCTGATAAGATGATTTCTTCCTATCAGGACCTTAACCAACTATAGTTGCCTCTTATATCTGTGCCCTAGGCTGTGCCCATATCTTCATAGAATGTGTAGATATCTTTTTAATATCATAAAATAAAAAAGATGAGTGGAAGAATCACAGCTATACTAAATAAGGAAAATCTCAATAGTCCAGGAATTTTAAGCCATATGCTATTTTACAGTATTCCTCCTAATAACAATTCGGCCAAGAACTCACAACAGCCAAAAGGGTCAATAAGATGACAACATTTAATTGGAGGACAGTCAAGTCAATGCTTCTTTCTTCAAATGTTTCCCCTCAGTGATACCTTAAAACCTCAAATTCTTCCACTAGAGATTTTGTGTACTGTGAGTTAAATTTATTGTTAATGTTGGGATTGTTTTATTTCCTCTTCTATAATCCAATGTTAAACTGTAAATATACTTTGGGAGGATTATCAATGATTTCTTTAACCAAGATCCAACAGGAAGTATAAGGCAAATCAAAGGGAAGTTTTATCTACTGTATGACAGGGATTGTTTACTCATTTATGTTGATTTATGACAGGTAGCGCCTCTCTATACAGGTCAGTTTTCTCTCTCCTTAAGCAAAGAAAAAGATTCTTAATAATGGCCCAGATTACAGCCACCTATTGTGTATAACTTGTCAACTATCCATGAGTAAATTGTTACCATCGCAGCAATTAAAAAGTTCAGCATATTCCAAATTCAACTAAAGTGCCAAAATTCCAATATGGTCATCCGGTGATAAATCAATAATATAAATTTTATTCTAGGTTTTGTTTCCCAAATTCAGTCATATTTACCACTACTTTGTCAAAAACCTTCTCCACTGACTTGAGACTTAGACTTTTTAAATTAAGTGAAAGATGAATGAAAACTTGGATATAACAAATTATCCTTGGTTATCTGATTAAAGTTAGAGCTTCAATAATTGGGCAATAACTTACTAAAGCATTTGACCTGGGAATACTAGAATCTGAGTATGATTTTACAAGATGATATTTTGCTTTAATATTTAACAGCTAAATCATATTAGCATTGCTTTAGGGAGTTAATGTAACAAAATAAACATATTCAAGAATAGTTAGAACAGATAAGAGTTTATTCTCTATAACAAAGAAGATGAATCACCATAGTTCTAGTGTTCAGTACATTAGCAATATTCAGACATTTTAAAAAATTGATGTTTATTTATAAGAAATCATTAGGTGATATCACTGCTTCATGTGATTCTGTAATTACCATTATAAAATGGAGTGCTAGTGACCTCTTAACATTTGAAGTGATGATAGTGATTTTTCAGCACTAGTAAAGAGACTGAAATGGTAAATAGGCTGATTATATTTGTTTGTTTAAGTTCATTTACTTGACCTCTCTTATCCTAAAAAAAAAAAAACCATGCTGTTTCCATGGTTACTGCTGGAGTAAGATAGTCACAATGGGCTCAATGAATAGGAAAAGGAAACTTTGCAGAGATGACTTGGTAAGAAACTAGGAAAAGAATTGGGGTCTAAAAATGGTAGCTGAAAATGAAAAATAAAATTTGCACAGTGAACCACAGCTACTATACTACAACAGATGAATTTTAAAAATATGTTGTTGAGTGAAAAAGAGCAAGATGTAAAAAAATAAAGAATATGATACCTAAAACATATTTCTGTGATGAAATTAAAAATAAGTAAGAGAATAATTTAAAACAATTACTTTTGTTACTTTTTGGAGTAGATAGATGCTGGGGGAGAAACTGGAGATGAGGGGCAACAAAGGCTTTCTAAAAGTATTAGTGATATGCAGTTTCAAAGAACCTTTATTCCTGAACTGTAGAAACACATGGTAGAATGAGAAATCTGTTTAACGAGCTTTGTGCTAGCATAGTGAATACTATTATAAGCTATCGCTAAAGGTTTGTTGGTTTACCTGAAAACCTGTAACTTAAATCTTAGGGATATTTGTTCCTTTTTAATTTCCAAGATTCTGCTGTGAATTGGTTGTTTTTTATCCAAAATTCTTTTAATTATTTGGTTTTAATAACTAGAATTTCAAAAATGTAATGCACTGCAGGAAAGATCGTCCTCTAAAATATATCATATTCTATATAAGTGGGATTTAAGTATTCATTATTCCATAAAAGAGTAGACTCACTTTACAGATAAATCTAACAACAAATATCCTGTTACATAATATGATTCCATCATTATAAATCTGGCATACTGTTACCCTGGTAATAGCAAAAAGTAAAATAAAATTCAACAGTGGCCCAGTTTCTAGTGCAACTCCACTGTTATGAAAGAACCCTCTAACATTTTATTTTCTTCATGAACTAAGTATATTAATATTTGATTACTCCATAAAATAAATTTTATAAGGGTCAGAATAATTTCCACTTGGTTGTTTTGGAGGGGTGACATGGGTAGGATGAGAATCTTTTCTTAATACATCAATTTTCCATCTTAGTATCTTATACAATGATAGTGCTCAAAAACCTAAATTAGGGCTTCCCTGGTGGCGCAGTGGTTGAGAGTCTGCCTGCCGATGCAGGGGACACGGGTCCGTGCCCTGGTCCAGGAGGATCCCACATGCCGCGGAGCGGCTGGGCCCGTGAGCCATGGCTGCTGAGCCTATGCGTCCAGAGCCTGTGCTCCGCAACGGGAAAGGCCACAACAGTGAAAGGCCCGCATACCGCAAAAAAAAACAAAAAAACAAAACCTAAATTAGTGACAAAATTTACCCATTTGTCATCAGGAACTTTAAAGCTGTCTATCCACATGGAAATCACAGTAAATAAGATTACCAACGTTATCCTACAAATACAAAATAATTTATCAGAGAAACAGTGGTGTTGAAAATGCAGAAACAATAGTAATTTAGATTTGTATAGCACAGATCTTCCACATAGATCATGTATTTGATCTTCACAACTCTGTCATCATGCAGTTAATGCTACAACCAGGTCTTAGAGAAATTAAAGTGACTTGTCCACTGTTGCACAGCTCTAGTGAGCATTAGAGACGAGACTAGAATCTAGATGTATTTATGTGATATGAGTAATAAAATTATTAGTGATTTAACATTTGATGTATATGATAATAATTAGTACTAATTTTAGTTGCAAGAAAAATAAATCAACTTGAACAACTTAACTTTTAAAAGTGGGATGTGGCATATGAGCTTTAAGGAAAAGAAATGTATTACATAATGCCAGAATGTTAGGAATGTTTCTCTGTCTCTTTTCTCTGCTTCTATTTGCATATCTCTTCATTCTTTTCTCTTTCTACAGAGGGCTTCCTCTGTCTCAGTTCTTATGATAGAACACAGGCCTGTTGACAGGTCCCAAGTTACAAGATGTATAGTGTCTCCCCAAAACCTGTAATCTCTCACGCCCACCAACCCCTGTGGCAGAGACTCTGACATGCTTACTTGGGTTTGATAGTCACTGTTTGTCTAATTAACTGTATCTAGCAGGGTAGAATTAAGCAGGATTCACACAGATGCTCATGTAAACAAAGATGTAGTAACTGAGAGCTGAACAAGTAGTCTTTTTAAACAAGTCTTCTACCTAGGACTAGTCTATGCAGGTTCACCTTAGAAAGAAGAAATTACGATATGGGCATTCATAAAGTGTCATTAACTTGGAAAATGGCTGCAAAAAGACAAAATTATTATCATTTAGTGAAATTAAACTTTCCATAGTCTTGAATCAACCTTGATAATCCATTTCTTATTCCTGTGGCCCCAAACTTTGCAAGATCAAAGTCCTAAGAACCCTTTGAAACCTTCTCATGTTTTAGAACACATTGGGAATTCTGTATTTCCAGTGTGCTGGTGTGCTGACGACTGTCAACACAAATGGCCTGGGGTGCACTTAATCTCAATCTTGGGCTGGACAGAACCGACCAATGGCTACCCTATGTAAGAAAGGGAAGACAGTGGAGGGAGCAAGAGGAAAATCAAACAAACAACAGCCCATTGTGCAGTAGAATAATTAGGGAAACGATTTAGAACCTGATTAGGCTTAAAAAGGAAATGATGAACAGAAACTAAATAGACTGAATGTCTATGTCAAGGAAGGAATTTTACTCACATGCTCTTAGTGCACACCTGGGGCCAACTGTCTTCCTCCTCCTGGATAGTGTCAGACATCTAGAAGATATGGTTTCTCACAATGCACAAATATGGAGATTTAATTTTTGAATTTTACTCGTGTCTGACTGGTAAAATTCTGGGTCACAGATTTGTAGCCTTTTGTCTTTCCTCTTCCCCCTTTTCAAGGAGTTTATAACTTTGCACACAGGACACTAAAAAGTAATTTGATTTGCTCTTTGACTTTTTCATCTATCAAAATGGCTTCACTATATCACAGAGAGGTTGTAGGATATTACATGACATAATAGAGCACATGGCTGACATGTGATATTTGATAAATATTTATTCATTCATCAATTCACCAACTTTAGAGACAAAGTAGAAGTGAAAGTTCAGGCAACTGTGCATGGGCTGAAGCTGGGAACTCGACAGGAAATTAGGATGGGAAGATTGCATAGAGTTAGGTCAAATTAGAGAGTCTTGAATGACTGTTTTAAAGAGTTCAAACTTCTTTCTGCAGGCTTTGAGAATCCATTGTGTTCTGTCTCTTATTCAAGTTATTAATACCAATAGCTCACAGCAGCTGTGCATTCACAGAGATAAGTCTTACAAGAAACAGATGAAGAGCTTTTTCAGTGCTGATATCAGATGGATTAGAACGTGATTAATCAGCAGACAGACTGATTAAATTATTGGGTTCACTGTTCAGATAAGAGGTTTTGGATATACTCTGCCAAACTGTAATTAACTTAGAAATTTCTGCTGGCCTGCTCATAAGATGATCATGTGATATGCTTTGAGGAAATCTTTTAGGGCCCAAAACAGCAGCTGTGAAGGTATAAGCATGAGTCAGTTCTAATAATTATTAAACATCTTCAAGTATCAGGGGAGGATTTTCATTGAAAATGATAAATGTTAAAAAAAAAAAACTTTACTTTTTATAAAACTTGTATAAATGCTGTGGTCTTACTTGAGAAGCCACTGTAAATGAAATGGCTATTATTTAGGGAAGGGGACATCTAAAAGAATCAGACAGGAATTCTCCATCTTTGCATTATGATTAATAAGATATTGAGAGAAAGCCCTCACAATATAGTTCATTTAAAAATACCTGACAGGATATGAAAAAGCAAAAGCAAAAGATGCACAACTGTACCTGTGTCAAAATAAGGAAATTTCTCAGAGATCAGAAATGACAACCAAGCAGAGATCCACAAGGCAAACCAGTTGTAGAGTGATATTTACCCTCAAGGTTTCTGCCAGTCCCAGGTGGCCTACAGCCTGAGTTCTAATGGCTTAGAAACATCTGAGAGAGCCACATAGTCAGGGCACAAGCACGGTGGTCGTGTGACAAGAAGCCTCCAAAAAGTTATGCTCTCATTTTCTGAGCTAAAGAACAGCTACATAGTAATGATGTGTATGTGTCCATTTGAGCCTAAATACTGGATGAGAAAAAAAAAAATCTCTCTCCTAAGACTACAAACTTGTGCGGGTCCCAAAACCACAAGTTGAAAATTTGGTTTAAAAATGGCTCTTGGGGCTTCCCTGGTGGCGCAGTGGTTGAGAGTCCGCCTGCCGATGCAGGGGACACAGGATCGTGTCCCCGTCCGGGACGATTCCACATGCCGCGGAGCGGCTGGGCCCGTGAGCCACGGCCACTGAGCCTGCGCATCCGGAGCCTGTGCTCCGCAACGGGAGAGGCCACAACAGTGAGAGGCCCAAGTACCGGAAAAAAAAAAAAAAGGCTCTTGGCCATAGTGTCTTCAGATAATTAATAGAAGCAGTGTCAAAATCTCTCTGGAGGAAATTTTACCCCAGGGATGTGAGTTCACAATAGATTTCTACTAATCAAATGAGGGGAAAAAAGGCATCATAAATGAAAGTCAGTAGGAAGAAAAAGCTATAAAATCAAATCTACAAAACAAAGCAAAATAAAAATCCCCCACAGATACTGAGATTTTCAAATATGGAGTGTAAAAGTTTAGTACGTTTGAAAAATAAAAGAGAGGCTTGAATGTATAATCAAAGAATAAGAAATTCAAAACTTACCATAAAAATTTTAAATATAAAAAAAAGAATTTCTAGAAAAAAAAAGTAATAATTGGGAAAAAAAAGAATCTTAATAGTTGGGGGTAAATAAGAGATTAGACATAGATGAAGAGAAGTAGTCAATCTGATGATATATCTGGGAAAATTACCTGAAAGGTAGCACAGACAAATGAGATGGAGGTAAAGAGACATGAAACACAGATTGAGAATTAAAGGAGAAACCTAACTGGAGTTCACAAGAAGATAATGGGGACAATCAGAAGAGAAAATATTTCAATATATATTGTCAGAGATTTAATAGAATTAATGAAAGATGTCAGTCTTCAGATCCAGGGACACCAAAAAACTCAAGGAAAACACATCAGATCAATGGAAAACAATAGAGAGCCCAGAAATAAACCCACACCTACATGGTCAATTAATCTACAACAAAGAAGGCAAGAATATACAATGGGGAAAAGACAGTCCCTTCAATAAATGATGTTGGGAAAGCTGGACAACTACATGCAAAATAGTGACACTAGACTTATTATCTTATACCATACAAAAAATAGACTCAAAATGGATTAAAGACTTAAATAAGATCTGAAACCATTAAACTTCTAGAAGAAAACATACGCAGTAAGCTCTTTGACACTGGTCTTAGCAATATTTTTCTGGATCTGTCTCCTCAGGGAAGGGCAACAAAAGTAAAAATAAACAAATGGGACTACATCAAACTAAAAAGTTTTGCACAGTGAAAGAAACCATCAAGAAAACAAAAAGCAGTCTACTGAATGGGAGAAGACATTTGCAAATGGCCCATCCAATAAGAGATTAATATCCAAAATACATAAAGAACTCATACAATTCAATTACAAAAAACAAACCTGATTAAAAAACGGGCAGAGGATTTGAATAGACACTTTCCAAAGAAGGTGTATGGATGGCCAACAGACACATGAAAAGATGCTCAACATCACTAATCATCAGAGAAATGCGAATCAAAACCACAATGGCATATCACCCCATACCTGTCAGAATGACTATTATCAAAAAGACAATAATAACAAGCATTGTTGAAGATGTGAAGAAAAGGGAACGCTCATGCACTGTTGGTGGGAATGTAGATTGGTACAACCACAAAACAATATATAAGTTCCTCATAAAATTAAAAATAGAACTATCATATGACCCAGCAATTTCTGGATATTTAACCAAAGAAAACAAAAACACTAATTCAAAAAGATATATGTAGCCCACTGTTCACTGCAGCTTTATTTGCAATAGCAAAGTTATGGAAGCAACCTAAGTATCCACTGATGGAGGAATAGATAAAGAAGACATGACATGTATACACAATGAAATATTACTCAGCCATAAAAAAGAATGAGTTTGCCATTTGCAACAAGATGGATGCACCTAGAGGGCATTATACTAAGTGAAATGTCATACAGAGAAAGAGAAATACTGCATGATTTCACTTACTTGTCAAATCTAAAAAACAACAAACAACACAAAAGAAACAGACTCACAGATACAGAGAATAGACTGGTGGTTGCCAGAGGCAAGCGGTATAGGGAGATGGGCAAAATAGGGGAAGGGGATTAAGAGGTACAAATTTTCAGTCATAAAATAGATAAGACACAGATATGTAATGTACAGCGTAGGGGATACAGTCAATAATATAACTTTGTATGGTGACATATGGTAACTAGATTTATCACGATGATCATTCCATAATGTATAAAAATATTGAATCAGTACATGGTACACCTGTAACTAATATAATATTGTAAGTCAATTTTACTTCATAAATAAATAAATAAAATTAGTACCTTGTAGTAAATAAAGCACTAAAAGCAAAGAGAAGACTTAAAAAGGAACCAAAGTTAAAAAGACTACCTACAAGGAAAAGCAGATTGATAGTGAACTTCTTGACAGTGCCAGTGGAAGTCAAAAGAGAGTAATCTATTTTCTATAAAGAAGAAATATTGACTGAGAATAACTGTATACCTTCAAAATTATAACTCAAAAATGAGGATAGGGACTTCCCTGGTGGCACAGTGGTTAAGAATCCGCCTGTCAATGCAGGGGACACGGTTCGATCCCTGTTCGGGAAGATCCCACATGCCGTGGAGCAACTAAGCCCATGCATCACAACTACTGAGCCTGCGCTCTAGAGCCCATGAGCCACAACTACTGAGCCCGTGCACCACAACTGCTGAAGACCATGTGCCCTAGAGCCCATGTGCCACAACTACTGAGCTCATGTGCCACAACTACTGAAGCCCACACACTCTAGGGCCCACGTGCCACAACTACTGTGCCCGCATGCTGCAACTACTGAAGCCTGCGTGCCTAGAGCCCGTGATCTGCAACAAGAGAAGCCACCACAATGAGGATCCCAAATTAAAAATAAATCAATAAATAAATAAAACATAAAAAAAAGAATGAGGATAAAATAAAGACATTTTCAAATAAAAGGAATGATGAGCAAATAGTATATGGCAGTGACAATGAATGAACTAATGCTAATTCAACTAAAATAAATGCGAAAAACAGAAGATTAAACAATAAGTGAAAAGCATAACAATATAAACTGTGTGGTCATACTTATATAAAGTATTAAAACAGGCAAAACTAAATATACTATTTAGGGATTCATATGTGGCAAAACACAAACAAAAGTAAGAAAGTGATTATTCCAAAATCTAAGTTACTACCTCTAGAGGAAAGAGAAAGGAATGCAACTGAGGAGGGGTGCATAGAGTCAAAGGTACAGAAATGTCTTATATTCTACATCTTAACTTGTGAAATGAGAAATAATAAACTCATTTTATTATTACTTAAACTATATATCTAAATTACACATACTTTTTTGGTATGCATGCTATGTTTCATGGTTTTAAAAAAAGTAAAACAAAAAAATATATCAAGCAGGAAAAAGAAAAACTGATAGGATGCAGACCTCATGGTGGAAGTATTCTAGAGTAAGCCATCTAAAACCCTAAGATTGGTGTGTTCTTCCTCAACCTTAACACCTCTGTTGATATAGAGCTCTGTACATTTTAGAAAATACTGGTTCTAGTGTCCCTCTAAGAAAATAATGAGGTTGTATGACATGATCCCTACCATCAGTTTCAGCCACCACTGATTAGGATAGCAAAACGTCATTTATCCTAAAACTATAAAACATTCAACATGCAAATCTTTCAGATTAGAAATGTTACTCTCTGAACATTTTCCATCCATGACACAAATTTATGATTTTGGGATAATCTCAAACTCATATTAAAACCACATGCTGTGGCTATCTTAGGGAATCCTCCCCAGCAATATTCTACTGACTAAAATACGAAGATGCAATATGAGGGAGAAAAAAAGAAGTTTACTTCTGCCAAGAATCTGTGAAACCAATCAGCTAACAAAAAATCATTCATCTGAGCAAATATACAAAGTCAAACTCCCCTAAATGTAAGTTAGGCAGCCATGAGATTTAATAATTGAAATAATAAAGTTTAAAGTCTATTTTTTCATAATTCTAACACCCCAACTCAATAACATTCTTTCATATATTAGGCTGTAAAGATGCTTGCATTATAATTACAAAACACAATTTAAAAAAATGTATTATGTCCTACAGCACTTAGCCTTGACAAACAATTACTGGATATCACATTCAATTGAATACAAAAAGCAATCTTTATCACAGGTTAAAATTAGCCTTGGAACAATAAATGCTTTCACAGCTATTATAAACTCCAAACTGCTTTGTACCAGTCTCTTCTGAGGAAATGCAAACAAGTAAACTGAAGGACATTTGAAAAACTTCCTGTGTCCTCTAGTTTTTTCAAGTTGTTTTTTTTTTTTAGTTTCATAAGTAATAATCATTCATGTTACACTTAAAAGGTGGTCGATACGGCTTCATAGGGAAAGGCTTTACAAATTAGAATAAAATAAAACAAGAACAAATAACCAAGCAAACAAAGAAACTGAGAATTCTGAAATTCAGAATGTGTTATTCATAGTAGCGTTCTATTTTAATTATCAGGACCACTTTTTAGGCATTATTGTAAAAAAGAAAATTGAATGGCAAAGTCTTTGCTTTGATGGGTTTCAGGGACATGCTACCCCAAAATATGACACGTTGGCGTATTTAACACCTTAAGCTGAAGAAATTGTTTAAAATGGCAGAAGCAGAAAGGTCACGTTGACCTCATTCCTCTCACCCTTTTCTCCTGAAACATGTTATACAACTTTCATGTGAAAAGTACCCTTCCTGTACCTGGAGGAGGGAGACATTCTTATACCAGAGATGGGGAATTGGGGGCCAAGAAATCTGTACAAACAAACCTTGTTAAACTCACCCATAACTTCCTAGTTATTTCTTCACCACTTACTACCCCCTAGTCCAAACTGCTTTGTCTTGTCCATTCTTCACAAATTTATTGTTTCTTTGTCTAAAACGTATTAAATCTTCCTGCTCTGGCCACTTCTTTGGGTCTTCATTCTTTTGTGAAGTATTCTGTGTACATGTAAAAACTCAACAAAATGTGTATGCTTTTCGTCTCTTAATCTGTCTTTGTCAGTTTAACTTTCAGAACCCAGCCAGGGACCCAGCCAGGGACCCTACAAGGGTCCAGGAAAACTTTTTCTTCCCCTAGAAATGGCTTTGTCAGTTGGTTCAAACCTAGTATTCTGAGATAATATACTTTCTTGTCCACTCATCCTTCAGAAGACAGCATGAACTGTAGAATTTCACCATTTAAATTACTTAATGAATTACTTTAATCATAATAGTTATTAATTCTGAAAATGGTACAATCAAAATCATAACAGCAAAGTGGTGGGCAGATGCAAATGCTGGATATAACCACAAAATATTCTTACAGGTTGACCTAAAAATAAACTGATTCCTGGTAGAGATGTTATAATCAAAAGCTTCCATCACTGACTAAAATACTAATTTGAGAGTCTACCACTAGCTTGCTGAAGTAGGCTTAGAGATCATTAGATGGTTAGAAGGAACAATCCAGTGCTCAGTTTTCCTTTGGGCTGTAACCATGTTCTGACTCTAAGTATATTCAAAATTAATTAATTAAATAACTATAATAATAACAATGAATATATTTTAAGTAGCAATTAATTCAGTCACTTAAATGCTTGTCCAGGTGCCAAGACTGGTAAAAGCCCCTCCAAACGATACCTCATATTTGTATAGTGCTCGGTGCTTTCACATATACAATAAAATTTAATGCTCTTAAATGTCCTATGAAATGAAACATTTCCCAAGGGTGCTTGCTGGGATATTTGGGTATGGATGGGAAGTTCTTTGACCATACCACCTTGGGAAAACATCAAAGTTATAGCTCCTCTTGGTGATTAACAATGCACCCTAAGCATATGAAAGGCCATAAGACATCCAGTACTAAACCTATCTGTCAACCTTTCCATAATCCATTATCTCACAAACCCACAGGACTCTGAAACTTTTTCTCACATATTGCCAATTAATACCCTGCACACTTTAATATTTTATAGAAAACAGATTATGATATACATATATGGCAGTGGTCTTTAAAATTTTTTATCTTATACATATCAATAAGAGCAAACATTTGACCAGTCATCTCCAAATAAATAATTTGCAAAAATAAAATATTTTCCTACTTTCTTACTATATCCCAATGCTTTAGGGATGTTTGAACTCACAGTGGACAGGAGGGCACTGAAAAATATCTCTCTGGAGTACAGAAAGAAGAAAGATCTGTCCAGAGAGAAAGCTTAAAATCTTACAAAGGACAGGAAGATTGTCCAGAGCAGAGGTCGGTAAACTTCTATTGTAAAGAGCCAGGTAATAAATATTTCAGGCTTTGCGGGCAATGTGATCTCTGTCAGAACTACTCAATTCTGCCATTGTCATATGAAAGCAGTCATAGACAAAATGTAATGACAAAGCAATCTGTGTTCCGATGAAAATATATTTATGGACACTGAATTTCATTTCTTGCTGCTACTTACATACATTTCATATAATTTTCACTACTTACAATATTATTCTTCCTTTGATTTTTTTTTCCCCCAAACATTTAAAAATGTAAAAATCATTCTCAGTTCATGGGCTGTATAAAAACAGGCAGAAGGCCAGATTTGGCCAGTGGGCCACAGTTTCCAGACCCCTTGTCCTAAGTGTAAAGGGTCAGATTAAAGAGCAAAGCAAAGGATGGGGATGAGGGAAAGCACCATTTTGATTTTCCTACAAAGCTTTACAGGGTGAAACACAAATAATTAGATAAAGATGATCCTGTTTCTTAAGGTTTAGTAGGCTTAAGACATTTAAGCTGCTTGACAGTAAGCAGCAATACGAAACACAGCTGGTCAATATATAACTGATTCCAAAATATAAATGTATAGAGGAATACTTTCCAAAATATTTTTTTAAATGGCCACTTTGACAAGTTTTCAGGAAACTCCAAGATTAGTCAGAGCTGGCTCCATGGTCCTTACGGCCCTCTGTGGAGAGTCAGCACCAATGTTTACTAGTTGGACTTGTCCTTGCAAAAATGATACAAAGGAACGGCCTTTTAATATATCAACCTCATTAGGAACAAAATGCACTGCTAACATCTGTAATGTTTCATAGCACTACATATAATTATTTTCAAATTTAGGTGAGGGTTACACAAACATCATAGATCTCCAGAAGCCTTTTATCTGATATATGTAAACATAATAAAACCTCAGGGTTCTGATTACCAAAGGCTAAAGAATGAGTAACTTATACACTGCAGGCCTACAGATGTACAATTTGTGTGATAAAATAGCCCTAAGGGGAAGTTCCAATCGCAAAGACAAAGGACACAAATAAAATGCCACTATTTCCTCACAAACTTTTTTGGCTGTGGTTGATTTTTTAAAAAATAGTATTATTATTTCTGATTTTCCGGTAGCAAAAGTAAAACAGTAGTTACAGGCAACACAGTTTAATACTAGTTATAAACAAGAGAATGTTGAATTTCATTCATTAACATATTGATAAATTTCTGCTTCTATAACAAAATTAAGTTCTACTAACAGTTCACAACTTAGACTGTAGATACTAACCACAGCACCATATAATGATCTTATAATTGGATTGCAATGTCTTGGATCAATTTTGTAATGGGAGTAATTTCAAAATAATTTTATTTCTTTTTTGAAATGGTTACAAATCTAATATATAGACAAATGTGGAAGATCCCAAGTACCTGAACCACAGCAAGTAAGGTATCTGATTGTTCCCTTAGATAAGATGAAGGATATGAGTTAGGAAAAAAAAAAAAAAAAAAACAAACTTAAATAATTGCTTATTCACATGGAAAAGGATTTCTAATATTGAACAAAAGGGCTCCACTTTCAGCCAAGTCATGTTCATCATTTTTATAAATAACTGACGGTAGCCACATAAAGACCTGAATACAGATATAGAGAGATCATATTTATTAAATGTGCCGATGGTATTGAGGGGAATTAGAAGAAATTACTCCAATGGACTAAGAGACCAGATTAAGAGACATAGGTCAATACTGATTACCATAAACCTACTGCACCCATTCCCCTGGCATTTTCAGAGGCTTTTTTTTTTTTTTTAATACAAAGAGGCAGTATGGTGTATTGGTTAAAAATAATAAAGTCAAACTACCTAGTTCACATCCTAATTCTTTCATCATACTAGCTGTGGCACCTAGACAAGTTACAACCTCTTTCTACTTCATTTTCCTCATTGGTAACATGAAGACAGTTAAAAATAACATTTCAAAAAGTTATCTTGGATAAGGTAAAACAAGGTACATGTAAAGTACTTGGAACAGTATGTGATAAAATATAAACATTTATTATAGTTCAATGGTCTTCTGTGCATTAACATTCTTTACCCTCCCTCTAGTTCCAATATATATGATATAATATTGATGTCAACCTAATTTTGGTGAATTGATACTGGATATTGGGGAGGTTGTGCATCGCTCAGAGTAGTACACCTGCACAAAGATACTGGGAGAACTCTGGTCTTCAGGAGGGCTTCTGCTAATTTACTGAAGCTGCACATGTTAGCTGACACAATTGGATCCACAAAAGGATTATAAAATTTCTGAATTAGTTCTCCTGATAACATGCCACACTGCTTGTCCTGGTAAAGAGAAAGAATTTAAGCTGGAGATTGTGAGTGCTACAATGTGGCAAAGATCTAGGTCATACATACCCCCCTTTTTTTTTTAACATCTTTATTGGAGTATAATTGCTTTACAATGGTGTGTTAGTTTCTGTTTTATAACAAAGTGAATTAGCTATACATATACATATATCCCCATATCTCCTCCACCTTGCGTCTCCCTCCCACCCTCCCTATCCCACCCCTCTAGGTGGTCACAAAGCACCGAGTTGATCTCCCTGTGCTATGCGGCTGCTTCCCACTAGCTATCTATTTTACATTTGGTAGTGTATATATGTCCATGTCACTCTCTCACTTCATCCCAGCTTACCCTTCCCACTCCCTGTGTCCTCAAGTCCATTCTCTACATCTGCATCTTTATTCCTGTCCTGCCCCTAGGTTCTTCAGCACCTTTTTTTTAGATTCCATATATATGTGTTAGCATACAGTATTTGTTTTTCTCTTTCTGACTTACTTCACTCTGTATGACAGACTCTAGGTCCATCCACCTCACTACAAATAACTCAATTTTGTTTCTTTTTATGGCTGAGTAATAGTCCACTATATATACTTGCCTTTTACACATCCTTTCTCTCTCAGTGTATGGTGGAGATTTTCAGAGTCTATGTAGACTGTAGTGTCATTTCTCTTATGGCTATGTGTATTTTTGTGTTTTCTTTTTTAAAAAAACTTTGTACAAAGCTTGAGATGCCTACTTCACTTCTGCAAATGTGTATAATGAGATCAATAAAGTTTCCCCAACAGTCGCAAATTACACTGCCTCTACCTTCAATATGTTTTAAGGGAGATCATAAAGACTAAGATAGACAGTCCCAAGACAGGACAAAAAAAATAAAAAAGCTAGAGTCAGAAAGGGAGACCAATATATTGGATACAGAATCAAATTCCAAAGAGATGTTGATGGGCCGGAATGATAGACTTAATTTAGCAAAACAGCATGTAATGAGTAATTATATTTTGGATCTAACACTCCAAATACACAAGTACAAGATAGAAAAGGCATAGTTCATCAATGGAAAAAAAATAAAATACTATGCTGCTTTTATTTCAACATGGCTATAAAGAAAAAGGAGGCTACACACAAAAAAGTAGTGAATATATTAACAGTAAATTTGTATTAGAAAAAGGGATGTGACTGTCCCACTCTTTTCAGAGATGTTCAGAGTACTGCTTCCAGTTTGGGGCAACTGAACACTTTCATTAAAAAATAACAACAACAAAAATTGGTTAAGAGACTTAAAATGATATCATATGAGGAGTAATTCAAAAAAGTAAGTACATTTAGCTTAGATAAGGTAAAACAAGAGATATATAAAAGTTTTGATCATTTATCTGAAGGACAGTTATATAAAGGAGGTTTAGACTTTTTCTCAAATTACCTTAAGAAGCAATAACTTGCACAATAATTAGAAACTATTCAAAAGCATTTCAACTATGCTTTCTAATGTCCAAAGCTGTTTAAGGAGGCAATTATTTGTCTCTAGAGAGTTCCTCTTAACTGAAGTATTTGAGAATAATGTAGTAGACACCTACTAGATTATCTACCCAGCGCTTCTTTTCTGAGAACTGTCTTTTCTCTCCTTCATCCACCTGGTTGTGGGAGCCCTATACACAACTTTAGATTGATTTGGGGGCAAGCATTTTAAAGAGAGTCCAGACATGGTTGCAATTTTTAATTACATTTTTTCCTTAGGCGAACTGATTTCTTGTCTTTGGGATCCTGTAGGACATCCCATTATATACTTCTCACTTAGACTTAAGTTGCTGCAACCAAAACAAAACTAACATACCTATTGGTATGGATACTAATTGATAACGATGGAACAGGTAGATGACAGCAAATAAACCCGCAAATCCTCTTCCAGCTAATATTTTGCATTTTTGTGGTTAACTATTTTCAATAAACATCCATTTTTAAGGGTGAGATTTAGAAGTTTTATCACAAACCCCAACATTTACCCAAATCTTGTTAGCTCACATAGCCTTAAAAAGAGAAGAAAATAGGATAAAATGTTCCCTAAATCATTAAAATGCTGAATTTTTGAGAAATAATTCCCCATTTTCCCTCTCCCCCCAGTCCCTGGCAACCACCATTCTATACTCTGCTTCTATGAGTTAACTATTTTAGATAACTCACATAAGTGGAATCATGCAGTATTTGTCCTCCTGTGACTGGTTTATTTCACTTATCGCAATGTCCTCTAGGTTCATCTATGTTGTTACAAATGGCAGAATTTTCTTCTTTTTCAAGGCTAATATTTCATCGCATGTATATACTACATTTTCTTTATCCATTCATCTGTCAATGGACATATGGATTGTTTTCATATCTTGACTATTGTGGATAATGTTGCAATGAACGTGTGGGGCACAGATATCCCTTTGCAATCCTGATTTCAACTGTTTTGCGTATATATCCAGAAATGGGATTGTTGGACCTTATAGTAGTTCTGTTTTTAATATTTTGAGGAACCTCCATACTGTTTTCACAGCAACTATACAGTTCCACATTCCCACCCAACAGTGTATAAGGGTTCCATTTTTTCCACATCCTCACCAACAGTTACATGTTTTTGTTTTTTTAATAACAGCCAGCCTAACAGGTGTGAGGTAATATCTACTTGTGGTTTAGGTCCAAATTTCCCTGATTATTAGTGATGGGTATACAAGATGAGTAAGTTTTAGAGGTCTGCTGTAAAAAACTGTACCTATAGTTATAACAGTATGGTATTGTGCACTTTAAAATACGTTGAGGATAAATCTCTTGTTAAGTATTCTTACCAAAAAATAAAAATCCACAAAAAACAAAGGAAATTTCTGGAGGTGATGAATATGTTTAGTGTCTCGGTTGTGATGATAGTATCACTCATGGGTGCATGCATATGTCCAAACTGATCGAAATGTAAAAACTAAATGTGTGCAATTTTTTGTATATCAATTATAGTTCACAAATCTAAAAAAAAGATACTGAATTTCTGAACAGATGTTAAATATTGATCACAGGTCACTGAAATGACAAAGTCGAAGTTGTAATAAAATATTCTAATGATGAACAATGCAGTTTAGGGAGAAAGAATAGAAATATAATTATTTCAAATTCTGAGTGTAAATATGGACATTAACACAATGAAGTGTAAATGCCAATAGAGCCCAGGTGTATATACTTTCAATGTTTGATTACATATATGAGAACATACCAAAGATATATTTCGAATTAGATATAGATCGGGAGTTCCGATAGATGTTATTTCACATTTTAAATTTCTGGGACTTTCTCTAAAAACTTTTAGATATTTGGTGTTCTTTGATTAGTGTCTAGGTATTAAGTCAACTCTTCTTAAAATAATGTACAGATTAATTTTATTTGTAGTAATTGTATACTAGATATTTTGAATATATTTACTGTTCATTCAGTAAAAATTTAGAGGGCAATTAGTCTGTACCAGTTACTTCCCGTTAAAATTAATAAATAACCCTCAAATGAATAATAAACATATAAGATATGTGTTTTTCATATTTAGGTATAAAATATTATGGTGGTATATAATGTAGAAAATGCATACAGATGTAATTTTGTCATTTTGAATATCTTTCCTAATCTTTTATTTAGCCTGAATGAAACATATATAATTATAACAAATCTTTTTTCTCATATAAATTCTATAAATCATGAATAAAATGTAATTCCAATAAAAATTCCTTTGATTGACTTTTGGAATTATAAAAAAAAATGATTCCAAATTTTACCTATAAAAATAAAGTAGCGAGAATAGCTAAGGAAATGTAAAAAGAAGAAAAGGGCAATAATATATATTAGTAAAATTAACACATACAATAAAAATCAGTAACTTTAACAGTATGGTTTTGTTACAAGAAGAAACAGAAAGAACAATGGAGCAAAATAGGAAGCCAGTGTATGTGGGCATGTGTGTGAATATGGTGGATAGTTAGGCTATAATATTCAATTAATGGGAAAATATGAATTAGTCATCAATTGTCCTAGGACAATTGATAAATCATTTACTGAAAAATAAGCTAAAGATAATTATGACTTGCCATACACCAAAATAAACACCAAATTTTATAAAATAAAAATAAGTAAATGAACAAGAGGAAATAGAAGAAATATGTTACAATGTACCTCAATTTTATATGTTGATAAATTTTCTAAGTATAAAATCAATGAAAACAAAGAAACAAATAAATGGGACAAACTAGACTTAATAAAAATTTTAAATATCTATACTTCCATACCATATAATCATAAAAATACAAATGAAAACATGGGAAAACGTTTGCAGCATGGAGAGCTTGGATTAATACTCCGTCTATTGGAAGGAAAGGATTAACAGCTGAGTTGTGGCCTTTCTTCTAGCTCCAATGTCAGCAAAATTTTTTCTGTAAAGGGCTATTTAGTTAATATTTCAGTCTTTGTGTTTCAAAAGTCTCTGTCATAACTACTCTGCAATTGTACCATGAAAGCTACCACAGACAATATAAACTAATGGGTGTAGCTGTGTCCCAATAAGACTTTATTTACAAAACTCGGTAAGGGGACAGATTTGGCCTGTGGGCCTTAGTTTGCTGACCTTTGTTCTAGCCTCAGAGATGCCTAAAGACTTGACCTCTGGCCAAGTTCTCCCTGCAACAGTAATTCAAAGAATGTATATCCCATACAAGTTAAATGAGAGTCCTGCTGAGGTTATGCTCTACTCACTGGATGGCTGCACCTTGTTGTTGAGTTTGGTCATTAATTAATTAATTGATGAGATGCAGCTACATCAAAGGATGTACCTACCACTGAGAAAGCCATAAACTAGCAAGGTAAAAAAGACTGGATGGATCCGAGAGCTGATGGTGTCTCTGAACTGAGAGTCCTCACCCAGGCCGCCTCTTTTATAGTAACCATGGAAGTCCACGGTGCAGAATGATTTGTGGATGTTGGAAACTCTGCCAGAGACTCATGCCACTTCCACTCTGCTGTCACTCTGCATGCTGAACAGACCTGTCCCAGATCTTTCTCAAACCTAAGTAAACTTGATACTGAGTCTCTGAGCTTGACTATCAATCCAAATCCAAAGACAACTGCTACTGGGAAGAGCAAAATATACGTGTGATTATAAAGCGTTTTAAATCACTAAGAAAAAGGAACCTTCTAATAGGAAAATGGCCCCAAAATATGAATAAACAGCTGACAAAATAAAATTTCACATGAAAAATAAAAAGAGAAACAATAAAAATGTTTTACCTCATTAGTAATCAAAAAAATAAGTTTAAATGATACCCCATTATATACCCATCAAATCAGAATTTATTTTAATGATAAAACTGTGCATTGGTAAAACTTGAGGGAATAGGAAATTTCATGGAGTTGACACTGGAAAACTTGAAAGAATTTAGCAACAGAAGGTGAAATAAAATGTACTTTTTGAACAATAATCTCATTTCTGGGATTTTATTTCAAATGTAATAAATTATTACATTATTTGTAATGCATTTTTTGCATTACAAATAATGTAATATGCATATTTTGCATATTACAAATGCATGTGTATGCAAATAATGTATATACAAATATGTGTATACAAATACACATATGTGTATACAAATAATGTGTATATACATGTGTATACAAATAATGCACAGCATGTGTATACAAATATGTGTATACAAATATGTGTATACAAATAATGCACAGCAAAGAAATTATTTGTAAGCAAATAAATTAAATACAACCTTAAATGTCAAATAATAAGTGAAAAAATATATATATCAAAACCAAATTCAGCAGACATTGTTCACTGCCTATCTAATATCCAATCCTATTTTTGTTCTTACTCACAGAATCCTGATATCATTTAGGCAGAAATGTGCCCAATTTAAGACTTGCCTCTGTATATTTCCTTACACCTAGGGGAGGCCATTTGACATAGATCTGGTCAGTGAGAAGTAATCTGAGAATTTCTGAAAAAGCTTTGCTTCTTGATATAGACATTGCACTTTCCTGCTTTTCCTTTCTTTCTGCCTGAAAAACATATTTCTCAATAGCAGCATTTAAATGATAAAAAGCAAGGAGAAATGCCTCAAATTTTTGAAGAGAAATAACTTTTAAGCTAGAAAATTTAAATCAATAAGAATTCTAAAAATGTACCTACTATACACCCTTTCTGTGGAGCTTTCTGGAGGACTGGTTTTAGGAAAATAAGAGTTCAACCAAGAAAGGAAGAAATGGGATTCAGGAAACATGGAGAGTAGCATAAAGTAAATTGAGGACTCAGAAATATGAGTATAGATTAGAACAGGAGTGGGTGGTCTCCATAAGATGAATAAACTGACTGAATCTTTGGAACTTTTTGTGGAAAAACTGCTTATGCATATGTAAGAAATCAGGTAAAATATATAGGAAAAAATAACGAGTTATATAAAATATAAAACTTTTTTAAAAGGTGTAATTATTAAATCCATGTAAAACAAACATTTGTAAGTCAAAGGAAACAATCATCACACACAACTTAAGTCAACAATGAGCAATATTTGCATAGACAAAGTAAGGTAAACATTAATAATTGAGAATGAAATTCTTAGGAACTGTAACAGGAAATCAATAGAAAATGTATAACTAAAAAAATGCAATGTAAGTGCATTAGACTCATACTTTTTAAAAACCTAAAAAATGGTAAAAATTGAAAGTAGTTGCTTTGCAATAGCAAGAAAAAAAGTGTGAAAAGGTGGGGCAGGGAACAGCTGAATTTCATAAAAATATTTTTAGTATTATTTGAGGTTTAACTTTGGGCACATAATACTTTGCTAACAGCAAACTTTTGTTTTAAAAAAGTTATAAAAAGTAGGCTAAAAGAAAATATGGTATAAAAACTACTATGTTAAAGATTACTATATGTGCAAAAACACCCCTCAAAATATTAGAGACATATAACTCAATAGAAAAGTAGTCAATATTTGTCAATTACTCCTCAATAAAGCTTGGGGAAAAAAAGGAAAAAACATAGTTAAAGGAAGTGCACAGACATTTCATAGAGGAAGGAAGGTAAATATTGATAACAATGTAAAAAGACACTTAAATTTACCAGTAGTCAGGAAAATGCACATGATAACCAGGAGATGCCATTTTTCACCCATAGGATTTTGCAATATGGTGTGTAAAAATAAGTAAAGAAAACCTCATTTTAAATGGAGCTGGGAAGCCCTGAAGGGGGAGCTCTCATGCACCACCACTCCCAAGATTTTCTCCTTGCCCAGCGATAGCCCAAACAATGAGACACAGCCACATTCAACCAATGAGAAACTGCCACTACCCTAACTCTTGTTCTCCTCCAATGAACTTTCATTCAAACAGCCCCTCTCAACTCCCTCCTTTCCTCTATGAAAGAACATTCGTCTACTTTGTTCTTCAGACACGTCTGTGGTTCACCCATAGTCGGCATGTCCTGAATTGCAATTCCTCTGCTATCCCCAAATAAACTTGTTCTGTTGGCTAAACTGCTTACCTTTGTTTTAAACGTTGACAGTCAAAAAGTTTAAAAGATTGATATAACATTCAATGCTGAAATTCACGGTGAAGATGGATACTTTTACATTATTGGGTGTGTGAACTGCTAGGACATTTTTGAAAATTAATCTTCAGTGTTTCTCAAAATTAAATAATACATATACTTTTGAATCAAAATTCCCCTCATAAGAATCTAGTTTAGAGAAATAGTCCAGAAAACCAAATATGAACATTTCATAGTGACAAAAATTTATAAAACCCTATTGTCCATCAAGAAAAAAAACAGTTGAATAAATCCTGCTATATCCAATCCATACTATGAGAATTAGGGAGCCATTTTAAAAAATGAGTGAACTTGCTTACATTCTACTTTGAGAGGTAGACCATAAACAGATAACTAACACCGCATATATTAATATAACCATCTTGTTAGAACCTTAAAATCTTGATAAAGTTAAAGCTATTTTTTAAAGTTAAGAAGCCATGGTTCCTTTGGTTGTTTCATTTGTCTAACTGATACCTGCATTGGCACATATTTTTATCTAACAAGTATTTTAAATTACCAGTTCCTCTTAGAAAACTGTATGAGCTCCACTTTCTCCTTCTCTCTCTGTATATGTATGATCATTCACACACATAGATATATTAAGAAACACACACCTAGTCCTAGAGAAAGAAATTACTGATAGTGGACTATAAATCATCATTGCCTTGAAAGTTTTTTTTTTTTTTTCCATATACCTTTTACTAAAGCAGACGCATTACCTTCTCCTATTGTGGAGTGGTGAGGGTGGTGGGAGAAGCAAAGGTCTATCACGTTGAAAGTTATAGAAGTGATACTACATGTCGACAACAATTGACAAAGCACAGTGCTGTTATTGAGAGAACGGTCTAGGGGATATATATATATAATCTAGATATAAAGATTTACTGTCAATCAGTGAACTATACAGTTATTTAATATGTGGATGTATCCAGTTCTTCCCATTGCATTAAATTGCCTTATTCCTCCTTTAAAGTGGTGTTATCCACCTGAACACACATTCAATTACATTTTCCACTAAGGATGAACTGCTAAAAATCAATGCACATATCATAGACACCTATATTTTTCTTTCTCCATTAGAGTTTAAGAGTGCTACAATTCTATAAGTATTGACTCACTTCATTAGATTATTTTGGGTGAAGAACTTGAGGCAAAGATACCGTTTCCATGTGAGTACTTTAATAGAAAATATATACTTAAATTCCACTGTTTTTTTCTTCAGGTAAAGGCTGAACCAGATTCGGGTTCACATGGGTAAAAAACTGGTTTGGATAAATAAAGGACATGTGCAGGCCAGTTTCGTTAGCGATAACAAGGAAGAATTTTTATTATTTTATTGGGAATCAAAGATAGCAAAGTTAGTTTTCATAATAGAAGTAGCAATTAAAAAAAAAGTATGCATTTCTGGGTACTGAGAATAGGCCAGTCACCTTTGTGCAGAAAAAGTCCCCCACCTCCCTCTGCCTTCACCTATAATTTCCCATTACGAAAGTTAAGATTTTAGTTCTTTTTATATTACCTCTCATGCAAACTTACCCTCCTCCAACCTCCCAACATATCTGAACACATTTTCAGTTAAATCTCCAATCAATATTTTTATGTTTGTAACTAGGTAAATATTGGGATAGAATGAGAATAGGGGGAAAGAACAGAAATACAAGCTTGACTTTTTTGACTATATCTTATATACATTTGACTCTGGACCAGGCACATATTTTACATAATTTAAAAGCAGCCAGTGGCATAACCACACAGAGAGTTGCTACACAACACGGCTACTTTAAAGCACTGTGATTTGTACATCTCCAGTGGGACAAAAATAATGGCAAACAAAAAAAAATAAAATATATGTCAATTTTTTTTTCAGTATTAAACTTGTTGGGCTAGTGGTTTGGCTGTGTATAGTATAGAAGAAAGAAAGTATAGATGTAACATTGACAATGTCAATTAAAAATCATGTAGCTCTGAACTGGAATTGGAAATAACAAGTATCATTATTTATTTTATTCTAAAACAATTAATATTCAGATCACTGTCTACTAAAAAAGCCTAGAAGCAATGACCAACCTAGCATCAGTGGGCAGCCCTAGGACCCAGATTATCGTCTCTAAATACTATTTTTTTATTAAGTGGAACCAGATTACTCAGAGAAATGACTTTCTACTTCAGGGCAGGAAGTAAGCAAAGTGAGCCTAGAACATTTTGTCCCATCATAAAACAAGGCAGCTGTCAAAAAATACAAGCATATTAGAGTCATGTGAAAGCTTATAAATAAGTGGAAAAAAATAAAGCATTTATCCTGCTTCTCCTATATGAACTCTAGCTCGGCGTAACCAAATAATTCATGGTAGGAAATTACTCTTTATAGAATTCTAGTTAACATTTGAAGAAGGTAAGATAGAATTAAAGTATAATGTTTATGCAATGTCATATAAATTAATAGATCCATGTAGAGTAGTAACAAAATTTGTTTTCTAAATCAGTGTACTATTGAGACACTGGAGAAAACATATGTAACCTGGGCTCTTTGGGATGTATGATTTCTTGAGATGACCAATAGTTACTTACTAGCATCATCAATAGAGAAAAGTGGCTATTTTATATACCCTGATAGATTAGGATAGATACCTACTAGATATTCTTGCCAAAACAACAACAACAACAAACACTATCAATCCTCTAGATCTAACCACCACATTACGATAAATCTAAGGGTCTAGAGATAATTTAAATGAAAGCTCAGGGAGGCAATCAAAGAAATCTAGGCTTTAAAAAACTCTCAAGGACACATCAGCTGGCTTTTCTAACAAAAACTGACAGAAACAATTTTAGAGAGGGAAAAGTCTAAAGAGATTTAAGAGAAATATCATACAATTGCTATTTAGGGATCTTATTTGGACATACTAATTCAAGTAAATAAATAAACAAAATTAGAAGCAAACACAAAAGTTGACTAGATATTTTATGATATTAAGGAATTATTGTTAATTAATTTTAGTTGCTATTCCAGTACTGTTTTCATATTAAAAGAGAATCTTTTTAGAGATATATATTGAGATATTTACCAATTAAATCATAAAACAACTGATATTTACTTCAAAATAATCGGGAACAGGAAGAGTGGTGAGGTAAAAATGGATGAAAGTTGGCTTTGAACTTATAATTATTGCAGCTTGGGGATGGACATGTGTTTTACGTTTTGAAATTTTCTGTAATTAAATTTTTTAATATGACATGAATACTAAGCTTTGTTATCCCTTTCAGATACTCAAAACGGGTTCTATGAAAATCTGTATCTAATATCTCAACCTGTGTCCCCATCTTAAATGATTATATATATATATATCAAAATCGGTGTCTGTTGTAAATTTAATCTCTATTTCATAAGCTAACCACAAATTGGTATGAACCTACAGGTGTAAAGTTTGAAAAACAGTGGCTCTGACTAGATGATACCACTGTTTGAGCACATAAAACTTAGTTGAAAAGACAATCCATAGCTTCGTGAAACTATTTATACTTGCTGATATCGGACACCCTATTTTTAGGAGAAATTATTTTGAGGAAAAAAATATTTTTAAGGAACTAATGAGTTTGGGGCATGTGCTACACTAAAGAGTTAATATCCAAAATATATAAACAGCTCATACAACTAAATATCAAAAACCAAGCAACCCGATTAAAAACTGGGCAGAATGGGCTTCCCTGGTGGCGCAGTGGTTGAGAGTCTGCCTGCCGATGCAGGGGACACGGGTTCGTGCCCCGGTCCGGGAAGATCCCACTTGCCGTGGAGTGGCTGGGCCCGTGAGCCATGGCCGCTGAGCCTGCGCATCCAGAGCTTGTGCTCCGCAACGGGAGAGGCCACAAAAGTGAGAGGCCTGCATACCGCAAAAATAAAAAAAATAAAAAAAACTGGGCAGAAGACTTGAATAGACATTTTTCTAAAAAAGACATAGAGATGACCAACAGGCACATGAAACGATGCTCAACATTGCTAATTATTAGACAAATGCAAATCAAAACCAAATGAGATATCATCTCACACTTGTCAGAATGGATGTCATCAAAAAGACCACAAATAAAAAATGTTGATGAGGATGTGGAGAAAAGGGAACCCTTGTACACTGTTGGTGGTAATGTAAATTGGTGCAGCCACTGTGGAAAATAGTATGGAGGTTCCTCAAAAAACTAATTTGAAAAGATTATTTACAATAGCAGCATTATTTACAGTAGCCAAGATATGGAAGCAACCTAAGTGTCCAGCAACAGATGAATGGATAAAGAAGACATGATATATATATGTATATGTATATGTGTGTGTGTGTGTGTGTATATATATATATATATATATATATATATATATATATATATATATACATAGGATAGGTATATAGATATGTAGTGGAATATTACTCAGCCATAAAAAAGAATGTAATTTTGTCATTTGCAACAACATGAATGGACCTGGAGGGTACTATGCTTAGTGAAATAAGTCAGACAGAGAAAGACAAATGCTGTATGATATTGCTTATATGTGGAATTTAAAAACTAAAACAAACAAATGAATATAGTGAAACAGAAAAAAAACAAAGATTACAGCTTATGTTCTTATTTTGACATCAAGGCAAAAGCTCAGTTCTAAAAACTGGATGAATTTAGCACAGCAAAGTCAGGGAAATCCTAACTCAGTAATTCTCAGACTGTCCCTGAGGGGTCTATTCACATCACAACCGCATGTGCTAGAGCTACTCTAGGACACATCACAGGCTTGACCTGAGGTCATTGCCCTGGTTAATCCTCTCCTACTATCATGAAGATGAGAAAATATGTCAATAATGATAGTTACCCTTTGTTGAGCGCTTACTATGCCCTCAGCACTTGTTAAGGTTTTACTTCTATTACCTGCTAGAAATGTACTTGACACATGGGTGAACTCAGTAAATTATAGTTATTACTATTTCATTGTAACAACTTTACAAATAGGAGACTGAAACTTAGAGTTGAAATAAATTGCACAGAGTCCCCTAGCAAATTGGGACATGAAAGGGAAACCTGCTACTGAATACATGAGATGTATGCATAATAAGTCCTGTTGGTGTTTAAACCAGCTTGAAAATTCATTCCCCGTGGCAGTGCTACCATGAAAGTTGGTTGGTGAACCAGAATAAAGCAGAACTGGGCTTTATTCATTAGTTTATAATTCAACAAAATTTTGATTCTTGCTCCAAACATGCATTTAATAATGTTACCCTTAATATTTTTTGACCACTTACTAGATGCCAAGAAATATATCTAGTATTTTCATCACTATGCCAAATCAATCACCACAGCATGATGCTGGTTGGGCAAATCATTAACCTTTCTGTGACTCTGTTTCCTTTCTATAAAGTATTGATAATTATAGTACCTTTACTAGTACATTATCATCATCATCACTATCATCAACTCAGTGACTATTCACAACAATTCCTTAGGGGAGATATTCTCATCTGCTCTACCATTTACTAATAGCTCCATTAGAGCAACCATTCCATGTCTCATCCTCATCTACTGGATGGGACTAATATTAATATATACTGCACAGCCTTGTTGTGGAGATTTAGTGAGTACATTAACCCACAGCTCCTGGAATATAAACACACAAGAACTGTTTTCAATTGGGTAAGGTCCTAATGAATGGGGGAACAGAGCAGATATGAATGGCTTTGCCCCTGAAACCAAAAAATAATGAAATATCATATATACTGTGCAATTGTGAGGGCTCACTGCTCTTCTGTGTCATCATTATTTTTTTGAAGTTTCTTCTGATGCCATTTTTAGAGTAACATTTTTTAAGAATAAGGGGAGATAGTGCTGTGTAGTAGAAAGACATTGGTTTTGGAGTTAGGTAAACCTGACTAAGAATTCTGGCTTCACCATTTAATAGCTGTGTGACCCTGAATAGTTTACTTACTTCTTTGGGATTTTGTTTCCTTAATTACAGTATTATGAAACAATATGAAAAGATACAAAATTCTTATTTCTAAGAACTGTCATGAAGATTAAATCAGATGATCTCTGTCATAATAATACATAAACTGTTTCAGTCATATTTTCCTCTGTATCAAGTTTTTAGAGGAAGGTAGGCTCTACAAAAAGATTTGATCCTAGAGTTTTGTATCCTCAGATTAAATTTTTTTTCCCCAAAAGTTGCAACATCAGCAGATTCTCCACCCAACTTTCATGGTAGCACTGCCATTGGGAATGCATTTTTAAGCTGGTTGAAACATCAACAGGACTATTATGGATATATCTCATGTATTCAGCATTCAGTAGCAGGTTTCCCTTTTATGTCCCAATGCCTCAAAAGGAGCTCTTCTGATACGGTATTTTTGATTCATTTCCACTTGTCAAGGAGGGACTATCAGGTTTTATTTCAAATTTGTGTCATGCCATTGCTGTGTGATACTTCACATCACAAAAGATGATGCAACTTTCCACATATTAAGCTCGACACAGTCATAAATTTGCACTCCAAGCCCTCATCGACTTCAATAGGGCTTCAACTTGTAGAATGATTACAGATCAAGCCATTTTGATATAATGTAATTTTTTTAAGTAGCTTTTTTCCACAAGTAGAAACATGCTGCAAACAGCAAACTACCTGCATAGCACACACACAGCAGTCAGTAATCCCGCTCCTTGTCAAAACATTTTCTGTTCATATGGGAGTGTTGACTGTCGTCAGAGACTTAAAAAGATTTTAAGGAAAACCTCTGTAGCCACACTCTACTCCCTATTAGCATAACACAATTTGAGGATCTTCATTAAAATTCATTCTTACAGGGCTTCCATGGTGGCGCAGTGGTTGAGAGTCCGCCTGCCGATGCAGGGGACACGGGTTCGTGCCCCGGTCCAGGAAGATCCCACATGCCGCGGAGCGGCTGGGCCCGTGAGCCATGGCCGCTGAGCCTGCGCGTCCGGAGCCTGTGCTCCACAACGGGGGAGGCCACAACAGTGAGAGGCCCGCGTACAAAAAAAAAAAAAAAAAAAAAAATCCATTCTTACAGAACCACACCTTGGATGCTTTATTAGAATAAATTAGCTACCATTGTTGAACTTCTATGCATGCAAATCATAGTATGCTTTCCTTCATTTTAAAATCAGCTTTTGTTTCCAAATTAAGATTTATTTTGCCAGTTGATCACAGCATAAATCACAAAGAGCATAGCCTGCAAACATATGTTTCAAGTTCAAGCAGCAATGATCTGCTACTTACAACCCTGAAGACAATAAACATTTTTATCCAATCAACCGGAGTCTAAATAAATTCAAAGAATGAAAAGTCTTTGAAATATACAGGCTTTTGGATATCAAATTACCTTTGAACCCCCCCACCCAGAAGTATCTCTAACAAAATCCATTTGAAATACTGCTTCAATATTCTAAAAAAATCAATAATTTAAACCACAGGTTGAACATTTTTACTTCTTCTACGGCAGACTGTCATTTTTCGAAATGAAAATGCTAATGATACCGAAGGGGAAAGCACTAAGCAGAAGAGATGCATGAATGAAACCTTGGATTGGCTAGACTTGCTGGTTTGATGTCTTTCTCTCTCACTCATCTGTGACAAAATGTCTTTTAAAATCAACAACTTTCATTTCAGTGTTTCTAAAAAATGCACTTCTCTATTGTACATTACCTTCTTTCTATAGGAAGTTAAGGAATGTGCTATAGCAATACATTTTACAGTAAATACGAATACAAAATGTTATACCAAGTAGGCGCTATTATTTCAGCATAATTTATAATGTCAGGACACTTTTAAATATTGCACAGAGCACTAGGGAGAGGATATTCGCCTAGTACTAATGGTTTTCATATTCATTCCACTGTACGAAAATATAAGCAATGAAGAAAGCCATGGAAATCCAGAGCCCAGAGGAGTTCAATTCAGAAGAAACTTTTTTGCTGCCTCTGAAATTATGTGCAGTGTTTAAAAATGTTAAGAAATAAAGGTGTGAGTCCAGGGTCATCACCTTCCTTGTGAGGGAACTGGATTTAAATGAGCTCTACCTAACATAAAATGTTGCTAGTAAACTGGGTGAATGTTGGAGTTGAGTCATTTTTGTCCAAGAACTGGGAATTCATGGGGTGTAAAACATCTTACTGGAACAAGGGCCAGAGAGATAAAACCAACAAAACAATGTTGACCAATGAATAGTCAAACATGATCCCAAGAGCAGTGGGACTTACGAGGGAGAAATCTTGTCCCATAAAATAAGATAGTTAAAAAGAGGCCGATAGTAAATCTTTTAATAAGTTTCTCATTTTTTCCTAAAAACCTACAGCAACTTAAATTCAACCTATAGCTAAATTATGAAAAGAATATTATTGATCAGTTTGTATCAAATGATAAATTACATCATATTTCCATCTGGAAGAATAAAAATCCTAACTTAAAACAGAAGAGAGGAATTTGGCTTTTGCTGAGTGGCGGGCTGTGTTCGTGGCACTGAACTATGACTGCAGCAGACACAAGAAACAAGCAGACTCAGAAATTGTTAAGCTAACATACACACACTACTATATATATAAAATAGATAAACAACAAGGACCTATTGCATAGTACAGGGAACTATATTCAGTATCTTGTAATAACATATAGTGGAAAAGAATCTGAAAAGGAATATATAGCTGAATTACTTTGCTGTACACCTGAAACTAACACAACATTGTAAATGAACTATACTTCAATTTTTTTTTAAATGGTTAAAAATTTAGAAAACAAAAAAACTGTTAAGCCTCAGTTTATCCATGCAGTGGGGATTATGACATCTACTGTAGTGATGTGTGAGTAGTAAAAAAACAAAATGTAAATTATGTGGCTTTCAGAATTCCTGACATATAATATATATACAAGAAATACCTAATGCTAGTTTTTTCAGAGGAAGTTACATCTGGAACTCAGATAACTCTAAAAATTTTTAAATGTTCTAGTTAAACATTTAGCATGGTAAAAGAGAAAAGAGCTGGCTAATAAGTTGGTTCACCTACCTCCCTTTACAAGGTTACATAGTGTGTTAGTTGCAATTCCATGGCAATTTTCATCTTCTTCCTATTAAAACAGGCAGTTCTAGGATTCCAAAGGTTTATGGGAATGCAGTTTTAAGGGAGGAGAAAGTTTCCAGGGAGGGTTACATCTAAACTGGCTCCTGAGGCTGAATTGAGTTTCCCATAGGCAAAATATTGGGGAGGGGTCTTCAGATGGAAGCTCACCACATGAACAAGTGCTGGGGGAAGACAGCACCTGGCATCTTCGGGGAACGTGAGGGTGCCCTCAGGCAGGTGTGACTAGAGCAGTGAGCAATTTATAAATCTTGTGCACAAGCATAGTCTGTAGATTGGATAATAAAAAGAACACACAGGGTCTGAGAAAGTGTATATTACACAATTGTATTACACAATTATAGGAAATTCTATAATTGTATATACAAAGGGAACACTTCTATTTAAAAAAATCGTAGACTCTCTGTTACTAAACAGGTGGAGTGGAAATCAAGGCTAAGAAAACATTGGGTTGAGATGACAGAGGGCCTTGTATGACACGGTAAGGAGTATGAAGTTTCTCCTACAGGTAGAAAGGATAGTGACATGCCCAAATATACTTTAGGGGGATAAATTTGGTTGAAAATAATCGCATTAATTTCTGTTGGGAGAGATCATGGAAATTAGACCCTTTAAGAGGTTCATGAAATGTTCTAAGTGAGGACAAATGAGGCCTTGAACAAGGAAAGTCAGAGCAGGGAAGGAAGATAATGTGTATGGAGTGTTCTGGATTTGGTAACTGATTCTATGGGAACAGTCAACACTCCATTTGAGAAAGAAGGAGAGAAAGAAGGAAGGAGAGGGAGAGGGACAGAAGGACAGAGGGACAGAAGGAGAGAGAGAGAGAGATTGATAAGTTTCCACATCTTAATAAACTGTAAAAATGTTTCTCATGCCTTTCTCTCTGCTTCCTCTTTCCTTCATTGAAAATCAAGAGTCAAAATGTAGACGTGGACTTAAATGGATGAACAGTTCTGTGCTGGTACTTTATCCACTTGTGAACTCAAAGTTTTAATAAATTTCCCTTCCTAAGCTGCATCAAAGATTTTTGTTCCGTTGTTGATTTTATTATTATTGATTATATTATTATTACATTAGCATTTGAATCTGTGAAGTGCTGTAAGACAGTTTGTTAACAATTTGTCATGATACCTCTGGTGGGTGGGAGGATGACACATATCATTATCATTATTATTAAGATTTTCTTTTACAGCTGGTACCGTGATAAATGATTTACAGATAAACATAGCAATACTCAAGTTATTTATATCAAGTTAATTAATCATATTGATTTAATAACCTGTTCTGTTAACTTTTCCCCTGTAGATGTTAGTTTTAGACCTAATTTTAGAATAATTAAATTGAGTTCAAACGTTCAAACTCTACATTAGTACCTATATCTCATCTGAAAAATTATTAACATTTTCAGTTCAATTTTAATAACTGAAACTCTTCTAGCAGGGTGACCTTTTCCTTCCAAATATTTGAAGTAATTATAGCTGGAGAATGAAAGTACCCACTGACAATTTTCTTTTGCTATTGAAAAGTACTACTTCAGTGACTGGCCCAGAACACAGAAACCACGTTTTTCTCCTCCTATCTTCACTTGCTTTATGAATGGGGCAACCATAAACAGCTGCCAAGTCAGAGATCCTGGAGTCGTTCTTGCCTTGTCCCTCCCCATCTCTGGCTTCATGCAGTCAGTCACCAAGGCTGCTACTGCAGTCTCCTTTATACATTTTATATAGGTTCACGTTACTCAGTCTACAACCTTGGGCCGATACCATTTCTTCTCCAGTTGAATGCTCCTGTAAAGTCCATGAAGACTGGATGTTCCTTGCCATGCTCCTCACCACTCTATCCTCGGGGTCCACGTACAGCATTTGGAAATAGAGTAGCTTATAAATACTTGTGGAATGAATACATTGATCCTCCCCCTCTTGCATAGAATGAGAAAAGCACCAAGTATGGCAGCAGAGAGCAGGGAAAAACATTTGCTCCAGACTCCTAGAGTGATATTCTTTTTTTTTTTTTTTTTTTTTTTTTGTGGTACTAGGGCCTCTCACTGTTGTGGTCTCTCCCGTTGCGGAGCACAGGCTCCGGACGCGCAGGCTCAGCGGCCATGGCTCACGGGCCAGGCCACTCCGCGGCATGTGGGATCTTCCCGGACCGGGGCATGAACCCGTGTCCCCCCAATCGGCAGGCGGACTCTCAACCACTGCGCCACCAGGGAAGCCCTAGAGTGATATTCTTTAGTCTTGCTATCTAGAGTGTATTAAATGTTTCTCCTTAGGTTTCTAATTTAGTAAGTTATGCTCATAATATAGGTTGGAACACTTATCCATTTCCTTGAACTATATAAATAACCAAACAGTAAGAGAGTACTCTTTGAATATATGACATCCTGTAACACTGTCTCCCAAAGGCCGGGGACCCATATAAACTGGCTATTCTTTACAGGTTGCCTTCTACCCCCCACCCTAAACTCTTATTTTCAGAAAGACTTGCTCTCATGTTATGCCTCCAGTATAAGTGGATAAGGCTTTCCTGATGACCACACTTCCTAGATCAAGAGAAAAGAGTGAAAAATGGCAGCTATTTTAACTGCTAGTTATGACAACTAGTTGTTATGGTGATATGTTATTAAGAATATTAAGGCAATCGCAATCTCCCAATTTATCCCTCCCCCACCTTTCCCCTGGGTAACCGTAAGTTTGTTTTCTACATCTGTGACTCTATTTCTGCTTTGTAAATAAATTGACATATACACACTACTATATATAAAATAGATAACTAATAAGAACCTACTGTATAGCACAGGGAATTCTCCTCAATATCTGTAATGACCCATATGGGAAAATAATCTAGAAAAGAGTGGATCTATGTATAGGTATAACTGACTCACTTTGCTGTACAGCAGAAACTAACACAACATTGAAAATCAACTATACTCCAATAAAAATTAATTTTAAAAAGAATATTAAGGCAATTATTAGGTTTTCATACTTTTACTATTTAGTTATCAATTATACTAGAAGCGAATATCACAATGAGAAACAACTTCAAACTCATTCTGATAGCTATAACAAAAAAGACAACCAACAATGTTGGTGAGTATGTGAAGCAGCTAGAGACCTCATACACTGCTGGTGGCATTGCAAACTGGTGCAGCCATTTTGGAGAAAAGTTTGGTGATTCAACAAAAGTTAAGTATAGAGTCACTGTCCTACTCAACAATTCTACTCCTAGGTATATTCACAAGAAAATTGAATACATACATCCACTCAAAAACTTACCCATGAATGTTCAAGAAAATACTACTCATAATAAGCAAAAAGTAGAAAAAGACTCTAAATATTCATGAACTAATGAATGGATAAACAAAATGTTAGTATATCCATAAAAAGGAATGTAGTTTTGATACATGCTACAACATGGATGATCTCTTGAAAATATCATGCTAAGTAAAAGCAACCAGACATAAAAGGTCACATATTGTATGATTCCATTTATATAAAATGTTCAAAATAGTCAAACCCATGAAGATAGAATGTGTATTAGTGGTCTCCAGGGGCTGGGGGGTGGGGGGAATAGGGAGCCATTGCTCGTAGGTATAAAGTTTCTATTCTGGAGTGATGGAAGTGCTCTGAAATTAATTAGTGTTGATGGCTACACCATTCTGTGAATACACTAAAAAACATGGAAATACATATTTTTAAAGAGTGAAATTTATGATATATAAATTGTAAAAGAAAAGAATTCTAGAATGAGGTTGATAGCTAAGGTTGCTAAATATTGTATTTCTTTTTTTTAATTGCAGGGATAAAACTTTCCAAAGAATTTAAAAAAACTGTGATTACATAACACACACACACACACACACACACACACACATACACATATATATATAAAATAAATATACATATTTTATATAATATACTTAGACCAAAGCAAAGTATTATAATTTCTCAACAGATAACTATATGATCTCATGATATACATATATATACTTTATTCTTGTGATAGCTATACATAAATGGAAATTATCTAGCTTTTGAATTAATAGAAAAAACATTGAAATTTATACATAAATGTAAATGAGGAATTTTTTTTTGAAGACTGTGTTTTGTAAAAATTCTTCTTTAAAACTTTATCAGCAATGATAGATATACGTGATTTCTTCTTATGCAAACTTATATCACTTACAATAAATAAACTTTTCATATTACTCTCTAAGGAATAAAATGAAAAACTGAGTAGATCAAAATGTAGAATGGTTGGAGTTGCAACACTGACCTCTATCTGATTTTTCTCCCTCAGGAGATATACCTTTAAATAAGCAATTTCAGTGTTTAGCCTTGTATTCCTTTGATAAATTCACTTTTTTTCTATCTTACATAATTTCTTTATAAAGACTTCATAACCTAAGACTCCAAATGGAATGAATATGATTTTTCTTTACCCTTGAAATAAAGAATATTTTACTTTACACCTTTTTTTAATATCTGTGACTTAATATTTTAAGGTATTGCTTTAAGACAGGTTGAAAAACACCTTTTGTGTTAAAATAGCAAATATTTTCATTTACCATGCATATATCTCCAAGGTTCATGCTAATTCAAAGATATTTTACAGAGTATATAATGTGTATTTCTCTCTTTCTATTTAAAAACATACAGCATACACACAACTTCAAATCCTCAGTGGCAAACAGTGAGAATAAAAAACATACACATTCATCTAATCACAGGCATACATGCATTTTATTAGCTAAGAAAGCAATTAAAAAATGTTGACACTAAAATTTAATCAAGACCTTATCTTTCAGAAATCTGTTTTGAAACACTTAAAATTTTATCTTTCTTCATTAACATAAAAGTATAAATCCAAGATTTATTATGCATCTGTGACCCTCTGTTTCAACTGCAACTTAAAGTTCTATTCAAAATCTTATTTCAAAATCCTCAAAAATGTTGGAATCTAGAGGCAAATGGCAGAAACAATCATTTGTATTCAGGTCTCTTTTAAAAGGGAGATGTATGTGTATACTAACTTCATTTATAAAGGGCCTGTATTCTTCAGTGGATTAGTTTAGCTTATTTACAAGGAGAATTTTCATGTTTGTATTTCAACCATAGATAACTTTCTGAAATGAAAAGTTATACTTCCTCAGCTATAAAGAACAACAATAGCAACAAAACAAACTTCTAGATCTTCTATTTTTAAGGCACTAACATTTTGCAAGTTATAACTCCAACAGTACTCACATGCATTCAGAAATGAAATACATGTAATTCAATACTGAAGTACTCTGTTCTTATATTTTACTAAATTTAAGCAAAAGCCATTTGTGTGGTAAAATTGTATAAATAATAAAACTGAAATTCTCCCATTACAAATAATTTTTTTTATTTCTTAAAAGTGTATCTAAACATATCTGTAGTATGTCTAATATTTTATGGTTCTTGGTGAAGCATAAATTAAAAATTAAATAATTAGGGCGTCCCTGGTGGTGCAGTGGTTGAGAGTCTGCCTGCCGATGCAGGCAACATGGGTTCATGGCCCAGTCCAGGAAGAGCCCACATGCCGCGGAGCGGCTAGGCCCGTGAGCCATGCCCACTCAGCCTGCATGTCCAGAGCCTGTGCTCCACAACGGGAGAGGCCACAACAGTGAGAGGCCCGCGCACCGCAAAAAAAAAAAAATAAAAAAATAAATAAATAAATAAATAATTAACCCAAAATTCTTACTTCTAATGTCTTTTAATCAGTCATATTTGTTGTCTTCGCATATCTTCATAAAAGAAGCATTTTTCCCCTTAGATGCGTGGAATTTTTTTTGCACATGAACACCAAATAACGTGTGTTAAAAGGGGGAACTGTAAAAACACAATGTGTATATTAATATAATATGATATAGTGTATCAGAGCTGATAAATGCCAAGCAAACAGCACATTTAACATGTTGAAGCACATTTTAAGCCTTCCTTTGCTCATGTAACTTAGGCTTCAAATGTATTTCTCAATTGCTCACTGCAGAATATCTGCAGAACTGAAACAATACTTTCAGTATAAAAATGAAAACCCCTTTGTTTCCACAAAAATCCTTATTCTGTCATCCACTGGCATGAGCTTTCCAGTCATGTTCTCTGCCAGTCCTTACCAGTTTGCCAATTACACAAGCTGCTTCCCAGACATCAGACACAAATTCCACAAGACTGCTGTGCAAGCGTACCCTAATTAACCATCAGCTTAATTAGACAATTTACTGTGTAATTAGCAGGCAATTAGTCAACACCTCTCAGATCTTATTGACTGCTGTGACAGCCTTTCCATCTCTCCACATTCCAATACACAACAGCGACCATGTTTCTAGCACTCTTCAACCTGGTACGACATGGTTCTGGATGGAGAAGTGGGCAATATTATACAACAAAGGAAAAAATCAATATGTAGTCTGTCCAATTATTGAACTGCTTATAAACTTGTCTTTTATTTAATACTGAAAGTTCAATATTAAATATACTTTAAGTACTTGCTCCAAAAATGGCTATAGCGGCAACTTCTTAATATGTTTTATTTCATGTTTTAATGTGAAACACTGCAAATTACATGTACTATGAATTATGCTCCATGTGATTGACTATGCCTATAATAATTTGAGTGAATTTTCTGACCTGCGTGTAAGAGAACTACTCGATTAAATCCTATTAATGTTAATAGCAGTTATAGACACAAACCCCATACACACTGATGGAAGGCATTCTAGAGTTGGGAAGCATTTTCTAGTTTTCAGTGAATTATAAACAGGTTCAGAAATCAGGAATCACAGCTTGGTGTTTTAACATTTACATTAGTACTTATTAAGTTTAGATGAAAAAGCGTTTTTAAAAATGTTTTTCTCTGAGCCCGTGTGTGTGTTACATAACATCCACTGCTCTTTGCAGTGCAATTTCTGATTCTGATAAAATCTTTTCCTTTTTGGGGGGATTTTTTGATTGGCAACTAATGAGATTCCAACAGCTATAAGAAAGAACAATTCCTTATCTCTTTTGTTTTTCAGAAATATTAAAGAGGAATTTTATTGAATGATTTAAAAGTCACAAATCTTCTGCTATTTGAAAGGAACAGAAAATAAGAATATGTGACCATTCCTTCACAGTTTAATTGGTCAGTTGTCATCTATACTTTCTGTTATCTGATAAACTGCAATAAACATAAAGTACTTATTACAATAGATTTTTTCCTATATTATTTACACTTTCCCATTAGCAATGATTTTTTTTTTCTTCTTTTTGAATGTAAGGGCCCAAAAATTCTAGGCAAGAAGAACAATTAGTGAAAGGCAACAGGTGACAATGAGGTTGGCTCATTGGAGAAAACTAGAAAAGGCCATTGTGGCTGTAGCTTAACTGGTACAAGTAGAATGAGATGAGGTCTGAGAGACAGGCAGGAGCTATATGATAAAGCGATTTGTACAAGAATTTTGGATCTTAGTTTACGGGCTATGGAAAGCCGTTAGAATGTTTTAAGCAAAGGAGGGGCATGATATGACTTAGGTTGTAAGAGATCACTTAGACTGTGGTGTGGAGGCTGGCGTAGTATTCATTGAGAAATGACGGTGGCTTAGATGTGGGTGGTACTAGTGGAGATAAGACCTTAAATGAGAAGGGCAAAAATATAGTGATTTTCTATGCTTTAAAAAATGATTACATAACTATTAATGTTTTAGTTTGGCATGCAGATTGTGGTAACAATAATGACAACTCTACTGATACGGTATTTCACATGTTAGAAAATCATTTTCACAATTTTTTTTTTTTTAATTCAAACTGATCTTCACTAGAATACCATAAAGAGGGGAAAACATATTTTGGTCCTGCTTTACCGAAGGTTTAGAGAAGTATAGATGTATATTATAAGTATAAGGTATAGATGATACAAACATAAGCCTCATGATTAGACTGGATTAATCAGAAAAAAGAGACTGTGTTGGGGGCAAGTGGAAGTCATTACTGAAATGGTGAATGGGAGTTACATCATGATTAATATTGACTTCCAAATTGAATTGTGTAATTTCTCTACTTAAAACCTCTTTAGTTCCCTGTTGTCTATAAAATCACATTTAAATTCCCAGCCTAACAGGCCTTTCCCATAGTCACCACAGATACTTATACCACCCTGTGATGCATTATGCTGAATCTTACTTAAGATTCAGCTGCTGAATCTTAAATACGCTTGGCACTCTCAAGACCATGGATGTCCGTGTGCTATCCTTTCTGCCTAGAATAAAGATACAGCTCAAATGTGAAGTCATTTTTCTTTTTAAAAAACTGAGGAAAATACTGCTTTTGAAGTAACATTTTTAGTCTAAGAATCTCTGCTGCCTTATGTCAACATTTAGTCGGTCTTCCTGCATCTTTTTGTTGTATATTCTGAACGAGTTTAAATCTTGTAGAGCAAAAACCATTTATACACATACACACACACACATGCACACCATATGAATGGTCAGTGCCTAACAAATGTTTGAGTCGATGAGAAAAAAAAGTGTATATAAAGACAACAACAGTTCTCAAAATACATCCAGTCTAGTCAGTATACCTAAAAGTGACACTTATGACACTTTTAGATAAATTTTAACTTTAATATAGAGTGAATTTGGCAGAAGCTAATGATAAATTGTTCCAAACATATGGGATATTGTGGGAAAACATGCAAATGAATAAGCAGAGCAGGATGAAAAGGGCAGGGATTTAGCTGAAATGAAAGAAGCAGATGGGGAAGTCGGGTAAGTAAAGGTAACTGATATATGAAAAGAAAGTTTGGCTGAATGTTTCTCTAAAAAACAGTTACTTCCTTAAGCATCTAGTGACACCTTATTTCAGAAATAGTGGTGAATGTGAAGTGACGAATATTGAACATGAAGCTCATCGCAAGTCACGTAAGAAAAAGGAACACAAATAGAACTGCAATTTAAAACTGAATAAATTCTTATAACAAAATAGCCAATGTAGGTATATCTTTAATAAAAATTTGACAGTGAGCTAATCACTGGGTTTTATATTTAAAGTTTTTTTTTAATGAAGGTTAAAGACTATCTTTATGTAGTATGACTAGAATCTTGTTAAAAATCAATGAAGAAAATACAAAGCCAAGGATGGTATTATGGAATTCAAGTCATCTTAATTTCAACCAAGACTGCATCATTCAAACATTCCCAGAATATGCATACTTTTCAACTAGTTAAATTTAAAATCTGCAAAAAAATTAAGTGAGACTGGAAAATCAGTTTCCCAACGGCAGGACTATACTCTAAGGAAATTCCCATTAGCCATAATTATGAGACTTTTCCATTAACCTTGGCACTAGTTGCTTAAGAAAAAAGGAGCTGAATGAGAGGTATTTTCCACTACAAGTTAGGTTTTGCTACCAGCTAACCCAGATCAAAATTGTACACATCAATTTATATTATTAAAAAGCCTATTTGAGTCTCACCTTGTCCACTCTACCAAAATGATTAACTAATTAACAAGTGTGAAATCGCAGCCTGAAATGGAAAAGAGGTGAAGACGTAATTATATTGGAAAATTGATTGGTCTCCTTCATAGTCGACTAGCCCAAATTGTGAAATAGAAGGCAAAAAAATTTGAGAACAATTTAAATAACTTTAATAATATACTTGGTTAAAAATGCTACTTTGGTTACAATTAAAAGATTTATGTTTAATATTAGAAGTACGTCAACCTGTTTGGAAACATCATAATCTACATTTTACTGAACAAACTAAGCCTGGCATACATGGCGTGCTTGAAAATTATTCATTTAGAACTTTGGGGAGAGGTAGGGAGTATTTTTATTGGATTCTAACTTGCAAGACTTAGCTTCATTATTGCAAGTGTACACACAAATGGGTATGCGAGCACACACACACATTCTTTTGTTGTTGAAGCGATCAAGTTTGCTTCAGAGAAGAGCTTGCTAAACAGTCTTGAAGTGAACATTTGGATGAAATCTCCCCTAAGACTACTACATGTGAACTGTACCCTTTAAAAAAACCCATTCTGTATGATCTGAGGGTGAGTCAATTTTATGAATTATGAATTCAGTCAAAATTATGAATACAGTTCATCTAAATAACAATTAAAGAACCTAACCAGTGAAAATCAAACTATTACTACACAGAAATCACTTATGGTTTTAGCATGTTAAAAAGTTTCTCAGAGGAAAAGCTTATATTGAATGTGTTTAAATAATTATAGTCCTTAGTTAATGTATAGTTAGATATACAATAGAATAATACTACACATTAAAAAACACCTATTTATGTACTAAATTTAAAGCCAGAACTATAGCAGTGAAAATAACACAATGGAATGTTGTTCATTCATTGTTTCATAGACTTTCATGATAAAGTAATGTAGAAGCTCAATAATAATAAAATATATTAGTTTTGATATAATCTTTTAAAAATCCAGACCTTTATTTCTCATAAGGCCTTCCAAAAGGAGTTATAAGAGTAAACTGTGATTTTCTGTATTGTAATCCAAAGAGAATTACTTAGGCTCTAAAATATAATTATGTATCATATTTGTGAAGTTTTTCTTAACACCTTTAAATATTATTTTTTGCATTTATAGTCCTGACAATGTTAGTCCTGATTTTTATCTGGTTCATAGGTGCTGACAATTTGTGCAAATGTAGGCAACTTCCTCTCAATTAAGATAATGAGGATCGAAACAAGTTTCTGGAAATCCACATGGGAGAACCGACAACCTACACGGTGAAAAGTCTGCAAACCTTATTATGGGAAGGAAAATGGGACTATTTAAAAAGGAAAAAGACAAGGCTTGCAGATAGGACATGAGAGCTGTCTCCAAGTAACTGAAGAGCTGTCATGTGGAATTGTGGTTTAAATTAGAATCCTATAATTATTCATTCATCTAACAAGTATGTATTGCATCCTTCCTATCTGCCAGACATGGTTCTTGGCACTGGGCATACAGTAGCAAACAAGAAAGATAACATCTCTCTTCTTATGAAGCTTACTTCAAATGGCTAAAACAGAAAATATACAAGTAAATAAATAAATGATTAAGAGCATGGTAATTTCATATGGTGCCAAGCACGGTGAAGATAAAACAACCAGGGAAATGGGGGACAGACAGAATGAGTTTTGAGTGGTCAGCGAAGAATTCTCTGAGGAGAGAATTTTTGATGTGAAAACTGAATGGGAAGCAAGAGTAGCTGTATAAAAAGCTGAGGGCAGAGCCTTCCAGGCAGAGCAAACACAAGCAAAATGGTCCTAAGAGTTGGAGGAGCCTACCATGTTGGAGGACTAGAAGGATGGCCAGGGTGGCTGGAGAAGGATGGTACAGGAAGATTGGCTTTTCATGACAATGGATTCCCAGAGGTTTTTAATAAATCTCTCTCTCTCTCTCTCTCTCTCTCTCTCTCTCTCTCTCTCTCTCAGTGAAATAGTAGATAGAACCAAAATAGACATAAAATCCCAAGTGCCACTCTGCTTGAAGCAGGGGGTGGGAGGCCCTCAGTGCACCTGTTCAGCTGAACTCCAAACGCTGATGGAGTCAAACTGCCTTCATTTTAGACATAGAGTAATGAGGTCCAGTGAGGATAAATTAGGAAACAGCATCATATAGAGGAAAGAGCCTGAAATAGACCAAATAGACCTTGGTTCAAAACCTGGCATGGTAAATTTAAGGCTTTGGATGAGTAGAGCCATTTCCATGCTCCTGGGTCTTGTCTGAGGACCGAAGCATGTGAATGAAGCCATCAGGGACAAGCCAGCCACCAAGCAGTCTGTCAATTGGCCACAAATGCACTAGTGAGAATAAGTAACATCACATGGGGCAAAAAAGGCCTACCCAACTGAGCCCTGACCAGATTACCAAACTATAGGATCAAGAGCAGATTACTTGTTGCTTTAAGCCACTAAATTGTGGAGTGCTTTGATATACAGCAACAGATAAGTGATACAGAAATATCTGCTAGCCTAAAATCAAAAACATGCAGCACCAGATCTCAGATTGAGAGGCAGGAAGAGGCCTCTCTTGAAAACTCAAGAGTAGTCTGTTAGTAATCTGGAAGAATGTTAGTGGAGGCTTAAAACACAGTGTAAAAAATGCTATTGGAGACTGGGAAAGAGTGGCCTTGGGACTTCCCTGGTGGTGAACTGGTTAAGAATCCACCTGCCAATGCAGGGGATACGGGTTCGAGCCCTGGTCCAGGAAGATCCCACATGTCGCGGAGCAACTAAGCCCATGTGCCACAACTACTGAGCCTGCGCTCTAGAGCCCGCGAGCCACAACTACTGAGCCCACGTGCCACAACTACTGATGCCTGTGTGCCTAGAGCCCGGGCTCAGCAAAAAAGAGAAGCCACCGCAATGAGAAGCTCATGCACCGCAACAAAGAGCAGCCCCTGCTCGCCGCAGAGAAAGCCCGCGTGCAGCAACGAAGACCCAACGCAGCCAAATAAATAAATAAAATTAATTAATTAATTAATTTTTAAAAAAAGAGTGGCCTGTATTACGCAGTGACGGAACAAGTGGCAAGAATGTCACTGGTGATCATTCAGAAGATAGAAAATGTACATAATGCATTTGTGGATCTGACTAAAGAAATCTCTAGACAGAATGCTGAGAGTGTCAGTTGAGTGTTTCTGCCCATGTATAGTAGGGTACTGTAAGAGAGAAAAGAGTCAAATAAGGATATATTTGACTGCTAGCAAACTTAGAGTGAGTAAAGAAAAGGAGCCTAGAACTTGCCACATTGGAAAATAAAACTATTCTTCACACTTCATCTCTCCTGGAAGGAAAAAGATTTTCCAAGTAAGAAATGACCCTGGGGTAAAGATCACATCAAGAGCATTGCTATATGATACTTTGTTAGGACTTTACAAAGATTTCAATCTGGTCCTAGTAGATTCTTTCAAGTAGACAATATTGATTCTAAGAATCTTTAGGACACTGTGTCACAGCAGCAAGACATATTCAAAATGGAGAGAAGTCTGTCTCAAAAAGACTTATGGATGTAGCTTTGGGGCATGGAGTCGGCCCTTAGCAGATCTGAAAAGTTTTTAAGAGAGTTTTGTGGTGACATCACTATGACCTAGGACTAAAAGAGATAATTCAAAATAAAGCGAGAAATAGGGATTCCTAACTTTCTATGGTCAGAAACAGGCTGAAAAGGCTACTCCACTGCCAACATGGACCATCAGTGGTCATTTCTAAACAAAACAAAGCAAAACAAAACTCAGAGGACAGAAGCAAGATCCCAGAAGTTAGGGCCAATAGTGGATAGGAACAATGGATTAGGGAACCACTACTAGAGAGTAGAACTGGATCTTAATTAAGTAAGGGGCCCTGACAACATGTGCCCAACTGAATTTCAAAATTGCAATGGACAAGTGATTGCTATTTTCCTTCCATTTCTTCTCTTCCTGAATGAGAGTATCTGCTGTGGTTCTCATGACCATATCATTTTATGTTGGGTGTATAGCAGATAGACAACTTGTCTTTCTATTTCACAGAACCCTGGATCAAGTGAAGGTGAACCCAAACAGCCTTATATGGGTTAGGACCTGATACAGATCACTAGATCATAGACATTGAGCCCCAAATCATGATTGGATGACATTTTGAGTGTCTTGGAACGGGGTGGATGCATTTTGCACATGGAAGGGATGTGAATTATTGTGACCAGAGGGCAAGTTACAAAGACAGCTGCAATAATCCTTCCATGCTGTATGCATGCCCCTTTGTGATATGACTTTGCTGTTCTTCCCATCAATGAGCAGATGGTATTTACCTACTTCTTGAATACAGCCATGTATATTGTACCTTGTAACTTGCTTTGTCACAGAAAGTACAGTGGAAGTGACAGTGTGTGAATTTTGAGGTCTCAGCAAGGCCTTGCAGCTTCGAGTCTTGCCTTCTTAGAACACTGCTACCTTGTGAACAAGCCCAAGTTACTCTCCTTGATGCTGAGATATCAAGAGGCAAGAGAGATTATGAAGAGATGGAGAGAAGGGCCCGGCCATCTCAGCCATTACAGCAACTCTGACCAGACACATGCGTGGGGCCATCTTGCCTGTCCCCAGGCATCCCTCCAACTGACTGCAAATGCATGAATGAGCCCAGCAGACATCATGTGATGCAGAAGAACTTCCCATATGAGCTCAGCCAAACTACCAATGTACATAACTGAGTGAATAAATAATTGTTGTTCCAACTCCTGGGCTACTTATTTAGCTTTCTCAGACTATTACAGTTGATCCTTGAACAATGCAGACTTGAACTGCGTCCACTTGTATGCAGATTTTTTTCAATAATCAAGTACTACAGTACTGTATGGACCCATGGTTGGTCCAATATGCAGATGTGGAACCACAAATACGGAGGGCTGACTATAAAGTTGTAAGCAGATTTTCGACTTTGCAGGGGGTCGGTGCTCCTAACACCTGTGTTGTTCAAGGGTCGGCTGTATTTCATCTAAAAAAATTATACTATCTATCTTATTGTGAAGATTCAATGGATAACTTATGAAAAGTATTTGGCAATATCTATACATTCTAAGTAATTGATAAATGGTAGTTAGTAATGTGTGTAAAAATAATAATCATAACAACGACCTGCAATTTCAAACAACATGTTCAAGATAGTGATATAGAAGCAACTTTGGACAGAGACTGTTGTTGCCCAGGTCAAATTTCTTTTCCCTAGATGGCACTGCCTCGCCATACTTGTTAGCCTTCCTCTACGGTATTTATTTACTTGGAAGGAAAAAGAAAAAGAACGCCATATTTTAAAATCAACAATTCATTTATGTTAATAAGTTAGACTAATTTATGTCATGATGTCTCCGAGGGCAGAACTATAAAATATGGATGCAACTTATGAGAAGGCCGATTTGGGGAAATTAAAATGAATACATTTCTAAAACAGATCTTTCTATAGCTATAACAGGCTGCAGTGCCTTAAAAGATCTAGCATGTTCTGTCACTAAAGGCTACATTTCTTCTGTCAGGGCTATTGACACATAATTTGGCCAGATAATTTTTATTTCCCGTCCTAATACTGTACAATACTTATTCCGTTTTCTCAAAAATCCTCTGCATTTTAAAGGCTTAGTCAACAACCTAAATCTTAATATACAATCCATGCATTTAGAAATTCCACTGACATTTTCATTTTTAGACATGTATACATGTACTATAAAAGCAACCTGGGATATGAAAATTTTAAATTGGCCTTTTCTCCCTTGATTGAGATCAATACTCAGACCAATCCATTTTTTATGTGTTAACTGTCTGTTCATACGGCTGGAAGAAAAATAAACTCAATATGCTGTTGCCAAGAAATCTATGTATTCATTTACTAATTCATTTATCCAAAGAATATCTATGAAACATTTATCAAACTCTTCCTATACACTAAGCATCGTGCTATGTGGTATAAGATTGTATTTTATGCAAACAGTTACAATCAATACTTTGATGCCAAAGAAATAATGAAGACCCTTAAATATTTCTCAGATTCTAGTTTTCAGTATTTTATGTTGAGAGAGACTCATTATTTGTACACCTACATACCTAATTATTTGATACTTATTAAAACAAAATATATGCATTCAAGACATTTTCTTACTAAAAATAAAGTACAAGTGTACTGTAATAGCTATATATAGCTTATAAATGAAGTGAACTTCTGCTTAGGTCTGAATTTGATTTATGATAGTTAGAAACACTTCTGAGTTTATCTGGGTAGTGATGAAAATATATGCACCCTACAGTTATTCCATATTTGCAGTATATAATATGTGGCTACCTATGAGAAAAAAATTATGATATAATCAGCAAAAACAAAGTGTTTTATCTATTTCTTATCAGTATAATGCAAACACAGGTCAGGAGGTTATTTTATGTGAAAGCTAAACAATTTCTAATATTCCCAGTTAAACAGAGCACTACTCTGGTTTGTCAGGACACTTTAGCTTTAATTAAGCTTGACAGATTGATTTCTCCCCTACCTTTTTAAACTTGAACTCAATATATATTTATATTAAAATTTATACTTATATTTTAAATATTTTTATCATGATATTTCAAATATTGTCTTTATAACACATAAACAGAATCTCAAGAAAAGCAAGCTAGGTATTTTGGGACACTCTAGGAAAGTCTGATTTGGGAAGGAAAAATATAGTTAATAAAAGCCACCTTTGATGTTATTTAACACAAAAGCAAACATAGATCTTTTTATATTTGACATTAAAAATCTTATCATTTGCCTCCCTAAAGAAAGCACATACAGCTTTTATACAGACTGCACAGTAAAGAATAATAATATTTCTGTTTACTGAGATAACAACTGGCATTTCACTGTAAGTCAATGGTCTTTCATTGCTACAGCATATTAGACCTCAATCTGGCATCTACAAATGTCGAGTATAAAAAATATATATATAGGATGAAAATCAAAGCATGTTCCAAACTCCCCAAAAAAATAAAAAAAAGGGAAACAAAGTTCACCTAAACATATTTGCTGCAGAAAGCAGTGTAATATTCAGCTGTCAATCTTGAAAAACAATGAGGGAGCCACACTGTCAGTAGGACAGGATAATAAAATCTCCAGCAGATGTTCAGGCAGGGCTCTAATTTTTACTGAACTCCCTTGGCAAGCATTTAATTTCTTTATCATATGCAAGCTCGGCAAATTGTACTTCATCAAAACTGTATTGTGAAATATTAATATTTCATATGATAACAAAACTGCATAGAATAACCTTTGTCATATTAAGAGCATCCAAATTTCAAATGTCAAGACTCTGAATTTTAATACATTTTAAGTAGACTCTTGAAATCGCATACTAAACTGTAATAAGGCTAATCTAAATTGGTATGCTATAATGCCACACAAATGTATAGTACATATAATACTTTAATAGATGTCTTTAGTAAGAGGCTGTGAAAAACATGTGTTTATAATACTGAGTTTTATACTACAATATTTCACCAATAAGAAAGCACAAAACTCATAAGAGAATAATAAATTCACAGAAATTTAATCACTAATTAGAGACAATATAAGAACACAAAACGAAAAGAAGTAGATCTCTATGAAGCAAAATGACTACTTTGCAAAATCAAGTACGGGAAAAAAATCATTTTTGAAAATAGAATTATATAAGCCCAAGGTGGCATTGTTATTTATGTCATTACAATCTGCACAGATACATTTAAAATAGTTTTTGCACAAATATTTTGTTGTACGCACCATCAAAGTAAGTAAAGTGGAGCTTCCTAAAACCCCCGTCATTATATTTTATGTGCCAACTTTAATTTGCATTTGTCTATAACTCTCCTTTTGAACCAGCATCACAGACTTCTGAATTGGTAGATTAAATTCAAATTGGAGTTCCAGAAGGAAGTTAGCTCCCACATTTATTTCTGCTGGTGATCCTAATAAAGGCAACTGCTCTTAGGTTATTGAAAGAGACAGCTTCACAAATCAATGCATGTCACCAACAGAGCAAAGACAGATGTCTCTGATTAATCAGAATTCAATTTTTGTAAGCAAACAGGAAGTTCAAAGCAAACACTTTTTTCCCCTACAATTCTTCCCTTATACCTGATTAGCCACCTATTTCTGTTTACATATAAAATTTTTTAAATAGCATAACTAAAATAGTCATTAAGTGATATCAGAGACTCAGTTTTTCTCAACGATTAAACATTTGATTATAGCTTCCAAGTAATTCTTAAGGAAGAATTGAAATAAAAACAAATGTATTGTCAGTATTCTACAAGGTTGTAAACAATTGATTAATGATATTCTAAAGCTAAATCCAATATGTTGTTTATTTTTACACTTTGTTTAACCAAAGTATTTCTAAGTATTCAGCCAATTTATGAAGAAACCTCCCTTTAGCTATTTAAACATAAAAATATTTAACCTTTTTTTTCATGCACTAGTTTTCTAACTTTTGAGGATTCTCTAGATATTCTTGATCACACTTACACATAGCATCTTGTAAAGCTGTCAGAATAAAACAGCTGTGATGGTTTAGCCATAATAACGCCAGCTATTGATCCTAGTAAGAGGTGAAAGAAGAGGATGTGCTTAATGGGGCATATTTCTTGCGTATTATTTTCTTTGCCTAAGGATAAGGCTGATTTAAATAATGATACTCTTTTCTCAGTCAGTAGATACACACATTCTTATACATTAATTATTACTAACTACTGGTAAGTACTAAATATATCGATAGGTGTAGCATTTAAAATTTTATCAATAAAGGGCCTAAAAATGTTAAATTTTGCTGCTTTTTTCTAATCCAAAACCGTGTAAGGATGCAACCCTCTACTGCATAAATTATTCCACTTTGAAAACATACACTTCTATGCTTTCTGTACTTTGAAGAATCAATCTGGACTTTAATATGTAGTTTATTTTCTACTAAGTATGTCCACTTGCATTGTGAGTACAAAGTCATAATATCAAATTAAACTCAGGTATTGTATTTGGGGAAAGGTTTCTGTATTTAAAAATTCAAGAAGAATCTTATTCCCAGCACCAGTAATTTACAATAAGTGATTTTTTTTGGCACGGCTTTGATTCCAGGATTATGTGCAAATAAAATTCATTGTCTCTCTAACTTTGAGTTGAGGCATATGTCCTCATTCACATACATCCAGAAATCACAAAACAATTAATAATGCCGACATAAGAATAAGTAAGTTTGTGATTATTAAATGAAATAGACACTCTGTAGTATTTATATTTTTGATGCTTCTTAGACAAAACACAATGAAAACTCTATGCCATTCCCCCTCCATGGGACAGAAGGAATAGAAGGAAATTAAAGACTCATTTGTAATAATAGGTTTTATCCAGTAGTTTAATAACAGTTATTTATAGGTCAGAAAAATCTTTCCATTATAATATTTATGCCCTAATTAAAATACATGATAGATATTTAAACATGACTTCAAAAATAATTTCTTACCTTATCAAGAGAGAAAGTTTTGGTCAGAGCAAAGCCCCATCCAGCTTCAAAAGCTCTACGAATCATTGATGAACTGCTAGTTGGAGTTGCACTGGCAAGACCAAAAGGATTTGTAAACTTCAATCCAGCCATTTCCACACTAATGTCCACCAGATCAATAGGAGTATAAAAGAGGGGTAGTTGAGGCGTGGCAGAAACTGAAGCTCCATATTGTGACTGCGAAAAAACAAATAGCCAATAATTATTCTTGTATCACATCTGATTTTCCCATATAATCTTTTACAAAAATCACTTCAACACAGCATTTAAATTAATATAGATTACATCGGTCTGTTTGGAGTGATGAAAATTAGCAAAAAAGTCAGTTAGCAGAGAACCAAATTCATATAATATCATCTTTTTCTAATTTAAAAAGTAGTTTAGAGAGTACTAATGGAAATAATATCAATTAAATAAACAATAAAACTACACTTAAAACATTCTGAGATTCAAACACAAAAGGGAGTAATTTCAGAATTTATCTCCTTGGTCCCATTAGCCCAACCTTTTTGTACTTAATTTGTGGAAATGTCTTTAGTGCTCAGAGATAAGGGCAACAGCAAGTCAGGAGTCCTAAATTCAATTTCCAGTAACCTCACTCTATTTATGAGATTTTAGGAAAGCCACCTAACACATCCTTTCCTTTTCTTCTTTACCGTTTTCAGTACAGCAGCATGAATGCTGGTTGCCTAATTTCCTACCTCCTAGGGATCCTGGAAAATGCAGGAGATCAAAAGCCACAGGGAGACATCTAATTTGGAAAGTGGGTAATGTATTCATGTGCATGAGGGGACTTTCTTCAGAAACCAAACAGGTACCAAACAGTATAGAAATTTCAACTGTAATCTCTCAAAACTGTAAAACTACCTTTGTTAAATGAACAGTTAAAAGCAACTTTGTATTACTGGAAAGATTCAATCAAAAAACCCTTTACAAAGTGCATGGCCCACTGAAACACAGTAGGTGCTTGCTAAATGTTGTCTCTCTGATTGCAGAGGTTATTGAACATTTCATCAGGTCTTTTGTTTGTAAAATGTCTCTGTCTCTGAGGAGCTTCAAGATGGCGGAAGGGTAAGATGTGGAGATCACCTTCCTCCCCACAAATACATCAGAAATACATCCACATGTGGAACAACTCCTACAGAATACCTACTGAATGCTGGTAAAAGGCCTCACACCTCCCAAAAGGCAAGAAACACCCCACATACCTGGGTAGGGCAAAAGAAAAAACAGAGACAAAAGAATAGGGACGGGACCTGCACCAGTGGGAGGGAGCTGTAAAGGAGGAAAGGTTTCCACACACTAGGAAGCCCCTTTGCGGGTGGAGACAGCAGGTGGCGGAGGGGGAAACAGAACCGCGGAGGAGAGCACAGCAACAGGGGTGCAGGGGGCAAAGCGGTGAGATTCCCGCACAGAGGATCGGTGCCGACCGGCACTCACCAGCCCAAGAGGCTTGTCTGCTCACCCGCCGGGGCAGGCGGGGGTGCGAGCTGAGGCTCGGGCTTCGGTCGGAGCGCAGGGAGAGGACTGGGGTTGGCGGTGTGAACACAGCCTGCAGGGGGTTAGTGCGCCACGGCTGGCCGGAAGGGAGTCCAGGGAAAAGTCTGGACCTTCCGAAGAGGCAAGAGACTTTTTCTTCCCTCTTTGTTTCCTGGTGCGCAAGGAGAGAGGATTAAGAGCACGGCTTAAAGGAGCCCCAGAGACGGGCGCGAGCCGCGGCTATCAGAGCGTACCCCAAAGACGGGCATGAGACGCTAAGGCCGCTGCTGCCGCCACCAAGAAGCCTGTGTGCAAGCACAGGTCACTATCCACACCTCCCTCCCGGGAGCCTGTGCAGCCCGCCACTGCCAGGGTCCGGTGATCCAAGGACAACTTTCCCGGGAGAACACATGGAGTGCCTCAGGCTGGTGTAACGTTATGCCGGCCTCTGCCGCCACAGGCTCACCCCACATCCGCACCCCTCCCTCCCCCCGGCCTGAGTGAGCCAGAGCCCCCGAAGCAGCTGCTCCTTTAACCCCATCCTGTCTAAGCAAAGAACAGATGCCCACAGGCGACCTACAAGTGGTGGTGGGGGGGGCGAATCCAAAGCTGAACCCCGGGAGCTGTGCAAAAAAAGAAGAGAAAGGGAAATCTCTCCCAGCAGCCTCAGGAGCAGCGGATTAAATCTCCACAATCTACTTGATGTACCCTGTGTCTCTGGAATACCTGAATAGACAATGAATCATCCCAAATTGAGGAGGTGGACTTTGGGAGCAATGATATATATATATATTCTTTTTCCCTATTTCTCTTTTTGTGAGGGTGTATGTGTATGTTTCTGTGTGTGATTTTGTCTGTATAGCTTTGCTTTTACCATTTATCCTAGGGTTCTGTCTGTCCACTTTTTTTTTTTGTAATACTTTTCAGCATTTGTTATCATTGCTGATTTTGTTTTTTGGTTTGGTTGTTCTTTCTTTCTTTTTTTAATTACATTAAAATATTTTTTGTAACTATTTTTTGTTTTTTATTATAATTTTTTTTTTAAAAATCTTTTCTTTCTGCCTTTTATTCTGAGCTGTGTGGATGACAGGCTCTTGGTGATCCAGCCAGGCCTCAGGGCTGTGCCTCTGAGGTGGGAGAGCCAAGTTCAGCACATTGGTCCACCAGAGACCTCCCAGCTCCACGTAACATCAAATGGCAAAAATCTCCCAGAGATCTCCATCTCAACACCAAGACCCAGTTCCACTCAACGATCAGCAAGTTACAGTGCTGGACACCCTATGCCAAACAACTAGCAAGACAGGAACATAACCCCACCCATTAGCAGAGAGACTGCCTAAAATAATAATAAAGCCATAGACACACCAAAACACACCACCAGACGTGGACCTGCCCACCAGAAAGACAAGATCCAGCCTCATTGACCAGGACACAGGCATTGGTCCCCTCCACCAGGAAGCCTAAACCTACTGAACCAACCTTAGCCACTGGGGGTAGACACCAAAAACAATGGGAACTATGAACCTGCAGCCTGCAAGAAGGAGACGTCAAACACAGTAAGTTAAGCAAAATGAGAAGACAAAGAAACACATAGCAGATGAAGGAGCAAGGTAAAAACCCAGCAGACCTAACAAATGAAGAGGAAATAGGCAGTGTACCTGAAAAAGAATTCAGAATAATGATAGGAAATATGATCCAAAATCTTGGAAATAGAATGGAGAAAATAGAAGAAACGATAACAAGATCTAGAAGAACTAAAGAGCAAACAAACAATCATGAGCAACACAATAAATGAAATTAAAAATTCTCTAGAAGGGATCAATAGCAGAACAACCGAGGCAGAAAAACGGATAAGTGACCTAGAAGATAAAAGAGTGGAAATAACTACTGCAGAGCAGAATAAAGAAAAAAAAGAAAGAATTGAGGACAGTATCAGAGAACTCTGGGACAATATTAAACAAACCAACATTTGAATTATAGGGGTCCCAGAAGAAGAAGAGAAAAAGAAAGGAACTGAGAAAATATTTGAAGAGATTATAGTCGAAAAATTCCCTAATATGTGAAAGGAAATAGTTAATCAAGTAAGTCCAGGAAGGACAGAGAATCCCATACATGATAATTCCAAGGAGAAGTACACCTTCAAGACACATATTAATCAAACTATCAAAAATTGAATACAAAGAAAAAATATTAAAAGAAGCAAGGGAAAAACAACAAATAACATACAAGGGAATCCCCATAAGGTTAACAGCTGATCTTTCAGCAGAAACGCTGCAAGCCAGAAGGGAGTGGCAGGACCTATTTAAAGTGATGAAAGGGAAAAACCTACAACCAAGATTACTCTATCCAACAAGGATCTCATTCAAAGTTGATGGAGAAATTAAAAACTTTACAGACAAGGAAAAGATAAGAGAATTCAGCACAACCAAGCCAGTTTTAAAACAAATGCTAAAGGAACTTCTCCAAGCAGGAAACACAAGAGAAGGAAAAGACCTACAATAACAAACCCAAAACAAGAAGAAAATGGTAACAGGAACATACATATCAATAATTACCTTAAATGTAAATGGATTAAATGCTCTAACCAAAACACATAGACTGGCTGAAGAGATACAAAAACCAGAGCTGTATATACGCTGTCTACAAGAGACCCACTTCAGACCTGTGAAGTGAGGGCATGGAAAAAGATATGCCATGCAAATGGAAATCAAAACAAAGCTGGAGTAGCAATTCTAATATCAGACAAAATAGACTCTAAAACAAAAACTATTACAAGAGACAAAGAATGATGCTACATAATGATCAAGGGATCAATCCAAGAAGAAGATATAACAATTATAAATATTTATGCACCCAACATAGGAGCACCTCAATACATAAGGCAAACACTAACAGCCATGAAAGGGGAAATTGACAGTAACACAATCATAGTAAGGGACTTTAACACCCCACTTTCACCAATGGACAGACCATCCAAAAAGAAAATAAATAAGGAAACACAAGCTTTAAATGCTACATTAAAAAAGATAGACTGAATTGATATTTATAGGACATTCCATCCAAAAAAAACAATACACTTTCTTCTCAAGTCCTCATGGAACATTCTCCAGGATAGATCATATCCTGGGTCACAAATCAAGCCTTGTTAAATTTAAGAAAATTGAAATTGTATCAAATATCTTTTCTGACCACAACGCTATGAGACTAGATATCAATTACAGGAAAAATCTGGAAAAAATATAAAAAAAAGGGAGGCTAAACAATACACTACTTAATAACCAAGAAATCACTGAAGAAATCAAAGAGGAAATCAAAAAATACCTAGAAACAAATGACAATGAAAACAGGACGACTCAAAACCTGTGGGATGCAGCAAAAGCAGTTCTAATAGGGAAGTCTATAGCAATACAATCCTACCTTAAGAAACAAGAAACATCTCAAATAGACAACCTAGCCTTACACCTAAAGCAATTAGAGAAAGAAGAACAAAAAAACTCCAAAATTAGCAGAAGGGAAGAAATCATCAAGATCAGATCAGAAATAAATGAAAAAGAAATGAAGGAAACGATAGCAAAAATCAATAAAACTAAAAGATGATTTTTTGAGAAGATAAACAAAACTGATAAACCATTAGCCAGACTCATCAAGAAAAAAATGGAGAAGACTCAAATCAACAGAATTAGAAATGAAAAAGGAGAAGTAACAACTGACACTGCAGAAATACAAAGAATCATGAGAGATTACTACAAGCAACTATATGCCAATAAAATGGACAACCTGGAAGAAATTGGACAATTTCTTAGAAAAGCACAACCTTCTGAGACTGAACCAGGAAGAAGTAGAAAATATAAACAGACCAATCACAAGCACTGAAATTGAAACTGTGATTAAAAATCTTCCAACAAACAAAAACCTAGGATCAGATGGCTTCACAGGCAAATTCTATCAAACCTTTAGAGAAGAGCTAACACCTATCCTTCTCAAACTTTTCCAAAATATAGCAGAGGGAGTAACACTCCCAAACTCATTCTATGAGGCCACCATCACCCTGATACCAAAACCAGACAAAGATGTCACAAAACAACAAAACTACAGACCAATATCATTGATGAACTTAGATGCAAAAATCCTCAACAAAATACTAGCAAACAGAATCCAACAGCACATTAAAAGGACCATACACCATGATAAAGTGGGGTTCATCCCAGGAATGCAAAGATTCTTCAATATACGGAAATCAATCAATGTGATACACCATCTTAACAAATTGAAGGAGAAAAAACATATGATCATCTCAATAGATGCAGAGAAAGCTTTCGACAAAATTCAACACCGATTTATGACAAAAAACCTCCAGAAAGTAGGCATAGAGTGAACATATCTCAACATAATAAAGGCCATATATGACAAACCCACAGCCAACATCATCCTCAAAGGTGAAAAACTGAAACTATTTCCACTTAGTTCAGGAAGAAGACAAGGTTGCCCACTCTCACCACTATTATTCAACATAGTTTTGGAAGTTTTAGCCACAGCAATCAGAGACGAAAAAGAAATAAGAGGAATCCAAATTGGAAAAGAAAATAAAGCTGTCACTGTTTGCAGATGACATGATAATATACATACAGAATCCTAAAGATGCTACCAGAAAACTACTAGAGGTATAATCAGTGAATTTGGTAAAGTAGCAGGATACAAAATTAATGCACAGAAATCTCTTGCATTCCTATACACTAATGATGGAAAATCTGAAAGAGAAATTTAGGAAACACTACCATTTACAATTGCAGTAAAAAGAATAAAATACCTAGGACTAAACCTACCTAAAGAGACAAAAGACCTGTATGCAGAAAATTATAAGACACTGATGAAAGAAATTAAAGATGATACAAATAGATGGCGAGATACACCATGTTCTTGGATTGGAAGAATCAACATTGTGAAAATGACTCTACTAACCAAAGCAATCTACAGATTCAATGCAATCCCTATCAAACTACCACTGGCATTTTTCATAGAACTAGAACAAAAAATTTCACAATTTGTATGGAAACACAAAAGACCCTGAATAGAAAAAGCAATCTTGAGAATGAAAAACGGAGCTGGAGGAATCAGGCTCCCTGATTTCAGACTACACTACAAAGCTACAGTAATCAAGACACTATGGTACTAGCACAAAAACAGAAATATAGATCCATGGAACAGGATAGAAAGCTCAGGGATAAACCCACGCACATATAGTCACCTTATCTTTGATAAAGGAGGCAAGAATATAGAATGGAGAAAAGACATCCTCTTCTAAAAGTGGTGCTGGGAAAACTGGACAGGTACATGTAAAAATAAAGAAATTAGACACTCCCTAACAGCATACACAAAAATAAACTCAAAATGGATTAAGGACCTATATGTAAGGCCAGAAACTATCAAACTCTTAGAGGAAAACATAGGCAGAACACTCTATGACATAAATCACAGCAAGATCCTTTTTGACCCACCTCCTAGAGAAATGGAAATAAAAATAAACAAATGGGACCTAATGAAACTTAAAAGCTTTTACACAGCAAAGGAAACCATAAACAAGATGAAAAGACAACCCTCAGAATGGGAGAAAATATTAGCAATTGAAGCAACTGACAACAGATTAATCTCCAAAATTTACAAGCAGCTCATACAGCTCAATATCAAAAAACAAACAACCCAATCCAAAAATGGGCAGAAGACCTAAATAGATATTTCTCCAGCAAAGATATACACATTGCCAACAAACACATGAAAGAATGCTCAACATCATTAATCATTAGAGAAATGCAAATCAAAACTACAATGTGATATCATCTCACACTGGTCAGAATGGCTCTCATGAAAAAATCTACAAACAATTAATGCTGGAGAGGGTGTGGAGAAAAGGGAACCCTGATACACTGTTGGTGGGAATGTAAATTGATACAGCCACTATGGAGAACAGCATGGAGGTTCCTTAAAAAACTAAAAATAGAACTACCATATGACCCAGCAATCCCACTACTGCACGTATACCCTGAGAAAACCGTAATTCAAAAAGATTCATGTACCACAATGTTCATTGCAGCTCTGTTTACAATAGCCAGGACTTGGAAGCAACCTAAGTGCCCATCATCGGATGAATGGATAAAGATGTGGCACGTATATACAATGGAATATTACTCAGCCATAAAAAGAAACAAAATTGAGTTATTTTGAGGTGGATGGACCTAGAGTCTGTCATACAGAGTGAAGTAAGTCAAGAAAGAGAAAAACAAATACCGCATGCTAACACATATATATGGAATCTAAAAAAAAATGGTCATGAAGAACCTAGGGGCAAGACGGGAATAACGATGCAGACCTACTAGAGGATGGACTTGAGGACATGGGGAGGGGCAAGGGTAAGCTGGGACAAAGTGACAGAGTGGTAGTGTATATATAGACATATATACACTACCAAATGTAAAATAGATAGCTTGTGGGAAGCAGTCGCATAGCACAGGGAGATCAGCTCATTGCTTTGTAACCAGCTAGAGGGGTGGGCTAGGCAGTGTGGGAGGGAGGGAGACGCAAGAGGGCAGAGATATGGGGATATATGTATATGTATAACTGATTCACTTCGTTATAAAGCAGAAACTAACACACCATTGTAAAGCAATTAGACTCCAATAAAAATGTAAAAAAAAAAAAGTATCTGTCTCTCTCTTTCTCTTCCTCCTTCCCTTTCTCTCTGTTTATCTCTGAAAGACAAATAATACTGGCAAATATAAAGAGGATGAATTTTCTCAGCCAAAGTGGTTACTGAATGGACAGGTCTAGTTAATTGTAAGTTAGAACTCTTTTCTCTTGTGAATCATCACTCAAAAGTTGTTTGAGCAGAACTTTAATTTTACAGGAATGTGTCTTATGTCGATAAAGATTGCCATGACCTGCATAAAAATTATTTCTAGACCGCCACCATTTATAATGCAAAGTTAAGTTCACGTAATATGTAAAAAGGCATCAAACTTGTCAATTGAAAGACTAATGTGTCTCTGGTGCCTGCAAAGAGGTACCTGATGGCATCTAGCCTTCAGCTGTGGCAGGCATCTTCTGCCAACAATGTTCTGGGTTTCAAGGGACATTTCTGAATGTTGTGCAGTCCTATTGTGAGCACAATGTCTTCTGTTCTCACGTGGATGGCAATACTATTAAAAGGATTATTAGCAAAGACAAAAGTTATAATGCATAATATAAGGAAGTGAGGGATAATCAGAGTCATGTTAATTTGAGGTGTGTGTCTGTCTGTGTCTGTGTGAGTATGTACAGGGATAGGTGAGGAAATAAACATCTTCAGTGAGATTTTTTTAGCTCTGAATAATCATAATTTAAATTGAATCAAGGAACTTCAAGGTTACACTATGGAAGAATTTCCTGACACCACAATTTGGTTAACACCAGGGAAATTTTAGAAGCCCCTTCCATGTTTGAGGAGCCTTAGAAACTTTGGGCAATCTTTGATCTGATGATGATAGCAGAAATACTTATGTTTCCATGTTCATTATTAGGTGAGGTGAATGACTCCACATTTTCTCCTTTTTTCATGGCTTTGTACTGAAATAACTAATCTCTTCAATCTCACAGATGAATTTTAGTTTTTCAATAATTACAGCTATATAGCATTAGACAATAGCCCAAGGACGTAGATATATATGTGTAGTTTAACTTGCATTTCTTAATTTACGTAGTTTTAGATACATAAAGCATTGCTTTGGAATTCTTAAGAAGGCTGCTGCCTTAATATTTAGAAAGGGAATGATGTGGCCAAACTCTGCAAGATTTTCCTTAAGCTTCAAAACAAAATCGAAAAGCAAACAACAAAACAAATAACAAAAAAATCAATAAACACACAAATGTCAAATGAGCAGTATACTTTCTTATAAAAATGTATATTTTATTTCATTGACAAAACTACTACTGATGTATATGCAGATATGACATAACCTAAAATCTTTAGTTGTAATAGGCAGTCTTTTTTCATATTGTACATACAGGGCTATTTTTTTGTTTTGTCTTTGTGCCTTTTTACCACAGTGTGGTGCTACAGCAAACCAGTCTGGTCAACCTCACACTATACTCAAGCCTTAATGTACGCTTCATTTTCTGAAATTTAAAAGCTTGTTCCCCTCTGCACCCTTGCTCAGGGAACTTAAGCATCTCAGATTTCAGCTCTCACCACAAGGCTAGTTCCTCCCAAATCCAAATTGCAACCTCCAAATTCAGATTTCCAAGTGACTTCAAGACCTTTGGATGTGGATGCTTTGTCATTAATTCAAACTCAACTCCTTCAAAATGTACCTCATCGTACATTCCCTTCTAAAGAATATGTTATTCAGATTTTCAATTTCAGACTGTATTATTTTTCCAGTCATCTGATAGTGTTAGTAAGCAATGAATGTAAGAAACAACCTAGATGTTGAATAATGAGGACTAGCTCCCCAATGATGCAACTGTACAAAGAATGTTATACTGGTGTCAGGAATGACACAGAAAAAAAGAATGTATTGACATAGAAGAGTGATTATCCTGTAATAAGTGAAAAAATTAGTGATGAACAAAACAGACAAGGTCTCTGGAGCTTACATACAGAAAAATGTAAATAAAACTACCCACCAACCAACTGAACACAAAATTAAAACCACAGATCATTCATCACACTGTCACTTGTCTCCATGCATTATCTTAGGTATTCCGACTAGCCTGAAATATAACCTAACACTTTCTTCACCCATCAAGCTCCTAATCATCTTTCCAAACTCAACTCATTCATGCAAGAATATGCTTCCTGGGGCATTTCCTTAATAGACTTCATATAGTTGTCTAAAGTAGCTGACTCTTTTCTTTGATATTTTATCATTTAAAATATGGCTGTACCTCAGTAGTCATCATACTGTGCAGTACATGTTGATTTTCTCTTCAAACAGAGCATAAGCTCCTTGAAGGCAGAGACTATAACCTATTCAAATTAGTATCTCCATTAGAATTTGAAATATTTGCAAAATATATGTTTAGATTACATTATATCATATTATATATAAAATACTCTTAAAGGCAAATCTGCCCCTTGTAGAGACAAAGATAAATAAAATCACTTTCCCATAAGGCAACTCTCATCATTTATATCTTTATAATTATTTTTAATACACAATGCTTTTCGACATTCTCATTGTCCTTTGTTGGATATCTCATTTACCTTCTATTTTCTGAAACTGAGGAGTCTGCTAAAGTAGTTAAAAGGGTTAAATACAGGAACTTGAATTTTAAAAAATTTCCCCCTTCTCTCCACTCTCTAATTCAGGAATCAACTTATAATCTGGACATCACCACAATCTCTCTGGTTGTTCAAAATGCACTTAATAGAAACAAAAAGAAAACTACAGAATCAAAAGAGACTGAAGTGATAAAGAACTGAGATCAGGATGGAGGGCAAGGGTAAAAATAGAGATTAAGGAAAAACTAAATATTCAGCAGATTTTTAGAGAGTAAAAATAAAAAGTAACACTTCTTTTATAAAAGCCATTGTCAGCCACATGAGATATTGAGAATGAAAGATATGTCTAAAGATGACTTTTGTAAAAATTTCCTTTTTCCCCCTCAGAATTTTTTAGGGGAGACTGAGAAAAGATTTTAGTTACTTACAATTCAATCTAAAAAAAATAACTCGATGACATGCATAGACCATGAGAGTTCCCAAATTTATATGAGTTACACTTAAATGTTCTCATTTCATTTCCATCTACAAAATCCTTCAAGGAGCTTCACTACCTGCAGAATACAGCATTATCTCTTCAGCACTATATAACCCCAGTTGTGATCTGGGCTCTTCCCTTTCCCTACACTTTCTAATCACATCTTTCACCCTTTCTAATCTCATCTACTACCATTCCCTCACAACATCTTATACTTCAGTTTATTAAACCACTTACAATTTCTCAAACAAAACAATGTCATTAATGCATCTATGCATTATGACTTTTTATTTTTCCTAAAATGTTACCTCCTGCCTGGTTTTTCTGCTCTGAAAATTCCAACTAATCCTGCAAGAGTCAGTCTTGCTGTCATCTCCACCAGGAAACTTCCCCAGCTATCCACAAGCTCACCTGTTCCCTTATCATACTCTGTACTTGGTTGCTTACATGTATGTGTCTCCCATCTAATTTACTTCCAGCACCAAGCATAAGACTTAACAGAAAGATGCTTAAAATATTTGTTGAATGCATCAGACTACTGTCCATGGGTACTTAGCCTCTTTTTTACATCAGTTCCCATAAGATGATAATCAGTTTAGATGAAATAATCATTAACTGTATTCCAGATATTTAAAAAGTCCAATATTCTATTATTTTAATGTAGAGTAACATTCGACTCTTACCTCTGGAAGACTACTGAATTTATTAGCAAAGCCTCTCAAAAGAGTCATCTAGTAGGAATGGTAAATAACTGTTCTAGGCAATCAAGTTCCTTATGTAAATACAGGCATTCTATAATTCAGTCACACAAAGTGACGTAAAAATTCACCTCACAATTTTGCTAGGATCCAGCTTAAAATAACACATTTTTAGGCCCTCCATGACTTTTAACTTCCAGATTCAAATGGACTCCTTTGGTTCCAGGTAACAGAAACTAGGTTCAGAAGATTATTATGAGGGTATAGAAGTATCTCATGTAACAGCAGGAAAACAGCAAGGCATCCAGGAAGAGCTGGGAATCCTCATGGAAAGCCATAGGATCTGTCTCTTGCTCTCTCTTCTGTGTGCATCTAGGTTTATTCTGTCTCTGCAAATTGACTTCCTCTGCTTCATTATCCAGAATGGTTGATATTTTATAGGTCTAGCCCAGACATTTTTAACTCTACATTTTAAAACATTTGGAGAGTTTTTTAAAAATTCTGATATCTTGGCAAGAGAGACTCCATGTTAATTACATCAGAATTGCTCTGAGTAGGACTCAAGCACTGTAATTTTTAAAAATCTCTCCAGGAGACTGCACTGCGCATCCAAGCTTGAAAATCATTTCTTTAGCCGTATTAATGCTTCTCCTAATTCTTATTCTCAAGTGAGACATTCAAGTTTAGCCACCATCATCTTAAATGTCTACATTTTTCATATAAGCTGGGCACATACTCTAAAAAGTGCTTAACTGCTTAAAAGGCATTAGTTCTGACAACCATCAATACATTTTCCAAATATTAAGGCCCACTGTAAAAATAGGTCACTTACTTTATTCTCAAAATGAACAAGATACTTGTCTATTTGCAAATAATACTTATGCTGGGCCTACTGATAAGTGTTTTGTACTTATTCTCTCTTTTTGATCACAACTCTTCAAGTTAGGCACCATTCTCCTATTGAAGATGAGAAAAGTGAGGTTCAAAGAAAGTAAATTACTTGTCCAAAGATAAGCAGCTAATATGTGGTAGAGCAAGATCTGAATTCAGAGCTTTCCCTTACTACATTATATCAAGTTGCCCCTATTTACATAAACATTGTTTTTCTAAAGTATTAATGCCCTCAAAATAGGAAACTGACTTAAAAATTATTCATGATGGTTTGATTAAACACACACACACACACATGTACACATGCACTTTAAAATCTATTATCAAAAATGAAAAGTAGGGCTTCCCTGGTGGTGCAGTGGTTAAGAATCTGCCTGCCAACGCAGGGGAGATGGGTTTGAGCCCTGGTCCGGGAAGATCTCACATGCCGCAGAGCAACTAAGCCCGTGCTTACTACAACTACTGAACCTGCGCTTTAGAGCCCGCGAGTCACAACTACTGAGCCCACATGCCACAACTACTGAAGCCCATGTGCCTGGAGCCCGTGTGCCTGGAGCCCATGCTCCACAACAAGAGAAGCCACCACAATGGGAACCCCACGCACCGCCACAAAGAGTAGCCCCCACTCACGGCAACTAGAGAAAGCCTGTGCACAACAATGAAGACCCAACGCAGCCAAAAATAAAATAAATTAATTAATTAATTAAAAAAAAAAAAAACACTGGCAAACAGACTCTTATACCTAAGGTCCAAATTAAAAAAAAAAAAGAAAGAAAAATATATACCAGTCAGATATTAACGAGATAATCAATCATAATGCCTTTCATTTGAGAATAGAAATAAAAACAAGTACAATGCTACACTACAATGACCTATTATTTTATTATTACTCTTTATCACTGGTATTCTTCTATTATACCTGGCTGGGTCATGGAATCACAGACAGAGAAATTTTCATATATAATTGTTATTCTGTTGAGGGAAAAGCAAATCACATCATAATTATGTATCCCAATTTCACTTTTTCCCTAATTTGCTTTAGTAGAATGATTTTTTTTAAGAAAGCACTGTTAAAAGCAAGACTATTGGTAGTGTTATGTTTAATTGAAGAAGAGAAAATAACTATCACTATGTTGCTTCCAATTTAAAATCCTCAAACAGCTTTCACTTACTCACTTTATTTATATTTCATTGTGATATAACTATAATGGTCCCTATCTTGGGGTACAGCTGTTCTAGAAGCATCCATTCTGAGATTATTTTAAGGCAAAGAATAAATAACATTGTGCAGCTACTTACAGCTAGATTAATTCATAGGTTGGATTAATGCATTAATTAACTCCAGCTCAGTTACTTTGCCCTTTGAAGAAATATCCGAGGGAAAAAAACTTACAAGGCAGAAATTAATTTGGATTAGCTGTTTCCATGATGGAAAAGCCTAGGTACAGTGATTATAATTATAACATAAAATCAGATTTCATTTCTCCATTTTGAGAAATTATTATTTATAATGAAAATTTTAGAAAGATATGAGTCTATAAAAAAGTTTCTAAAAAATAATGATCCCATTTTATTCACTTAAAGGACTATATTCACATTGCTTTTAATAAGATATTTGTAACCTGAACACAAAATAAGGCTACAAAATTAAATGATATTAACTCAAATCAATGTGATCTTTTTTCTCCATCTAAACCCTATCTTCACGCCTAACTACCAGCTGTTAAGCAACTTAAAGTAGTATCATGCAAACATTCCTCTGTTCTTCAATAAAAAAACTATTCCTCCCTTAGTTTTTCCCATTTACTTTATTATGACACTGCCATTTATCCAGCTTAAGCCAAAAATCTGTGAATCATTCTTGATATTGTTCTCTCTCATTCCCCATTTCTCTTCCACCAGCAAATCTAATGACAGTGTCTCCAAAATATATGAATCCAAGCACTTCCATCCATTTTCACTGCCACCATTATCTCTTACTGGGACTATTTCTTACTGGTTTCCCCAGTTTCCCCATTTTCCTTGCCTCCTACTGAAATCCACTCTTTACTTTGCACCAGAATAGCCTTTTAAATACATAAATTTGATTGTTTAAAATTTTTCATTGGCTTCTCATTGCATTTGTTAATATTCAAACTCTTTATTATAGTCTACAAGATCCTTCATGATTTGGTCCTGTGTCCCTATCCAAACTTACCTTATTCCACTCTCTATATAAATATACATATCAGTCACATGTGATTTCCACCAAACTCTATCTTTCCCTGGGGGTCTGCATGTACTCTTCTACCTGGCATGTTTTGGTTTTTTTTTGTTTTTTTTTCCTTTAATTCTTCAGTTTCCATGTAAAACTTTACTCCCATTTCCAAGTACCAGCACTTTTGGCAACTGCTATAGACTGAACTGTGTTCTCCCCAAATTCATATATTGAAGCCCTAACCCCCAAGGTGATGGCATTTAGAGACTGGGCTTTTGAGGGTTACTTAGGTTAAGATGAGGACGTGAGGTCATGAAGGTGAGGCCCTCATGATGGAATTAGTGCCCTTATAGGAAGAGACACCGGAGAGCTAGCTCACAGCTCACTTGCGCTCCTCTCTCCCTCTTTCTCTCTCTCTCTCTCTTTCTAGCTCACTCTCCACCATGTGAGTACACAGCAAGAAGGTGGCCACCTACAAGCCAGGAGAACCCTCACCAGAACCCGATCATGGTGGCACCCTGATCTCAGACTTCTAGCCTCCAGAACTGTGAGAAAATAACTTTCTGGTGTTTAAGCTACCCACTTCATGGTATATTGTTATGGTGGCCTGAGCTGAGTAATAGAGCAACCCAATGTAGAATCACCAATGAGTCAAGTGAACTTGTAAAACATGCTTCCTAAATCTCATGTGTCCCATGACCTAAAATGTTTCCTAGGCATATTCAATTTCTCAACAATATTTACAAAGTGCTTACTATATGGTAGACATTGTGACCAGGTCTAGGGACAGAGCAGTAAACAAATTACACTTTCTAGTTTCATGGATCTTATACAAAGTGATGGGGACTAGGGGGTGGGACACAAACACAAACATAGATTAGTGTATCTGTGTGTGTGTGTGTGTGTGTGTGTGTGTGTGAGATAGTGTGATTCATAATGAAAGGTATATATTTGGTCTTTGTCCTGTTTTCTCACACATTGCTCCTAAAACTCTTGGACTTTCCTCAATGATGAAAACAATGGAAGTGTCTTTTGCTATGTCAATGAGGTGACTTTTGGAAAGAACCAAAGGATGGGGGCTGGTTGCCAGGAGAATCAACCTTGTGGTAAGTCGGAACTTTCAGTCCCACCCACCTGTCTCCCTGACCTCAGTGGAGGGGAGAGGGGCTGGAGGTTCAATCAACCGCCAATGGCCAATGATTTAATCAATCATACCTAGGTAATGAAGCCCTATAAAAATCCAAAAGAACAGGATGTGGAGAGCTTCCAAGGTAGGAATACCAGATTTGGGTGAGAGTGGTGTGCCTGGTGAAGGCATGGAAACTCCGTGCCCTTTTTCCATATCTTGCCCTATATAATAATTCTTCCATCTGACTATTCCTGAGTTATATCCTTTTATTATAAACCAGTGATCTAGTAAGTAAAATGTTTCTCTGACTTCTATGAGCCACTCTAGGAAATTAATTGAACCCAAGGAGGGGATCATGGAAACATCTGATTTATAGCCTGTCAGAAGTACAGATAACAACCTGCTCTTGTGATTGGCATCCTAAGATAGAGGGGGGTCGCTGGAACCTCCTATAGCCTATTAGTCAGAAACACATGTGATAACCTGGGCTTGGTGACTGGTATCTGAAGTGGTAGAAGGGAGGAAGGTGTCAGTCTTGTGGGATTGACCCCTTCCCTGTGGGATATGACACTTATCCCCAAGTACATAGTGTCAGAATTGAGTTAAATTGTAGGATACCCAACTGGTGTCCTCAGCATTGCTTGGTGGTGTACAGAACCACTCCCGCTCTACACACACATGTTGGTATTAAGTCCAGGGACCCAAAATATTGTGTTTTAAAGTGGTTTTTCCTCAGAAATAGAATGCAGAATATGTGGGTTAAGGAATAGTATGGCTGGGGTCAGGGAAGTTTTCCATTTGGTACACACAGAGGCTTCTTTAATAAAGTAACACCTGAGCAGATATCAGAAGGAGGTGAGCAAAGGGTCATGTGTGTATCAACAGAGTTTTGATATACCCTTTTCATGACTTTGAAATGCATGGCCCAATTTATCAGTTTAGTTACGGCAATAACATTGGTTTCTACCTTCTACTAAGTATAATATCATCCATTAAGAAAACAGAATGTATCAGTCTCCCAAGGCAATAGAAATAAAAGCAAAAATAAACAAGTGGGACCTAATCAAACTTATAAGCTTTTGCACAGCAAAGGAAACCATAAAACAAAAAGACAACCTACGGAATGCAAAAACATATTTGCAAACGATAAGACTGTCAAGGGATTAATTCCCAAAATATACAAACAGCTCATACAGCTCACGATGAGACTGTCAAGGGATTAATTCCCAAAATATACAAACAGCTCATACAGCTCAATAACAACAACAAAATAAACCCAATCAAAAAATGGGCAGAGGACCTAAACAGACATTTCTCCAAAAAAGACATCCAGATGGCATAGGTAATTTCTCAACGTTAATTATTAACAAAATGCAAATCAAAACTATAAGGAGTTATCATCTCACATTGGTCAGAATGGCCATTAAAAAGTCTACAAAAAAAAAAATGCTGGAGAGGGTATGGAGAAAAAGGAACACTCCTACACTCTTGGTGGGAATGTAAATTGGTCAGCCACTGTGGAAACCCATATGGAGTTTCCTTAAAAAACTAATAATATAGTTATCATATGATCTAGCAATTCCACTCCTGGGCATATATCCAGAGAAAACTCTAATTTGAAAAAATACATGAACCCTAATATTCATAGAAGCACTATTTACAATAGCCAAGACATGGAAGCAACCTAAATGTCCATCCACAGATGAATGGATAAGGAAGATGTAGTATATATATAGTGGAATATTACTCAGCCATGAAAAAGAATGAAATAATGCCATTTGTAGCAACATGGCTGGACCTAGAAACAGTCATACTGAGTGGAGTCAGACAGAGAAAGACAAATATCATATGATATCACTTATATGTGGAATCTAAAAAATAATACAAATGAACTTATTTACAAAACAAAAACAGACTCACAGATATAGAAAACAAACTTATGGTTTCCAAAGGGTAAGGGGGGACAAGGATAAATTAGGAGTTTGGGATTAGTAGATACAAATCACTATATATAAAATTGATGAACAACAAAACCCTACTGTATACCACAGGGACCTATATTCAATATCTTGTAAAAACATTATCATGGAAAAAAATTTAAAAAAAGAATATATACATATTTGTATAACGGAATCACTTTGCTGTATGCCAGAAACTAATACAACATTGTAAATCAACTGTACCTCAATAAAATTAATTAATTTTAAAATTAACTAATTAAGTTGTAGAAAAGAAAACAGCATGTAGACTATTACACAGAACCTCTACTTCATACAACCATAAGGGTTGGTTAAAAGGATGATACAGTACTTTAAGAAATGGCTTCTGTTAGCCAAGGATCCCTCCCAAATAATAAATAACATGTTGACAAATTTTCAAGTGTCAGTCAAGAAGGTAACAATTGCCATATTCACAGGCCCAGGGGCAAATGCGGCGACACTGCTGACAAGATGTCAATGACTAGTGTAAGAAAAGCCTGGTGACCAGCACAAGGTGGTGCCTGACAGCAAATCCATGTAGTACAAAGGAGTCAGTATGAGCAAGGTGAGAGTGATGAAGGTAAATAACAGAAGCTGACATTTAAGAAAAGTGACAGCAGCAATGTTAAATATTAAGACTTGGAATAAAAAGTTCAAAATTGTAAGTCAACAACCTATCAGGCAATCCCTGCTTTGGTGTTAAGCTATTAACTCTGTATTTCTAGGAGGAGAAGTCTCTGATATAGGCTAAGGTGGGGATAGGATGCAGGGAGAAAACCAGTACAGTCTCTCAGAGGTTATTTTGCCACCCTCAACAAGTCAGTTAGGCCTCTTTAAGACTCATTTGTCTCATCTTTAAAACAACGATTGTGAAGGATGTTGTAGGAATCAAACGAGAAAAACTGTAACACTGTTATGCTCATTTTCACCCTTCCATTTCCATGTTAACTGTACCCCACCACCTGTTTTAGCAGTTGAAAGTAGTATTTGTCACCAGTGATCCGAGTGCATTTGTAAAATCTACTTCCTAAACCTCATGTGCCCTGTAATCCTCAGCATATGCAATTTTTCAACCACAGTTATCAAGTACCTACCATATGGTAGGCATTTGTTGTCCAATCACCTACTATAATACAGGCGTTGTTCTAGGCATCGAAGATACCATAGAGAACAAAACTGACGAAACATCTCATTGAAGGCTACATTCCCATGGGATGTTGTCCTGCAGGCAGTGACTATGCAATATATGCTAAGTCATCCAAAAATGAAATAACATCATTTCGAGGGGTGATTGTATAGATTACAAAAGCCCAGTACCTTTGTTCTCATCCCCACTCTGGTACAGAGTTCTCTGATGACTAGCAGGAACTTACCTACGCATTCTGCCTTCCACAAGCTCAGCTAAAGTTCAGCCAAAAGAACACCACGAGGAAGAGGATGCACAGTTACTGAAAAGAACAGCAGGGCTGAGGATGAAAAAACTTGACTACAGCCCCAACACGGCCATCACAGAGTTTCAACACCTTAACGGTGGCATTACATTTCTCCTGTTCTTTTTTGTGGATCTTATTGCTGTCTTTATCTCTTTGAGGATCTTTAACATACTTATTTTAAAGCCCTTTCAGAAGATAGTTCTATTATTCAATTCTCCTATAATTTGAATTTAATCTTTCAAAGTCTGTTCTTCAGCTTCCTGCCCTATGTATTAAGGGGTTGAATCAGATGATATTCATATCTCTCTCAACCAACTTCAGCATAGGTTTTCTCATTTGTAAAATGGGGGAAAAATGGTTACTCCAAAGGTAATTTTTCAGTGTAACATGAATGTTAAGCTCCTAAAAAGGAAATGAGCATGTAGCAGGTATTCAGTAGATTAGATTCTTTATTTTTAACATGTATTATTTGGGTTTCAGAACCATAAAAAAATTATAATTTTGTCCTTTTTATGGATGAAAATAGTGAGGCACAAGATAACACATCAGAAACTTTAACCGGTTTCAAGTCTTTAAACTGGGAATTCCACCTCTATAAGTACATTGTGCTGCCTCAGAGCCATTAGTGAGATAACCAAAGGGCAATATGACATTCCCAAAGGTCTGAAGGGAGAATTAATGAATAATTAAGTCAGGACTTGAACCCAGGTCTCTTGACTTTTAGGTTTCCATTACGTCACCTTATCAGGATAATTTTCTTTTTTTTAATTTTTATTTTATATTGGAGTATAGTTGATTAACAGTGTTGTGTTAGTTTCAGGTGTACAGCAATGTGATTCAGTTATACATATATTTATTCTTTTTCAAATTCTTTTCCCATTTAGGTTATTACAGAATATTGAGAAGAGTTTCCTGTGCTATACAGTAGGTCCTTTTTGGTTATCTATTTTTAATATAGTAATGTGTACATAGCAATCCCAAACTCAGATTCTTTACAGCTTGTATTAAGAGTCAACTTTAATAAATCATTGAATGCAGAGAATAAAATTTTAGCTAAAATTTTCAACTGAGTTATTTTGCATTTGAATTTCCCCCAGCAACCTAAAGAATTTTAGTTCTTTGTTCTACTGTGATATTGTCCTTAGCCCTATACAGCTCCAGGCATTAAGGTGTTAAAGATTTGGCATAGAATTCTTAACGTCTATAGCCCATTTGGACCAAGTGACACTGCAGTGGCTAAGTTCTTTCATTCAACATCAGCACACGCTGAGATCAGGTTCTGTATGGCATGGATCAGAATTTTCAGAGTTATTTTTTCTACCCATTCTAATCTTGAGTTATCTGCCTGAAGTAGCAATCTACTGCTATATTGGTAAGGAAATATTCTGCCTTTATGGAGACAATTTCATTTTAAATTACTTTTCAGGTCAAATGCTGCCATTTAATAAGGTTTGGAACCTTATACAAAGTCAATAAAAGGCGTTAAAATTACTTATTAGTCATGGCATTTTCTTCCCCTATCACCAACTAGATAGTTTTGTTTTGATAGCTCCATTAGATATAGGCTCATTCCTCAGTTTTTCCTTGATTTCCTTTTACAACATATAGATGATATAAAAAATAAATCCCCCTTCATATGCAAAAAGGTACACATTATTAAAATTGAAATTTTTAATAGAAAAAGTATTGTCTCTGATACTTAATAATTACTTTAAACATTAGCTAGGGAATACACCAAAAATTAACATGAATGTACCACCAAAGGCAAATTCTATAGATAGCACTATAGGGTTTATTGTATGCTTATTTACAACACTTAAAATGGACTTTATTTTTCAATAGCTGTAAGCGAATTTAACTTTACTACTTCCCATTGAAAGGGATACAAATTAGATCACATGCACTTCTGATTCTTTTTCAGTCTGAAGGTCCAGTTTCCCAATAAGCAATTGGGCTGAAGTCATCTCAATACTGTGATCCTGACCAAGTGGAAAAACTTAGCATGGAAACAGCATTTAGCCATGACATACTTCAATATTATTTTTCGGAGGCTATCACTACCTCAAACTAAATCCATTATGATTTAAAACTGTCTTTTTATTGATATTCATTGTTTTTCAACCTGACAGTGGCCAAAGATTTATACCAATTTTCTTTTAACACAGGAATTAAAGAGTTTGAAATATATCTTAGAGGACACTTTTTCAATAGGCCTCAAGATTTTAATACAGCTGTCATTTGAAAAGCCTTACCTCCTCTCAGTTGGAGAAGGGTTTAGAGAAGAAACCAGCTCCCTTGATAAGACTGTTTTTATTTGAAGCAGTGGAGGATTCAAAAATTAGTATGACATATTGATGATGCCGTTTTTGAAAGGCATTTTTATTCCCTAAGTAGAAGAAGACTGTAGAGGGCTGTCAATCATTAAACCACAAATGAAGTCCTTTGCCTGGCTAAGATATTTGCAACTATACCAATGCTGGTAAACTAACCACAAAATTATAGCCTTTTCTCCTGCCTCACCCAGATTTCACAGGGGCTGCACACCCAAATAAATGCCTCTTGGCTACCCATTCATCTAACAGCTGGAAAGATGACACTTGACATTTGGAAACTTTCCTGTGAAGATTGCTGCAAGGCTTTCCCATTAGCTTCCTGGTGAGACTGTAAGGTCGAATAAGCTGCCTCAAAACCTGCAAAGGGTAACGGAAATACTCTAATATTAAGCCTGTGCAATTTAAATTTCTAATTCTCAAATCATATTTCTTCAGATACTGTAGAAACCACTGGTATATTTCAGGGCAAAAGAATGCCTTTGAAGATGTGGAATTAAAGTGATATCTTAAGCAATGATGATGATAAGTGCCTTTTATTTAAAGTTGGCACTGAAGGTCTTCTAAGCAAGAGAGACTTGGACATAGATAATTTCTTCTAAGTTTGTTTTCTAAAATCCCAGACTGTCATATTTTTTTTAGCAACTGTTCATCATTGTCCAGAACAGAAATCTTAAACAAAAGGCACTGTCACTACCATTCTTTGGGCTTTATTTTCACATCATAGATGTTATGAGAGATAGGTTTAAAATTTTAACAATCCAACAGTGTGGGTTTGTTTGGAAAATCACTGACCCCAATATAAAATAAAATTGTAAATATTCCAGTATTAAGAAAATGCTGTGATCTTATACATCTTTCAAGTATAAACATAGGACTTTTTTCTCTTTAGAAAGAGACCTTTCGAAGAGACCCCCAAATCAAAAAGTTTTAATAACCTGACAGTTCACTAAAGGTATTAGATAGATAAAATCCTTCACATAATCTCAAATCCTAAAGATGGCAGAAGGTGAAAGATTTCATTTATTGATATGAATGCACATAATTCAATTAGCTTTATAGCAATGATCCTTCTGCACTGTGCCCAGTTTTGAATTCCCCATCTTCAAAGTGTCCTTACAATTTTCTATTCTTGGTTGTTAACTCAGTATTTCCCATGTGAGAGATTCACAAGAATGAATAGGCCTCTCTAAATGTTCAGTCATATGTCCAAATGTAGATAAAATTAATGATTAAAGAGGAAAATGAAACATTAAAAAAAATATATGCAGAAGGGCATTGAAGAAACAGCAGACATGAATGATGTAACTTTGAATCTTGAATTAATCACCATCTGAGACTGAAATCACTTTTTAAAAGTCAATTTAGTGAGGCTGAATTTTACCCTATTAGTGACAATGACAGATAGGGATTCCTCTGGATGGGAATCTCATGGCCTCAAATCACAAAAAAAACACAGACACAAACCTAGCTTTCTCACAACATTCCATTAACAAATCCACCAAGAGGAGTCTCAGCTCACAGAGAGAAAATGAAATACTTAGCAATGACTGGATGACTCTTTTCTCTTCAAACTAAAACCACAACTACCATGTTGTACTCACTCACTATATGGTGGGACTATGTCATGTCTCTCTCTCTAGGTACTGAAATCACAAATTTGTTTCACATAGCCTATTGAACTACCATCAGATAGATGGTAATGACTTTCTGTCACTCTTGACCTGATCTGAACTAGTGACCAGATCTGAACTAGTGACCAAAAGGTTAAAGGCTCTGTATCTCATTACTAACCCCCTGAGAGATCTAGTTCTCTCAACAACTAACTATTCTTTTGTGCCTCAATGAAACCAAAAGAAAATACACAAAAACCTCAAGCAGTAGAGAAGCAGGTCATCCATGCAAGGAATTTATGATAGTTTTGAAGAACTTTACAAACACCTATTTCAAAATATACCCATATACTACATACAACTGAGGAGAATCACATTAACTGTGAGAGAAATTCATTATAACCTTCATTAAAATATCATATAAGCTTCACTGAAGCCGAACAACACTGTAGAAAGTTGAGCTGAAAAAACACTGTAGAAAACTAAAACTTAAAAGATACCTGTGCTCTGTGATCTTACAGGGTTAGGAAAGACATTTTAGATCTAGTATGATGCTCTAATATTTATGCGTGTATCTTGTACATACATTCTAAGATAATTTTGCCACAACAATTAGTTTTAGGAGGGATTGACAAAATGGAAGTATAACATAAAGAAATAATCATAAATGAAATAATCATAACAGTATCAGGCACTTTAACATGGATACTTATTATAGGAATACAGCTTATTTAATTAAGGGTAAAGTTTGAGAAAACAAAAAAAGAATATCATTTGGGAACATGCATGTAGACAAACTCATGTACATAGAAGGAACACTGAAACTAAACCAATAATAAAATTAACTTTTTGTTGTAGAAAGTTGACCTCAAATGCTGACTGCCAAGAAACAATATTCTGTAACTATTTAACTTCAACTATTCTGTTTTTCTGCAGTGTGCGGGCCTCTCACTGTTGTGGCCTCTCCCGTTGCGGAGCACAGGCTCTGGATGCGCAAGCTCAGCAGCCGTGGCTCACAGGCCCAGCCGCTCCACGGCATGTGGGATCTTCCCGGACCGGGGCACGAACCCGTGTTCCCTGCATCGGCAGGCGGACTCTCAACCACTGCGCCACCAGGGAAGCCCTAACTTCAACTACTCTGTAACTAAGTATTCAGTGACACCTAAAGTCACTTGTAAGCTCAGTAACCAAAACATTTTTTTTTAATGTTTAATGACCCAATGCCTCCTTCCTTACCCTGTGCAGTTTCTCATGAATTCTACCTAGAAGAAACCAGGTGTTATCCTTTTCATTTCTTGCCTATAGTTGAATAAGCTCTATACAAATTCTGTCCTTTATTTGAGTTTCTATTAATTCCGTACTTATCCTTCCACTAATAACTCTTGTCTTTTGCCTTTCAATATTTATCTTTGTACCACAACTGCTTTCATAGCAGCAGCATGTACATTTAGATAAACCCATCCACAACCAGTAATAAATATTGTGTTTTTTTTTAATGTTACATATAAGAGACAGTGAATTTAAAATAGAATTCTGAATCACAGAATAGTGACATGACTAAAGGATCACTCTAATGATGTAATCAAACCTGTGACTTTTGAGATAATTTCCGTATATTTAGATTGTTTTATTTGACAAAATGTCTCCTGTTTACAAGATCATTTTCTGAGAACTACCATGATTACTTTAGGAAAAATGAACTTCTGATCTAGGATTAGACTTAGAAGAATTTAGCTTGTATTCTATCTCCAAGTTCTCAGAGAAGGCCATAGCATGGTGAGATATCATGTAGTCTTTTTTCCCTCTACGTTGACTGAATTTTTGTTTGTATGTCAATACTAGAACAAAGTAAGTGCTGAATCTTCTGAATGATTGTATTTTTGTAAAGAACATTTGGTATTAAGGTATTAAGGTCCTCTTTGGTAAAGTAGGACCTTAGGCACCTTTTACACTCTCTTAACCAAGCTCTTTCCACCAAACAGATTCACTAGACTAGTTTCTTCTCTCCTTTTCCTCTCTGAGATATACAAAGGAATGCCAAGGAGTACTGAATCTTTGTAATGGGTGGGGTGCTCCTGTGTGCCTATGAACCTTCTACTCCACCTGTTGAGTTGTGTGCTTATTAAGAGTCAGTTGTACATTCTTTACCCCATTTGTGTTGGCTCAAAGTGTAAATAAAAATTATATAAATCGATGAGCTATACGAATGTGAAAAGAAAGAGGGTTGATTCTGTGAAAACGAAGTTGAATGTTTTCAAAAGATATGATAAAAAGGTGAGTTACTAAAAAACAGTTGCTGTCAAATTAAGTGTGACAGAAACAACTGAAATGACTTCAGGGCAATCATAAAAACCCAGAAAATTGCTATGTACGTTCCTTGAAAATGTGGTTCCACTTTAAAAAACAAAAATGGAAGTTGTAGACAATATATTATAGTTAGGTTTAGATAAGAAATATTCTAGAACTCCAGTGACTGGATTGAAAAGATCTTGGCCCTGCTTATTTTTTTTAAGAGAAATGAAAATGAGAAAATATCTAAATGCATTAAAATAAAATGATATGCTTAATATATGTGTATATCCTTTTTATACGTCCCATTTTAACTTTTTCGGATTAACCAAACAATTATTGATAACTGTTTCATAGGACAAGATAACTTTTTTGTACTCCCGTGTTTTTAAATAAATGTTCTAGATTTAACCAATTTATCATTGATAAATGTTCTGGATTTACCTATATAATTAAATGTCTGATTTTTACTCCAATTAATAATTAAATAGACTTTAATCATACTAACTGAGCTAATTGCCCCTCTATTTTCTTTCTCTGGGAAGTTCAAATTCCTAGAACTTTTCTATACACTTAATCATTTTGGTTAAGGTATATTTTGGGCCAGAATTAAGTTATACACAGACTACAGCCTCCAATCACAATCTTTAATTTCAGTTTCAAACTACAGAGGAACTCTCAGGAGAAGTTCTATTGCATTATTATATTTTTAAATTTTAACACATACTGTAGGGGAAGGTGTCAAGGACTGCTGCTAATTGGCAAGAAAACTAAGATTCCAGAGTTGAAAAGTACCAGGGAAGTAGTCCAGTACAGGGGAACTTAACAGCTAGACATTTGTGTGTTCAAATCTTGGCTTCATTTCTAACAGGATACTGACCTTGAATAGGTTTATCATTTGAGCCTAAAGTAAAGTAGGTAAAGTTGGTAAAGTATTTTTACCAGCTATGAAACATAGATAATGATGCCTGTTTAACAGGGTCATTATAACCAAAAACTGTACAATGTATGATAGATGCTAAACAATTAGTGGCTGTTATTTCAATGGTTGACAAGTGAATATAAAAGGCATGTTCCAGGGAGGATAAAAATCAGGGACTACTTCTTTTGAGTCTTCTCTAATAATTCTAGTCAACATTGATTTCTGTTCTTTGACTAATTTAGCATTTATTTGTTATAGTAAATTTAGCTTTCTATTATGTCATATATATTTTTCTCTAACTATTTCACATGGATGAAATAATTGAATTCAAACATCATTATAAGCTCCTTTAGAGAAGGAAGGCTGATGGGTTAATGTGGTTAATTTCTTTTTTTTTCCTATTACAGAACTTTTTATCTATCCATCTGTCCACATACATGCACACACACAGACACAGACACATACACACACACACTAGTTAAATAAATCCATTACAAAGATACAAGTGCGAATTTGAAAATTTATAGAATTTTTTTGTTTACCTGTAGTCATTCTTTCAGTTACATACTCTTTCTTTGGGTACACTGTCAAAGTTATCTTAGATAGTCAGTATTCTCATTTAAGTGAAAGAAGAAAACTCAAATATACCTGGACTCCACTAATATCATAGTATTATAAACAAGTGAGGTGAAGTCATACTGGATCACTTATTAGTACAACTAAAGAAGAGCAAGTTTAATATTTTAAAATAATGACTTACAAGGAGGGAAATGTTGACAAAATGAAAAATATTTCTCTCTCTATAAATTCCAGATCTGACACTATCACTTCTTTATTCAAACAGTTCCTACCACATTCCTGCCTCATTACATACTCCACATTAAATTCCCAGACTGGGTACTCTCATCATGTCCTAACCCCAGTATAATAAACCCCAGATCCTTTCTCCCATTTTTCCTATATAGTCTCCATGTTCGGGGCCTCCACTAGCTCAGACTGCCTTTTGGTGAAAACAAAAGAAAAAGCTGTAGCACAGGTGCAAGGCTTAGGGAGCAGGCAGAAAGCACCTTTGTGAAAATTCAAGGAAGGCACTCCTGCCTCTGAATAGAAGCAGCACAGCAAAAGATGCCATTGTTCGGTTAGTGGAGCTTGGTCTGAATTTCAGCCAACTGGTACCCTTGTTTGGGTAGCCCTTGCACAGTGGGCAAGCTATGCAATCTTATCCAGTAGGCTTCTTTAAGTTCCAGCGATTCAAATCACTCAGCATTCTTCCAGTTTTTATCTTCCCTCTTTACGTGTATCTTGATTTTTATGAAGTCTGCTCACTCCATATCCTGATACCCACCTCCAGGCAGAATCAATCATTAACTCTTCCATACTGCCTCGTGCCTTTACATTTTTTATTACTGCATTTGTTATTTTGTATTATATGTATGCTTCCATAACTATTTGTAAAGCACCATTTTAAAAAACTACTGCTTACTGAATGAATGAATGAATCCATGCATGAATGACTACACAGATAGACAGATGGATGCATATGGATGCAAAAATGAATGGCTAGATAAAATGCTCTCATCATGACCTGAAACAGCCTCTTTCAGTCGTCATCTGTTAAAATACTATACTTTGACTTTCTATTCAAATCTCCTCTTTTATAATTTTTCTCTGATACCATTTTAACAGTCCAAAGGGAATAATCTCTAATAATTCACAAACAATAAATATTTAGAGCTCAGACTCTTTACTAAGAACTTTCCATAAATTCCCTTATGTATTCTTCCCTGAAACCCAATAGGGTAGCAACTTTATTATTGCTCCTTTATTAATAAATCATTTCTTTACCCCTAAGAAGACCACATCTTAGAGCAATGAAGTGACTTTCCCAAGGTCATACAGTTTGAAAGTATTGTTGAAATCAGATCTGTTTAGTTCAGAGCTCAAATTTCTAACTACTCTATTATACTTCTCCTCATTTATTCACTTTGGTACCCTCCCAAAGTCAAGTGTTAGACCCAACAGCTGGTACTCAATAAGTAGTAATTGATTAAATTAACTAATAAAATTTAAGTGAAGCTCACTTCAGATAACTATGGGAATTACTGAAATCCCAACATGTGTGTCTTTAAATAATCACATTTACCTGAAAAAGTGTATTTCAGAGAAATTCTAAGTATCCAACTGCAATGATTGCATGTATGAATTAATACTATAATGTATGTATAAAATCATTTTTTTAAGTCCACTGTCTAGTGTTGCATGTTTCCCCAAAGTATAACATAAGACAAGGTGTTATAAACCTTCATTCATGAATACACTTCAGGCATTATATAAATTTTTCTAAACTAATGCTACATTGGTAAGAAAACACTAGTTATTTACAGTGCTAATTAACTTATATAACAAATATATTAGTTTTCTTAACTCTTCTTTAAATTCCTTTAAAATCAATTATCCCTACATTTTTTCCTATTTAATGATGAATACGCTCTTTATTTTGAGGGTATATTAGTAAGCTAGCAGGCCACTGGCTTGTGTAGCATCAGACCAGTAAGAAGGCTTCAATCAGGGAAACACAGGATGCTAAAGAACACACTAGAAGGAAAGTGTTTCTGGAAGAGGAGAAGGAAGCAAAACCTGAAGGACAAGCGGGATACAGACAGGTGAAATGGGTGGAGTCAGGAAAGGCCCAGATGTAGGAGATATCTTGATGTGTTAGGGGAAATTCAAATTGGTATCACAAGCTAAGGAGTTTGGACTTCATCTTGAGCATAAAGAGGAGCCTCTGCAGGGTTTTAAGTGAGGAAATTAGGATCAAATTTGTATTCTAGAAAGATGACTCTGGCTGCAGCATAGGGGCTTTGGATTTGACAGGGGGAAATTGGGGGCAATTTTAGGAGGTGATAGAGGCCAGAACTAAGTTACTGACAGAGAGAAAAATCCTACTTTGTCTATATGTTCCTTTTTAGTCTCATAACTGCTTAGCACTTTGTATCCAACACCCTCGCATAATAGTGAAAGTGTTCATTTTACCTGACAGAGATTTTATCTGCCTTCTGTTTTCACTGCATTTCTAAAATGTCATTCAATACTTTCTTTGACAAATCTGAATTCTTCAGCCAAACCCAAAACTTTTACTGGTCACAAATTTTTAATTTTTTTATATTTTAAACACTATCATTCCTAGCAATATATATTTAAAGCACATGCACTTTTTTTTCATAATACCTAAGAGTCTGTGTCTTTCCTTTCATGAGTAAGTGGAAACTAACTAAAATGATTGCTCATTTTTATCAGCACACATTTATCAGATTCAGGGAAGTAGAAAGATAACAGTGAAGTTAAAAAAAAAATACCCTTAAGAATCTTCCTGAATGATAATTGTGAAGCACTACAAAACCACCATCATCATAAAATATAGTAAACATTCTCTATGTCTTTTAATTTAAAAGCTACAAATGGATTTAAATATTTAGAAAACAATAACACACGCCATTCTCCACTTGCCTATGTTCAAGTTTACTGTTTCAAATCTCTCTAGCGTCTCTGCCTTCCCACCATTTTCACTTCTGCAAACTGAATTCACATCTTCACTAGGTTTTATCTGGCGTAGCACAAAAGCCTTTTCCCTTCTCCTGGGTCTACCTTCATTTCTTCAAGGAGTTAACAGACTGGTCAGTGAGATGTCTGGTCAACCCAAAATCGTATTTCACACAAAAAATAAGCAAATTAAAATAAGTGTGTGAAAGTCTTTACAGGCGTAGAATTGACCAGGCATATATGATAGAAAGAAGAAAAGAAAATTTAGATTGGGGCTTCCCTGATGGCGCAGTGGTTGAGAGTCCGCCTGCTGATGCAGGGGACATGGGTTCGTGCCCTGGTCTGGGAAGATCCCACGTGCCGCAGAGCGGCTGGGCCCATGAGCCATGGCCGCTGAGCCTGTGCGTCCAGAGCCTGTGCTCCGCAATGGGAGAGGCCACAACAGTGAGAGGCCTGCGTACCGCAAAAAAAAAAAAAAAAAAAAAAAAAAGAAAGAAAATTCAGATAAATAACTCATAAATAAGGGTGTGTACAGCAGTGCTGTTTTATGAGAAAAATAGGTGTGTGAACACACTAGCATAAATCTTTCAACTGTGTTTTCTTAAGAATTATCTCTATTCTGAGACTGTGCTGTTTCCTACTTTTCTCATAAACTTTCTTGTTAATAAATGTGAGTAAATATTATAATTTCATGTGTTTGAGTGTTTATTTTAATGCTGTTACTCAGCAAAACAAGAAGCAATCAGCCCTATATTGGTTTTCAAATTGATTTTGAAAATTTTATTAGCCTGAGTAATCCAGAGTTTGAGGACCACTGATGTAGAGGATTTGACTCTAGGAATCAGAAATGTTAAATACTGGAGATGAAACAAGTTTAGGAGATCATGTTTGGTTTAAAAGAAGTGAGTTTGAAGTGTAGGTAAATATATATCCAAATGGAGTGGTGAATTTGAAATGTAGTTTAGACAAGTGAAGATGTTCAGCACACAGCTGGATCATGGAATGCTCTACTGGAGATACAGATTACGGAGTTACACACTTAGGAGCCTTGGGAGAACACTATGAAAATAAGAAATAAGAGTAGAATGAGAAAATTAAAAGAGTGATAAGTTTTGGGACAGAAAAAGTGAAAAAGGCAAAGCAGGAGTCCATCCTGGGTAGTTGTCTTGAACTGTTCCTGCTGTGAATTTCTGAGGCCATACGGACTCTCCAAAATACAGATGCTGCAGCAACTAGAGCCAAAACTACTACCAACATGTCTCCTTTGTATTCCCAGATTTCTGTCTGTTAAAATTTCATTCCTTTTCCCCTTTTCTTCCTAGCCTAGTCCCCTTTTGATTTATGAATGATTTGGACAGAATTCTTAATTTTAGACTTATCATCTCCCCCAAACACTGCTTCCTTTGTCTCTATGCACAACCAGTAGACTGTGGTTTACACCCATTCTTAGAGCATTACCTCTATGGGACACCACACCACCCTCTGGCCCAGATCGCAACATCTCAAGCCCCACTACTCAGAGATGCCAAGGTGAGGTGGGAGTAGGTTGGTTAACTGAACATAAAAAATATGATGTAATCTGTACCAAGTCCAGGCCCTACCTAGTAAGTAAGTAGTCACGGATGAATTACAGAAAGAGTAGAGAACAACCAGAATAGACTAAATGGTGGTGACAAAGAGGAAGAAAAATATTCAAGGAAACGGAAACATTAAAGACAAAGTGAATTTTGTTAGCATGTGAGAAACCAAAGAAATCAAAAGAAGGGAGGCAGGAATTATATCGTGAATTTAGAGCCTTTCTTGAATAGGAAAGAAAAATAAGGATTTTATTTACAAGAGCAAACTTTTCCAGAAACATTTTATGTAAATGAGGTTACTGTGTCTACATTTAGTTAAATTATAGAGCAGGAAAAGAACAGAGCATTTTGTCAAAAAGTAAGACAACTGAAATCTAGTAGATATGGCTTTTTTCCCCAAGAGCACAAAATTACTGTACCAGAGTATGCTTAACTTTATATTTTATCATTTTTACATTCTGCATTTGTATCATAACAGCAAATAGTGAAAAAATAATTACAATTGAAATTTATAAAATTTTTGTTTTCTTTTCAATTAGGTGCATATAATTTAGGAAGTGAATAGGAACTCACTGATCCACATGGACAGACAACATAATTTTCTGGACTGTGCAAGATTATTAGGAATATAGATTCTATATCATACTGCATATCATCCAGATTTGATAAATGTATTATCTATGTCTTTAAGCATTGATAAATATTTTGAATACAGGATGAATAACTTCATAGTATTCCACTGGTAGAAATGCATAAATGAATTTTCAGTCACCTAAACAGGTCTGCTATCCAGTCCACATTTAAAAAAATTTATCCAAGTAAATATGTATGTGACCTATTGCATATATAGTTACTATATACCTTATAGAAATGCTCATATCAATGAGTAGCAAAAATAAAGAAGTACTTATCCATTGGAAAAAATTAACTGAAATTGATGGCAAACACCTACCTGTATGTATTTGTGAATGTACCAAGAGGCTTGCTTTCCGTCATTCACGGATTCCACCGTAGTGTTAGCCATACCAACAACATCACCACCTGCAAACACCCATGGTTCACTGGTTTGCATAGTTTCTGGATCTACTTCTGGGAGATCCCATCTGTTAAATTTTATAGGGCTCAAGGCTTCTTTTACTGGAAAAAAGTGAAAGACAACAGGCAATGACTAATCTGTGCATCACATAAAAATAATTTGAAAATTAAGAAAAATTATGATGTAATTATTGTTCTAGGGATTCAAGCAACTGTTTTTAATGAACCATAAAAATGGAAAGTTAATGAAATATCTTAGTTAACAATACATTCAAAGTGTACTGACTTAACCAATTCAAAATAAAACTCACATGTAGGTGTTAAAGACCACAGATTTGGGCAATGTTTCAGATCTGGTATTTATGTGTAAGATGTTTGGCAGACTACAGTCCTTTAAATATTCTAATGGTTATAAAACACATTTTCTAAAACTTTGTCCATGACCATTATTTTCACAAATTTGTTACTACTCTTATGAACCCAAATTTATTCCTGTGTAACATAGATGTAAGTTATATTGTGAATTTGAATCAACTGCCAATCTCTTCCTTTCACAGCAAGTTTTATGAACAAAACAAGACATATCTTCTACGTTTCCATCAAATTACTTACACTTAATGTTAAGCGATTTAATGGACCCAGAATACAGTTACATTTAGCCAGTAATTTCTGTTTTATTTTGTAAAAATCTACAAATGCAACCATTAACATTAGTTCCTTGTGGAAATTGCTCTGTAAAAGAGATTTAAATTATCTGCTAAATATGCTGTGTTCCAATGAATCTAAACATGTCAGGAAAAGGAAGAGGTTGAGTCCCTTTAAGAAAAATTACCTAAAGGAAACTCACTTGTCACACGATCTGGATATTTGGAAGAGATAAAAGAAAATAAGTTAGATTAAGGGGTTAATCTAGAGAAGAAATAAAGAAAGGTAGACAGTACCATATATGACGGAGCAAACTGAGCCAGTGTTTAAGATAAAATGTTCTTTCCAGGTATTCATATCATGAATTTTAAGCACAGCTTCTCAAGATAGACTAAGGGAGTTATTTTTTACTCCAATTGAAAAGAAAATATAACAATATAAACAAAAGGAGAAAATATTGGAAGCTCTTAGAATACAAAAATTAGTTGTTGAATAGATGAATAATTTAAGTTTAAAATAAAATAGCCAAACCATGTTATTCTAAAATTATTTTTTTCTGAGCAATAGAAAAAAAAAAAACATAAAATAAACCCTGGTGCATATTTGTAGCTTTCTACTTGAAGAATATTAGAATTCTAGAAAACTATTAAGGGACTACTGTTGATTGTGTTTTCCCCACAAGACTGTAGGTTCCATGAGAACAAGAATGTGTCCATGCTATACTGCTTACCACTGTGCCACCAACCCTACCACAGCACTTAAAACATAAGAGACACTCAATTCAATGGATGGATGGATGGATGGATGGATGGATGAGTAGATGGATCAATGCCATCATGCTCAGGTTTTTATTTAAAAATCTTCTATTGTTTGTATCTCTGATGCAATTTCACCCTTCATTGAGAGTAAAATTAAATATTCATGTAATTATTTTCAATACAGAATGGCATTCTGAGAAAATTTTTCTATTGTCTTTAAAGGTCACATGAAAAGAGACCTTTAGCATTTGTTCCCTGTTGCATAACAGATCATCACTACCATTTGTGGACAGTTACCTGAGTTGCAAAACATCGATAGTGAGCATGGCTCATCAATTCAACCTATTATAATAATGGTAACTGTAACACACCATCATTGAATGGTATAGAGACATACACACACACACACACACACACTCACATGCAAGGGATAAAAAATAATTCTCCTGTATAAGAAATGACCTTATTTGTCCAAGACTTTGATACAACTTTGTCCTACATAGAGATCTGAAATAAAGATGGTTTTTAAATGAGAAGAAATTCAAAATTATTTCACTAGGAGATCAAAGCTCTCTTATACATTTTCCTCATTTTTTTACAAGAATATCCTTGAAGATTAGCACAGATTTCACTCTAAGCTTGAGCAATGCAGGGATTATGCCTTAGTTATCTTTGATTTCCCACAGCAGCTATTAGAGTCAAAGACATATATACTGTGAAGTTATTGAAGCTTAAGCTTCAGGGTCCCTCACTTGCATGGGCCTCTTTCAAGGCCTAAATTTGAATTTGTAATTTTTTTCTTTTTTATAGAAAGTCCTCAAGTTATATAGGCTTCAGGTCTCGCAAAACTTGAATCTACTCTTCAGTACAGTGCACCTTAAATAGTAGGTGCTGAATAAATGCTTGCTGAATTAAGTTGAAGTTCATGAATAACGTGCTTTATAACTTTTTTATGATTTACAAATGCATATGGTATGATTCACTTTAATATTAGAGCTCTATCACTAACTCAGTCAATAAATAGGAGACGTTACTAGAAGTTTAATAAGTAATTCTTGCATTTCTTAAAATATTTAGCACCAACACTATAAGCCAACCTAGGAATATTTATTTGTGAATTCAAAAGCACTATTCTACTCATGGGTCTTTCCATTGGATACACTTTGTATTACTTTATGTCTCTAAACATTCATACATACTCATGTTTAATTTTTAAAATATGCTCTCTTTCCTCAATATTTGACTCAATTATAGCTTGAAGTCAGACCTGAATATAAACTTTTAATTTTTCTATCATTTGTAACATCCAACTAACCTCACAAATAATCAAATAACTATGACACTGTATTCCAAAACAAAATTTTTCTCTCACAGTAAAAATTATCTCAGCCCCCTTTTGAAAATCACCTATTTAATTTTCCCCCTACTCTTTTTAGAGGGCTTCAAGGTTCACATGTTCATAGTTTCATTTAAGAAATAAATAAAAAAATGAGAGATCAAGCAATTGGTTATGATGTTATTAAATAGTATAGCAAAGCTTACATCAATCAAAATAGAGATCATTTGTTTGCATTTTAATATCTAATATTTTAACTTTTTCTTTGTCCAAATGATAAAGGATCATTGAAAAAATTGAAAAAAATAGAACACGGACAGCTTATAAGAATATAAGCGATGCTTTAGTGGGTCAGAAATGTTTTCAATCAGTGGCACTAAGCAGCTAACACAAGAATGACTATTCATTACAACTTGAACATCAAATGATTAGGATCGTTTCCCTGTAGGCACAGTGGACTCAATATTTAAACATGAGAGACAGAGAGAGGGGATTAATTAATTTTTTGAAACTTTGTTGATTCTGATTGTGGATCCTAATAACACTTTTCATGATTTCGATGACTCTTTTGAAATGTAGCTATTTCTATTACTTAATCATATTTTTAAAGCTCCAAAGTATTTAACTTAGAACTCAAATTAAGGATTCAGTGAAAAAAATCTATATGCTTTTATTCATAATTTGTCAGGAAGGAGTTCATTTATTTAGCTGCTTCTTATTAGAGGGACTTTCATCCTCCTCATCATTGTAACTATCCTTCTATGGACTCCTCACAGCTCTCTTACATCTCTGCTGATACGTTTGACTTGGAATACAATAAAAATAAGTCTCAGAAGGATATCTTCTGTTTTGCCTTTATCTAGCTTGGAAGGAATGAAAGCATAAGTGGATGAAAAATGTATATTTACATTTGCAAACCAAATAACTGCTTGCCATATCCTATGAAGTGTTAAATGAATATTAATAGAAGGATTGTATTATTTTCTTTCTTGTTTATAAAATAATGGGGGTGGGGGAAGAGGGATTTTCTGTTATGATCATACACAGTTTCCCCACAGATTTCCATGAGATTGCATCTTGCTGGAGACTGCAGCATATGTCCTGGTAGTTCCATAGATGAACAGAAAAAGAACTTGAAAAAGAATCCCAAAACGTGCTTATTCACAGTCTATATTATTCTGCAAATGGGATAGAAATGTGTTAAATGTTATGGTGCCTGGAATTTTATGCAGTCTTTAAAAGGAATGAAAACATCCTTAATTCATACCAAACATTCAAGATTTATGTTAATTTTCTGCTTTAATCACTACTATGTTCGAATGAGCTTATTTAAAAAACAAAGACACACTGAGGTAGCTTTAAAACAAGAAATGGTTTTGAAATAGGAACTTTTAGTCAACTTAATGTTATGCATGAGATGATTTTTTTATATAGACTTAATTGTATTGTGACACACAAGTTCTTCAATAAGCCAGAGCTTAAAATTGCAGAAACCGTCCCTCAGGGACACATCACTGGCAGATGCAGATTGCCAAGGTCAATTAAACTGATGTAGCTGTGCTGTCATATATGTAGAAGAGAAACCCACAAGCATATGACAAGTATATTTCTCAGTATTTATAAAAAGATGTCAAGAATGTTATATTTTAGTACATAAATATAAATTAATTCTCCATAAACAATAAAACAATACAACAGAAATCATAATGAAGAACGATTATTAGTATTCTTTGGAGAGTTTGAGATGCTATAAAACAATGGGGGGAATAAAAACTTTCAACATTTGTAATGAAATAGTATCTTGAAAACAGATGAATTCATCAATGTGTTTGTTGTTTAATTTTACATAACGTATTAGCCAAGAGGACCAAAGCACAATGAAACAAAAAGGCGAGCTGAGGCAATAATCTCAGTAAATCAGAGCTGAAAGCAAAATCTCAGCAAGAGCAAATAAATTCTAATTACAGGGCCAGGATATCAGAGCTGTGTTTAAATAAAATAACCTGGGGTATGGAGGGGACAGAACCACAGAATGCCTTCAACTAAGTATATCAAGTCCGGTTGGCACGAGCTTTGTTCTCACACCTCCCTTCTGCCTCTGAGTATTCGAATCAATATGCTGTCCATTCCCAAACACAATGGAGCGGACAATGCCAATTCATCATTTTCTTTCTGTAAACCCCTCAAAAGTCAACCTTGATATTGTACCTTCCTGATTCTACAGAACCTCAAGTATCTCTGATTCTTTTTAGACTATTGCCTTTCTCATATTCTCCTCTCTCATCTCCTATGTTGAAAAACTGGTCTTAACCTGGTTCTCTCTTCTCACTGCCATTCTTACATCTTCTTTTATCTAATTTCTGGAGTAATTTACACTACCTACATTTTTTACCACCCAATTATTCCTTCCAGTGTATCCCTCTTATGAAAATATGGTCTCTACGGTCACCAGATTCCGTGATTTCCTTTTTGCCTTTCTATAGCATCCAATAGACGAATCAGGGTAATTTTGATCTCCTTCTCTGATTTGCGGAATGCTACTCTATCTGGACTCTCCTTCTTTTTAAACTGTCCTTAGGCTCTATCTGGCTCGTTTTCATCTTGTCATCATCCTCTTCCCAGCTCTCAAATATTGTCTACTACACTTTTCTGTGTCAGAAATTATAGTTGTCTTGTGCTTTTAACTTCATCTCTCTGGAAATGACCTCAAACACGACCTTCTGCTTTTTTTTCTGACACTTCTAGCTGCCTGTTAGAGATTCTAATGTGGATACTCTACTGTCCCTTCTAAATTGTCACATCTAAAACCCAGTTCACAAGCTTCCTCTGGGATTTTCACATTTCACAATTATTAGTAAGCTTACTTTTTCACGTCTCCTACTCATCGTGACCACCAAAGCTTCACTGAAATTCTTATCACTAAGATGATCCAGATTGCCACATCCAGTGACCCTTCCCGTCATCACCTCACTTCAGGAAGTAGGGTGGGGTGGGGTGAGACACTCAGAGAACAAGATTTAAGAAGGTCCTTAGGCTCAAGATCGTACAAGGGCAGGTCAGTGCCTCAACTGTCTCACCCTACGCATGGCACTGTCTTCCTTGATTTCTCAGTAGCATTCAACAGATGACCACATCCTCCTCATAAAAGTCCCTTATCTTGGCTTCAATGACACCACACTTTCCGCTTTTCCATTTGCCTCCATGATCACTCTTTAACCTTCACTGCCGCTTTTTCCTATTCTTCCTTCTCAAAAAAACGTAGAAATAGATCTTAGTCTTGGCATAATATTTGAATCTTTTCTCTCCACTTATCTCAACATGCAGTCAGTTACCATGTTCTAACAATTCAACCAAAGGAAATTCTCTCCTAGTTACTCCTTACATCTCATTTATATCATCCTCACCTAATGAAGAACGTTAAGGAAAACAATCAGCATTCATTGATCCCTTGTGTGAGGCAGACATGATGATGAATATTTCCATACAGTAGTCTCATTTAGACCACAGCACAACTCTTTAAGGTAGGTATTAGCATCCTAAATACAGCCAAGAGGTGGTAAAGCCAGTATATGAATCCAGTTATTTCTCACTCCAAAGCTCTCCTTGCAACTGACCCTTGGTGTGAGGGAAAGAAAAAGCCAGGAATAGGCCAAAAACAGTCTCTTAAAGTTTCACTATTGGGAACCGTGGGAATAATTAAAATGAAGCAGATTGGGGTTGAAGGGGCAGCAATTATCTTTCTTGTAAGTCTTATTTCCACAATTAGAGAATCAGCTCATTGTAGAGAAGAAACCCAAGTATTTTCCAAAAGCTTCCCAAAGCTTCTAAAGAAAGTCTCTACAGTGACAAACACACTGATTAGAGAAGAACAGGCATTGGCTAATTTCTTTTGACTGATTTAACTATTTGATTTTCCTACTGCTATGGTTAAATAACGCTCAGTTTGGATATGCTTGTAGAATTCAGGCAGTGTAAAAGTACAGATTTAATTTTCTTTCCCTCCATGCCCAAGATAAGCTTAGACTCCCCAAGTTAAATACAAAAGATGGATGTCAATAATAGCCTGTAGCAACTCCTTTTGTTTTACCTGTATTCTATAGGGAGTCTCATTTCCTAAACTGACCGACTAATCAATTCAAAATTAAAATTGTCTAAGCACTTCACCTTGATTTGCTTATTTCTCTGCAATAATTCCATCTATTTAAAACACTAAACTCCTTGAAGATTTGATTTCATTTTCTCTGTAAGAGATCTCCTCAAGGAGGTCAGTGTCCTTGAGGAAAATATATGGGGATTGTTTTCAGATTCTCAGTTGGATTCCCAAATGCTGCACTTTGATTTGCTTATTTATATTCAATGATACCATCTACTTAAGACTACAAACTCCTTGAAGGAATAGATCATCCTTTAATCTGATTTGGACCATAATCATCATAATTCTATGCACATTTGGGTGCCTAATACCTCTTGATAATTAGGAGACAGTGAAAAAAGTGGAAAGGCTACTGAAATATTTTATGTATACTTCTCAGTGAAAGAACTTTTTAAAATGCTGGATGATACCATCAAGTGATATAAATAACTACAGAAAGGGGTTAAAAAATGTTTAATATAAAATCCTCATTTGCTGCATTTAAAGCATAAATAAAAACAAAGAGAAAGCCAGAAGTAAATTACACTACTTGTGAAAACAATATTATTAAAATATAAGTGAATACTGAAAAATATTTTAATTAACAAAATAAATCAAATGGAAAAGATTCCCTAAATAGAGCTTTAAAAGTAAGTCTATGTGTGTTTGACTGCCATGACTAATTATGTATCCATGTAATGTGTGTTCAATTTGGGCTTATTTAAATAGCAGAAATGCTCATTAGCTGCAGTATATCTGTGAAGCTTCAGTAAACAGTTTAATGGTTTTTATGTTTAACCAATTTCATAAGTTCCTGTAATTTTAGCTTTAGCAGCTCATTAATGTTACTTTTTGATATCCATCTTATGACTTTTTTTTTCCTTGTCAATCGGCTGTAGCCATACTTCAATGCAAACTTAAAACATACAGTAGAATTTATTTTAAACAATTTTAGCACATAAGTAGATGCACGATTCAAAAATATAGCTTCTTTATATAGAGTACTGGTTGTATTACCATGCAGTCAAGAACTATCTTTGGTATTGACAAAGGCTATATTCAATAGAATTCATAATGATAATAATGACAAACATTTATCGAGTGCTCCAGGAACATGTGGTTGGTTTTGGATGAGGCAATGTATATGTTATCTCTCTGGATCTTCACAGAATAGGTATTATTTTAATTTTATAGCTGAGGAAACTGAGACTAAGTTACACAGATCACATTCTCAGGATTTGAACCTAACTACAAATCCACCACAGCTGTACCAGCTGGGAATACCTTCAGAGGCATTTGGAGATAAAACACCTAGACCTTAGTAGAGGGCCCTACACCTTGGGATTAGATATAGTCATATGATGGACGAAATTCTAGAGAAAGAACACAAACCTGGGTAAAACTAGAATGAACCATTTATTTTTTAAAGTGGCAGCAATCACAACCTGAACTAAAGCCAGAAGAGGAATCATCAGAGTTTCATGAGATTCAAGATGTTTCTGAGCCATACAGCCAAGAAGTGATCATTTCAAGAAATGTCAGATACAAGAGAAATGTAAGGTAGGTAACCAGATTTGGGGATCTGGAGTTCAATGAGCAGTAAAAAGATGATATGTGCAGGTAAATGATGAAGGCAAAAGGCAGAATAAAAGGGGTTAAGGAGAAAGGATCTGGCACAGACAGCAAGGCGGTGCATACAGGATGTTCTTCTGGGACTTTAGTAATGATTGCACAGGAAAAAAATACGGCACTAGCTTGCATTGGTTCATTCAATTAGCAAATATTGTCTGCTGTGTACTAAATCCAGCTGTAGGCACTGTAGTAAACCACAGATAAGGGAACTGTCCTTGTGGGATGTACATTTCAGTTGGCAGAAGATAAAAAATAAAAGGTGAACAAGTAAGTGAACTATATGATAGTGAAAATGGCTATGAAGAGAGATATATCAAGGAGAGTGTTATGAGGTGAGGGGGCTGAGAAATGGAAGATCATGGTGGGGATGGAGGGGCACAGAGGGCTCTTTGATGAGATGACATCTGAGCTAAAACAAAGGATAAGAATGAGCCAGCATGTGAAGACCTTGAGGCAGATCATTCCAGGCAGAGGGAACTGTTACAGAGGAGTTAGAATGAGCTGAAGTTGAAGCACTTGAAGAGTAGAAGGGAGGCTTTAAGTGCGTGGAAGAAAGCAAGCAAGAGAAGAGGGGAGGGGGCCTAGAGATAGGCAGAGGCCTGATCAAGGAGGGCTTCATAAGCTGTGGGAAGAATTTTATTCTAAATAAAGTAGTAAACCACTGGAGGGTTTGGAACAGGGGAATGAAATGATGTAATTCTTCTTTATAAAGCTGATTCTGGTAGGATTATAAGGAAGCAAGAGTAAATGCAGGGTGACCAGTGAGGAAGCTACTATTTTCAATGCAAGTGAAAGTATCAAGCATCTGACCATTCTCTCAACAGAAGGAGGACTTGCTGGTCTTCATGTGATATTTTATATAAACATTGCTTTCATAAGCTTTTGTCTTTACTGTGAATTTTCTGTAGCAGTATTTAGAATAAAGCAATCATTTCATTCTATTCATCCCAACATTTATCCATCTCTTCATTCAGCCATTTAGCCATTCATTCAGTGAACCCTTGAGACTGTGCTGGGTACTTTGGGTTAAAATATGAATAAATTACCCTGCAGTCCTACTGTCAACATAATTTAGAGTATATAAGGTGTATAGGTTGAAATAGGAGAAGAGAAGGAGTCAAAAAGGAGACACAAAATTAATTATATGTTTCCCTCTATGTGTGAGGGGAACATATTTTATTGACATGGCCCTTTAGATTTCAGGTACCCACCAACTTTAGAAGAAAATTCAGATACTTTAGCCTAACACTAAAACATTTTGTGAATTAGCAATGATACATTTCTCCACCTTTACTATTTCTTGTTGTGTGCACTATGATCTAGCCAAAGGAATTACCCCTTGTATGTATCTAGCCTGTTCACTGTGATGAAATGTGCTTTCCCGTCTCTAGTCTCGTAATTCCTGTCCAGTCTTCATCTCTATTACCAATCCCACTGCCTCCATACACACTTCTTTGATGCTTACAACTGGAAGTCATCTCTCCACCCTGTGTGTTATGCTAGCAGTTTATCTATTTCTCCTTGAGTCTACCTAATGGCATTTTGCATTTTTCCCTCTCTATTAGACTGCAAGCTCCTGTAGACAGGGACAATGTATTTTGTGTGTGAACCCAGGAGAACCTAATCCAGAATCTTGTAAACTCAATAAATATAGAATGAAAGAATGGGAAATAAGGTCCCACAAGTATGTAGGAGGGCAGATTAGAAGGGTGTTAAAATTAAATTGAAGCATTTTGTTTCAATCCCACCGTCAGGGGAGAATAATTTTAGATTCTAAACTATGAGAGTAACACAGTGATACTGGTGATGTAGTAGCTCATTTGGCAGCAGTGTGCAAATACAGGGAAAACACTGGGCCATGTTAAACAAAGTGAATTGTCAATACGCTTTTCAGAGGTCTTGGAAAATCATTGGATGTTCACTGAACATAATATGCTTGACACTCTTTCATGCACTTGTACGGAAAAAATCGTTGTGTAAATGAAAGTCCTTTGAAAACATTTGAAAAGCTTCATAATTACAAAATATTATAAGAATGGCTAGCATGGAAAAAAGGTTGGCACTGGATAGCATTAGAACATATAAAGCTTAGGTGAGACCTCTGAATGTATGTTCAAGTAAGTGCTGGCTTTCTCCTCCAGCAATGCCAGCACGTTCGGGACACCTAATAAATTACATGTGAATATTACATTTGAATTGGGTAGCTTCCATACTGGGGTGCTATCTATTAAATATGATCCAATGTAATTTTCTAACTGATGAAATTACAACTTACATGTATGTAGGTCAATATCTAATTTAACCAAAGACTATTTTAAATAGGTATACTGTTATTTTTATTTTGTGATTTGAGCCAAGAATACAAATGCAAAGTAATTAACAAAACTATTCTGTAATACCAAATACATATTACTAAGAACATGATGAATCTACATCATTACTAAATTTATAATTTCACTAAATTTTATATCTTGATTTTACATCTCACAGCAGCAGCTTACTGTAGTTTAACACTTCACAAGAATCTTTGGTTTCAGAATAAACCATAAGCTAACTAGTATTTAAAAGAAATATAATAGGCTATGGTAAACAAAGCTCTGGACATGTATTACACTCACTCTATGTTGAATAACATTTTCCTACGTTTTAAGATTTCTATTCTCTGAAACAATTATGTTATTTTGTCCATTTTCTACCTTCTTTCCCCAGCAAAACTTGTTACATGCCACTGCTCTACTTCTTGTATGTAATCTTTGATTTGATGGAAAAGTACTGATTTATCCACTGTCTCCCTGTGAGAATGCATATGATATCAACCACTAGTGAAACCTGGAAAACAAAGATAAGGGAAGGCTCTGAACAGAGCTATTCACTGGGGAAACAAACCTATTCCTATGCAGTTATTAGAGGGAAGTAAAATAATTACAGAAATATCATGTTGTGCTTCAAACGGATGTCTAAGGCAGTTGTAAGTGATGTGATGTTGAGTCCAAGTCACTTTCAACACTGTTATCAGTTTCACCTCCCTCCTCATCACCTTCACCCCTTTAAAATAATTCCAAAGAAAAACTGTGCAAAGATTCCATTATTTTGGATGGTTACTCTGCAGAAATGCCAGTACTTGCTTTAAATCCTACCACTTTATCCTCACTCTGCACAGTGTATTCTGTAATAGAAAGACAATAAATCTTTCAGCCAGAAAAAAATTTGATAATTAGGACAATTTTTAAGAAAATATGTAGTTTTACTATTGGTTTCCTGAGAATGCTTCTTGCCTAAAATACAGTTAAAAGCCAGACAATGTACAGGGAGGACTAAAAAAGGATTCATTCTCATCACTGGGCCAACGATACAAAGGATATATCACCTTTTATTACTCAGGCATTATGAAATGAAACGGTAGCATCAGGAACCAACTGCATTAGTGAAAGGGGGAAGGTACAGAACCATGGATTAAAACTGTCTTGATGCCATGTCCTCCAAAGATATTTACCACCTAAAAAGCAGCAATAACAAAAGCTGATTGTTTTCCTCTTCATAATATGGTAGGTGAGATCCTTCTGGATTTCCAAATACCACGTGTCCTCTTTCATCATACTTTTAAGAAGTTGTTATCTAAAGTACAAGTTATACCAGCTTTTATTCATTAATTCAATCAATGAATAACCACTGTTCTGGGCACTAGGTTATGACAGTGAAAAGACAGACAAATGATAGATAATGATTCTTAATGTCTCTTTTCAATCAGAATGTTCTTAGTTCTAGTCGTATTTCCAGTTGTTGAATGGATTAGCAAATCAGAATGACACACATCACCATTTCCCTCAGATCTGTTCTGTCTGCTGCATTTGTGAGTTCTGTAGGCATTATGGACATCTGATCAGATTCCCATGCCAGATACTCCATATTCCACCCCTTTATCAGATGACCAAACCCTGACTGCCTACGTAAAAATTATGTCTGGATTCTGAATGTTCTTCTGCAGTTCTATGTCCTTTAATTTAATCTGGGTCTTAATTAGTAGCCACGCAAACTGACAACAAGTCTTTTAACTGGTTTGATCGATACTATTCTGTCTTAATCCCAGGCCACCTTGGAGCAACATGCTTATTCCACACTCCTGATGCTTCCTTCCATGTGGGGAAACAATTATTGGTATAACACTCGCGGTGTCTCTCTGTATCTTACCTCTCTTAGAAAAGCTGAATTCAGTAATTATAATTAGTGGATCTGGAAGAAGAAATTAGGCATGCATGACACACCCTTGTCAAGCTTATAGCTTGGTAGCTCCCCAGTTGAGCACAGGTTGTCTCCCTCCCTGAACACTGAAAATCTTACTGCTGCAGCTTCCCAACAGGGGACCTGCAATTGTTGGATCTTACCTGTGACTGGTGAGTAACTTTGCTTATTTCAGGCATCCAGTACTAGGAAACACACTTGTCTTCTGATATGAACCACCTCAAAGGTGACTTCATGGTTTCTAACTCCCAACTATCTGAAGAATATTACAAATGCTGCAAACCCAAGCAGAGAGATGGAAGATCCATCACCTACCAGAGTTACCTCATTAACATAAAGGTCTCTCCCATATTTAAACCCCCTCATTTTCACCTGGGTGTCTATAGGATAAAATTCAAAACTCCTGGCTTAGCATATAAGTCTCTTAACTCCACAAAAATTTGTAGCCAAATTTCCTGCCATCTTGCCCCTACCCACTTCCCACCTTATCTTACCATACGGCATCTGCCCCAGCTAAACAGACTTTCTCACTATTGTCTGGTCACCTGAGGCCATTCATCAGCTTGTACTTTGTATATGAATATTCCCTCTAACAAAGAAACTCCTACTCAAGCCCTAAAACCCAGTCCAAATATCATCTCAAATTAGCACATTATGCTACAATTTATGTATTTACATGCCTGTTTCTCTCATTAGCCTATGAGTCCCTGGGAGGCAAAGACTCTCTTTTACTCATGCTTGTATTCTTAGTGCCTGGACAGGGCCTATAACATATTTGGATATTATAAAATGTTCATTGCATGAAAAATAATGAGAGAATGAATAGTAAAAATCATAAAATTAAAAGTTCAATTTTAGAAATAAAAATGCAAAATTCAGACCTTCATTTATAAAGATGAGAACATGCATGAAATAAGTAGGCTGATGACAACTTTCTAAAGACATGCTGTTTTTTTTAATATAGCTTTTAAAAATGACTGTAAAATGACTACTTAATCTAACAGTATGGTGTTGAGCAAGTTGCATAATCTCCCCGTGGCTCCCTCCCTTCCACCCCCATTCCACCTGGAAACTCCTACACATCACTCAGCCTTCAATTTACAACCCACTTCCTCTAGGAAGTTTCTCTGAACCTTCAGACTATGTTTTGCGCTTCCCTAGGACTCTAAACTTCTCCCGGCACAATTTATTAAACTGCATTCCTAGAGGCAAAGTTTGCATACACCTTTTTCACACTTTATCCCCAGAATACAGCCCAGGGCCTGGAATAGCAGGCCATCAGAAGTCATTAGCTAAACAAATAAATCTGTGAAATTAGGAGTCTAGAATACATTATCTCTTAAATCCCTTCCAGCACGTTTGGAAATGTATGTAAGGAAAACTTCTACGCAAGTTACTGTATTGTAACATATCCATAAGTTACATTGGACTGACAACTTTATTTTTCAGTTCTTTCTCATCCATTCTTAGTTGTATTAATCATTAGTGAGGTCCTGCCTCTAACATTTGTGCCATTAGTTAAAAAGTTCTCTGATCTATCAATAAAGTGCAGTATTCCTTAACCTGTTCTTTGAAACTATATTGTAAACATTTCTGTTTATAAAAATGCATGCAACAGGGATAATCTAACCAATTATGACACATTTTCAACTTGGTACTCCACTCCTTCCCCTTCCTCTTTATTTTTGGTAAGGCAGAAGAGGAATGATGAAAGCTGAAGGCCACAAAGAGTGGACAATTGTTCAAAGAAAAGTTTGCTGAATCTCTAAGTGCCATGAATGGCTTCTGAAGGACATACTTTATTGTTTGAAAAATGAAACATATTGGTTAAAATAAAAAGGGGTTATTAAAATGCCTCAGTGTTCCCATTTCCATTAGAGAAGTAGCATATAAGTAACATTTTAATAAGGAAAGAAACAAATCAAACATACTGATGCCATGTCTTTTCAAGCACAGGTAACTATTATTATTGGGCACTTGACTCATCTAGTGCTCAGTTTAAAACATCTTTTCTAGGTTTTTCCCAACACCTAAAATAATTGAGGAAAAAATGGGCCCATTTGAAAAATTCCTAAATATCTGCACTGTCACAGTCTCATGCACACCATTTCTTGCCTACATAGCAATTTCTAGCTCTGGCTTAGGCCAGAACAAGGCAAACTAACCCATGGCCTGCATCTTTTCTCAGGGTAGGAAGCAAGTGAATCAAACTACACTTGAAGCTAGTACTGGCAGAACATTTTATTTACCCCATGAGGTTTTGAAATAATTTTCTGAGGGAACTGGTAAGCAATTTTAAAGCCTCTCCACCATCGTTCCCCTCCCCCCCAAAAAACATCTCACTCCCTTATGGAACTAATTGCAACTAATGCTATGAAGGAAGTTGCTTTCTGAGGGTTTCCTTAAATCTTCAGAAAGAACTGGGCTTCATGTTTCCTTGTCTCTAGTAAGATAAGCAGGAAGAAAATGTAGGCACTGGGTGAAGTGTATAAACTCCTTTCCTAGAAGAAAAGCCATGCATCCCCTGCTATGCCCAGAGAATTCAGTCACCTTGTGATTTGCTCTCCTGAGCAGTACTGTGCAGCACTATCCTGAGTCAGTTTTACACATCATTCATCCTATCTTTCCTTCCAAAAAACAAAGGTTTTTAATCTTAGTTATCTCATACCATAATTTTCAAATGCTTAAGAGCTCAAGCTTAGTATCCTCTAAAGTGCTTCTCTTTCCATTTTAAGATAAAAGTGAGCAAACAAACCAAGAATTTGGCCCAGTTTTACCATGTTTAAGAGGAAAAAACAAAGATATTAAAAATATCCTCTGCTCTTTATATACATGATTTATGAAAACACAAAATGGAGTTTTCTAACTACTAACAATTAGTTGAAAGAAAATTCCTCTCAATGGTATGAAAATCATCAGAATTGATAATAACACATTTTTAAAACATATGATACAGTTACAAGCTGTGTAATCTTTTTTCTGTAAATAAAAATAACCAAATGTAGGAAACATCTTCTCATTTAAAAAATCATAAATTGTAAGAGCATCTGCTTCACTTATTTTACAAAGACATGTGGACGAAGCCTGCAGGTCCCCAAATGAAGTCCTAATTTTCAAATGCTTTCATTCCTAGACAACATTCATAATGTCATAAGGGTATAATATAACTCAATTTAATTATTAAAATATGATTTTGTTACACAAGCATAATATCCAAAATGTTAAGAGATGCTCACTATGTGCTAGACATATATCTAAGTGCTTTACATATATTATTAATTTATTTATTCTTAAAATAACCCTAGAAGGTAGATGCTATAATCTTCCCTCTTAAAAGATCGAGACCACAAGACCACAAAGTATGAAGAGACTAAGGGAGCCAGATTTCCAGAGGGGCAGCCTGGCTCCAGAGCCCTTGCTCTAAGCTGCTCTACCAGAGGAACTCTAATTAGTGTCCTATTTATTGGATTATAAAGAGTGCAACAATTTATGCCAAAACAGGGGAAAACATCAATAGCAATAGAAAAACAGAACTACTTGTCTAACATTTGTGCTTTCTAAGAAAAGTAAACCAAACTGACCCCACAGCAGGAAAAAATAACAACTAGGTGTAATAAAATTAATATCTTAACATGAATCAAGTCAAGTCAAATGCACAAATATATATTGTGCATCTATTATGGGTACAATAATATGTTGGCCACTATTGGGACTACAACTTACTATAAAGGTACAGTCTATGCCTTTTTGGGGTTTACAATCTAATTGGAAGATAAATTATAATAGGTTCTGGAAGATGAAAACACATAGCTCTTTTCACAGTGGACACTTCAAAAGAACGAGAGGATGACGTGCTGTAGTGCATGAAAGAGGCACAGAGGTCATGGCTAAAGTGCCTTCCTTCAGTTGTCTGAAAGCATAGTCAAAGACACATAAAACTGTGTCAACTAGGAATGTGAGGACAAGGCGACTGTTATCACCTCCACTGGAAAAATGAAACTGTGAGTTCAGTGAAAATGGTAACGCATTCTCCTTATCAATTCCAAACCAACAATGAAGATATGCACGCTTTCACAACTGGCAGTTTGGTTCAAAACGGAAAGAGAAGGGAATAAAATAAGGAAAAAGTCTCTCAAACTTGACATTGTCCAAACAAACAAAAAGAGGGAAAATTCAATTCCATAAACACTGACATTGGTGTTTAATAGAAGACGAGACTTCCTATATTATGAAATACATACTTTTAAAATAAATAAATAAATGTGTTAAAATTTCCAGTGAAGGGCAACATTTGTGGAGTAGAAATGCCAGTTAAAGGTAGCTTGTGCTTAATTTACTGACAGCCTTTAAAATCAGTCTTCAATACTAAAATCCAAATTTGAGGTGATTTGGAATCTTATATAGTTAGAGAAAATGGATGAGAATTTTGAAAATGTGGAACCACTCTCAGTTTTTCATAGGAAAGATATTAAATAAGACTAAGACTTTATCATACCAATCAAATTAGAAATTGGACACCACACTGCCTTTAGAATTTGGACAGTAGTTAATGAAGGATTCAATTAAATTGTGCTCATAATAAGCACACATATATTCCATGCACAGGGATGTGGAATACAGAGTCTTTTGTTCTTATTTCCCACTTACTACTACAATCCCAAAAAAAGAGAAATAAAATAGAATTAAATAAAATAATGATGATTACTTATAATTGTTACAAGCCTTAGGAACAATGAAATAATTAGCAACTGTAATCCAAGGATATTATACAAATTTGTTTTATAAATTTGACGTACTTATCTTTTCTTTAAGCTATGAGGCACTAACTATTTTTCTGACAGGAAATATTTATTACAGATATATTGGGTGCTTAATACTAAATAAAGTTATTTTATATTCTCCTTTGCGAAACACACAAATTAATGGACTTGCAAAAGTGATGCCGTATATCAGAAAAAAGTGAGATTAAAAATTTAATTTTCTGCAAATTCCCAACTTAGTTTACCTTTACAAATACCTATTATTGATATAATTGAGACACTACAATTTCATTTCACTACTATTTTCATTTAAAATATTATTGTAATCAGACAATGCTGAGAGTATAAATTATCACTGTACTTTATATGTACTCTGTCAAGTTTATTTCATTCCTTGAATTCTTCAGCATATATTTACATAATGCATTCACCAAGGACTTTCTAAATTAACCGCTTTGGAATCCACCCTGTATTAGATACTGGGAGGAACACTTCAAGAGGGAACAGTGGAACGTAAAGTCAGGCACGTAGTATACATAAAATCATTTCCTGAAGTTCTCAAGTACTAAGGCGTAGGCGCTTCATCCTATTGTGTAGGGTAAAATTGTTGAATTTAATAAAAAGTAAAATTGGAATTAGATATCTGAATCTGGAACACCACTTTTGGACTTTAGTGATAGGAGAACTATGGTGTGACAGCGAACTTGAGAAGAAATCTGCCTTAAGGAAACCTGATGAGGTGATCCTTCCTTACTCTGGGCATATCTCTCTAAATGTATTCTTAACTTGATAAAACAACTATTTGTTTGCAGGTCTGCCTCCAACACCAGTTTGTGAGGTTTTTAAGTATAAGGAAAGCATCATTCATCTTTGTACTCTCCAGAATACAATTTGGTACCTGGCATTCTCTAGAAACTCACTAAATCATTGTTACATGCATGGGCATAAATATATGATGAAATGTCTTCTGAGACACAGAGAGTGGAGAAAGAGACTGCAGAGTCATTTTACACAGAAGTGCAATAGTGTCTACTGTAATCTAGCTATTACTTGGCACACAGAAGTTGTTCATTAAATATTTCTTACAGGAATTAATGCATGTGTGAATAAATGAATGAATGAATGAATCAGGTCAGTAAAGGAATAAATATATTAAGAAGAGAAATGGGCAAAGTCTGAACTTTGGAAAGCTAGAGGAAGAAAAGCAGTCAGTGACAGTAGGAAAGGAATAGTTAAAAGAAAAAGCAAGAAAATGGAGTGTTGGACTTCGCTGGTGGCACAGTGGTTAAGAATCCGCCTGCCAATGCAGGGGACACGGGTTCGAGCCCTGTTCCGCGAAGATCCCACATGCCATGGAGCAACTAAGTCTGCGAGCCACAACCACCGAGCCCATGAGCTGCAACTACTGAAGCTCGTGCGCCTAGAGGCCATGCTCCGCAACAAGAGAAGCCACTGCAATGAGAAGCCCGAGCACCGCAAGGAAGAGTAGCCCCCACTCACCGCAACTAGAGAAAGCCCATTTGCAGCAACAAAGAACCAACACAGCCAAAAATAAATAAATAAAATACATAATCTTTTTTTAAAAAAAGAAAATGGAGTGTCATAAACAATAATAATGTGTTACAGTTTCATTTCCAAAGCACTTTCCCATTATATTTTAATTCTGACAACAGTCCTGAGAGGTAGGAAGAGTATATATTATTATCATTGTTTTTTTACAGAGGAAGAAAGCTGAGGCTCAGAAAGGTTAAGTGACTCGGAAGAGAGTTTTTCAAACAGAAAGAAATATTTAACACTGTCAAATGCAGAAAATAGAATATGGACTGAAAAGATGTCACTGAGTTTGGCATGAAGTTCACTGGAGCCTGTGCAAAGTGAGGTTGGGAAGGACAGAAGAAGAAGGGTAGAAAAGCAGGTTGATGTTTAAGGAAAGAGATTATAAGTAAATATATTAAAATATATCATACCACATATGTAATAATCACAAAGGTACCACACATAAATCACATCACACGGGTATCAAGAAGGGATAAAATTCAGGGTAGAAGAGGGAGACATGAATATCTTCTCTTCTTAGCCAAACGGACAAATTGCTTCCTATAAACTGATTTTCACTATACCTGATACATGTGCACATGAAAGTTTTCTTTGAAATTATTATTTTAAGATTTTAAATACCATTTAGACAAGATCTTCTTGATCAACTTCTAACAAATAATGATTCTCTCTACTATTTTTTAAATGCTTTCCATTCAAAAAACAATATTGAATATATTTAGAAAGCAGTAGAGGCATGAATGCTATTTAATATTCCAACTCTTCCAGCTCCCCTCTAACTTGAAAGTAGCTCTTATTAATGTCAATATTGAAGGGCCCTCATAAAGCAAGTAATTCTATTTGAGGAAAAATTTCCCAAGCAGTTTGCTTTTCAAGTCAGCAGGAGGGGGGAAGAAAGGAAAGTGAAGAACCATTTTTCCTTGATTTCTCTAATGTATAAGGGGTAACACATGTAGAGCACTGGAAGAAACAAACACAAGTAAATTTTGGAATAAAATACACAAATAAATTCTTAAATGACTTCGTCAAATAAGCACAAATAAATCAAATTCTCTTTTCTTCTACTTCATATTTTAAATACTAAGTTAAATCTTTCGCACACACAGGAACATAAGCTTTGGAAAGCTGTTTTCTATGATTTTCTAAGTCATATCTACTTTAAGTTTGCTTAGAAAAAGATATATTTTTCTTAATATTAGAGTTGTCAGTTGTGGAACATAAATTTAGATGGTAAAATAAATTATTTTTGATAGGCAAATAATCAACAGAATTGTAAGTTAAATATGATTCAACTTTTTACTCAATTTTTGGTCATATGCAGAGCAGTAAGAACAGTATGATTTTTTTAGATAATAGAATGCAATTTATACGTTGTTCTTTTTTTCCTTGCTGAACTCATCAACAAATAGCAAACCACACTGTGACTATGTCTACATATCACATAAACGTCTAGATGAAAAGTGACAAATTCAGGCCATCATCCAGCTATTCAAAAACATTTATCTTGATGACATTAAACATCTGGATGTTTCCAAATACCAAGATGTTTGATGTCCTGCAGATAAAATATCTTGATGAGTGGTTAAAATTTTCACTTATCTGTTGCAGAAATATGCACATTTCCAAGTATATATCTCTTCTATTTCAGACACAAAATGTAATTTTAGCATAGATATAGTAGAAAGTTATAGCAATTGTCAGGTTTAGATTTTTTCTTTTTTTGGTTACTGTTTTTCTTAATGAATCTCTGACAGAGAGAAACTTTCTTTTATTTTCCTTTTAGTTAATAAAATAGTTAATTGTCATTTTGACAGCGTGTAGTAAAAGGTAAAAGATTTGCAAAATGAAGGCATGGGGAGGTACCTAAGCTTTATATACAATGGTCCACAGAAACACTGTGTGTGGGGAAAACTTAACACAAAATAGTCTTAGTTGGTTGACTTATTATTCATTTGGAATGCTATATAAAACATTTCCTTTTCTCATTGTCTTTTTTTTAAGCATTTTGTTCTTTCTTAGCATGTCCATTTATGCCATTTAAATGAAATGACAGGAGTTCAAACTTCCTAATTTGATAATTTTGATGTCTCTAGTGATGATTTGGCATGAAGATAGTAGTCAACATGAATTCTATTTTTGACTATTCATTAGATCCTAATTTGCTTGAATCACTGAAGATTGGCTCTTACAACTTATCTGTCACATTTTCTTACTCTAGGTCTAATTGAAGAAAAAGCTATTCTTATAGAGGAAACAAGGCAAAAATTATTACAAAGTAGAACATGTATTTTGATTATAAGCTTAAAAGAAAGGTTAATGTTCTTTTCAATTCCCACTACCTTAAAAATAATTCTCTGTAAACATTAAATACCATTTCTACATCTTATAAATCAAGATTTCTTGCATTCCATACTAGAAGAAGGAAATGAATGTTCAAGTGAAAAACAATTCCCTGAAAGCTGGAAACCATTATGGCAGTAAAATAACAGACAATTCATAACACATTTCAGCTCCCGAACACTCTACCTTTAGGATCACTCAGAACTGAGCCAAAGGCACTGATGACCACATCGGCTTTCAGATGGACTATCTGATCTTCATCTTCATTCCAGTTTCCGGTTTCATCTTGCTCTGTCCGAACAAACTGCACAGCAACAATTCTCCCGCCTTTTACGATAACCTTCCGTGGGGACAGGAAAGGCAAAAATTCACATTTTTCTTCCTTCGCAAGCTCCATCTAAAATGAAACAGAATAGAGAAAAACTCGAAAATGTTTCTTCTTTATTTAATATTTGATTTTTAATTCAATTATACATGCTAAAGCTTATAATGTTTAAATAAACATGAAGTTTTTTCTTTCACCAAAGCTGAGGTTCAGTTATCAGCTATTCACGTTTTATAAATCACTGACTCAGGAGAGTCTTAGACTGAAGTTGTCATGTGGAATTTTATAGATCATGGCATGACAAGATGCTTCTCAAGTTTTAGGTTGTGCATGCCCTACGGTTGGTGATGTGTGACGTTTCTCACTATAGTAGCCTGGTCTCCTTATGCTTTCATTTCTGTAGGTTAAGTTCTCTTTTTAATTCTGCATTATATGAAAATAAATTCTTATTATTATTACCAGACTGTATATACCTAAGCTGGAAAAAAGTCAATAAAGTGGGTGAGCCAGTCTCTGGAAGTAAGTGATTAGAATGGTAGGTAGGAAAATAGATTAGAGGAATTCTGTAGAACCAAGAAATAAATAAGATTTATTTTTACTTTTTGTGTAAAAATATACACGAAAATTTCAGGAAACAAGCATGCTCCTCTTGACAAATTCCCAGTTATTCCACATATCTCACATAATTTATTGTGCCATAAAATTAGGCACCCTAGTTTTTGTTTGTTTTCGTGCCCATAAAGGGATTTCTATTAAGACAGAATGTTGATATTTATTTATTCCACTTACTGTTTTGGAGGAAATACAGGCATTTTTTAATGTGATCCTAACCAGTCTGTTGAGTAGTCTTTTCCAAAAGATATAAAAACGTCCCACTAAAGAGGTTGAGAGGGTGTTGAGTCTTATTCTTTCCCTACCCCATGGAAGACAGGTAGATTCTCAGTTGACAAGTGAGGCTGAGAAAGTTGTGTGTGTAAGGCTTCAAACCAGGAATTATCTGGGCTACATCAAGATGAAAAAACTGAGACACAGAGTAACTTGCTCAACGTTGTTCTGAAGCCATGGACCCATCTCTCAGCGCTCTATCCATAACTAGCGGTTCCAAACTTTACAGTGCATCAGAATCACCTTAGAGGGCTTGTTCAAACACTGCATAGGCCCACCCCCAAGGTTCCTAGTTCTATAGGACTGGATGAGTCCTGAAGATGCGCATTTCTAACAAATTCCTAGGTGATGCTTTGCTGCTGGTCCAGAAGTGATATTTTGTGAACTACTGTCATTGTAGATTATAGCTGTCTCTGAACTCAACAGATCTATACCATGTATTCTCCATGAGACTAATATTGCCCATAAGGGAGCAAAATTGATTCTTGGGGAAGAAAAATTCTTAGATAACATAAAGCATAGAGCCATAACTTATAAACAGATATACAGAATATCTAGTATATTAAAATAACAGTGTGGGGGTAATTAGAAAAAAAATCTAAAATGACTCCTTCAAGGGCTGATAATTTTTTTTTTAATTTGAGAAATGCAATATATTACCAAATATTGGCATGAAGCTATTTCAATCTACATCTTACTTAGGATATTTTTTGAATACTGGTTTTAATGGCTTAAAAATTGGACTACCTAAGCTATTATCACACAATATTTTACTTTGCATTATAAAATTAAGAGGTTAGCAATAGCAAAAGTACTACATAAGTGGGTAGTGTGGGTGGTAAGTATACAGAACAGTGGATCTCAAACTGCTCATGGTTTAGAAGGAAAACAGAAGTAAGTGGAACTGAATCAGTTTTGAAACCCACTTCCACTGCTTATTTGGCATAGTTGCTGAATCTCTTTGACCTTCAAGTTCCTTATATATAAAAACAGGATAACAATACCTAACTAATTGGTATGTGGTGTTGTTTAAGGCAATTCAGAAATGTAAAACACCTAAAGCAGAACTTAACATGTAGAAGGTGAAAATAAATGCAATTTATTTGTAGTTGTCTTTTTCTGAATTCACTTTTTCCCCAAATCATTCTTCAATCTATTTAGTATCACTTAGCAATAGGATTATGACTCCAATAGAAAGGTAGCCCAACAACAAAGGTAAAAAAAGGAAAGCCCCAAGAAACTTGGACTACTCTTTAAATTTCTACAAAATAAAAATGTGCGATGTCTGGAAAGCAAAATATTCCTTAAATACCTCAAATTAAAAAATAAATAAAACATACCATGATATGTTTTCTGTATCTCTTTTGTCCCATTTGCATAATGCAGTGCCTTATAGCTCAATATAAACCAGTTATTGTGTTTCAAAAATGTCAAGTGATGCTAAATTTTAATGATAATGCCAAACTTGACTGGATAACAATGCCAAATGTTTATGGTTTGAATAAATCAATACACGATGTGTATTTATAATAGTACTCCTCTCTGTGGAGGGCAGAAATAAAACCCTGAACTTGGCTGTACACATATTGAGAGCATGTCTCAGACTGATTTAGGGCCTGTTTTGTCCCATTCTACTCTTCTTAACTATGAATACTTAGACAGTATATATTATTAGATGTAGATAATCTCACATACTTTTTGCCAAATCTGGCATTTAATTTAGAAACAAAAATTGAACACTGCAAACAAATCAAAACTTTTAAGAATTTAAAATAAGGTTACCAAATGATTTATGCTTGAACATGCTTCAGTAGTACTCTTACCATGGCTTTTGACTAAAACCTATATTCTAAAACCTACGTAGAGTTATGAACATGAAGAAACCATATGTTAATGTATCCTTAGCTCATATCATAATTTTCCATATATGCCAGGGTTGATACCAAATATTTAGTATTCATGCCAGCTATCTGACAGTGCACGAAAGTCAGCAGGTATATACATTGGCCCTCAAAAAGACTATTCTAAAATTCTGCTTTTTTTTTTTTTTTTTTTTTTTTTTTGGCGGTACGCGGACCTCTCACTGTTGTGGCCTCTCCCGTTGCGGAGCACAGGGTCCGGACGCGCAGGCTCAGCGGCCATGGGTCACGGGCCCAGCCGCTCCGTGGCATGTGGGATCCTCCCGGACCGGGGCACGAACTCCGTGTTCCCTGCATCGGCAGGAGGACTCTCAACCACTGCGCCACTGGGGAAGCCCTAAAATTCTGCTTTTGAAACTTGCAATGTTATTTACTTTCTCAAACATTTAAGATTAGACTATTGGGCAGCAGACACAAATCACACTCCTTCCTGCTATTTTTCTATTAGGTACCTAGATTTTTCATTTTACATAAAAGAGGGGAAAAAACTTTTAAAGGAAAGATAGAAAGACATGACGAACATATGTAATTATTTGGAAAGTATTGACATTATATTGAAAAAAGAACTGAGATAATAAGATATATCTTAGTCAATAGGGGAATATTAGGAAAATGAGAATTGAAAGTAAGTGAAGCCATATGTTAAGTGAAATATCCTTTGCATTATTTGTGGACAACAGAGGAATTTATTTTCACTGTTCAAGAAATCTGTCTGACAAGACAAAAATAATAATAATAAATACTTACATAGCAGCTATCCTTTAAGTGCTTTATACATAACTCATTTTAATTTTCACACAGGAGATGTGACACCTATATATTAGTTATTTTTTAAGTATTTCTTCAAACCAAGTTTTTCTCCCTGTTGTGGCTCAAAAAGCCAATAACACCCTGGATATCATCATGATTTACAGATTTATCAACCGACCTCTGGCACTCTGCTGCTTGCTGGCCTCACAACCAACACTTTGTGGGAAGAAGTATTATTTCCTTCCTACAGAAGAGAAACTGAGGATCAGAGAAACCAAAGGTATATCAAGAGATGGCAAAGCTTAGCTAAAATCCTGATATGGCTAGAACAAAATCCTGCGGTATTCAGTTTTATTCAAAGGCAGAAATTGTGGTATATTTGAAATAATGAGACTTTGTATGGTTCCAGTTGTTGACTCTCAAAACAAGGCGAATTCGAACAGGAAAGGATCTAGCTAAAGGCAAATTAAAGGTAAGGAGTTGGCTGGATAAAGGCTGCCTTCAGTGGGAAGAGGAAATCCAAGCTTCCTAGTCTAAGTAAGTTTAGAGGTACTATATAATCATGAAATACAGGAACCAAGTGATGGATTTATGAACCCAATATTGTAAATTAGTTAATGGAGACTCCTTGAATCCAGAGGAAGGATAAGTTTAGAACAAAGAAGTACTACTTCATAAAGCAAATAGTAGAAACATAAAACATATCATCTCAAGATATAAAGGTGGAAAATTAAAATAGAATTTAAATACATTTATTTGTTAGACAGTAAACTTCAAAAAAAACTCTTTAAGTACAGAAAGAATATCTTACTAACTTTCTATCCCCAGTGTCCAGGAGTGACATTCAAATATTTAACAAATGATGAGTACAAACAAATGAACATTCAGACAGATGCCTGGCAAATCAGGATATACTCCAGCTGATATGCCACATGGAAGGTTATCAAGTGAATTTCAGCCGTATCAGTATCTATCAAAATAACTGGCACACAGTAGACACTGAATAACATTTTGTTTACCAAAATGAATGACTAATATGAAAACCCAAAGGACATTCAAGCTAACAAAAGGAAAACCAATTAGTAGTATGTGGAGTCAACAGTTACTAAACATCCATCCTAAAGCAAGGAACACAGAACATGCAAAAGACATGCTACCTGACCAGAGCATCCTATGTTGTGAGTTTGAAATCAGAAAGCAAATGGTACTTCTCCTCAGTTGTCAGTTACACTGTCATATGAAAATGATGGACCAAAGTGACCAGTGGTCTAACCTCATGCTGTGGGTCTTAATATTTTATTGTTCAAATTAATCAGCCTTCTGGGCTAATTAGTTCACAGATGTCAATGTTAGTGCCTTTTAATACCTAATGTTTGTTAATGATCATTAATAATCAGCAGCTCAGAGTTTGGTATATGGACACTCCTGTTCATGGCACACATATTTATTTGTTTGATGGAGCCTGTTCTCATGAGGAACAAGTGGTACATCAAGCAAACATACAAATATCTCTTGTCTTTTTCTCCACCAATAATTACTCAAGGGAATAAAAGACAAAAGCATCTATAAGGTTCCATTTTTGAGGTTCAGTAAATCAAATTGTTCCTTTCTTTTCATACTGTATGAGCAAAGTGAAAAAAAAACACTTCTTAGCTTTGATTTTTACCTCCATATTCAGGGATAATATGTGGTTGATGCAGAGTGAAATAAAAATAGAGTGCTATAACATGCAATAATGATCATCATTTTAATGATTAACTTTATGTAATATGATGATTTGGTCTGATTAATATTACAGGCATCATACTGTGGAAATTATGAAACAACTTAATTTACTATAATTAAAAGCATGATGTCAACTCATTTTTAGATTGCATATAGGCAAAGTAAGCATAGGTTATAAACCATAATTAGCAGAATTCAAAACTAGCATACATTAAACTCTAGTTGCCAAAGTTTGAGAAACGATATGAAGAAACTATATTCTTTGTAAAGATTATCCTCTAATAGCTAGACATTTAACAATTTATCAATTCTGTATGAACATGAGGACCTCAGAGATGGTATTTCAAATCAAAATTGTCTGGCAGTCTGCTTTGGCCAGTGATAATCCTGGACAATATTATCTTTTATTTCATCGCTGTTAAATTTATTCATACTACATAATGAGTCCAATTAATTTATAAATTTACCATATATTTATTAAGTACTTATTATGTACAAAAATGGTGCTAGGTGCTGCCGTTAATAAAATAATCCCTACTTTCAAAAATCTCATAGAGGCAGACAAATCTGCAATTATATTGTGTGATAACATATAAACACCTTCTGTTCTAATGACAGATAAAAGGGCATTTTACACAGCAGTTGTGCAGGTCAAGAAAGGTCAGCCTGGAAAAGATACAGCATAAACTAATCTTGAAGGATGAGTAGGAATTAGTTACTGAGAAATCCTGGTATGGAATAGATTATCTTCCTTTGGTAAGGGAAGATGTAGGATGGTAAGAAAGTTAATCTCAAGAAAGAAAGAAAAGTGACCTGGTTAAATCCCCTTGTAAACATGCTAATGGAAAACAAACTACCAGCATTTGCAAGTGGGAGAGACCTTATCTGCGTAAAGCTTTTGGCAAGATATACCTGCTAGTCTAGGATTGCTATGGTAAACAAAACCTGGGAAATATGGATTTATACAGCAAGGTTCTCTCTAAAGAGTCAAATAAACTATGTAACTATCTGAGTATAAACTGGAGATGCTTTATAGTTAAAACAGCTTCTTTTTGTGTAAGTGATGGAGCTACAAATGTTACTTAGAGACCCTACGTTATTCTGAACAAAAGCACACCCTGATGCAGCAGGATGGGACCTGGAGAACTGTACTAGCGGTCTTGCACCTCCTCTTGTTTACCCCACACTTCATGTTTACTTATATCCTTGAAATTATTTATAAAGCTCGATACAAGTTATATCTCTAATTCATGTGAGTTTGATTTCACAATCCAATCTTCTGGTTATTTTGGTTACCAAGGAGACGAAGGACGATAAAGAGTCAGTAAACTCTGACAATCCACTCTTGATCTCATCTTTAATTTACTAAATACTTCCTAATGTATTTTGTACTTTTTGGTTTATACAGACTCACAGTCTGTGGTGGAATGCAGAGCAATTTTGATATGCTTACCACTCTCTGGACCTACAAGCTAATTCTTCAATTATTCTTTTCTTGGGCGAAAGAGTTTGCTGAAACCACAAGTTGAGTTTCCTTCTTTTAGTACCTCCTATGGTGTTACAAGCAGTTGGCTTCTTTTAATTTTAAGCTTTTAAAATGGAAGAATCTTGAACAGAAGGAAACATTTCTTCACATGAGAGTTGTACTACACATTTGATATAGTTGCCCCTTAACTATATTGTGTCGTGATTGAGCTGCACAAACCAGAAATGCAATGCCTACATAATTTATAGGCTTAAAATGCCTTTGCACAGGTATCATAAAATACATCTTTTCTAACAAGAAGAGGGTATTTTTAAACATTACTCACTTATGATTGACAACATTTTCTTAAATCTGACTATAGCTCTTCTTGTTCCTCATCTTAGATTTTGCTACAGCCAAGCATTCCTGGCTAATGTTGGAGTATCTCACACAATTACCTTCTGCATAACTTTGGTGCCTTTGCAGTACCTTCTTCCATCTTGAAATGCCTCTTCATATAAATTCTGTACAAATCAGGATCCTCTGTTTTATGCAACTCACTAATCCTCTCTGATTCTACAACTTTTTATTCATTTTTCCATTGGTTTCATACATTGATGGGTTGAATTTCTTTTTTTCCTTTTTTTAAAAAAAATTCTCAGCTATTTTTTAAGAGACTGAAGACCAGGAACAATTAACATTTTTCAATCTACTTTTAATACTAGGTTGATATTGTAATATAATACATTAAAAAAAATTAAATTAAAATATAAATAATTAAATAAAAATAACTACTTATTTAAAAGCTATCAGAAGTAATTTTGAGGTATATGTATATACATAAATATAAATTATATACTTTGAACATTTCATATTCATTTAAAGTCTTCCTATAAGGTTTTCAATGTCCCTAAAATATTTTATTCAACGTGCTTCATTGATCTGTTGTCTTGGATCAAGCACTATTCTATACTTTCAGTCAGACCCAAGTTGAATGAGCCAATCCATTTGAAGGAGACTGCACTTTAATTTGTGGGATAAGTATAAAGTAATAACTACCCTATGCGGTAAGTGCTCTAATATAGGAAGCATAAAGAGCTATAAGGTCTCACAGGAGGGAGAGGCTAATTAGAATGGGATTAAGGAAGCCTTCAAAGAGAAAATGACATTTAGAGCAGACCTTGAAGGATGAGCTCACCTCTTAAGAGAAAAAAAATCACTTTAAAAAGAATGACAATTTTTTTTGGTTTTTGCATTAATCCATGCGTGGTTTTCATTTATTTTTATCTTTTAAATTGTGTGCATGTTGAACATGTGTTTAAAAAATTATACAAATTAATTTTTAATATTTTCAATTTATATAAAAGAAAAGAAGATATTGGAAAGCTGAGATGAATATTATTAATGAGAGAGGCGCTTCTAAATTTCACATAAAAGTTAACAGAGTAATAGCAACATAAAGTTTAATAGAGTAATAACAAAATATCATTATTTAATAAGATTTGATAGTGACTTGATACCAGTTTAAAATGTTCACTGTTAATGAATCTGTGTGTATATATATATTTTTCATATATATAGTATATATATGTACATTGGAAAGTTGGTAAAAAAAGGTACATCGTTTTTAGCTCTACAGATATTCCTAAGTCAACACAATGCAGCCACCCCCTTGGGATTTTTGAAAATAATTAAGCATTTAGAATATATAATCTTGAATGGGCACAGGATTTGTTGGCTCCTGGCCTATTTACAGTCCTTTTTTTCCACTCACCATCTGAATTATCACATGTAGTGCAGAATTCTGACAACCACACCTGTCAGCTTCTTTGATACCCATGTCTTGAGTGCAGCAGACTTTACCTCACCAACTGACTGAGGAAACATTAACTGCAACTCGTTTCAAGTGTAATATTTATAGATATTGCTAAAATTTTCAGTACAGAGTTGCTCTCATTCCATGGAGAGATAAAGCCTTCCTGTCCAGATTCCATATCATTCACAGATCTTTCTCTAAATGTTCAAAATACAGAACTTGGGGAAATAGAAGAAACTCTGAGAAGCATAGTTATAACACTTATTTTACAGATGGGCACATCAGACTAGAATATATAACCTAGAACCAAGTACTTCAACTTTTAGTTAATTCCTTTTTGACTGTTCCATTCTACCTCTCATACTACACTGAAATTTCAGGCTTTTCAAAATGTAAACACATACAGATCCTTGGAATGTCATTCCCACATCATCATAAATTATTAAAGGCATACTTAATATCTCAGTACCAAGGGAGTCATTAACTACCATTAATTAACTTTGTGTTCCTGGGGACAATTGTGTGTTTGTGTTTGTTTGCAGGTACCTTCATATCTCCAACCATGCTAACAGGTCTTTGATCACCTTCTGTGGAGAACGTCAACCGAAATGATTTGCAGGTGACAAATATTGAAGAGCTGCTTACTAAGTAAAATTAAATTTGCCAGCTTATAAAGTTTATTTTCTAAAAATAGTCCCACGGTCATATCTCTCATAACTAAAAAACTAGAAAACATTAGCTACTGGTAGGAAAATGCATGTTTAGCTAGCCGTATTTAGATGATGAAAGTATCTACGGATGTAGCTTTAACATGATCATTTGATATTAAAAATATCTGAGGGGAGACCTACGGATCATGCCACATGAATGATCTATTATGGGGCATGCTGTGTGGTACCAGAAGGATTCAATTAAAAGGTACATTTTTTCACACTAAGATGTGTTATTTCAGAGCTGTAGTAACAGTTGAAGAAATTTTTGACTAACAGACCAGGCAATCTGGTTCTGTTATTTTATTATTAAAAATAATAAAGTAGCATTACCAAAATAGTTGACCTTCTGAATAGCTAAAATACATAGAAACAGGCATTATCAAAGTTAAATCAGTTATCATTTTGGCAAATAAACAGGGGGGAAGCCAAGGGGTGCTAGGGAGTAAAATAGAGAGCCCATTTAAAATATAGCAAAATTAAAGACCTGTCATGTTTTGCTGCCATTGGGAAATTGACTATGTGAACAATAGATTCTTGGTATGTTCTCTGTGTGTGGGACTATGCTATTAAAATAATTTTGTATCATATTCTTCTCAGTAATAATTAATAAGAACTACAAAGTCCTTCCCTAACCTTATCCTTTAAATTTATCAACTCAAGAGGGTCTATTGAGTCCTGACCTTCATGCCTCCTTCTAGGGATTCCCAACTGCCTAAAGCATTCTTGCAGTTCTATCTGATCTGTCAACAACTTTTAATACCAGCATTTTTGGGGATTCTGTTATCCTGTGAAATTTAATCTCACCTATTTAAGCTTGCAGAAAGTTCTGGAGGGAATTATTAACAGATTTTCCCTCATCTTCTTAGAGGACAGTGCTGAATGATTGGCTGGTTTCCCTAAGGACCCATGGCTGAGCAGTGCTAGTTTGTCAGTAGCATCCTATTTAGCATGTGTGTGAGGCCACAAGGGAGACTGAAAGACATTTGGAATCAGAATTACATCAATATGCTGATGATGCCTCCATATCTTCATTTCATCAAACCTTATATCCTGTAGCATTAATGCTTTCTTAACTAAGATGGAAAGTGCCCCCAAACAGCACACTGCTTATGGCTCTAATTAGACAGCTGGAAACTACATTGATGATACACTAGAGCAGTGGATCAGCAGCCTCAGCATCACCAGTGAACTTGTTAAAAATGCAAATTCTCAGGCCCATCCCACAGCTACTAAATCAGAAATTGGGACTAGGGCCCAGCAAGTTGTGTTGAACAAGCCCTCCAGGCGATTTTGATGCACACTGAAGTAAGAAAACCACTGCATTAGAGAAATGGGATGCGCTTGTCACTGCAGAATCTATTAGTAGTGCCTCCTAACTTAGTAGATTAAAACATTTCTGGATCTAATTATATGGTTCTTTGTTACTAACCATGTAACAATTCCTTGTTAAGTCTAACTGGCCTATGTAATAATTCATATTTGCCACTAAATGATGGGAAAATTTTATATTGTTCTGTATTTGCCTCCCCCTTCAAAAATCATTTGAGAATTAGACCACAGCTTTGGATATATACATGCTGGCATGCCTGACAGAGAGGCCTTTTACCAACAGACAAAATATGTTATTTCCAAATTCCATCAAAGAGCCAAAGCCCAATAAACAATATACATATTTGAGAAAAACTTTATCAATCTTCATTGACTTCAAAGAAACCAGTGTGATTGCAGTTTGTGTGTACTGGGGGTAAAAAGCATAGGAGGAATAGAAGAAATACCAAGAAATTGGGTTTGATATTAAATTCTTCGTATAGGTTGAAAATTTGTCTGAGAACATTCTTTCAAAACCTGTATCTTGAAGTAGAAGATATTGACTTACCAGTTTCATAAGTGTTAGCACTACCATGTCTTGGGCCTCTTTGATGTATACCAAATCAAGTAATTACATTTATCTAACTTGGAAACTATGAGCCTTTTTAATGCTAGAAGCCCTGGATGCTTATTCTCTCCAGAAAACATTTATTCCACAATTATTTGTTCAACACTTTTTATGTGGAATCCATTGTGCTAGGCAGGGGAAGAAAAAAGTGATGATCATGGCACCGTTCTCATAGAGCTCACAGCTCAGTAGTTTTAAGACCATGTAAACATTTTAGTTTCTTGTAAGCTAATAATAAGCATCCAAACATTTGTTCTTCTAGTTTTAATTAAGCCCCAGATCCGCTTGAGTTCCACTAAGCTCAACTGCAGGCATACGACAAGTTATCCCACCAACCCATTGCTTCCTCCCAATACTTTGATAAACACACTTCATCCCACCAAGCTTTGGCCTTCTGACTGAGCCATGCCTGGACTCTGATCCTTTCCTTCCTATAATGCAGCCACTTTAACAGTTAGCCCCTGAATAGCCTCCCTGCTTCTGACCCAATCCCCTTAGTCAATTATCAGTAGAGCAGTCCTTTTAAAATTTAACTCAGATCTTGATGTTTGTCTGCTCAAAACAGTTCAGTTGTTTCCTCTTTCACTCAGTAAAAACTAAAGACCTTATGAACACTTACAAGACCTCACCACATACCGCCACATACTATCCTCTCATACTCTGTTCCAGTTACGCTGACTTTTTTTTTCTATTCCTAGAAGTCCAACAGCCTTCCTCAGTCAAGGGTGAATGCATTTACCTTGACATGGAACCTTTTTCTCCCAAATGTCTACATTCCCTCAATGTTTTCATCTCTATCCCCAAAGTCATCATATTAGAGAGGCATTCCTGGGCCATCCCATTTAAAATGGCAAGTCCTGGGCTTCCCTTGTGGTGCAGTGGTTGAGAGTCCGCCTGCTGATGCAGGGGACACGGGTTCCCGGTCTGGGAAGATCCCACATGCCGCAGAGCGGCTGGGCCCGTGAGCCATGGCCGCTGAGCCTGCGCGTCCGGAGCCTGTGCTCCGCAACGGGAGAGGCCACAACAGTGAGAGGCCTGTGCACCGCAAAAAAAAAAATAAATAAATAAATAAAATAAAATGGCAAGTCCTGTCTCCTCTTCCACCATAGCCTCTCCCCAAATTCACACTTTGTTTACTCCTATTTCAACTATTTTCTCCATTGCATTAACCACTGTTCAACATACATTTATGTGACAATTTATTTGTTTGGTTGAGTGTATTTCGTTACCAGGTATGAGCTCCATGAGGGCAAGAATTTCTATCTGACGTGTTCACTGCTGTATTCCAATTGCCTAAAGCAGTGCTTGATACACAGTGGATGCTCAATAAATGTAGGTTGATTAAACAAACAAAAAAACAAACAAGCAAACAAAACTTCTACCTTCTCAAGTAATTAATTATCTGGTCTCATTTTGTGTGTCTATGTGTGTTCTACTTATGCAGAAGAAATAGCCACTACTCATTTCTAGTGACCCTTGCCAATGGATGATGGCTATAATATAAAGCACGAAGTAAACTGACATTGCCATTCAGGGGTGTCTTCCCTTCCAACTTTCAAGATGCAGCCTTTCATAATGAAAACTTCTCTGACTTTAGATTTAGAAAAATAAGATTTAAAATATTTAGTTCAAAACATATTGCTCAAGCACTTATTCTTTGCTGAGGTCCTATGCTATGCATGAGGATACAAAGATGAATCAAATTAGCTTCTGTTTTTTTTATCTTAGGCAAGTCACTTTACTCCAGTATGGCTGTTTTCCTTTTATTTGTACCATGATAAGTTTGTACTAACTGATGCCTAAAATGGTGCTCCAGAGAGGGTGTGGAGAAAAGGGAACTCTCTTGCACTGTTGGTGGGAATGGAAATTGATACAGCCACTATGGAGAACAGTATGGAGGTTCCTTAAAAAACTAAAAATAGAAATACCATATGACCCAGCAATCCCACTACTGGGCATATACCCTGAGAAAACCATAATTCACAAAGAGTCATATACCAAAATGTTCATTGCAGCTCTATTTACAATAGCCAGGACATGGAAGCAACCTAAGTGTCCATCAACAGATGAATGGATAAAGAAGATGTGGCACATATATACAATGGAATATTACTCAGCCATAAAAAGGAACGAAACTGAGTTATTTGTAGTGAGGTGGATGGACCTAGAGACTGTCATACAGAGTGAAGTAAGTCAGAAAGAGAAAAACAAATACCGTATGCTAACACATATATATGGAATCTAAAAAAGAAAGAAAATGGTCAGAAGAACCTAGGGGCAAGACAGGAATAAAGATGCAGACCTACTAGAGGATGGACTTGAGGACACAGGGAGGGGGAAGGGTAAGCTGGGATAAAGTGAGAGAGTGGCATAGACATATATACACTACCAAATGTAAAATCGATAGCTAGTGGGAAGCAGCCGCATAGCACAGGGAGATCAGCTCTGTGCTTTGTGACCACCTAGAGGGGTGGGATAGGGAGTGTGGGAGGGAGGGAGACGCAAGAGGGAAGAGATATGGGGACATATGTATATGTATAACTGATTCACTTTGTTATAAAGCAGAAACTAACACACCATTGTAAAGCAATTATACTCCAATAAAGATGTTTTAAAAAATAAATTAAATAAATAAATAATAAGTAAAATAAATGGTGCTCCAGAAAAAAGCTCCTATGATTACAAGACTACCTCCACCTTGGATTTTGGAAAAGTCTGAAAGGGTAGAGTGGATGGAGAAAAACCTGGAGAATAAAGTTGACATTTTTAATTCAGTCATGAACCAGTGATGACTCTGATATTTTAGTGAGATTGATCTGTAATGTGGTTAGTCTATATGTGACAAATTACCTATTGACTACAGTTATAATTCTTTCCTAGAATAGAGACTCCAAATATGTTCAGGCATTCTAAAGCAAATCAAATTCATAATACTGATTTGGATAAAATGAGTAATTTATCTTTCTATAAATACATTTGGTTCTTGTTCTCAGAACTAATACCCTTTATAAGGCATTATCTTCCTTAACGTTAAAATTTGAGAAGTCTGTGGTACATGTACCCAGCTGATGTTTCACCCAAGATTAGTCACCAGTCACCTGTTAGAATGAAATGATTTTAAATCTGTCATTTTTAGTAAGTTAACTAATTATTAATTCTAAGTAATGCTTACATTAGAGCTCTTTTAAGAAATAAATGGAAATCTCTTCATTCTACTGCCTTCATAGCAGAATGAATTAACTATAAGTATTATATATATCTATATCTATATATAGATAGAGATAGATATAGATATAGATATCTTTGAATGCAGCTTGTAAATGTGACTTATGGAAAATTCCGAATGTCTCTAATTACCACATTCTCCTAATTAATATCCATATATTTTGTGAAGAGTATCTAGTATTTGGATATGCAAGACTTAGCACATTACACTGTTACTAGTTAAATACAGTACCTTTCAAAGATATTAACCCTGAGAATACAATACACAAGAAGCACTTGTGTATTGACAAAGATAAACTTCTCATTGTCTCCAAATCAGTATTATAAAATAATTTTCTTTTACTTTGAATGTCTGTACTAGAAAAAGCAACTATGGGTAACCCAGAAATTTTTAAATGTGCATCTCACAATCTGAGGAACATTCTAATGATTTAAACTAGGAGACTGCATATTAACAGTTTTACATCTTCTAAAATTTGTTGCATGACAACTCCATATTTTCTGATGGTTCCATTTTACCTCCTCAGGGACAGCTCTTATATGAACAAAGCCTTTTCTGAAGACGATGAACACTCGGCGGGCTCCACAACGTAAAGCAGATGTTGCACAGTCGAAAGCTGTGTCTCCAGCTCCGAGTACAATCACGGCTCCCCGTATCGATGGCAATGGAGAGTGACAGGCACACATTCCTGAATGATGAAAGGAAAACCCCATTTTCAAGTAGAGAAACCATTTCTGCATGACAGCTCAAAAGATACTTGTACTCAAAGCAGTGTAAAATTGCATCTTGCAGTTTTCGAGGATGGAGTGTCACTATCAAATTATTCTGCTTCATTGAAAGACAGTTTTATTCCCACTTTAAAAATATGCTCATACATGTAATTTCATAGTCAATACCTTTAACTTCTTTTTTTCCTTCTAGAAGGATAGCTATAACACATTTTGAAGAGTTTGGGTCATAATAAACTGGAATCAATCAATTTAAACTCTGTCAAAGTTGTGATATGTATTTTTAACTTATTGTCATTAAATTTGTTTGTTAGAAGAAAAAAAGTGATCCTTGTGATCTGAGTTAATAATTTGCAATATTTCATTAAAACCTTTTATTTAGAAATCATCTTATAAGATTTCTAACATATAGCCCTGCTGTATAGTATATTTAGTAAATTTTGAAAATTAACATGCTGAATACGTTCCCTTTATGTAACTGAAGAATTTCTGAGAACTATTTTCTTGAAATAGTTAAAATAAAACTTTCTCCCTTTTACTGCTTTTTTCCTGGTTTTGTTTGTAAAACTGAGCAATAAAAGAAATATGACTCTCCAAGTGAACATTTCTCAACAGTATTTATATGAATATTTGATGTCCACATGAAGATTCTTTAAAAAGTAAAATGCAGGTGTTCGTTATGTATTAGGTAGCGCTGTATCATTGGATTAAATAAAACTGTTGACAAGATAAATTACTATAATTTTTGAAATGGCACCACAGATAGCATAATCATTTTGCTTGAAAGAGTTTGTATTTGGGATTACATAATTAGCCTTTTGTAATTCTCAAATACATGCTATGTGTACAATGATCTTCCCTAGCAAGCATCGTGTTCTCTTGCAAGGAAGAGGATGAAGATGTTACACAACTTTAGCTGTAAAGTTCTACAGATTGATCTAAGAGAGAAAGTTTCTAATCTTTTTCAATTTTAGGAGAATAAATGTAGATTCTTATCTTTTCCATATGTAACTGATGTTAGAATATCTGAAGTTCAGAATTCTTTAAAAATATATATTTAAAGGAGTTTGACTATCGGGTTTTAGTGAATATATTATAGCTTCTTTAAGACTAAGATGATGATTCTAGCCCAGTCAAAGCAGAGGACAGGCATAGCTTCCAGTTGTTCTTCCTTTGGTGTGTGAAGTGATTTCACACAGAGACTAGGTATTAGGGTATCCATCAAAGTGTTTTGTTTTAATTTCATAAAACTGTGGTTCAAGAAGAGACTGAATCTTTCTGCTGGTGTGGATACAAATCATGGAAGACATGATCACTTGTCCTATTTTAAACAAAAAAATAAAACAGTTCCCAAAGTGAAGTTCCTGCCTTTTCTTTTAAGAACATCTTCTGATGTTTGTTAAGGACACTCTTATTTTGAAGCAACTTTTCATAATGCAGTTTAGACCTGTATACAACACAGTGAAAAATCCTTATGATGATGTTTGATTGGGAGGATGGACAAATAGATGATTCTGGCTAACAGTAATGTCAGATTTTTTTTTTTTTTCATTTTACATTGGTGTTATAAAAGGATGAGCTGGAGATCTGGACAATTTCCTACTGAGTCTGGACTTAATATATATTCATAATACACATAACAACATAGGTAACATTAGAAACAGAAGACAGTATGTGATACCTGCTTTACTGCTTTTGGCTACAAGTGGCAGAAAGTCTTTGGATGTATAAAACCCCTGGTCCTGTGTCAGGCCTTGGAAGATGTGATCCTTTTTGGGTTCTGGCAAACCTAAGTAAAAAAATTTATAAAATGTCATTAGAAGGAGGACTGACTTTTTCTACTGACTATTAGAAAGAAAGTAGAAAGCTGTAATCATTAAGATAATGTGGTTCTTAGAGGAAAAAGAATCTATAAGCAAATTAACATAAAAGAATGTACATAACACAATGTAACAGACCTCAGAGTATACCTTTAATACATAACTAAGAATACATCATAAATCACACATCCATGTGCACATGTACATATACAGAAACATGGATACTCACATACAGTGTTAAGGGGAAAATCAGGTTATATTCTTTCCTCATGTCATAAATAAAAGTAAATTTCTGGTGTATTAAAGTGCTAAATATAAAAAATTCATCACAAAACCTAAAAGAAAATATGGATATATGTTTATCTAGTTCCTGAATATGGAAGGTCTTTCTAAGGGGGTGGGGGGAGACTAAAAAATTTCGAAGGAAAAAAAAGTGTTTTACCACAAAAATTCAGCTAGTTTTACACTTCAAAAATATTATAAACAAATTAAATGCCAAGTGATTAGCTAGAAGAATATTTTAACAAATAAAATGTCTTTTCTACATAAAGACATTTCTCAGTTTTAATGAGGAACATATTAACTTTTCAATAGAAGCATAAGCAAAGGGTAACAAAAATTGGGATAACAAAAAACATAGTTTATAAGCACCAAAAATCTTAAATCCCCTAGTAATTTAAGAGCTGCAAGTTAAAACAATGAGATATGATTTCTCCTCTACTAAAAAGTAAAGGGTTTAAGAAAATTACACTATATGGCAAGGTTAAAGATGAGATTTGTTATGCTCTTTTGGTAGAAATTTGGTAGAAACTGGTGCCTAATTCTAAAAAACAGTTTGGAATCTATCATAAGAAAATACTAAGACATGCAAATAAAGGTTTGATGTACAAAAATGGTCAGTGCAAAAAAAAAGATAAGAGAGAAACAGAAAGGGTGGAGGAATATCAAAATGCCAACAGAATGAATAATCCAGTTTTACTTTAAGAGATGAAAAAATGACAGAACAAAATGCAGCCATTAAAACAAACATTTGAAAAATGTGGTAACAGATTGTAGTCAAAATACAGTGTTAAATAAACTAGCAGGACATAAAACACTGTGTATAGTATGATTTAAGTTTTATAAAAATATATAAACTATATAATCTGAACAGTAATCATTTCTGGTGGTGGGATTGTGGATATTCTGGGTTTTTAAAAATTATTTCCTTATTTTCCAAATGTTCTATAACATGCATGTATCAACTAGTTAGGAAATAATTGCCAACAGTTTGAAAAGAATATGAATAGTTGGTTAAAATGTTTTCAAACTACAAATGAAGCAAATCTGATAGCTTTCACCCCACTACAGGAAAGCTTTTCATCTCAATTCCATAAGGGGGAAATTTATAGTTTAATGTTATTTACTATCCAAATCTCAGTCTACCAATAGGCCATTCCAGAGAAATAGTAGTTTATTTCATAGTTAAATGAAAGCCAATGGTAGCTGCTGGTAGACACACAGAGTAAAAAGCATGGCCCAGGAGATGAGTTTGTTGTGTGCGATAAGGTTGATACTGTATCTGACCTGAAAACTGAAGGTGCTGGTGGATTGAGCGCATAGCCAGCAATAAACCACTGCTGTCCCTTCAAATTAAATCAAACATTTTTCTTTCCTGTCTAGCACCTCTTTCATTTCCTCCCCCCCCCCAAAAGATTTGCCCTTTGTTTTTAGGTTATTTTAAGACCATTTTTTTAAAATTATTTTAATTATCTAAGAAAGTTAGGCAAGTCATTTGACTGGTCTTTGCTCTGGCTTCTCTATAAACAAAATGGGGATAATTTTTATTTCTTCATTTTCTGACACGGAGGAATATCCCTTAGTCTATTTGTAACATGGAAACGATTACATAAATGTGTGGTTATATATATTAATGTAATTCTTTTCAAAGGGCTGAGATGGGGGTGGTTACAGTTACATAAATATAGCTGAATATGTACTTGAAGATTCTAATGACAAAACAATTTTTCTTGAAAGCTGTTAAAAGATGATTGTAGTTTAAGCTATATTTGATTAGTCAAACCAACATGTGTCATTTTATATATATATATAAAATATATATATTTAAATAATAAGGACCTGTCTCCCCTTTGATATTACTATACTATAGAGACTGCATATGTTCTATGGTACTTCATTTTCCCATTTTCCTGTTAAAAAAACACAACAAGGAAAACAATGTGAAGGGTTTTGCAATTTCAAGGTGATGTGATAAGCAAAAACCTTTAAGACAGATCAAAGACAAAGCACAGAGAATATAAGTGGTGGATAAGAATTCTACAGTTTCTGGTAATGAAGTCTAAGATCCTTCCTTTACTAATCCCTAATCTGAGCTTTTTCATTACTTGCCATGGTTAAGGTAAAAGGGAGATTTACATCTGTGCTTATTTTCTATAGACCCACTGCTAAAATAACTGTTATATAAAGAAATGCAAGGCATTCGTATTAAACACACCACCTGACTCATAGAGATGATGTTTTCTCTCCTGCAAGAATTATTTCACAAGAAAAAAGCTTCGGTAAAATTTAGATTTCATTTTTTCACTTGAATCATACACTGACAAGGACAACTGAGTTTCCTGTGCTTTCACCCCACTCTGCATTTATCACTATAATGAATTTAACATTTACTGGGTCAGATTCTCCCTGTAAATGTTCAAGAGGGCACCAGCTAAATGTTCTGACCTATAGATACTGGCTTGAGGACAGGAAAAATGAGCCAGTAACTGGATGGGATGATTATGATTGGGTTATCTCTGCAGCCTATTTAGCCACACCTCAAGTCATGCTCACTTTTAGATTCCCAGTGTCCAGGGAGCGCTTCTCCCCTACCTGGGTGGCAGATCATCTATTAGGACCATGTATCTGAAGTTCTGCTCACGTACTCTTTGGCAGTCCAGCCCAGCTGGCAGAAGTACCCTATTCTCTGCTAACTATGATGCTGCTGGGTAATTAGGAACAGGGTCTTTGTCATCAGACAGAGTTTGGTGTGAGTTCTACCTCTCCCATTTATCTGATTGTGATCTTCTGTAAGTTCCTATGACGGTTAGTTTTATGTGTACATAGCTAAGTACACACATCAAATTATCCAATCAAACACTAATCCAGGTATTACCGTGAAGGCACTTGATTGATGTGGTTAATATCTATAATCAGTTGATTTTAAGTAAAGGAGATTACCTCAATAATCTGGATAAAGTTCATCCAATCAGTCCAAAGGTCTTAAGAAAAAATTGAGGTTTCCTTAAGGAAGAACAAATTCTGTCTGTCTGCTGGCCTGGCCTACAGATTTTAGATTTGACAGCTCTCGCAATTGCATAAGCCAATTCCTTGAAATAAATCATACCACTCAATCTATCTATCTATCTGTCTATCTATCTATCTATTTATCTATTTTATATATCTCTTAAAGGCTTTATCTTTCTAGAGAGCCCTGAAACAATTAATTAATTGCTCTGATCTTCTACCTCTGCATTTCTAAAACAGAGATAATAATTATATTTCTCTTCTCTCATAGATGTGTCTATCTATTTATCTATCCATACATATATATATAAAGCATTGGGACCTGGCACATAGTGAATGCTCAATAAACACTATCTATTAATATTAAGATAGGTTTATTATTCTGTAGTTTATAATTTTTATTTCAAATTCCACATCTCGTGGCAAGGAAGAATAAATCTTAAATCAAAGTAAGGTATTAAAACCTTAGCAAATTTAAACAAAGTGCTACAAAAGAAGAAAAATGAAGCAACCTTAAGTGAAATATGAAAGATAATGAAACTTGCAAATACCCATCTATCAAAGGAAGATTTCCCTGAGAGTAGGTGGCATATTAATAAATAAGGTGTGTGTCTATACCAGGATGATTTCAAAATGACACTGAAATGACTTTTTAATTCACCTTTCAGTGGGAAGAAGGAGGTTTATGAATAAAGAGGAATTGACAAAGATTTGACAAACAAAACAGCTCAGGGTAATATACGTATAGTGTTCTTTGTCTTTCAAGGAGGCCAGATAGTTTCTTTGTTCCCCTAGAATAGTTACTGAAGTTTTTGGTGTTTCAGCATGCATTTTTACAAAGGTATACAAACGAACACGTTCTTAAGACGTACTGAAAGATTATCATTTTCAAGTTCTCCAAAAAGAAAAGAAAGAAAGAAAATGTTGCTTATACTACAGAAAATCTAACTTAACATGTATTGATTACTTATAGGCACTGTTTTAAGTGCCTGACATATAGGTAGGTGATTTTTATATACTAACTCATTTAATTCTCAAAACAACTCTAAAAGACAACTCACATTATTATCTGCATTTTAGATATGAGGAAACTGAGGCACATAAAGATTAAGTAACTTTGCTGAAGGTCATAGAACAAGTAAGTAGTAATGCCAATTTCTAACCTGGATGGTCTGGCTGTAGAGTGTATGCTTTAACTTCAAAATGCTGCCTTTGCCATGTATAAGGTTATAATTAAGCCCTGTTATAATGTGTTGCTACATAACAAGTGATGTCTAAAGTAATCATTCAACGTATATGTATTAAGTTTCACTGTAAGGCTATGGATACGCATACAACACAGAATGTTCCAATCTAGTGGTAGAGAAAAGACTGGCTGCTTCTCTGGGCTGCATCTTTCTTTTGAGATTCTTTTCTCTAGCACAATTCCTCTCTAAAATGTCTTCCTTCTTAACTGCATTCCCCTTGGGTATCTGCTGGTTATTTTTCAATATTTGATATTCTTTGAAATCTGTATCTTTGCTTTGTTTCCAAAGCACCTCCCTCTGAAACAACTACAGAATATACAACAGCAGTGTATTTAGTAAATTCTTTGTACTCATATTAAGTTCTGCACAACTTCAATTAACATTAACAAGATATTAAATATTCTGTTTTGTGTTATCATCTAGTAAGTAATAGATGAGGAATAAGTCTCTAAGGCTCAGTCTTCATAGCTATTGTAGGACGTGTTTAAGAATTTCTCAGATTTTATAATGTCTGCATGTGTTACTTTACTGGGTCAACTCATTCAGTGTTAATTGAATTGAGCAACAATTTGTGTGACGCCTCTCATTCTTGAAGGCATTCACTTGAATGACAGCTAAGCCGTCATGCGGAAGATGGTGATCAGACAGACATGTCACGGGAGACAGCCTCACACATCCCACAGAAGTGGAGAAGACAGCACAGAACATTGTGAGACTGCCTCAGGTTCCTGGCTTACGGAAATGGGCAACGTTCTAGTATTCTGAACTCTCTCTGCAGGTATACTGTCTTGTCATTTCACACGAGTGCTTTTTCAATAAGAAGATTTTAGTAGACATATAAAATCCCTCTGATTATGTCCTACTCTCAAGTTTACTGGCTGAGCACAGCAAAATGTAGTTGATGGCAAATGTCCTAAGTTTTTCACTTTTCCAAGTACTTTTGTGTCTGAGATTTTGCTGTCTTCTCAAAGAAGAAAGCACGTTGTGTGATCTCAATCCTCATTGCTAAGCCTGGTTTGGGGAATGGTGCTGCATGAGGAAGAATATTAACATGTGAAGATTAAACATGGATTCATTAAACAAACCCTCACTAAGGGACACGAGGCTATCTACCACAGCTATGCAGTTGTATCTTTGTAAGAAATGTCCCTGTGTAACCATTGTTTTTCTTTATTTTTGTTTATTAAATCTTTTAAAAATATCTTAATGCCAACTGACTTATTTCTATCATTTGTAAATACAGCGTACTGAATAAGAGTGAAAGCTCTAAAACTTTCCGTGTGAAAATTCTCATTCTAGCTCTTACTAGCCATTGACCTTGGGCAAGTAAATTATTCTTTCTGGGCAGCAGCAGCCTCATCATAGGATTGTTAGGAGAGTAAAATGAAAACAATATATGTAAAGCTCTTTGCATAGATGTGAAATAAACGTTTCCTTTTATTTTCTCCCTAAAAGCCTTTGTTTGATATAATGAAAGGACACATTCGGATAGACATAAATTAAATGTTCATCTAATCCATCATATACACAATTCACACTGTTGCACATTTAAGCGGGCAGTGTTGGACAGATTTGTTAGAATGAAAGGCTGTGGTAAGACAAGGGTATTCCTCTAACCTCATTCATTCTACAGACTACAATGGACGCAAACCATACGTGCTTCAAGACCAGGAAATAGCAAGGTTAAGACCCTCTATTGGTTAAGGCATCATTCAAATTGCAGCAGTTAGTTAACATCCTGCCTCAGAGACCGCTGACCTAGGATTCTGGAGAACTGGGTTCTAGTCTCATTATATCCCCTTTCTAGCTGTACTTGGGTAAAATTACTTTTAATACTGTGGCTGTCAAATTCCTTTATTTTATCTAATTATGTTTTATTAAGCTATAATTGACATATATTAGTTTCAGGTGTACAACATAAAGATTCAGTATTTGTATATATTGCAAAATGATTACCACAGTAAATCGAGCTAACTGCCTTGATTGGAACGAAGATATCTCTGACTTATGTACAGGGTTGCTCTGAAATGAGGTGAAAAAGTACACATAAAAGCACTCTGGTAAATCTAAAAACCATTCAAATGTAAATCATTATTACTGTCTTGGGTAAAATATAAAAACTATGGAAAATAAAGACTCACATTATAAAAGATTCATAGTATACACTTTCACAAACAGAAGATACTGCAATTAATCATAAGAAGATATTTAAATGGCTGTACATGGATATGTAAATGTAGGTATAACTCATAAATACATGTATTATGGATATATGTGTTTATATACTTACTAGAAAAAGTAAACTATTTCGATATCAAGCCCAAACAGTTGAGATTACAATATGGAAATAAAATATTCTTTTCAAGGGCCTAAGCATTCCACAATTTCACAATGGATTATAAAGTTCTTCATCTGTCACTTAAAGATCACTTATATGACTCAAAGGATTTACTTCCAAGGGAAAACAGTGCCGTAAGGGTTATCATTCTAAGATCTATATATGGATTAGAAAGAGAACAGATCAATGATGCCCTATTGTGATTCTTTTCTCAATAAAACTCCCCATCTTTTTCTGACAACCCACTGTAAATGCGTTTAGCTCTTGGGTGTTCAGACTGAATTCAGAAAGAGTGGAGTGATTCAATATAACACATATGAAATCAGATCACCATATATCACAATAGTATTCATTTCATTGATTTTTCAAATCCCCATTAAATATCTGTTCTGTATAACTGCTGTCTAGTCTCTCTCTCTCTCTATATATGACCACAAGAATAAATTGTATGGATCACATAATTCGTTAGAGCATAACAAGATGAAGACTCTTAAAAAATGTTATGAATGAAATCACCATCTCAAATCATATTTTTTCCCATTACACAAGGTATTTTTCTATACAGACACATATAACAATAATGACATCCAGACCTAAGAGGAGTAAAGAACACTCATACAATTTTGAAAATCGGAGAGACGCTGAACTAAGATCTTCTTTTTGTATTTAATTATGAAAACAGTATAATTTTAAAAGCATTGGAGAAGAGAATAAAAAACAAATGCAATAATTCCTATGAAGTTACAAACGTATTTCAGTTTGCTTCTATGATTTCATGTAGAAAATATGTATAAGTTCTATTATACCAACGAGATCAGTTCATAAAATTTCATATTAGAGCTTAATATCAGGCTCCAATTTAGAGTTTTCATGGTGACAGAAAATATAAACATATTAATAAAGCAATGTGTTCACAAGATCAACACATGTGAAGTAAATTGAATCTAAGTGGTTAAAATTCTTCTAGAGGATTTTTAATCTGTAATAAAATATCTAGCAATTTCATATAACAAAATGAGAATAAGATTCACTATGCATTTGTAGTCTCATAATTTTTACTCCTTTTACACATTTGGAAAAAATAGAGAGAGAGAGACCTTATTTTAATTAATAAAATATTGTCCAAGAACTCAAAGACAGATAAAATATCCTTGAGTGTTTTCTACTTTCCTGATAAATAACTTCTATATTCAGGATCCACCTTATCTATTGTTCTTTCTATATAAAGGGACATATGAAGGAAACAAAACAACAAAATTCTGGACCAAAAAAAAGAAGCTGAACTATTTTTCTTTATATTTTTGTAATCCAATTTTCTTGTAATTAGCAGAAGTTATTTTACTAATTAAAATTTAATTTTAATATAAAAATAAGATCTCATTAAAATCCCTCTTCTAGACAACATGTTAATGTAATTTTCTTCTTCTGTCACAAAATTATACATATCCCTTTGATTTTTGGTATTATTTATTAAAGTGTGCTTTATCTCTTGGGCTTTTTCTATTTGTTTTCCTCCCTTCTCTTTTCTCTGTTTCTCATTCTCATTTGGCTTTTGCTATAAAACAATTTCCTTAAATTTTAATCCTCACATCATGAAGTAAGGGTAAGCAAAAAAATTCAAAGAATATGCCTCAGGGGAAGATTTTTTTTTCTTAATGACTGGAATTCTTAGATGGTGTTAGAAAATTACTATTTAGCACTATGTAAGTATACTATATTCCAAAGTAAAGAAATCATTAATAATAAAATACTAAAAAGGAACAGTTATATTACAAAATAAATCTACCAGGCTTACAAAGAAAACAAATTTGCTACAGCTACCTGCTGTGGAGATGAGGCAGTAATCTCAACAGCAGGAAATAAAAGAGAAGAGAGGAGAAAAATACAAAAGCACAGACATTAAAAAAGTAATTAAAACACTTATCTCCATCGACATACATTACGGAAAAAAACCCTCAACCAACCACCTAAAACCATACTTTATTGAACTGCACAGCAGGAAATAGCATTAAAGCTGCCACCGTAAACACACATTCTGTAGAAGGGAGAACACCCCTTTAAAAATGTAATCTCAAAAGTATTACTAATGTGTTAATCACCAGTAAATGTACCATACATTCATTGTATTGTATTAGCTACTTTCTCAAAGGTATTTATTAATTGTACTTCTAAATTTTTTACTCACATAAATTCTTAAATATACGTACTGGTAACCTCTTTGTTTGTAATCGTTCTAATGAATTTTACAGCTATATTGTGAGGCTAAAGTATTCTGTATATCAAAAACTTTATGTAAAAATTTTTAATATAATATGCATTTATAATAGATAATGCAGTTAAACTGTTTTCTTTAAAGCCAAACTAATCTTTGCTATAGTACTGAAATAAAAAGAGTGAAACACAATGCAAGAGTTGAGGTCATGGATTAAAACTGAAATGAAAGCTAAGAATCATTCTGAATTACCCAAGTATGCTCTGGCCTTCAGAGCTCTGCAAAGTGAAACAATACAAGTCTGAGGAAGCAAGTGGCAGGCCTTAAAATAAAGATCATGCACCAAATGTGCTTGGTGACTCTCTCAGCTGCTGAAACTTGTTTCTGCATCTACCTGATTCTCCCCAGGCATGTCTGTGAAACAATGGAGAGCTGCCTGATTCAGAATCAAAAGACTTCTAATGGCCTCCTGACCTTTACTTTTTAGCTATTAGCTACAAGCTCATGACTAAGTCATTAAATTTTAAACCTCAGTTTTCTCATCTTTAAAATTAGAAGAATTACAAAATGCATTTCCTTATAGAACTGTTATGTGGACAAGTAAGCATAGTACAGCTCTATATTGCTGAAACAACTTAAATTTACACATAGAAAATATAGATATTAGTTTTGCTACCATATAATTCTTTTACCTTTTAATTATGCATTTTGTTCTTTACTCAAATGATACATTTCTGTGCAAATTTATTGATCTTATTCTAAGTCACTGCTGTGGCTTTTATAAATCTTACAAGAAAATACTTATCTTAGTAGATTTTTTTAAAGAAATGTGTATGCAATAAGAAAAATATTAAATTATTTCCATGATTAAATATACTTGGAATGTGCTCAGTATTACCGATACATCGCTGAGTTAGAGTCTTGAAACTAGAATACTTTTCTAGGAATTCAGAAAATTCCACAAAGTAATCACTTTCCAAAGACACTCTTGATGGATAGACATGGTCAACCATTTCAGAAACATATAGTTGACCTTGAACCTCAGTTTGTTCATCCACAAAATAGGCAGATTATCTAGAAACCAAATTCTGAAACTTGCCTGTGATTTTCTAGGAATCCAAGACTATGAAAACATATCTTTGTACATGTGTACATTTTATTGTGTATGTGTACAGAGGGTCCATACCTTTCATTATACCCCCTACGGAGCCTGTGACTCAAAAATGGTTAAAGAATCACATTGACTAAGATTAATTCAACTATACCATACCACTTATCCAGCTGCCATTCCAAGTGCATGGAGTGTGGTCTCAAATGCAATGTAATTATCCACACCTGACAACTGTTACGCATCATGAACAAATACCATTTTATATAAGACTTTGTAAATATATTAAGGTCTGGTAAAATAAAGTTATAGTTTTGATGTCAGACATAACTATGTTCATGTTATTACTCCACGGTAATATTGGCTGTATAACCTGCATAATCACAGTTACTTAAATTTCAAGTCTCCATTTCCTTATCTATGAAATCAGGTAAATTAATTTAGATAATATATCTCAATAATATGATAAATGCTTACCACAGTGACTAGCATGTGGTAAATACTAGTAAATGAATTGGCTTTTATGTATTTTAACTTCCAAAATCCTATTACTTTCATACTTGTACCTTCCTTGATATTTTTCTTTCTTAACACTTACATAATTTTAATATAAAACACCACAACAACCACCAAAACTACAGATAATTTTAAAAACTTAATGCCAATTGAAATTTCCTTTGATATTGGTGATTAACCATATAAAACTTGGCAGATTCAATGTATATTCACTACATATCCAGTTCTGAAATTCCTGTTACTTAAAAAAGCCAAGCAAAACTACAGTCTATCCTGTTCAACTTTCAAATTTGGATACTAGTTGTGATTTTTAATTGTTATTAAGATAAGATGGAAATAGAAATTTTGGATGTTTCATTTATTTAAGCACTTATTCATTAATACCTACTGAGTGCCTACTGTACTTAGGATACAGAGGTACCTGGGATATACAGAGATGAATAGCTTCCAATCTAGTGGGAGAAGAACATATAATCAGAAATAGAAGAAAGCAAGATAAGTGCTATGACAAACGGATGCATAGGTAAGTGCACAGGAGCCCTTACAAAACACAGTTCACCTCAGCTGGTGACAATGATACTTACGCTCAGTCTTGAAAGATGAATGTTTCCCATGGTAGAAAAAGAAAGAGGAAGAATGAGCAACATATACAAAGGTGTGAAGGGGTAAGAGTTCAATCTGAATGAAACTAGGGTGTGGTCAGGGGAGCAGATAGGAGAGAGGGAATAGCAAAATTTGAAATTGACAGATAAGCAGGCCCCAGACCATAAAAGGCCATGCAAGCCACACCAAGGAGTTTGGATTTTACCCAGAGAAAACACTGCAGAGAAATGATACAGTCAGCTTTGTATATTAACAAGGACAAACTGGTATCAGTATGTAGACCTGATTTGCAGACAGTGAGAATGAAGGAACTAGATCATTTAAGGGGATGCTGCATAAATCCGGATAAGACAGGAACACTAACCTTGTACTTCTCAACCTGGATTATTAGTAACCTCCACTAACATGGCATTACAGGGAGTGTCCACAGCCTCAGTACAAACACAGCCTACTTTCCTGGGTCAACAATTTCAATCAAAGATAAGTACTTTAAATTATGGTGTTTATATTAAGACAAAAATGGAGATGCTCAGGAATGAAATGCAAATTTCGAATAAAATTTTACTACTTCAAAGAAATTCTGTATATGGGATTTGAAACTGTGCCTCTGGATTCCTTAGAGGTATGTTTTCACTTTCTTCTCCTATTACAGTAACTTTAATGGGGAAAAAAAAAAAAAAAAGAATTGATTCACACTAAGATACTGACAGTGGGGATACATACAGGAGAATAAAAACATATCCTGAAGGTCTTTAAGGGCTAATTTCATTGGATTTGGCACCTCGCGGTTGAAAAGTGTAGAGAGAAAGGAAGGGTCACAGCTGAGCCTCAGCTTCCTGTTTCGGTGGGTTCCTCAACAGTGGTGTGCTTGACTGTGGCCCAGGACAGTGGAAGAGGAGCAGATGCTAGAGCAACAGTATTGTTCCACTTCGAACATATTTAATGGAGTGTGGGATATCCACTAGAGTCATTCTACAGATAATTAACAAGTAAAATTTCAAGGCTGAAGCTCATGAGAGAAATCTGGTCTGGACCAACAGATCTGAAAAGTATCAGCAAAGAGACTGTACTGGAAGCCATGAATGCTAATGAGCTAATCCTGAGGAAAAGAAAGCCAACAGTGGAGCCCTAGATAACATAACAACATTTAAAGGAAGAAAGAGGAAAAGGAGCCCAAACAGAAATTGAGGAGGGATCAGTCAGTCATGAGAGGCAGGAGAAAGCAGTATGCTGAATGCCAAGAGAAGAGAGGTATCAGTTCAGACTTTATAGATATATATACATGTATATATATATATATATATATATATATATATATATATCTCCAGTGCATAAAAATGTACCAAGAAACAGGTGTTTAAAGAGTACTTTTGATTTTAGGACTCATCCTTCTTGAATTTTAAGTATAGTGCAAGGTCACTTTTATTTTGGAAATAAAAGCATTAATTAATTAATTGTTTTTGGAGATAATATAGCTAAAGGAGATTTATTGAGAGAGAACATAAAAGAGAACAAAACCAACAAAATAGAAATATATGTATTGTAGCTATGAAAATCAATTTAAATGAGGCAAATCAGAAGAGGAAGAGGAAACAGGATAAACCCTATACTGACACCCACACTGCAAGGTATTCTAGTGGTAATGCCTGCCAAAGTATGAAAAGATTTTGCTAGAAGAGAAACATAACACATGCCTTTCTAGGAATCAGTATCAGTGGAGAATATAGTCATACTAAAATGCATTCTTAAGAAGAAAGAATTAGTCAACAATGGCAACTCTGCATTAATTAAATTCTGAACGAATAACAGAAAATGGATGTAGCTTAGCTTGTATAATATTTGTTTGATTAAAAACTGCCTTTAGGGGCTTCCCTGGTGGTGCAGTGTTTGAGTCCACCTGCCGATGCAGGGGACACGGGTTCGTGCCCCGGTCCAGGAAGATCCCACATGCCGCGGTGCGGCTGGGCCCGTGAGCCATGGCCGCTGAGCCTGCGCGTCCGGAGCCTGTGCTCCGCAACGGGAGAGGCCACAATAGTGAGAGGCCCACATACCGAAAAAAAAAAAAAAAAAAAAAAAAAAAAAACCAAAAAAAAAATAAACTGCCTTTAGGAGGGCTTCTTAAAGAATTTCGTCAAAACTGAAGCTTTGAATTAGGGAGCTGTTGTTCCACCTCTAGTAGGTTTGGAAATCCCACAAAAGGGCCCACTGATATGTGGTTCACCCTGCAACAAATTTTTCTGACTTCTGAAAGGAAAACCAAATAATGACTCCCAGACAGGTGAAATACATGGCCAAGGTAGCAACACCTATGTTTGCTCTCAGTTCCCCCACCTACTTGCTGTGTGATGTGTAGCAAATTAGCCTATTTCTCTGTACCTTAGCTTTTACTTCTGTAAACTGAAGCTTTTAGTACCTCGTCCCCTGAGCTTTTCCAAGAACTCTTGAATCACGAAGCATTATACAGACGTAAGAAATTTAATAATAATTGAAAATATTTTCATTATAATGGAGTCTATTACATAGACAAAGAGTATCATCTTCTCTTTTACTACTACAAGGTGAAGAAACTACAGTAACAGTGGATGGTGGATTAATCAGGGAGATCAAATTGAAATTCTGGGTTGCTCTTTGGAAATGATTTAAATTCCCTATGAACTGTGCAATATACACAAAATCAAAAACTAAATTATACTCAAAAGCGCCTGAACCACTCTAACCATGGTATAAAAGCATATATCTTGACATCATCAATAAAAATCTTACACGTTTTAAAGTCAACATAGAATAATGAATTCTATCCCAAATGCCTGTGGTTTAATGAAGTGAGCAGTCGATGTTTGATTTTTTTTTTTTTTCAGTTTCTGAAATATGATATTAGGGTCATTTCTTATAAATATTTTCAGTTTTTTTAAAAGAAGTCATAGTCTACTGCTAAGCTGTTTGAGTTATGCTGCTTAGAGCATGGTTCATGTAAAACCAATATCAGCAATTTCATCTAATCCAATAGTTGTAAATTCTAGCCACGATGAACACTTTTGTGAGTCTAACTTGCTGTCTTGCCAGTGTACTCTTTAGATTATGAAGGAGAGGAGACAGAATGCAGTTCAGAAGCTCTCTTCAGCACCCCCTGTCCTAAATTCAGGTTCAACTTCATATAAGCTCAGTAGTAATAAATATTTTGAGTTAACGTTTGTAGCGTGTTTTGCCACTTAACAATAATTCTTGTGTACTGGAGCTCCACAACAGCTTTATCGGCTAGGCATCTTTATGACCATTCAAAAAATGAGCAAACTGAGGTTCAAGGCAGTGAAACAAGCTTTCTGAAGCCCACAGCTAGTCCCATAGCTAGTAAGTGCCAAAGCCAGAATTAATCCAGCAAAAGCTCTTAAATACAGTGTTTCTTCCACCATTACATAGAATATATGTTTAGGATAGTCTATAATCTTTATTATTAGGGGAAGAAAAGGAACCATAACCTAGTCTTTGAAAATTTAGCATACAATGATCTGTGGCACCTTAAATTTTCTGAATGTTAATACAGTAGTTTTATTCATAAGAAAGATAAAAACATGCTTTACAGATTAGCAGGTAATTATTCACATATCCCACCTACGCTACATTTTCAAAGATTTTAGGTAAACTATGCCTACTTAAATTTACATGATGTCTTGTAAAAAGGATTTTCTAAGCCTTATTCATTTGTTTAAAGCACAGATCTACAATGACAAACCTATCATCAATTCATTTTGTTGAAAGGGTAATAATGAAAGCGTTATTTTCCTTCTTTCACTGTGAGTCATTTGACCTATGTTAAATCAACTCTCAAATTTTCATTCATTATTTCTACATGAAGGATTTTGCCAGCTCAAAAAAGTATAAATCTTCATTTGTCAAATTTAAACTATCCCTGTCCCAGTTGCTATCAAGGCTCATAGCTCTTATCCCTTAAAAAACAGCAAAATATTGTCAAGTCACACAACCTGCCCACAGCCTCAGATGACCCCTGGAATCAATAATATTTGTAACTTGTAAGTGCACAGTTAAGGAGATCAGAAGGCAAGCGCTGTCCTCGTTAACCGCATTGAGCTGTGATACTACAGCCGACTCCCTTGTGTGGTCTGTGATCAATTTTAATCTCCTGACCAAGAATAAAAGAATGCAGACTCCTGATTCTGGATTCATCTTGAAAGGAGAGTATAGATTTGTATGTCTGCAGTGTGAATGAAAGATTTAATTCAACTGGCATTCCAGGAAAGAATACATCTAAACTATCATTCCTCCTCATTACCCTCACTGCTTCCAGGGTCCTCTATCGACAGAGCTAAATACTGAAAAATGTGTACACAATGGGTTAAAAAGCAAAGCTGTCTTTGTGGACATATGATCAACTGCCTACAGAAACAGACTTTATAGTGACTTGTCTTATTGCTACATGATTTAAAGTGGAATCACTTTTTCTATCTTGAATTTCCTTAGAAAGATTATAATTTTGTGCCAGACTTCTTTGTGTGAAAATCTTTATGTTTAAGCAATTAAAGAATGCATAATTTACAAAAATCATCATTTAAAATAATCATGATTAGTTGTTTTCAAATCCCTACATTTAGGTACACTGTTACATTTTGGGAACTTTAAATTGCAAATTGATACGAGAAGAAAAGACATCACCAGTTTGTTAGTTTTATATCTTTATATCTATACCCATGTCTCTCTCTCTCTATGCACGTACATATATATGATAATGCATTTACAAACAAATGCAGAAATATTCTTATTTTTCTATGAAAATAAGAAAGAGTATATTTTATTGTTAAAAATAAAGTGTTCTTGCAGTTTACAGGGACAATTCAGGCAACTGTAATTTGAAAATTCCCTAGTTCCTATAAAATAGCATTTTCAATACATCAGACAAAAATTCCCATTCCACATCATCACCACCATCATTGCAGCAGTTTTTGAGCATTCATGATGCATCATGTACTGTGCTAGACAAAAACAAACAAACAGAGCAAGCTGGTGAAGAACACGGACCCCAAAGGCAGAGCCTAAGTTCAATTCGCAGCTCTGCTCCTTCCAAGCTCTTTGATCTTGAGCATATTAATTTGCCACCTTTGCCGCAGGTCCCTCATCCGTAAAGCAAGTATAAGGTCATGAATAGCACTGAACTTAGTAGAGCTTTTATAATGACTAAATGAGAGAACACAGACAAACATGGAAGTATGTGTGGCACTTCATGGGTATAAAATAGGTGTTAGCTATAATAAAATGTATTCTGGCTCATTCATTCATTCATTAATAAACATTCAGTAACTGCTCCCTACGTAAAAAGGACCATGTTAGGAAACAAAGATGAGCAGAAGACAACAATCTGACGTTTGCAAGCTGTTTAACTTTTGGACATCAGCCTTCTTATTTACAAAATTAAGATAGTAACATTTGTCTTGAAAGACTGTTATAGGGAGCAAATGAAATTAATTACATAAAGTGTCAATCATAACACCAGCTACATATAGGGGATGGTCAATAGATGTTTATTGAATGAAGGAGTAAAGAACTGGATGGATGGATGGATGGATATATGTTATGCCTTAGGCAGAGAGGAAACAAGAGTGAATCAATCAGTCATCAGCTCAGAGCACACATTTATAAGTGAATTTCAAATATTTCTAGACTAAAAAATTGAAATGTAGCAGGTAACAAGGTTTTTACATGAAGTCCTGGCAAAAAGTACATTTGTCCTGTTTCCTCCCATAGAGAAATCAGCATCTAGTGAAAATGTAAAGGATAAATATAGATTCCTTTCACAGGAGCTGCCTTTTCTCTGTTTATTAATTGTGTAATGGGTTCACAGTTCAAAAGGCCCAAATTTGGCAGTGGTAGACAACTGATATTCTAAAACCAATAAAGCAGGGTATGGTGCTGTTTACCAGGGAGGAGTGATTTATTTTATCATTTGATTTTAAATATTTAATGAAATCCACGACATTTTGATTGGCTTGAAAACTCTGGAAAAAAAAAAAAAACCCAAGAAAACAGAAGTGGGAATCATCTTGACATTTTTATTTTAAGAACAATGACTCCACCTCAGCTAACAGAAGTGAATTACTAAAGGAATCTGTTTCTCTATGTGAATTTTAGTAATGGAAAATTATGTTTATTCTGTCTCTTAAAATGACTATTAACCAGATAGTTAAAATGTATATTGATTTGAAAAGGATAGTAACATTTTAACCTATCCAGTGTGCCAATTCAGTCCAATTCTGTTCTATGTATGCTCAAAGCTGATCAGTTTTAATGAGCTGTTCTATGAAAGTAATACCACCAAGCATTCATTTTTTTCCTAGTTAATGCCATGCTAAATTAATGGTATAATGAGAAAGAACTCAGGGATGTGCCAGCATCTTAAATGGTAAAGAAATTGGGGGCTATCAGACCCAGTCAAGTGGTAAGTAGAATGATAAATCTAATTGCAATGTGCTCAAGTAAAAGACACCCAGATCCAGGTAGAAGAGCATGAAACTCGGAGTCCAGATCTGGCAGAGTTGGGTAAGGGGCAGAAAAGAGGACATTTAGAAGAAAATCAAGTAGCACCTCTTGAACACTGGTTCAGGAAAGCTTTGTGGAACTAAAAACATTTCTTTTAGATATCTTAACAGTACTATACTATCTGACCAAAAAAACTGCTATAATTTGACTATTGTAAATGCCAGCTTATGTACAGAACCCATCTCTTGTTTTTTTGTTTTTTGTTTGTTTTGTTTTGGGTTTTTTAAAAAAATCTATTTATTTAGGCTGCGCCAGGTCTTAGTTGCAGCTTGTGGACTCTTACTTGAGGCATGCATGTGGGATCTAGTTCCCCGACAAGGGATTGAACCCAGGTCCCCTGCCTTGGGAGCTTGGAGTCTTACCCACTGGACCACGAGGGAAGTCCCAGAACCCAACTCTTCTTAACCGAGGATAGACTTTGCATATGTGTGTACATGTGTGTGTATAATATATATTATGATGCATGTAAACATATTCACAACTACAGGTACACAAGCAACTCCATATCTACTTACCTAGCTGTATATGTATATGTGTATGTATGGTTTAGAAGTATTAGTTAGTAACAAACATATTGTAGCTTTATCAAAAAGTTAAACACCCATCCTTCTCAAACTCTTCCAAAAAACTGCAGGGTGTAACACTCCCAAGCTCACCCTGATCCCTACCATCACCCTGATACCAAAACTAGACAAAGATATCACAAAAGAAGAAAATTACCGGCCAATATCACTAATGAACATAGAACCCAAAATCCTCAACAAAATACTAGCAAACAGAATCCACAAACACATTAAAAGGATCATACACCATGATCAAGCGGGATTTATGCCAGGAACGGAAGGATTCTTCAATATACGCAAATCAATCAATGTGATACACCATAGTAACAAATTGAAGAATAAAAACCTTATGATCATCTCAATAGATTCAGAAAAGCTTTTAACAAAATTCAGCACCCATTTATGATAAAAAACTCTCCAGAAAGTGGGCACAGAAGGAATCTACCTCAACATAATAGAGGCCATATACAACAAACCCACAGCAAACATCATTCTCAATGGTGAAAACCATAATTTGAAAAGATACATACACTCCAATGTTCCTTGCAGCACTATTTACAATAGCCATAATTCGAGAAGATACATGCACCCCAACGTTCACTGCAGCACTATTTACAATAGCCAGGGCATGGAAGCAACCTAAATGTCCACTGACAGAGGAATGGATAAAGAAGTGGTACATATATACAATGGAATATTACTCAGCCATAAAAATAATGCCATTTGCAGCAACATGGATGGACCTAGAGACTGTCATACTGAGTGAAGTAAGTCAGACACAGAAAGACAAATGTCATATGATATGGCTTGAATGTAGAATCTAAAAGGGTACAAATGAACTCATTCGCAAAAAGAAGTAGAGTCACGCATGTAGAAAACAAACTTATGGTTACCAGGTGATAAGGGTTGGGGGGAAGGGATAAACTGGGAGATTGGGACTGACATATACACACTACTGTATATAAAATAGGTAACTAATAAGCTGTATAGCACAGGGAACTCTATCAATACTCTGTAATGGCCTATATGGGAAAAGAGTCCAAAACAAAAAAAAAGTGGATATATGTATGTGTAACTGATTCACTTTGCTGTACACCTGAATCTAACATTACATTGTAAATCAACTATACTCCAATAAAATTTTTTTTAAAAAGTAAGACAATTAATTGACTTACCTCGTCCCCTCTACCAGCTTGAAAATCATTCACAAAAATCAGTAGGTATAGCTGCTTTAGGTAGAATAGCTGCTTTAGGTAGAATCAGTAGGTATAGCTGCTTTAGGTAGAGATAGAAAGGTATCTCGTAACCTTCCTATAGGATAGAAATCACCAAGAATCCATTGACTGCCATTATCCAAGGTGGTTTAAGACACCTAGACAAATTAGGGATAAGATGGCCACTAGGCCAGGCTAAGTTTTAGCCAAACAATCAAGTCATTCATCACCAAATCTTTTATAACCGATGTACCTCCTGATTGGTCTGTGCCCATGCTTTGCTGGTTAGTCAATATTTAAATGTCATTCCTGGGATCTAGCCAAATTAAAGTGAACATGAGGATGAGAGGCCAGGAAATATTTTCTATGCTAACATGGCAACAAGGTGGAGTGGGATGGGGTAGGGGTAGGAGTAACAGAGAAATGAGAAGACACAGAAATACTATCCCTTGCCTCTTATCAAAATATATAACAAAATCTCAGCGTGCTTCTATACTTCACTGACTCCTTAATCCCTCCCTCTACCAAATGAAAGTAAATACTCCCAGAGATTTATTGTTAACATGACTTTCAAGCATTAGTTTACAACTAGAAAAAGCATGAATGGCTCATCTATTATTTGGGCCATAATGACAAATATTTAGAGTGTATCCTATTTCCACAGATCTCTCCTTAAAACCTGCATTTATATAGTAATTGGCGTTAAAAGTAGAAAGGGTTAAGAGACTAACCTAATCCTGTGTTGCATTCAGCATATCAACGCAATATATTGTCTCTGTGGAGTTTCATTTCACATGATAAAAGAAACAAGAAGCATCTGATCAATAAACAGAAAATCAAGTTACATATTCCCACTAGGTTGCTCTAACAAGGATTAATCTCAGAAATGTTGGTGCATGCCTAACGTTGTGGCTTTTAATCCTCTCACACCAGTGGGTCTAAAGTACTTGCCATTAGCGCTAATGTAAAAAGAATTAATACTTTACATATGGATACCCACTCTACTCAAATGAAGGGGTTAATGGTAAAATAAGCCTTTAAGGATGTAAATGATTCCTCCCATGTGGCTGGAAAATAGCTCAAGTGTTTTTCATTTAAAATTATTAACATATAGAAACATTATTATCTCTGCAGTTAATATGCACCTCACTGAAAATCTCATGGTCTGCAAAAATTAAGGAAGGTAGCATCCCTAATGAAGTTATAAAACATATATCATTTATTAAGCAACAAATTACATCTTTAATTTTGGTTTTAATATATCTTTAATTTAAGCTTTAATCATTATATGGAAAATGCCTTCCAAAGCCCCAGGACAAATTATGTCATGACAATAGGGTTTGTTTCTTCTACCCCCTACCTTCCACCCACCCCCAGTGCTAAACAAGGTTGTAATTGACCTCAAGCTTCCTTTTTATGAGCAGGCACTTCTCTGAAATACTGAGAAAATCAAGGGCAAGACAACAAGATATGAATGTTTTTCCATTAAGAGTCTAATTGTATCTAATTTTGACATTTTTTATTGATTAATGTAGAGTATTGAATAATCTTGTGAATATTTTGAATCAGATTTTCATTGCTTAAAATGTGAAATGTTAGAATAAAAAGGTTAAAGCCAAATTAGGCATACATTTTTCTTCCCTCCCTCCCTCTCCCCCTACATTCTTTCTCCCCTTCCCTAGATTCCTTCCTCCCTTCAATAAATATTTATTAAGGGGCTTCCTTGGTGGCGCAGTGGTTGAGAGTCTGCCTGCTGATGCAGGGGGCACGGGTTCGTGTCCCAGTCTGGGAAGATTCCACATGCCACGGAGCGGCTGGGCCCGTGGGCCATGGCCACTAAGCCTGCACGTCCGGAGCCTGTGCTCCACAACAGGAGAGGCCACAGCAGTGAGAGGCCCGCTACCGCAAAAAAAAAAAAAATTTATTAAGCAGCCTTGATATGATAGGCATTGTTCTCTTCTAGGAAAATTTATCTAAATTTGTTTTAAATCATATACTAATTTAATGTAATGTCTATTTGCACAAAGCATAATTTCAGTTGTCAATAGTTGATAAAGTTTGTCTGAAAAACCTTCTTTCAAAGGAAAAATACTTTATGTCTTGATAATACAAGGGGGCAAACTCTGTTCAGTGTGCTTATAGAAATCAATCATACTTCTCTGAAAATAATTAGGGAAGAGTCATGACAATTGACATGTCATTAAAATCTTTAATAAATTATTTATCATTGTTCATCCTCTAACACAATGCTCATCACCTGTTTTACATAAACAGGTAGTTTCAATCACAAAATGTTAGCATTCTGATGCTATATGTAGAAATTTTGATTACATGCCATTTCTCAAATGGCAAATATGTTTTCCCCTGTGTAGCAGGTCGAGGTGAAGGATGAGTCAGCTGAAGGAGGAGAGATGTGTTGATCCTGGAGGAAGGAGGGCAAGAGGAGAGGACAGAGGAAGGAGCACGCTGATAGGTGCTGGTGAAACTTCCAAAACAACTGTTACTAATCCTGAATTGCCAGTATGTGTCTAAATCTGTTCATTTATTTTATATACATTTACAAATTAAAATTACAGTTTTAAAGAGGTAGGGTATGAATATAAACATATATAATGAATTAATTCTAATTTATAAATTTTATTACATTAAATAAATAATGAGAGTATCATTACATGTCAATTAACACCAATAATGAGTAAAGACACAGTATAGAAAAGAAAATGAAATTAGATTCCTTGAACATACAGAGGACAATTGCACAGAGCCAGAACTATGGGCACCATACAAGTGGTAACAGTTGACCCTTGAATAATATGGGTTTGAACTGGGCAGGTTGACTTATATTCAGATTTTTTTTCAATAGTAAGTACTATAGTACTACGTGTTCTGACTTTTGGTTGAATCTAAGGATGTGGGACTACAGATACGGAGGAACTGTGGATACAGAGGAACTGCAGATCCCAAGGACCAGTTATGAAGTTATGCCTGGATTTTTGACTGCACGGAGGATTGACCCCCCCAACGCCCCAACTGTTTAAGGGTCAAATGTATTTTCTTTTGTGTATACATACAAAATTATAATTTTCTTTGAATTTTCGCTGCTGGATCATCTTTTTCTCTAACTTTCCAGCTCATGAAGAGCCAGAGAGACTGGATCTTACTTATAATCCCAGTGGTATCTCTCATGGAGTCAATACTCAAATAACTGACCTATGGGAAATTTTATACTGCACCTACAAAGTTCTACTCATGGCACTGAAATATAGTGATTTAAAATATAATAAATGTTTTTAAATGAGCCAAATCTTTAAAGTTGATTTAAATTTTTTAACAAAGTTTTATAACAAGGTGTATCAAATCAGGTTCCCACAAGAAACAGATTTCACTCTTAAAGGATAATAACTCCAGGAGATTTTATTTACAAAGGAAACATTGCAAAGGTGCAGGTAAGATGTTAAGGAATTACAAGGGACAGAGATTTGGGGCTAGAAGAATTAATCTAACATCAATGGTTCTGCCAGATAACGTAACACTTTCACTCTGTTTTCAGTAGATCAAGAGTCACCTATTAGATATTACAGCATATAGTATTTACAACACAGTGAGGTTATTTCCCCCATAAGTCTGACAGAGCAAAATCAAACATAGAAACTTTTTATAAAACCAGATAAAACTGAGATAAAAAGTACTTCAAGGATGATTTGCTCCCAGAAGGGGCTTGACTTGTCCAAAACTGCATAGTCAACTAAGTGACCAAGCTGGGGTCTGGACCCAGTTACTTAATTCTCAGACAACTTAATTTTCATTAACAATGAAAGCATCATGATTACCCACCAAAAGAAATCAAATGTACATCTTCCCTACTCACCAAAACATGCACTTTTCAATGTATTTTTAAAAACCATGTTTAAGTGTGAATGTACAGGATTATTTAATGTTATAAGTTGCAGAGACCTTGGATATCATCAGAGCTCACTGTCCCATTGCAGTAGTGAGAAAATGAAACTTACAAACTTTTTGAATATTTGGGTACCAAAAGGGCAAACTAAGACTTCGAGATCTTCTAATTCAAACATCGATGCTCTTTCCACAATCAAAGCTGCCTCTTATATATATATATATATATATCACGTTTTCTTTAGGAAATGTACACTATTAGTAATAATGTAAATTGATACAGCCATTAGGGAAAACACTATAAAGCTTCCTCAAAAAATTAAAAAAAAAAAAGTACCATTTGATCCAGAAATTCCGCTTCTGGGTATATAGCCAAAGGAAATGAAACCTGTATCATAAAGAGATATATGCATTTCACTGTTCAATGCAGCTATTAAAAATAGCCACCTCACAACGGTCAGAACGGCCATCAAAAAAATCTCTCAACAGTAAGTGCTGGAGAGGGTGTGGAGGAAAGGGAACCCTCTTGCACTGTTGGTGGGAATGTAAACTGGCACAGCCACTCTGGAGAACAGTATGGAGGTTCCTTAAAAAACTAAAAATAGGGCTTCCCTGGTGGCGCAGTGGTTGGGAGTCGGCCTGCCGATGCAGGGGACACGGGTTCGTGCCCCGGTCCAGGAGGACCCCACGTGCCGCGGAGCAGCTGGGCCCGTGAGCCATGACCGCTGAGCCTGCGCATCCGGAGCCTGTGCTCCGCAACGGGAGAGGCCACAACAGTGAGAGGCCCGCGCACCGCAAAAAAAAAAAAAAAAAAAAATAGGATATGCTGGTTGGCATGATAAAATACAGTGTTCTGATTGATTCAGTTGCTTTTAGCATTTAGTAATATGTAAACAAGTTAACTACTTTTCATGAGATTGGAATTAAGCGAATTTTTTTTTTTTAATTTTATTTACTTATTTTTGGCTACGTTGGGTCTTCGTTGCTGCATGCGGGCTTTCTCTAGTTGCGGTGAGCGGGGGCTATGCTCTTTGTTGCGGTGTGCGGGCTTTCTCGTTACGGTGGCTTCTCTAGTTGGGAGCACGGGCTCTAGGCGCCCGGGCTTCAGTAGTTGTGGCACACGGGCTCAGTAGTTGTGGCGCACGGGCTTAGCTACTCTGCAGCATGTTGGATCTTCCCGGACCTGGGCTCGAACCCATGTACCCTGCATCGGTAGGCGGATTCTTAACCACTGTGCCACCAGGGAAGCCCCTAAGCGCATTTTTGTACTTAATTGTTTATAATGTCACATGAGAATTCTGAAAAAAAAATTTCCTTTCCTTTCAAATGTGTTACATATATACAATCCATATCCATGTTTTAATCAATGCAAGAAAAGCTAACTAATGATATTGTTAGAGCCATTGGTTCTATTTTTACAATACTGAGCAGCATCACAAATCCAGCAGCTATGTTTTTTATTCCTTTAAAAAGTTTCAGTTTTCCTCCTTAGTCTTGGTATCTTTTGTATTTTTACCATATATACAAACTCAAATTTCACTTAGTTTCTAGGAAATCTGGAAGCAATTTTTATCCATTAAAAATGGATATTTTTCAATATGGCAACATTATTTTCTAGGCTTGAAGCATTTTTAAATATTGCCAGTGGCATTTGTGCCTATACTAGTTGACAGCTTTTTCTCATGCTGAAAAATAGATTTGGGAAAGTTAAAGCAAATTCACACATCTGGAATTGCCATGACTGATTCAAAATATAAAATAGCTGAATGCTATGAGAACCAATTTAGTCATTGTTTTTTATTTAATGTTATAGTTAGGCAAAATTCTCTAGAATAAGTAAAAAATATATGTATATATAGGAACCCTGGAATTATTACCCTGGATCAAACTCAGATTCCCGGGCTACTTGGCTACATCACTATCTCAAGGTATAGATAGGACATTAATCTTAAAGTTCTGCTATGTATTGGTGTTTCCATACCCATTTGAATATATTTAGATTTCTCACTAAGAGCATCTCATTGGTTATAAGAACCATTTCCGTATCACCTTCTCAAAATCAGGCAAACATAACTGGCCAAAACATTTCACTCAAGCTTCAAATAGCTTACAGTTTCACATATTAGACCAGAAATCCATATTTACTTTTTATACTGTTCAGTAGTGTATGACTTTTATTAGTGTATGCTCTTTCATTCTTCAGTCTCCCAACACGTGGAGGTCTAAGCTTTTTAGGCTTCCTTCATACTTCTGCCTTCATCTAATCATTTTAATTAGTTTTATGGTTCCATTTTTATTATCATTTTTAATTAAAAAAATCAGCCTCCCATTTGCAAATGTACTATAGCTTTATATGAAATTGGATAATTAGAAGTTTTCACCCCATTGAGAGAACTATCATATTTGCTTCAAACTCAACTATCTAATAATTGGCAAATTTATACACCTACCATATAAGAGTACCTAAATTCATAATGATGGCCATGTCAGCATTGTAAGAAGCTGAATGTCTTTTGGATATCAAAGAAATTTGAATTTGAGTATAATAAAAATATTAACTATTTTTAGCATAAACATTGAGAACCTACTATAAATTTATCACTCTTCTAGGTACTTTGAGTAGTACAGAAATATATGTACCTGTACTTATATATTATTTTATATTTAATGTGTTAGGATAGGGATATGAGTTAATTTGAATACCACTATACATGTACACTGGAATTGAACAATTAGGTAAATCAATGGCAGATGATGGGAGTCAGCTTTCTCACTGTTGGCATAGGAGGATATAGGCAAATAAAGGGAAGATGCTAAAATGACCAATGAATTAGAGCTGGAGACACCAGTATGTACTCATGTTCAGCTTAGTATAGATACAGATGATTATACATTTATAGATATATGTATGTACACAGGTGAGTATACACATATATATTTTCTTACTCTGTCAGTTAAGAGGTCCTAGAAGCAATAACACTGCAGTAGCAATGAGCATACTTAGCTCTGAGATCTTCATTTTTAATAAAAGGACCTTGGAGAAATGGCTGATTCTAGGACTAGGGCAAAAAATATACAAGATATGCCTGTAGTCTGTTGTAGTGCCAGAAGTTAAGTGCTAAAACACAAATACACATACGCATACACACACACATAGGATGATGGGCATACATCACAGAAGCACGGGAGCCAACTTACAGAACTCCTAATGGTCACAGCTGGAAAAATTAGAGCAACAAAATAAATAGCTTAATATTAGATTATATCCCAAAGCACAAAATAAGCATCCTTGAGCTCATACTTATATAAATAAATGATGAGATAAATGAATAAACAGGAAGAATAGACAAATATCCACACAGTATAATTCCAAATAATTTATGTAGGTACTGTACTCTCAAAGAAGGGGAGCATAACTCCCCAACTCTTAAGTATGGCCTCTGCTCATAGTGACTTCATTCCAAAGAGTATGAAAAGGGGGCAAAAGAGTAACTTAGTAGTGGGGGAACCTGGCATACACTACTTTAGCCAGGTAGACTAGAACAACTTATTGAAGGTGGACTATCATAGAAAGTGAAAAGAATGACCAACCTAGAGTAGAGATGATTCACTGCAGAATAACTGGAAGTAAATTTGGAACCATAGAGTGTTCAGTTGTTACCAAGACCTCATAAAGTCAGCCCTAAGCAACAGAAGCATCTTAATGAGGGTTTTTTGATCAGGGACACAATATAATGAAAAGAACTATTAAGGAAGATAATTTTAGTTGGCGGGATGAAATTAAAGAAGAAATTCTGATACAGAGAGCCTGTCTATAAGAGAAAATATTATTGTTTATAAACATCTGAAATAGAGTAGCAGCAGATACAACAGAAGAAAAAAAGATATAGAATTATTATAGATTAATTGTAGATGATATACAGGACAGTAACTGTTATGGTCTGAGTTGTGTGCCCCAAAATTCATATGTTGAAGTCCTAACCTTCAATACTTCAAAATGTGATTGTATTTGGAGATAGGGTCTTTAAAGAGGTAACTAAATTAAAATTAAGTTAAGGTCATCGGGGTAGGTCCTAATCCATTAAGACTGGCATCCTTATAAGAAGAGGAAATTAAGACACAAACACACACAAGGAAAGACCATGTGAAGACAGGCACAGGGAGAAGACAGCCATCTACAAGCTACGCAGAGAGGTCTCAGAGGAAACTAACCCTGCTGACACATTGATCTCAGACTTCTAGCTCCCAGAATTGTAGGAAAACAAACTTTTTTGTTTAGGCCATCCACTTTGTGGTACTTTGTTATGGTAACCTTGGAAAATTAATATAACGATAAAACAATAATTCTCAATTCTAAAGTTTTGCAACCTAGTACAATAACCACGACATCACTAAAAGTAACTGGGAAAATGGAGGAGGAAGTCCATGTGGGCTGTGGCAGATGATAAATCCCTCAACACAGATAAATGATTGTCCTCTTTGGGTCATTTAAAAAATCAAGGATAAAATAGCTTGTCCTCTTGACTATGTACCTACTAGCCTGTGGGCAAAGTGAGGCCTGAGACCACTTCCTTCTTATTTTTCACTCTCTGTGATCTTGAAACATAGCAAGAAATATATATATATTGGTTAAGCTAATGAATTTATATTTCCCACAGTGCCAAGCCCAGAGTGTCTTGCATTTATCAGTGATTCATTAATGTTTGTTGAAACAAATCAATAGGAAAAATGTTTTAAGCCCTAGTCAAAGTTATAATTATTTTTAAATGTCAATGATACCAACATAACTTAAATGAGAAAACAATTATTAAAGTAATGGGAAAAATATCATGCAAATATCCAGCTACTTCAGGTACTTTAAGATGATTTTAATCTCAATTTAATTTGGAAGTGAATACTTCCAATGCCTATAACTGGTTACTCCAAATGACAGGAAAAAAAGCAAGCAATGACTTCTAAGCCTCTCCGAAAACCTCTGCCTAACTGAAAATGGGTTTGTGTTCTCTCTCACATTTCTACTTCAGTCTATTGTTTCTAAATATGATGTATATATTTCCAACATAATCAATAGTCTTCTAAAACAATGTTAATCAGTTGTTAGTATTTGCCTGACTTGTATAGGTGAGAAGGATCAAGTCTTATCATGTCTCCCTCTGTATTAGCTTGAAAACTGTCAAAATGAAAAGACATAGAAAGGGAAGAGATTGGAGGGGAACTATAATTCTTGAAATACATATTATGTGCCAGGTAGTTTCTAGGTGGCATACATTCAATTCCCACAGCATCTCATCTCTAGTTTATCTAAGGGGGAATTGGAGCTTAAATATGTTGAAGTAACTTCCCAAGGTATCATATTCACTAAGTGGCAGATCAAGGATTTGGTTCCAAAGCCTAGATACTTTAATTTACAGCCCACTGCCTTCCAGGATTAATGAAACTTTGTATGTAAATATTAACAACAATAATTTAATAACTATAATCATTTCAATTATCACTTCCAAGTAAGTAAACTGCTGTTACCTGCATATCGCCTCTTGTTGCATTATAAACTGAGTGTGAGGACCCAGCCTGTGGCAACTCACATTGTTTCAGGTATACTTCCCAGATCACCCTCCTGCTCTTCAACTTCTCAGGTTTCTAGGTACCAAAGAATGTATGTCCCCGCGCCTTCCCAATTATGACACCGCACTTGGAGGCCCAACTATGCTTTTGTCTGTTGCAGGGCCAGCAAGTTTCTAAGTTCCCCTATCCCCATCTTGCCTATGACAGAAAATCCTGCTCTGAATAACACTTATTTCCTTCTCTCTACGTACTGTGTTTTGGAACATCTTTTCCAGACTGGATGACTTAGGGGAATTGAGCACTACCAACTGATTATCATTCGACACTACATTGCTAATTGCATTGAATTATAATAATATATATTTTTATATATATATAGCATATATAATGTATACAAATAAAATACATTATTATAATTATAATACTATTAGGTCCAAAGAGGCAAAATTATAAAGAGCCTTTTGAACCACACTGAAGACTTTGGACGCCATCCTGAGAAAGACCAGTTTGCAAGCTGGGTTGTAACTATCTAGTAAGGAAAAGATAAGTGCTAGGACTAAGGAATGATAAGAAAGGGACCCATTTTTGAGACATTTAGCAGTAGACTCTTTAGGATATGAAAACTGCCTGGATATGGAAGGAAAGGGAGAGAAAAAGTCTCTGAAACTTTAGTCACTTCCATTGACTAAATCTTCAGGAGCATTTGCTTCCTGGAATTACCCATCCTATTGCCCCAGCTCTCTAATACTCTCCATTTATACTCCAGGAACCTATTTCCACATCCTGCTTTAGCTCACGCCCGATGTGTATTCGTCACTCCTCCCTGCATCTTGATATATATTCCATGCCCAGATATCACCCAGTATACACAGTGATTCTCTTGTTGTGTATGCCATAGAGAAAAAATTCTCCGACATTAATGGTTAAATTGCCATTTGAAAATCAACTAGTAATAAGAAAAAATGCTTTTGGCTTCATATGTGTTTTGCCTGCTGTTTTAGGTCCTGCAATCAAGTACATAGCAATAGTCTCAAACAACTGTATCAATACCAGTTAATTATAGGAAATCTAATACCACTTGGAAATCTTGCCAATAATAACAACAATGATAATAATAATACCTCTTCATAATTTTTAGGAGATGAGAACAACCATGATTTGTGAGGTGACAGCCAAGTCCTACTTAGACTTACAAAATGATTTATATATGCAAAATAAAATGGTTAAAAGGAGAAAAATTCAGGATTCTCATTTCATTATATGCAAACAGAACTAGTAAATACTAATGTATGACTGTGCTGTTTTATGGGCCATGTATTATATGTAAAAGAGCATTATGTGCTTAGACTTTGCAACTAGACACCTGGGTTCAAATCCTAGCCTCTACATGCTAACAAAAGGACTTGGGATGAATTTTCAACTGGGAATCCCAATGATGGGAAGATACGCATAATTCATTTGACTTAACATATGTAACAGAATTAGAAGAATGCCTGGCCATTAGTAAACTCTCACACACATTAGATATTATCTCTGCTCCTTTTAAGTTAATAGTTATCTTTAAAACAAAAAAAAAAGCAAATCACTGATTTATTTGATTTTCTGTTTTCCTCCCAGACCATAACTACTCTAGCAGAAAATGCTATCTGTCCACCTCTAAGTCACATGCTAAATCTGACATCTTTTTACCACTTAGGTTGCTACCACTTGGTTTGGGCTTTCCCAGAAACAGCCTAAGACAAGAAATCAATTGCAAGTACTTTATTTGGGAGATGATTACATCCTTGGCAGAGGAGGACATGAGTCAGGGATTCTGGGAGCCAATGTAGGACACTTGCCTCAGAGCTATCCCATCCCGGGGGTCTGGTAACTGGAGCATTTAGGGGGCATCAGTGATAGTTCGAAGGTGGCTCACAGAGGCATTATTTCTTTTGGTACATCCTGCCTCTCCACTGTCATCTCATACTGGCCCCTTACTTTTTAGATTGATACAGCCATATTTTATCAAATGTAGTAAAGCCAGCATGACCCACATCCTCACATAATTCAATTACTCAAGTGACTCTCCTCAGAGATGCCATTTCTGATCATTCTATTTAAAATAGCACCCGCACCCCACTCCCCTTAAAAGTCAAAAATTTATTTCAAATGTTAGCAATCTTTTGTTCAAGATCAATATATTCAGCAAATACTATGATGGGTTTTAGAAATTAGAATCTAGACAACACTATGATTTATATAAATCTTTTAAATTTTATTATTATACCTATAAAATGGGGATAATAAAATCTATTTTCAGGGGTATAAGAATTGAATAAAATAATACAAATATGCTATAAAGTACTATATAAATGTACTACAAATGCAGTGTTCTTATACTTAACACTTTTTAATATTTTGTACTAAAGTTTTCCATACGGTTCATTTTATTTCATTTCCATTTTCCTTCCTTAACCACTTACTTTTGTCTGTTTTGTTTTGTTGTTTGCTTCCTAGGTCCCTTCAAGTACTCTGTATGCCATCTCTTATGTGTCTAATCTGGCGCTGCTCTATTTCTCCATGACTTCTTAGTCACTCTCTTTCTAGCTCCCTCCACATCTTCCTCCTGGAGGGTTTGTTCCTTCCTCTGAGCATTCTGCCAGTATTGTCTCTCCTGCCGCTTGAAGCTAACAAAACCCTGAACTGCTGCTTCTCTAGGACCTCGGAGCTTAATGTTTTGTCAGCTTCAAGCTGTTTTGGAGAAAGTGTTGGCTTATTTCTCAGCTGTAGCATTGACTTAGCAAGTCTTCCTTCTAAACCTGTAACTAATTCATTTCAGGTCAAGTTTTTGTTACTAGAAACTTTTCCCAGTAAATAAGTTTCTTTATCTCTGGTACGAAAGTATGGTTTGGTGGTACTAGTGCTAAGCAACTTATTAATAAAATATAAGTTCTATAACAGGAAGGCATAAGCCTACCACTTAGGTACAACACTATCTGCTACTATTTTTTTGTTTTGGGGAGCAAAGCAAAGAATTACAGTGGTAATACAGCTTCCCGCCCTTCAGAAAGCCTGTCAATAGGCGGTACTGTCAAAAGCTTCAAGACATAAGCCAAACCTCAATGGAACACTAATGCTCCTGTTGTCTTGATATGTTTCAGTCTAGGTTCTATAATAACTTAAATAATTGAAGAAATGGAGGTAGTTGAAACAACAACAAAAAGGTAGGTACGTAACAGGCTTCTGAGAGTGGCTTACCAATTTTCATTTTGCTGATACTACACCTAATGTGGCTTACAGGGTCCCAGAAGGATTTCCCAGTCACTTCAAACTGTCATAGTCTGAGCTGCCCCAATGATGGGAGTGGGATCAAGAGTACTGGGCATTCTGTTAGTCACTCCAAGCCCAAAAGACTGTAAGTCAAGAACAGGCACAAACTCTCTTCTGATCGGCAAAATTGAAAGCCCAGCCAGCCACTATCAATCCTGCTCAGAGTATAGTTTATCTTCTCTTGTCAATCTAGAAAACCCTACTTGTTGCTGGCATTTCAACAAGCAAGATTTATTAAGGGTGAAATGTCAATCTTGAGCCTTGCTCCACCTTGTCCCAGGTCAGTAGGCAATGAAAGTGGTCATTCTAGAAAGTGGCATTTTGCAATCATAAGCACTTATGTGAAACCAATTTGGGAAATGATTTATGTTGACAAAGAGTAAGAGATCAAATGCATAAAGCAATAAAGAGATGGACAAAAAAATATGTGCTTCTAAGGAACCTGTTATTCAGAACTAAGTTGAAGGAATTTCATGTAAAAAAGTAGATATGAATTAATAACTTTTCTATGTTTTATTCAGGAAAAAGGAAACACATGCAAACTGCTAAAATATAAAAAGAAATGAAAATGGAATCTTCTTGAAACATAATTTGCAATTTTGGACAAATGTTTGCTCTTTAAAGGTATGGGAGTAGGAAAAATAATTTGTGGAGAGATCTTTATAATACAGTAGGGGGATAAAAGAGTCAGAGAAACCATAACATTAAAAGATGCAAAATAAGAATATTAGATCATTTTATGGATAACACAGTTATAGTTTTTTTAAATGATTTTTAAAGACCCCTTTGAAATTGAGACTTGAATTATACATAAATACAGCCACAGGGTTGGACTTCTAAAATTCCATACCACCACTCAGTTGTAACCTAAAAGTAATGCCAAGAGTACATAAGCACAAGACCATGTAACTTCTTCCATAGTAAAAATAACTAATATAACAGGGAGTGAAATGAAAAGAGCTGGCAATGCATTTCCCCCCCAGCATATCAAGCAGGTTTTCATAAGGAAGCTGTGGTCATCAATCACTACCTCATTACCAGCCCGTCATCTGGGCTTAGGCTAAATGTATTCTGGCTGGCTGCCATACTAAATGTTCAATGAAACATCCTTAAGGCTCTCTACAAGTTCAGCTGAAGTCGCACATGCTATACATCAAAGAGGAACATTAGCGTTATCATAGCTTAATAAATAGTGCCATTCTGGCAATGTAATCTTGTGTTCTAGAGCTATCTACCATCCCCAGTATTATACTGCTTAAGTAAACAATCTTGCTGTCTCCTGTGAGGTTTATTTAATGATAAATACATATAGAGATAATTACTCATACTACAGATATACAGATATACTGCCAAATCTACTCAAAAGCTGGACATAAATGAGATTAACAAAATATTTTAATACACACAACATGTAAAAAAAAAATCTTTCTGGGAATATAAGTCATACATGTCCATTGCTATTCATCATGTTTGACTCTCACTGGAAAACTTTTAAGCCAAATAATGGCCCCAATCTTGCTGGTGACTTTCACAATTTCAACTAACACAGATATTGGGTGATACGCTCGTTGTTGAAATGATTGCTCACTGTCATTAGTCTTATAATGATAGTCTCAGAATTTTTAATATACATACAGGTGTCATTACCTTCACTTGTATAAACTATATACCTAAGTTTGAGGATGGGCTATTTTTTATCGTGAAATGTGCAAAATGGTTTCAGAGCAGTCAACATTTTTGCAGTTTCTGGTTATTCTTAGTTTGGTCGTTAAAGCCTAAGGATATAGGCAACATGCACATTACTAAGAAAAAATGTCCCTGGCTTCTTCCCAAGTTTCAAAAATATATAAGTAATTCTAAAACAAAATTGTGGGGCATGCTTTTTTAACACTAACAAATTTGCTGAAGCCACACAACTTTCTTTGGTTTTCTTGCTAATTACATGCTTTTGATTAAGAGTTTCCAAAAAAATAGTGATAATATTTAAGAAATCTGAAAGCTAAATCTAAAATGTGAAGTCAAACATCTTAATAAGAATTATGAATCAAGATGGGATATGCCAACAATAAGTAAATTTTAAAAGGAAAAGACTTAGTGTCAAATATAAGATGAAGGTCATCTTGGGCCAGAAAATGAGATATAAATATAAAACAGCAAGCAATATTAAGGCCCTCATAAAATAAAGGGCACTAAAAATGAGATAAGGATATGGAATCAGGTTTCCCCTGAAAGTCTAGGTCTGGGGCTGGGCTAACCTGCCAGGAAAAAGTGGCCAAAACCATTGCCAACACGCCGTCTGAAACTATGACATTTTAAAATGTGAGCCTACAGGGGATAGTTGGGCATAGACACAGCCTCTTCACTATTAATCAAACCAAGACATCAACCACTTCAGACATTAGATCACTGTGGGAAGAAGCCCCCAGACACATTATTAAGATGTCAAGGAGGAAAACCGTTCACTCTATTCTTAGATTCAGTGTCTGGGACCTGTGAATTCAACAAATAAAAGATTAACAGGAGAAAAGGTGTATGGTTTTTATTAATATTTGCATGCATAAGCGTTCACAGAAAATAAGCAAAACTCAAGAGGAAGTTTGACTTGGGGGCTTATACACTCTTTTAACAAAGGAAAGGAGGTTTGTGCTACAAGGGAAGATAAATTATGGGGAAATGACTAAGAAATATATGAGGGAAATAAAGAAAGATAAGGGTTATTTTAGTAAAGTCTGTTTATGCAAACTCGTCTCAAGTGTTGAATCCAATCTTTGGCATTGAGGTCCTCTTCCCTTCCTTTCCTGCTGGGCAGGGCAGGGTGGTCAGGGGCATGACTAAGGGGCACTTCCACGAAGAGAAATTTATGCCCTGTTTTTAGGCAGATAAGGGGAGGGCAGAGTACTCTTCCTGTATCTGTGGTTCTTAATTGCTTTCAATTCAAAGTAATCCTTATGCCTAAGAGGCATATTTTGGGGAGGCATATTCTGATTCCCTTCAAAGACCTGATTCAAGACTAAAGTTCTAGAGGAACAGATTAGGAAACTGCAAAACCACTGGATAGGCAAAGGAGGGTACAGATGAGGAGAGAAAGAAAAGTAAACCAACACAAAATTTTAAAATTCTATTAAAAATGAATATGCAAAAACAAATGTTATAAAGGATTCAAATGCTAAAAAAGAAAACCATCTAAGTCAATATGCGAAACAGGAATTACAAAAAAATAAACATTTTATGGAACACTCTGACAAAAACATTACAATAAGTATGTCCAGAATGCTTAGAACAGAAAATGATATATTGGTTTTTCTTAACAAAGTATCAACTTCTGGTACAAAAAGAGGGAAATTAAATATGAAACAACAGATTTGAAAAAAATAATTGATATAAAATAATGGAAATGAAATACAATTAATAAAATAACAATAAATGAAAAAATAACTCTTGCTCTGAAGATGTCAAAAAGATAATTAGAAATGATACTGAAAAATTCATCCACAAGGCAGAATAAAAACTAAAACATGAATAAGTAGGTAGAATATATTGAAGCAGGAGGAAAGGGGGCAGGGACAACCTTTAAAAGAATGATATAGCCATAATACAAGACAAAGACTGGTTAGAACCAACTGGGTCCCAGATGAAGGAAGATTCGACTTCCAGTGGACCTTGAGCCTCATTATATGCTCATTGTAATACATTAGCATGCTAAATGACACACCCACCAGTGCCCTGACAGTTCTGAGGCCAACCATAAGAGGTCAAAAAGCGGGCAGTGGCCCAATTCCTAGAAATCCCCGCCCCTTGCCCAAAATAATTGGAATAATCCTCCCACTCATTAGCCTATGAAATTACCAGCCCATAAAAATTAACCACGCCATATTTCGAGGCTCTCTCTCACCTTCTGAGATGGCCCACGCTCTGTCTGCAGAGTGTGTTACCCTCTAAATAAATCCACTTTTTACCTATCACTTCGTCTCCGAATTCTTTCGCAATGAAGAAAGAACCTCAAATTCACCGGGAACGACATGAAAGATACCAACAGATGTCTTTGAAGTTCCAAGAATAAAATAGAAAAATAGAGAAGTATGATTTAAAAAGATAGTAGGTGAGTATTTTACAGTATTTAACACTGGTTGCCAAAGTGGGCACTTATGTTTCCACAAGGCTTATAGAACAGTGTCAGAATAAAACCTATTCATGTCTCAGTGTAGTACAACTGACAAGAGCAGGATTTTTAGGGACAAAGAAAAACCCTCAGGACCAAATCTAATCTCCTCCATCTAGTTGCAATTGCCTGAAATTCCTTTAACTGAAGACAAAGCCTTTCAATCTGTAGATAGAGATAAAAGGCTTAAAATGCAAATAACCAGGAAGAAAGAATGTATTCTGTCCATGATCTGTTTACTTAGATGGGGTGTTCAAAAAAGTGAAGAGGCACAAAGCACCATAAGAGATCTGTTGAGAGTGATGTCTTTGAAGAGAGGGTCTGGAACAGCACTGCCTTCAGACTCAGGCTATCTGTGCCCCTGGCTCTGGATTTCAGAAGGTAATGTTCTAGTAATTTTTTGGCCGTACTCCAAGGGGTGAGATGTTCTGTAGAGCCTAAGCTATGTGCCCACCTGGAGCCCACGCTTCAGGATGGAATTCCTTTCACCAAAGGCCTGAGCCTGCTTCCTGGGCTTGCGGCCTCTTTGGTTATTATACCATCCTTAGTGTCATGTCTGCAAACCAAGGGCTAAGGGTGGCCAGGGTGCAGCTATTGCTCTCCCCATTTATAAAATGGGAATAAGACTCTATTCTAGAATTGCCACAATGATTTAAAAAGTCATTGTATATGATTGATATATATAAACATTTAATAAATGCTCATTCCTTACCCCTTATTGATAATGCTATTATCGTAAAATAAATGTATGTGTACTGAATTAAGAATAATGTTCTATTATCTTCTGTTATCTACTGTCCCATGGCTCAGACACTGAACAAAACTACCGTACTATACTCAACATTAACTGTTACTTTGTGCATATTTATTTGGTTGTTTCCTCCCATCCTGTCTTTTTCTTATCTATTATAGACATTTTGGAAATAAGAATTTGTAAGGACTGTGCATTTTAAAAAGTATAAATAAGAAACAGTTGAATTTTCTGAAAGTTTAAAAAAATCTCCTTTCCTAATGATCATTAAAGTGATGTGTTATATCAAATAATCAATGGTGTCATTAAAAATGACAGCAGTCTTACAAATAGTCTATGAAGCTGGGTCCTTGAGTTTCAGTGGTGTATGTCTGTGTATTTAATTTTATATAATTGGTAGGTAAACAAAGAAATAAGATTTTCAGCTATGACATTGATTCCAATTATCTCATTGTTAATTTAAGGAGCCCACTGGAGGCTTAAGATGCATTAAAAAAATATAACCAAATTAGATCCTCAAACACATGTATGCATCACTAAATGATGCTTCACATTCCTATGCAAGCTGATATGATTTCTGAGTGACACTGATAAGGTCAACAGTCATGTGAAAGCTGGTTCTTATTCTACTCAACCTAATTGAAATATAGGGACAGAAACTGTATTTTTATGATATCACAAAAAAGGAGTTAACTATCGAAACAGAAGTAACCCAAGGGCAATCAATCATCAGAGAATCTACCTCTTTATCTAGTCTGCATATATAACTGACAACTCATCAAAATATTTAAATATATATAAATGAAGTCAGGTTAAACAATGACTTGCAGAATTTAAAGAGTACAAATTCATTGATTTGTTTTTTAAAAATAAATTCCTAAGGAGGAGAAAGGGCATTTTCCAACTCCCCTTGAGGCACTTAAGATTTTTTTTTTTTAGTATTGCTTTCAACCTCTAGCAGAGGTGTTTTTCTTGACATATTTATTCTGTTAAAAGATTATGTGAGTCTGTAATTGTACCGGTCGCATAACAACACCATGGCCAACAAGGTCAACATCCAACACCATGGCCTAACCAGTGTAAGTGGTTCCCCGGTAGTTTTGGAGAAGTTAGGACACAGCCTACATTTGCAACAACTGTCACTGCCTGGAGGCTCCTGACCCTTCACAGATGCCATGTGTCATGGAAGTTTTCCCTGGGTGAATAAAATGGTCATTTTTATAGAAAAGTCACAGAGGTCAGTAAAGTGATAGCAGAAAAGGGTGACTCATACTTGACTCTGGTGCTCTAGCTCTAAGGTCTGAAAGTTAGTCTAAATATCTTGTTTATTCTTGCCTGCTATGACTTTAAGAGGTCAATCCCCTTAAAGAGATAGATCCCAGTAGCTGGTCTTCTAGCATAAAATATTTATTATGAAGTCAATGCTTTACTTTTCCTCTTCAATGTGAAAAGCGATTTTTAGCTTCCCTGTCTTTCTTAGATGAAGATTATGACTGCCTAGCTGACACATGCATGGAATATAAAAGACATATGTCACTGCTTAGCCTGTCCCAAGTCTTGCAGTGGGAATAAACCAAATGATTCTTCCTTTGGACACAACTGGTTGGACAGAGGATGAATGCTTAATCCAGGTCCTAACCTCTGATCAGTCCACCCAGATACTATATGCAGTCTGTAGTGGGGAATTTGGTTGGTATCTGTAATGCAGAAGGTTAAGGACTTCTTTTGGAGACAAGTACAGTAAGCACATGTAAAGTTATAGAGAAAAGTAGAGGATGAAAATAGCAGAAACAAAAAGAGACAGATCAGATTCAAGAGTGTTTGGCAACCAAGAAATGAAGAGCTTTATTTCTGTTCCTGATGCTTTCTACTTCCCATAAAGCCTGGCAACATCTCATGTCCTATATTTACAATGAATCACTCTTAACTTGAGCTAGCTTCTGTGGCTTTCTGCAAAGAAGACTACCACTGAGAAAAACACAGCAAACATATTTATTATTACTGTCTATAAAATTTGAACTAGAACTCTCAAGCTCCTCCATCTCTAAGATGCAATAAACAAAATTGTAACTTTGTATAACTACCAAAATGTCATGTTAAAATGTCTTCCCATTGCTTTCTACCTTTAGTTATCAGGGCTCCACATGTTGCAAATATTTGTGTATATATATCAGATGATAAGGCACTATAGAGTGAAATTTATCACATGTTTTTAAAGGAAAATATTTTAAAGTTACATTTTGAAATATGTAATACTTCCACATAGTTCAAAGATAAGATACAGAAAGATACATTGTGAACAGTCCCCCTGCCTTCACTGCTTTAACTTTTTTGGATAGCACTGAATATATGAAATTTTCATGCATACACAAGCAAATATTCTTATTACCCTATTTTTTGCATAAATGACAGCATATATTGTTGTACACCAACTTTTTTCACTTTACTGATCCATCTCAGAGATATTTCCCCATTGATATATAAAGATGTTCTTCAGTATTTTTAAAGCTTCCTAGTATTCTGTTGTATAAATATACCATAATTTATTTGTTGATTATTAGCTAGTCTCTCCTGATGGACATTTAGGTTGTTTCCATTACTTTGCTACTTTAAAAAGTACTGCAGTTAATAAACTAGTAGACACATCATTTCTTATGTGTGAAGAAATTTCTCAGAAGTGGAACTGATGGTTTTACATAAGCATTGTATGAGAGTGCCTGTTTTCTCACAGCCTCATCCAACAATCTGCCAGACTAATAGATAAAATGGCACCTCAGTGGAGTGTTAATTTGCATTTCTTTTATTATGAGTGAAGTTCAGCATTTTTTCAACTGTTTAAGGGTCATTTTTTATTTCCTTTTCTGTGAAACATGCTATTCTATCTTAGTGTAGGATGTGAAACATAGATCAAACTTTATTGAAGAGGATATCCCAGTTATATCAAAACCATGTAATGAATAATTTGTTTTTCCACACTAATTTGGAATACCACCTTTTACATATACTAAATTCCCGTGTACATTTGTGTCCATTTCTGGGTTTGTCTAATCTATTCTGTTGATCTGTCTTTTCAGGTACTAGTACCATATTATTTTAATTGATAAGATTTAATGATGTTTTAGGTTTATTACAATATAACTTTAACTTCTGTTGCTCTTATAAATACATACTTTCATTTCACCACATCTTCTAATAGGTTAATTAGAATCATTTTTTGTTTGCATATATAAAAGCTACTGATCTCAGTACACACATTTTGAACTCCAGTTTTCCTGAAATTTGTTTATGAACGTTTATCAGTTGATTTTTCTTTGGTACTCATCTAGAATGAAATATTTTTTCTCAACCAATACAATTCTTATAACTCTATCTTCTTTCTTTTCCCTAAGTGTTCTAACTAACTACTTCCAGTAAATGTGAAATAACAATAATGATAATGGACATTATTATTATTGTCTTGGTCCTGAGTTTACTGAGAATGTTTCTCCATTAGAGAAATGCTATGTTAGATTTGCATTAGGATAAATATATATTTGTGTTAAGAATATATCCATCTCATCCTACTTACAGTATTTTTATTTGAAAATCAATAATGACTATTGAACTCTGTCAAATGACTTCCCAATTTTGATATAAATTATCATATTCTCCTTAGACTTATTAATACAGTATATCACTAGCTTTCCCTAATGTTGAACAACGCTTATATTCTGTAATGAACCTCCCTTTTTCCTGGTGCATTATTCTTTAAATGTGTTGGTGGAGTCTGCTTGATAAATTTCATTTAATATTTTGTATTAATATTTATAAGTGAGATTGGTAAGACTCATACATAGTTTTTTTCTTTTTTTTTCTTTTGGGGAGAATTGGGCAATTTTTGTCAGGTTTGGCATAAAAGTTATGAACATTACAGGAAAAACTTTAGAAGTGTTCCTTACTTTCCAAGCAATTTAAATAATAATGAAGTTGTTTGCTCTCTTATGAAAATTTCTGAACCTCACTTTTGTGAGGTGAACTATGACATATTTTTCTTCTTCTTTGTGGAAATCAGTCAACTCTCTTTTTGAGGTAAGTTTTGGTAAACATTATTTTAGTAAAGAATTATACATTTCAAATGTATTTGCCCTGAATTTTATAAAGAACTTTTTATAATTTACTTAATTTTTTCTGTTATTTATAGTTATTTAGTACTCAGAGTTCATATTTTTTGCAGTTTTATTTGTTCACTTTTTCCTCTTTTCCTAATTAATCTACTTGGTTTTATAGCCAAAGACTAGATATTAGATTTATTTTTTTTAATTCTATTTTTCTGTTTTCTAAGTCATTAATTTCTGAGTTTGTCTTTATTAATTACTTCTCTTCTTTTTTCTCAATTTAAATTATTTTTATTAATACATTAAATTATATTATTATTTTAATTTAAACCTAACCTTCTGGGTCAGAAGTTTAAATCTTTGTTTTATTCTTTCTTTTTTGTTGATAAAGTTATTTAAGGTTATAATTAATTGTATTCCACAGGATTTTATATGTAGAGTTTTGATTTCCCCCCCACTTATATTACAAATTCTGTTATTTCAATAAGTATTTCCTATTTGACCCAAAGGTAGTTTAAAGGAAATCTCTTCCCCTGTATTTCCCATACAGTGTTTTTTTTGTTTTTTTTTTTTTTGCGGTACGCGGGCCTCTCACTGCTGCGGCCTCTCCCGTTGCGGAGCACAGGCTCCAGACGCGCAGGCGCATTGGCCATGGCTCACGGGCCCAGCCACTCCACGGCATGTGATATCTTCCCGGACCGGGGCACGAACCCGTGTCCCCTGCCTCGGCAGGCGGACTCTCAACCACTGCGCCACCAGGGAAGCCCCCCATACAGTGTTTTTATTGTTTGTTTGTATTTACTCCATCATGATCACCTAATCAATACCAATATATTGTTACAGTGTGATCAATATTGTGTTTACTCATGAAAATTTACTGAGATTTTCTTCATAGCATAGTGCATGCTCATTTAAAAATTGTCCATGGGTGCTTTAAAGGAAGATGTATTTTCAGTTTCAAGGTACAGAGTTTTGTTTATGTGTTTTAGCAATTGATTATTATGTTATTTAATTCTATCTCACTTCTGTCACCTTGATCAGCTTGGACTGAGAGTGGTGAAATATGTTTCGTACTAGTAATGTGCCTATAGGAAATTTGCTGCTTTCGGTGCATAGATTTTCATCACTACTACATCTTCATTGTGATTTTCAGCATTTGGTATTAAAAAAGTGCCCTATTTCTCATTTTATTGCTTTTGAACTGAATTTCACCTTGCCTGTTATTAGCATCATGACCCTTGCTTTACTTTTGTTTTCATTTACCTGGTGTAACATTATCATCCTTTTATTTCAGCCTTTCCAATTCACTTTGTTTGAGCTGTACCTATTAAATAAAGCACAGAATTGGGTCTTGATTTGAGACGCAATCTAAAGGATTTGTTTTCGTTTTTGTTCTGTGCCTTTTATGATATAGTCAATATAGTTGGTCAGCTAAGTCATCTTATTTCATGCTATTTTTCCTGGTTTTTACATATTTTACCACTTGGTCTGCTGCTTTCTAAAAATTTAAAACGGGTAGTGTATATATGTCCATGCCACTCTCTCACTTTGTCCCAGCTTACCCTTCCCCCTCCCCATATCCTTAAGTACTTTCTCTAGTAGGTCTGCATCTTTATTCCCATCTTGCCCCTGGGCTCTTCATGACCAATTTTTCTTTTTTTTTTTTTTAGATTCCATGTATATGTGGGAAGCAGCCGCACAGCACAGGTAGATCAGCTCAGTGCTTTGTGACCACCTAGAGGGGTGGGATAGGGAGGGTGGGAGGGAGGGAGACGCAAGAGAGAAGAGATATGGGGATATATGTATATGTATAGCTGATTCACTTCATTACAAAGCAGAAACTAACACACCATTGTAAAGCAATTATACTCCAATAATGATGTTAAAAATGAAACAAAATAAAATGGGTAGTTCTTTCGATATTTTTACAAAAACAATACCCTCAACCTACTAATATTTTAGATGGGATCAATAGTTCCCTAATATGAAAAATAATAAGATTTCTTCCCCTAACACCCATTCTCCACCACTGGCCTTTAGTCAATACTATTTCCATCCTCATGTTTTTTCCATTACATGTAAGAGTAATGTGCTTATGTTAAGCTCAATGTGCTTATACTTCTATTGAGTGACTCAGTCAGCTTAAAATGATTACCTAGCTATTAAAGATAAAGCCTCACATTGTTTCCCACTTTTCCTCCATATTTGATATTTTTATCATTTCAGCATTATCATAGCACATTTCATTCATATTCTCTTCTATCACCATGATCCCCACGTTTGTTCTAGACTTTATTCTTCAGTTATGTTTGTAGCACTCACTAACACTTTTGACCCACCAATCAGCATCTTTTCTGATTGACTGAAGTTTGTTCTCTAATAGTTTCACCAAGAATGGTCTCCTGAAAACAATCTTTCCTGAGTTCTTGAATGTTCAAAATGTTTGCCTGTAGACTTTATACCTGAGGACAGTTTGGCTAAAAATAAAATACTTAGCTCATATTTTCTTTCCTTGACTCTCTTGTAGGTATTGCTTCAGTGTTTTCTGTTCTAGAATAATGCTGCAGAGTTGTATGAAGCCAGTCTAATATTTTTTCTCTTAAGTATGACATGATCTTTTCCCCTACATATCCAAAATATATATTTTTTTATTCTTTAAAAAAATCCATTAATTTTCCTTGGATATTTCACAGTCTTAGGCACTCCAGGGTAATTTTTCCTGGCAAGACGTTCAAAGTATCATTTATAATCTTTTATTTCATGCATAGAAGTTTTCTTGAATTATTATTTCAAATATTTGTTCTGTTCCATTGGAGGAGGAAGAGGCTTTCTTCTGAAGTACTCCAATTATGTGTATGTTAGATCTCTTTTGACTGTTTCTTATAGTTATTATAATTCTTTCCCTTTATCCATATCATTTTTTGCTCTTCTCATTTCCATGTTATATGTCCTTTACAGTGCTTTGCAACCTTTATTAATTTTTCTTCCATTCAGTGATTATGTTGTTTTTTTGTCATCTTTCTTATATTCTGCCAGTTCATTTTCTATCTCCTCCTATTTTTCTGCCTTGGTTTTGGCACTTAGGCTTTACAGCTTTCACTCATAGACGTGATGACACACTACGTTTTCTTGTTTTAAATAAATAGCAAAATATGAGTCATTATTTTTATATGTTCAACTGCAGTATGTTTCTGGGGAGTATGATTCATCTATTGGTAAATGTATTTGCTTTTTTCCACAATTCCTTATAGTATTTATGTTTTAAGGCCACAATAATATCTTATTACTCAGTACCTAATGTTTTGACTTCGTTTAGACTAGTTATTTAGAGGATGATCCTGCAGAGGTGGTTAGGCAGTGAGAGAAGGTAACATTCCAAGATTATTAACCCAAAGGTTCTATCCTTTTTTTGCAGCCATGCACACAGATGGCTTCCTGCAAATATAGCTTTTTTATGTGGGATTGCTTGAGTAATTTCACCTACTCTGTTTTGCTGAACAAAATCAAGTACAGGAAGAGCTTTTTGTTTTTGTTTTTTCCTACGAGCATTGCCCACCCAAGTTCCAACACTTATTTATGCAAAGAAGGGCAAATTGCCATGCTGTATGAGATCTCTCACTTCTAACTCTATAATATTTGTTTTCACTTTCTCTTCTACAGTTTTTGTCTGATTTAAGCAGCTCTTGGCAGCTCCTAAAATACTTCGGAGTATACCAGTTATATCTATATTCTGATTTTACTGAAAAAAAATGTGTTTGGATGTTTTTGATATTATTGATGTTGACTTTAAGAAGAAATGTAAGGGGCTTCCCTGGTGGTGCAGTGATTGAGAGTCCGCCTGCCGATGGAGGGGACACGGGTTTGTGCCCCGGTCCGTGAAGATTCCACATGCTGTGGAGCGGCTGCGCCTGTGAGCCATGGCCGCTGAGCCTGCGCGTGTGGAACCTGTGCTCCGCAACGGGAGAGGCCACAACAGTGAGAGGCCCGTGTACCGCAAAAAAAAAAAAAAAAAAAGATAAGCTAGCTTACTAGAAAATATAAGTTTAAATATTTTGGTGTCCTTTTCACAAATACAGAAAATTAAATTGATGTATATTATTCTTAAAATTTAACATGAGTTTATATATTTTTTCTAAGCAAATTTTATATTTGATCACCCAAAACAATGGGAAGTACAGAGCCCAATTATTCATCTGATTAGAAATAGAAGACAAATTCCCTGGAGGTGAGATATACCATGTATAGAACTAGGAAAAACAAAAATAACAGTATAATATACAGCTTTTATTCTAATATATACTCATATAGTATGTGTTTCTTACTAAAAGCAGAAAACTTTAAATTCAAGACCACACATGTTTTCAAAGAGGGAAATTTGCCTATTATAATGTGTAATAAACTACTGAACATTATTTCATTCAACAGTGCTACATCTTTATAAGTTCTCTGAATAAGCCAAAGAAAGTTTATCTTAAAATACTTATCAGACTATATTATATCTGCATAGTACCTTTGTATAATTATATAACTTCTGAAAATAAAGATATATAAATTCACTCTGTATTTGTTTTCCTAACAAAGTATTAAAATTATTACACTGTCAAGTACTATATCATCACAAAAATTATGTCCAATAGGATTACCAAAACAAAAGTCTCCTCAGACTCTCCATTTTTTTCCAATTCATACATTTGATATTTTGCCAATTACTGATGAGTCAACTCTGCCCTTTCTCTTTCATTCATCTTCTCATTTTCATTTCTGCTGCTACTACCAAATCAAATTTTCATTATCTTTCACCTTGACAATAGGCCTCATAGAAACATGAAAAGTTATTGTTGAAAGGAACTTTGTGATCATAGCTAGGCTACCAAATATCAGGTCTGGATTTAACTGCCGCTGTTACTAGGTAACGGTTTGAAACTATCGGTATAGTTGAGGTCTAACAGAAATAGTAGTAAGGAATCTAGGTGGTGAGATTCATCCTGGATTCAATCAAGTAGCAGCTGTCATGCAGAAAACCCAACCTTTGATAGGACTGTGGAAATCAGTCTGTGGTTTACAGTGAATGTCTAAGGCACTATGGGAAAACTAATCTAAAACTAAAGTAAAAGTGGGCCAGGTGCTGTGGACTGTGTTAACGTAACAAGAAAAGGAATTAGGGAGCTGAGCTTTAGAAGCAATTTAATGCCTGTGTATCATCTCATTAGGTATTATGTCTTGGGCTTGATAGGAAACCAGATACTTGGGGAATAAACTTTATTTCTGTTATACGATTATGGTTAAAATTAGTGTTTTGACAATAAAGTTTAGAACATAATTACTGAAATAAAGTAGCTATACAAGTAAACAGTAACAGAAAACACATAGAAATATAATTAAAACTAGAGATTATATTGATTTATATCATAAGGACATATAGTTTTATTCACTATTGAGAACTGGGATTTTTTTTTTTTTTTTACATCTATCTCAGTGTATTGTAATGGTTCATTTTTATTTATTTATTTATTTATTTTAACATCTTTATTGGAGTATAATTGCTTTACAATGGTGTGTTAATTTCTGCTTTATAACAAAGTGAATGAACTATACGTACACATATATCCCCATATCTCTTCCTTCTTGCATCTCCCTCTCTCTCACCCTCCATATCCCACCCCTCTAGGTGGTCACAAAGCACCGAACTGATCTCCCTGTGCTATGTGGCTGCTTCCCACTAGCTATCGATTTTACATTTGGTAGAGTATATATGTCCATGTCACTCTCTCACTTTCTCCCAGCTTACCCTTACCCCTCCCAATGTCCTCAAGTACATTCTCTAGTAGATTTGCATCTTTATTCCCATCCTGCCCTTAGGTTCTTCATAACCATTTTCTTTTTTTTTAGATTACATATATATGTGTTAGAATATGGTATTTGCTTTTCTCTTTCTGACTTACTTCACTCTGTATGACAGACTCTAGGTCCATCCACCTCATTACAAATAACTCAATTTCATTTCCTTTTATGCCTGAGTAATATTCCATTGTATATATATGCCACTTCTTCTTTATCCATTCATCTGTTGATGGACACTTAAGTTGCTTCCATGTCCTGACTATTGCAAATAGAGCTGCAATGAACATTGTGGTACATGATTCTTTTTGAATTATGGTTTTCTCAGGGTATATGCCCAGTAGTGGGATTTCTGGGTCATACGGTAATGCTATTTTTAGTTTTCTAAGGAACCTCCATACTGTTCTCCATAGTGGTTGTAACAATTTACATTCCCACCAACAGTGCAAGAGGGTTCCCTTTTCTCCACACCTTCTCCAGAATGTACTGTTTGTAGAATTTTTAATGATGGGCATTCTGACTGATGTGAGGTGATACCTCATTGTAGTTTTCATTTGCATTTCTCTAATGATCAGTGATGTTGAGCATCCTTTCATGTGTTTGTTGGCAATCTGTATATCTTCTTTGGAGAAATGTCTGTTTAGGTCTCTGCCCATTTTTGGATTCAGTTGTTTGTTTTTTTGATATTGAGCTGCATGAGCTGCTTATAAATTTTGGAGATTAATCCTTTGTCAGTTTCTTCATTTGCAAATATTTTCTCCCATTCTGAGGGTTGCCTTTTGGTCTTGTTTATGTTCTCCTTTGCTGTGCAAAAGCTTTTAAGTTTGATTAGGTCCCATTTGTTTATTTTTATTTTTATTTCCATTTCCCTAGGAGGTGGGTCAAAAAGGATCTTGCTGTGATTTATGTCATAGAATGTTCTGCCGATGTTTTCCTCTAAGAGTTTTATAGTGTCTGGCCTTACATTTAGGTCTTTACTCCATTTTGAGTTTATTTTTGTGTATGGTGTTAGGAAGTGTTTTAATTTCATTCTTTTACATGTAGCTGTCCTGTTTTCCTAGCACTACTTATTGAAGATGCTGTCTTTTCTCCATTTTATATTCTTGCCTCCTTTATCAAAGGTAAGGTGACCATATGTGCATGGGTTTATCTCTGGGCTTTCTATCCTGTTCCATTGATCTATATTTCTGTTTTTGTGCCAGTACCATACTGTCTTGATTACTATAGCTTTGTAGTATAGTCTGAAGTCAGGGAGCCTGATTCCTCCAGCTCCGTTTTCCTTTCTCAAGATTCCTTTGGCTATTCTGGGTCTTTTGTGTTATCCTCAATGGTGAGAAACTGAAACCATTTCCACTAAGATCAGGAACAAGACAAGGTTTCCCACTCTCGCCATTATTATTCAACATTGCTTTGGAAGTTTTAGATACAGCAATCAGAGAAGAATAAGAAATAAAAAGAATCCAAGTCGGAAAAGAAGAAGTAATGTTGTCACAGTTTTCAGATGACATGATACGATACATAGAGGATCCTAAAGATGCTACCAGAAAACTACTAGAGCTAATCAATGAATTTGGTAAAGTAGGAGGATACAAAATTAATGCACAGAAATCTCTTGCATTCCTGTACACTAATGATGAAAAATCTGAACGAGAAATTAAGGAAACAATCCCATTTACCACTGCAACAAAAAGAATAAAATACCTAGGAATAAACCTACCTAAGGAGACAAAAGACCTGTATGCAGAAACTTATAAGACACTGATGAAAGAAATTAAAGATGATACACACAGATGGAGAGATATACCATGTTCTTTCATTGTAAGAATCAACTTTGTGAAAATGATTATACTACCCAAAGCAATCTACAGATTCAATGCAATCCCTATCAAACTACCGCTGGCATTTTTCACAGAACTAGAACAAAAAATTTCACCATTTGTATGGAGAACTGGGATTAAGATATAATAATAGCTAACACATGTTAAGCATTTATTTTATGCCAGGCACGATTTTACACATTTTATCTGTACCAAATCACTTAATCCTGTCTATGATCCAGTGAGGCAGTTATATTATTTTCCAGACTTAAAGTTAAGAAGACTGAAACAAGGTGTTACTGAGTAACTCATTCAATAAAAAAACTAAGTTTAAACCCAGGCACTACAGTTCTGGAATCTTCAATCATAATCACTTGGAATACATGATTCTTTGAAACTACGCATAGGCATATGACTCCTGCTATCTCATTTCAGTCAGATGAGATCCTCCATAAAACAGTTTTCATGCCGGAAGCCTATGCTGAAAGAGAAACCACCTGGAAAAAATAAAATCTACTTTTTCCTCAGTATAACATACTACCCGTGGATTGTAGATTGTTTGCACAGAAGGCCATAAGAACTCCTTCCATCCTTGTATGCATGACCCACTGTAGATGACTTTGCCATTCCTCTCCTTAAAATTTAAGGGGAATCTATGACCCTGCCCTTGCATTTGGATTATCCTGTAACAATTGCTTTGACCAAAATAATGGGGTGAGAATAACACTGTGTGACTTCTAAGCCTTGGCTTCAAGAAGGCTTGAAGCTTGTACATTCATTCTCTTGGGACAAACCTACCTTGTGAACAACTGGGCTAGCCTCCTTGAGGATGAGATACCATGTGAAGAGAGATAGAGGATGGGATATCATGTGAAGCGGGATAAATGTGTAGATTAAAAAAATCCAATTTTCCCAATTGACACCTGAGACATGTGAGAAGCCCATCCCAGGCCAACCAGCTTCTAAGCAACCTCCCAACTGATTCCAATTCATGTAAAAACAGCTGAAAATATGTGTAGCACAACTTCTGTTTGATCCCAGATCAAAATGCCACCCATGGAATCATAAACAAATAAATGTGGGGTTGTTTGTTATGTAGCAATAGGTAATTGACACACTTTAAACACAAAAATCCATTAGAAAATTGGTCATCCTGGTTATTCCTCCTGATTGGTCAATTTCATAATCTGCTTGTTGACAGTGATTGTTAAAATTAGGTCTTTCTTGATATTTTGTTTTATTACCGTCTATCTTTCAATACTTTCTCAAGTCCTTTGGGCTTTACTCTCATTTCCAATATGACTGGCTTATACTATATAATTTCTCTGTCTCTGTCTCTCTATATGTGTGGGTATGTGTGTATGTGTGTGTGTGTGTGTGTGTGTGTGTGTATAAAATATATACATTATATATATACACATATATAAAATATTGTATGACTTTATGGGGTACTAGTCACTTCAACTTCTGTCTTTAAATCCCAAAATCATTTAGTTCAAATTATTCTGAGATGACAGCTTTATATGTGTGTATATGTAGAAAGGAATGGAGAAAGACTATTTAAGTAGCTATTTAATACAGCTCTTTAATATTCACTGTCTACAATCACTTTCTGAACTATCTCCCCCAAAGCACATAGGTATCCTTCTGTATGTATTCATTTCTTTCATACTTTTATTACAAAATAACCTAAACTATGGTTCTTTCTCTAGTTACCCTGGATTCTTTCCTACAACAGAAACCCTACTGAAAGTGTAAACTGTCAAATTTTCGTCCATTATGAAAATCTCTCAATACTGACAATTAGTTTCCAGTTGTTTAAATCACCAAGTGCTACCTTCCGTCCCCACAGCCAGCCTAAAAAATGCCCCACAATGTTAAGTTGAAGGTACAAAACCTTGCAAGAAATAATCTTAATGTGGGATTGGTTGGTGTTCAAATTTTCTTATGAAGGACGCACATAAGGACATAGAGTCTGCTTATGCCATTTATATGAGTCTGAAACTATGCTCAGTTTTATATGAGATGAAAAGTGGGAATCAATGTCAGTACCAACAATTAATATTTATAAGGATTACAGACTGATGCATAATTATCAAGGTTTCACATGTGTCATTTCTTTTCATCATCATATCAACCCTGCATTTGGGACCTGGGAAGGGTGTGACTTGTCCAGGGCTGCAGATCCATTTTAAAGACAGAAAGAACCAGAAACCTATATTTATTATGAATTCTTATTAGATTCCTACTAAGTATGCCGTGGATCTTAATTTTGTTTTACATATGTTATATCTACATAATTAGAAAGAAGGACATACCTCTGTATGTTCTTTGATGTCAAGGATGCTAGGCAATATTAATATTTGACATCTTAGCAAGGAGTTCTAAGAAAACTCTTAAATCTAGAAGGCTTATATTTTCATATGTTTGCCTACACATTTCAGTTTAATTGAGGAAGCAATTTTTGGTCTTTAATTAATTGGAACTGTAATTATTCAGCCTGGAGAAGTCAATTTAATGAAGATTTTCAGCTACATAAGGAGCTCTCAAGATGATCATGCCTATTTCCACTTAAGACTGATTTATAAGTAAAAAAGATGAGGAAAATATTCCTGACAGTGAAGGTTAGCAAATTTTAGAAAACATAAAGGTTACAGAAATTCTTTCATGACTGTTATTAAATAAATCTTCATATTTCTTATTCTAGTTATAATTTTGTCTGCACATGAATAAGTTACTTAAAAAATAATGTTTCTTTTGCAGTTTTGAATGATTCTGTGGCTGCATATAGTAATGTATTTAAATCTGATCACAATGCAATTAACCATGTATTACTATTTGGTAATTAAAATATGGTAATTAATTTTTGGACACTTCAGGGGAGTCAAAATTTTGAAAATAAGCAAAAAGTACAAAGAAAACTTTGGGGGGACTGTCTTGTTGCCAGACAAGTATTCCTGTGTTTAATTTAAATGATAGTTAAGATTTCATAAATAATCCTAAGTTAAATATAAGAAGGGGGAGTTAGGAGGTACCAAACAGTAATGATGAAAAGCCCCTTATTTTTAGGCCATGAATGCTCCCAGAGAACAGAGAAAATGAGAGACAGGGGAGAGGTCGAGAGACCATAATAGGAAGAGATCTGTGTTCCTGAAAAGAGCAGAATCAATGCCATCATCTTGTGTTCCTATTAGCAAAGCCTCTTAAATGATTTTCCCACCTCTACCCTTCCCTCTATACAGCTGCCAAAGAGATTCCTTTAAAATGGAAATATGGAGGCAGCCACATGCACCTACCAAGGATCAAGGTCTCAGCAATGGGAGGCCACCGTTCCTTCCCAATATCAGAAACTTAGGAGCTGTGGGGCAGGAGGCCACCGGAATGGAGCCCACCAGATAGTAGCCAGCGCTGTCTGCTTTTACCGCCCTCCCTCTCCTGACGCAGGCCACTGCTCTCGGTCTCCTCTTTGTGCTGCTTAACCGAGGACGGCTCACTCCAAACACCACCCGTTCCTGGGCACTCAGAAACCACTGAGTGGTTTCAGGAGTGCTGAGGTCCCGTGCCTCCTGTGACCAAGTGACCTCTGTAGACAAAAGAGTCTGAGGCAGAAGAACCAGGAGTGCTTAACAATGCTGGGATCTGTAAGGTGCTTTGTGAACACAGGAGGTGGTTCACTGTGGCTTCATAACAGCAGTTGATACTGGTGATGTGGAGGTTTCAACTTTTCCTCAATATAAGAAGAAAGATTTAAATAAAGCACCAAACTTTGGAAAAGTCTGCTACACTCACACATTTTTGGGAGAAGTTTGGGAAGAGCAATGAAAAGTGGTTGTATCCACATCTGGTTACTATGGAAGTGGGAGCTGAAACAGCTGCAGAAATGACAGGGTCATGAGAGACCTTCAAGATGGTGGAAGAGAAAGACGTAGAGGTCACCTTCCTCCCCACAAATATATCAGAAATACATCTACATGTGGAACAACTCCTACAGAACACCTGCTGAACACTGGCAGAAGTCAGACCTCCCAAAAGGCAAGAAACTCCCCACATACCTGGGTAGGGCAAAAGAAAAAAGAAAAAAACAGAGACAAAAGAATAGGGACGGGACCTGCACCAGTGGGAGAAAGCTGTGAAAGAGGAAAGGTTTCCACACACTAGGAAGCCCCTTCACTGGTGGAGACTGCGGGTGGCGGTGGGGGGAAGCTTCGGAGCCGCGGAGGAGAGCACAGCAACAGGGGTGCGGAGGGCAAAGCAGAGAGATTTCCACACAGAGGATCGGTGCTGATGGGCACTCACTAGACCGAGAGGCTTGTCTGCTCACCCGCCGGGGCGGGTGGGGGCTGGGAGCTGAGGCTCGAGCTTCAGAGGTCAGATCCCAGGGAGAGGACTGGGGTTGGATGCGTGAACACAGCCAGAAGGGGCCAGTGCACCACAGCTAGCTGGGAGGGAGTCCAGGAAAAAGTCTAGAACTGCCTAAGAGGCAAGAGACCATTGTTTTGGGGTGCGCGAGCAGAGAGGATTCAGAGCACTGCCTAAACAACCTCCAGACACGGGTGCTAGCTGTGGCTATCAGTGTGGACACCAGAGACGGGCATGGGACGCTAAGGCTGCTGCTACAGCCAAAAAGAAGCCTGTGTGCAAGCACAGGTCACTCTCCACATCTCCCCTCCCAGGAGCCTGTGCAGACCGCCACTGCCAGGGTCCCGGGATCCAAGGACAACTTCCCCGGGAGAACACACGGCACACCTCAGGCTGTTGCAATATCAAGCCGGCCTCTGCCGCCCACAGGCTTACCCGACATTCCATACCCCTCCCTCCCCCGGCCTGAGTGAGCCAGAGCCCCCGAATCAGCTGCTCCTTTAACCCCATCCTGTCTGAGTGAAGAACAGACTCCCTCAGGCGACCTACATGCAGAGGCAGGGCCAAATCCAAAGCTGAACCCCAGGAGCTGTGCGAACAAAGAAGAGAAAGGAAAATCTCTCCCAGCAGCCTCAGGAGCAGCAGATTAAATCTCCACAATCAACTTGAGGTACCCTGCACCTGTGGAACACCTGAATAGACAATGAACCATCCCAAATCGATGTGGTGGACTTCGGGAGCAACAATATATATATTTTTTTCCTTTTTCTCTTTTTGTGACTGTATGTGTATGCTGCTTTGTGTGATTTTCTCTCTATAGCTTTGCTTTTACCATTTGCCCTAGGGTTCTGTCTGGTTTTATTTGTTGTTTGTTTTTTTTAGTATAGTCTTTAGAGCTTGTTATCACTGATGGATTTGTTTTTTGGTTTGGCTGTTCTCTCCTTACTTTCTATTTTTTCTTTTTTTATTACTTTTTAATTTTCTTTAATTTTAATAATTACTTTTTATTTTAATAACTTTCTTTTCTTTTCCTTCCTTCCTTCCTTCCCTCTTTCCTTCCTTTCTCTCTCCCTCTCCCTTTCTCTCTTTCTGTCTTTCTTTCTTCCAACACAGACCTCCTGGCTCCACGTAATGTCAAACAGCAAAAGCACTCCCAGAGATCTCCAACTCAATACTAAGACCCAGCTCCACTCAACGACCAGCAAGCTACAGTGCTGGACACCCTATGCCAAACAAACTAGCAAGACAGGAACACAACCACACACATTAGCAGACAGGCTGTCTAAAATCATAATAAAGTCACAGAAACCCCAAATCACACCCTTAGATGCAGACCTGCCCACCAGAAAGACAGATCCAGCTTCATCCACCAGAACACAGGCACAACTCCCCTCCACCAAAAAGACTACACAACCCACTGAACCAATGATAGACACTCGGAGCAAACACCAAAAACAAGGAGAACTATGAACGTGCAGCCTGCGAAAAGGAGATCCCAAACACAGTAAAACTAAGAAAACTGAGAAGACACAGAAACACACAGCAGATGAAGGAGCAAGGTAAAAACCCACCAGACCAAACAGATGAAGAGGAAACAGGCAGTCTACCTGAAAAAGAATTCAGAGTAACGATAGTAAAGATGATATAAAGTCTGGGAAATAGAATGGAGAAAATACAAGAAACGTTTAACAAGGATATAGAAGAACTAAAGTGCAAATAAACAATGTGGAACAGCACAATAAATGTAATTTAAAATTCTCTAGAAGGAATTAACAGCAGAATAACTGAGGCAAAACAGATAAGCGACCTGGAAGATAAAATACTGTAAATAACTACTGCAGAGCAGAATAAAGAAAGAAGAATGAAAAAAATTGAGAACAGTCTCAAGACCACTGGGACAACATTAAATGCACCAACATTCGAATTATAGGGGTCCCAGAAGAAGAAGAGAAAAAGAAAGGGACTGAAAAATATTTGAAGAGATTATAGTTGAAAACTTTCCTAATATGGGAAAGGAAATAGTTGATCAAGTCCAGGAAGCACAGAGTACCATACAGGATAAATCCAAGGAGAAACACGCCAAGACACATATTAATCAAAAATTAAATACAAAGAAAAAATATTAAAAGCAGCACGGGAAAAACAACAAATAACATACAAAGGAATCTTCATAAGGTTAACAGCTGATTGTTCAGCAGAAACTCTGCAAGCCAGAATGGAGTGGCAGGACTATTTAAAGTGATGAAAGGGAAAATCCTACAACCAAGATTACTATACCCAGCAAGGATCTCATTCAGATTTGAAGGAGAAATTAAAACCTTTACAGAGAAGCAAAAGATAAGAGGATTCAGCACCACCAAATCACCTTTACAACAAATGCTAAAGGAACTTCTCTAGGCAGGAAACAAGAGAAGGAAAAGTCCTAAAATAACAAACCCAAAACAATTAAGAAAATGGGAATAGGAACACACATATTGATAATTACCTTAAATGTAAATGGATTAAATACTCCAACCAAAAGACATAGACTGGCTGAATAGGTACAAAAACAAGACCTGTATATATGCTGTCTACAATCAGAGACCAACTTCAGACCTAGGGACACATACAGACTGAAAGTGAAGGGAAGTAAAAAGATATTCCATGCAAATGGAAATCAAAAGAAAGCTGGAGTAGCAATTCTCATATCAGATAAAATAGACTTCAAATTAAAGACTATTACAAGAGACAAAGAAGGACGCTAAATAATGATCAAGGGATTGATCCAAGAAGAAGATATAACAATTCTAAATATGTATGCACCCCACATAGGAGCACCTCAACACATAAGGCAAATGCTAACAGCCATATACAGGGAAATCGACAGTAACACAATCATAGTAGGGGACTTTAACACCCCACTTTCACCAATGGACAGGACATCCAAAATGAAAAATATAAGGAAACACAAAGATCAACGCAAAGATCAATAAAATTAAAAGCTGGTTCTTTGAGAAGATAAATAAAACTGATAACCCAATAGCCAGACTCATCAAGAAAAAGAGAAGACCCAAATCAACAGAATTAGAAATGAAAAAGGAGAAGTAACAACTGTTATTGAAGAAATACAAAACATCATGAGAGATTACTACAAGCAACTATATGCCAACAAAATGGACAACCTGGAAGAAATGGACATATTCTTAGAAAAGCACAACCTTCTGAGACTGAACCAGGAAGAAATAGAAAATATAAACAAACAAATCACAAGCACTGAAATTGAGACTGTGATTAAAAATCTTCCATGAAACAAAAGCACAGAACCAGATGTTCACAGGTGAATTCTATCAAATATTTAGAGAAGAGCTAACACCTATCCTTCTTAAACTCTTCCAAAATATACCAGCAGGAGGAACACTCCCAAACTCATTCTACGAGGCCACCATCACCCTGATACCAAAACCAGACAAAGATGTCACAGAGAAAGAAAACTACAGACCAATATCACTGATGAACATAGATGCAAAAATTCTCAACAAAATACTAGCAAACAGAATCCAAAAGCACATTAAAAGGAGCATACACCATGATCAAGTGGGGTTTATCCCAGGAATGCAAGGATTCTTCAGTATATTTGTATCAATCAATGTGATACACCACAGTAACAAACTGAAGGATAAAAACCATCTGATCATCTCAAGAGATGCAGAAAAAGGTTTTGACAAAATTTAATATCCATTTATGATAAAAACTCTCCAGAAAGTAGGAATACAGGGAAGTTACCTCAACATAATAAACGCCATATCTGACAAACCCAGGGCTAACATGTTTCTCAATGTTGAAAACCTGAAACCACTTCCAATAAGATCAGGTTGCCCACTCTCACCACTATTATTCAACATAGTTTTGGATGTGTTAGCCACAGCAATCAGAGAAGAATAAGAAATAAAAAGAATCCAAGTCGGAAAAGAAGAAGTAAAACTCAGTGTTTGCAGGTGACATGATAGTCTACATGGAGAATCCTAAAAATGCTACCAGGAAACTACTAGAGCTAATGGATGGATTTGGTAAAGTAGCAGGATATGAAATTAAGGCACAGAAATCTCTGGCATTCCTATATACTAATGATGAAAAATCTGAAAGAGAAATTAAGGAAACACTCCCATTTACCATTGCAACAAAAAGAATAAAATACCTAGGAATAAACCTACCTAAGGAGACAAAAGACCTGTATGCAGAGAATTATAAGACACTGATGAAAGAAATTAAAGATGATACACACAGATGGAAAGATATACCATGTTCTTGGGTTGGAAGGATCAGCACTGTGAAAATGACTATATTATCCAAAGCAATCTATAGATTCAGTGCAATCCCTATCACACTACCACTGGCATTTTTCACAGAACTGAAACAAAAAATTTCATAATTTGTATGGAAACACAAAAGACCCCAAATAGCCAAAGCAATCTTGAGACAGAAAAACAGAGCTGTAGGAATCAGGCTCCCTGACTTCAGACTATACTACAAAGCTACAGTAATAAAGACACTATGGTACTGGCACAAAAAACAGAAATATAGATCAATGGAACAGGATAGAAAGCCCAGGGATAAACCCATGCACATATGGTCACCTTATTTTTGATAAAGGAGGCAAGAACATACAATGGAGAAAACAGCCTCTTTAATAAATGGTGCTGGGAAAACTGGACAGCTACATGTAAAAGAGTGAAATTAGAACACTCCCTAACATCATACACAAAAATAAACTCAAAATGGAGTAAAGACCTAAATGTAAGGCCAGACACTATCAAACTCTTAGAGGAAAACATAGGCAGAACACTCTAGGACATAAATCACAGCAAGATCCTTTTTGACCCACCTCCTAGAGAAATGGAAATAAAAACAAAAATAAACTAATGGGACCTAATGAAACTTAAAAGCTTTGGCGCAGCAAAGGAAACCATAAACAAGACGAAAAGACAACCCTCAGAATGGGAGAAAATATTTGCAAATGAAGAAACTGACAGAGGATTAATCTCCAAAATTTACAAGCAGCTCATGCAGCTCAATATCAAAAAAACAAACAACCTAATCCAAAAATGAGCAGAAGACCTAAACAGACATTTCTCCAAAGAAGATATACAGATTGCCAACAAACACATGAAAGAAAGCTCAATGTCACTAATCATTAGAGAAATGCAAATCAAAACTACAATGAGGTATCATCTCACACCAGTCAGAATGGCCATCATCAAAAAAATCTACAAACAATACATTTTGGAGAGGGTGTGGAGAAAAGGGAACACTCTTGCACTGTTGGTGGGAATGTAAATTGTTACAGCCACTATGGAGAACAGTATGGAAGTTCCTTAAGAAACTAAAAATAGAACTACCATACGACCTAGAAATCTCACTACTGGGCATATACCCTGAGAAAACCATAATTCAAAAAGACACATGCACCCCAATGTTCATGGTAGCTCTCTTTACAATAGCCAGGACATGCAAGCAACCTAAGTGCCCATTGACAGATAATGGATAAAGAAGATGTGGCACATATATACAATGGAACATTACTCAGCCATAGAAAGAAACAAAATTGAGTTATTTGTAGTGAGGTAGATGGACTTAGAGTCTGTCACACAGAGTGAAGTAAGTCAGAAAGAGAAAAACAAATACCGTATGCTAACACATATATATGGAATCGGAAAAAAGAAAAAAAAATGGTTCTGAAGAACCTAGGCACAGGACAGGAAAAAAGACAGACGTAGAGAATGGATTTGAGGACATGGGGAGGGGGAAAGGTAAGCTGGGACAAAGTGAGAGTGGCTTGGACATATATACACTACTAAATGTAAAAGTAGATAGCTAGTGGGAAACAGCTGCGTAGCACAGCGAGATCAGCTCGGTGCTTTGTGACCACCTAGAGTGGTGGGATAGGGAGGGTGGAGGGAGATGCAAGAGGGAGGGGATATGGGGATATATGTATACATATAGCTGATTCACTTTGTTATACAGCAGAAACTAACACACCATCGTAAAGCAATTATACTCCAATAAAGATGTTAAAAAAAAATGGAAATCTGATTCTTTCACTCCCCATCCAGCTACCTCGCCTCTCTGGCCTCTAGTCACCTTTCTTTGCTCTCTCCCCACTCAGGTTACATGATCCCTCCATGTCTCCCACTCAGGTTAGGTCCCCTTGGAATGCAGCCTCATAGTCCTTTACAATTCATTATATCACTTTTAAAATTGTTTCACGATGTGGTATGTGTTGTATTTAATATTTGTTTCCCACCAGCCTAGGATCTCCTTAAGAGCAGGGATTATGTGTGTCCTCTTCACGTATATATTTCCAGAACCTGCCCAATGCCTGACATGAAGCAGGTTTCCCAGTACCCTGTTAAATGAATGAGTAAATTTGCAGTGAATAATATTTTCTTTACTAATCTCTTCATTTATTCAATCATTCAATTAAACATTTAATAAGGGTTTAGTTTATGCTCAGTCCTAAAGCTACCATAGGCAAAAGGGATGCATAAAACTTGCTGCAATTTACTTTCTAATTCATTAAGAATAACATATAATAAGTTCCATAATATTAAAAAAATTCTTTCATAGAAGTTAGTTTTCTTATGATAGTGATTACATTTTTAAAAATCTTGTTGATCTGAAGAGGATGTTCCTCATAGTAACAACACCAAACTTTGCAAAAGTGCCTTTTAGAGGTGAGTTAAACAAGCAGATATATCTCACAAACCACACAAAAAGGAATTAGTAGTCCTGATGGCATAATTCTGCTACTGTTCCAAGTTTATTTTCACATTGTTTTTCATTGGGTTTAACCCACTATGACTATTATCAGGTTACTAGTAACTTGAAAGAATTTTGAATTTTATTTTCTGAAATAATTATCTAGTATATGTGAAATATAAGGTAACTACTTTTATAGAAAAGGTATAATTTTTACCTAAGCAACAGTGAATAATTCCAGTTGTGTACACACACACACTCACATACACAACACACACGCACATTAGAACTCCAACAGCAGTGCTTAAAATAGTACCACTCCCTTCATTGCATTCTATTATTTATCATATAACATGTCACCTAACTAAAAATTGTTCAATCATAAAATGATAGATTATTCAAACGTCTAGTTATAAAAGTTGCAGTGAAATTCTCAACTCAGAGTATTTGATGAGTGTTAAGGCCTCAAGACTTCAAACCTTGTTTCTGTTTGGGGACTGTTGTTTCAAGTATCTACAATTTATTCATCTTTATACATAAAACATATGTGCAATTTTAATAGTTGTATATGATGCAGAATTTGAACATTTAAGGGATGTTGTTATACCACATTAAGTTTAACCCTCATTTACGTCTTGGATGATAGATGCAAGAACTCCAACTGAGGCGATTTTATGAACCAGTTAAATGATTTGTATTCAGAACAGCATTAAAAGTCCCCATGACAAAGTGTACTTGAACAAAAATACCCTGCTTGTGACACATTCTTTACAAGTAATGCGTTTTCATTTTTCACATGTTGCATCTCATTTATTTTACTCAGGCACACATACTTAAATCTGCAAGATACTGCAAGCTTCCAATACCTTTGAAATAATAAATCACTTCTTGCAGATGTTTTCACCCGCTGCAAGGCTGCCGTTCATTAATCAAACATTATCAGTTTCTATCATTGCCCAGTGTTAAACAGAAAAAGCACTTCATTTTGAGTTCTGACTTTCATTCACTGGTTAGTCCCTGACCCCACAGTACTCACTGCTTTCACTTTAGAAATGTGAAACCTCCTACAGTGTAATAGATTTTACAGCAAAAATCCTAAATGGTATTATATTTTTTGGACTCTGTATTGCTTTATCCTGAGCTAAATCACACTACATATCTAAAATGGCAAATAAATGCAGTCATAATATCCATTCAGAATTATATCCACAAAAATAATAAATTTATAACGTATGCTGTGTTTCTATGAATATGCCTAACATCAAATTTCTAGAACACAGGTGCAGGGACATACTTTTTAAAAAATTTGCTTAAGCTATTTAAATCATTTCAGAAGACAATGAAGGGCAATTTGTCTACCCACAGTAATTTTTAAGCCTACAAAAAGAAATTGGAACAAAGAGACAACTGTAAAATCTTTCTGAATTTTTTTCTCTCTAGGGAAACACATTATGGAAAATGGATCGACTTGTAATACAAGATATTATGGACGATCTTATGGATCATGAGTCACTGGAGACACCCCATAACATCCTTACGACCTAAAGAACTGACAACTGATGTAAACTGCATTTCTTTACTGCCTTAAAGATAGCCCAATAATACAGATACTACAAAAAAGAATTTGAGCATCACTTTCATTTTCGTTTCAAAAACACAGTCTCGTGTTAATCATTCTCTTTGACTAACAAGTCTTGAACAATAAGAACTCAAAGCCAACTCTAAGACCAAAATTGACTTTACAATAAATTCATGAACTGGAGACTGCCATGCAATTAAATTTATTTAATTTAACCCAACTCGTGTTGGGTCTTCGTTGCTGCACGCGGGCTTTCTCTATTTGTGGTGAGCGGGGGCTACTCTTTGTTGCAGAGCACGGGCTCTAGGCACGCCAGCTTCAGTAGTTGTGGTGCATGGGCTTAGTTGCTCCACAGCTTGTGGGATCTTCCTGGACCAGGGCTCGAACCTGTGTCCCCTGCATTGCCAGGAGGATTCTTAACCACTGTACCACCAGGGAAGTCCCCACCCAATTAAGCGTAAAGGAAATGCTTTATAAATATTTCATTTCACCAGTATGAATCGATATCATTAGTGATTATTCATAAACTTTCTCTCATTAAGGTATGGTGCTAAAAGCCATACATATTGATATGGTCCCCATTCCAGTAAATTTATAATAAAAATTATGTGAATTTTTGCAAGATCCTTTTTCAGATCAAGATCTGAGGGATTCAAAGTCAGTAAGAAAAGCAACATGAAAAACATGTTACCATGATTTCACTCAGGTATCAACTAACCTTACAGAATATTAATTTGAGGGCAGAGGGGAGAGTAACAGTACCATGGCAAGTTTTTTTGTATGGTGATGCTCCTAAGCCTGGAGGCCTAAAGCATAGAGGCTCTGATGTCATCAATCCAGAAATCCAGATGCCTCCCACTGCCTTGGGAATAAATCCAAACTCCATAAACTTCTTAACCTCATCTATGACCCATAACAATTTATTCATGCCCTACTGTCATGCCCTATCCCTGTCATATACTTTCTTACCCTTCAGCATGAATCTTAGGAATACATCATACAATACTTGCCACAGTTTTCAAATTTCACTCCATTCTTTCAAGTTCCTGTGTTGTGGTGGACACGATCTTCTCTGCCAGCAATGGAGTTACCTCACCTCTGTCTAAAAGACTCCCACCCTCCCATTAGTACAGTAATTATAAAAAAAAAAATTATGAGTCTCCAGGAAGTATGTCTAAATAATCATGGAATTCTTAGTGACTAGTAGAATGCCTAGACAAATAATCATTGTTAAAAATATGACAAATAATTGAATAAAATAATGGACATGGGTAAAAGTTGTCTTTACCAGTCAAAATTTGAATTTCTTGTTTATGCCTTAATATGTTCTTGTCCTTACATTTTCATAAAATCAATCCCTCCCCCCTTTTCTTTCTCTATCCATTCTATCTTCTCGTTTTAGTTTCCCACAAGGAAAGGATCTGAAACACTTTTGTATTAGGTTTAAAATAAGTGATAGTGCTAAAATTTTATTCTTTCCATACACATATGCATTTAACTAAAGATAAGCATATGATGATGTCCTTATGCTAAATAACAAGCCTTTAGCTGTGAAATTGTAGGTTTGGGTTTAAAAGTGTTTGAGGAGAGAAATCAGACTCAGATCTCTATTTAAGTCTGAACTTAATGTCTACCAGTGATCAATACTGTGCATGTGCTATCTGTATGTACAATAACTTATCAAGGTGTCATCTATAGTTTATAACCCCCATCTTATCTCAACTAACCCAACAATCTCAAAACTTAATGGGATAAGTAGAGATGCCATTCACAAATTTGTGTAAGGCCAAATAGGTTACAGATATGTAGTTATAATATATATTCTCCTGCTTTCATAATGTATTTGAGATAGTATAAAATTTGAGATAATCTAATAATTGGATAATTACAATGATTGAACACTCATATTAACTCTGAGTTTCCTGGCAATGGAGTAAAAATGAGATGATTATAAACTACATAGATATCAATATCTAATGAAAGAAGGTTTACCAATTCATCAGGAGAGACTATTTTTCTCAAGGAATTTTGTTATACCAATCAATATATAAAATTTACTGACCAATATAACAATGTTCAATAGTAACTGTACCAAAGGAATAAGATTTCTTTACTTGGCTTTTTAATATTTGAAGAAGTCTTGGGAATTGTAATAAAATATATATATATATTTCCATATAATTTTCAAGATTATGTGAGATATCTTATTGTAATCTTTATATAACCTTTGTAAGGCTATAACCTGATATCCTAATAACCTTTCTGTACAGAATCACTAATATGTATTATCTGATCTGAGCAGCAAATACATACCTTTAGAAAAAACAATTCGATGACTATATTATCCTATCAGAAATACCTTTTATAAAAATAAGTAAAATATTAAATAGCAAACAATAATAAAAATAGCTTGAAAAATAATCAATCAAAATCAAATATAGACTACCATAAAAGGGATATTTTCTATCTATTGTGTTCTACTTGAATATACACAAATATGATTAAACACTTGCATTTCCCAAGAAAAAAATCTTGACAATTAATTTTGCAATGAGGCATTTTGAAAATAAAATCCTATGTGATCCCACAATGAAGTGTCATGAATTTGATTTTTAAAATTACTACACCACTTTCTTACAAACTAGTACATATCCCTTTTTTCCTTAGAGGCTAAAAACATGATCTCACTGAAGCTCAGCTCCACTACTCTGTTAAGCCTCAAACAGAGCGAGACACATTTGTGACTGCTGTTTCAGCGCTCAGAAGATGCTTTTTGTGAGTCTCTTTCCATGTTGCCTGCTGAAACACATCTAGCCATCCCAGCTCCAAAGTGAGAGTGGTAATCTCTCACGGAGTGTCACAGTTTAATTTTGTTTTTGTTTAAACACATTGATTCCTAAAACTCAGCTAGGGCAAGGGAAATAAAACCTTTGGGATTCAATAATAAAAGTTAAAATATTTAAAAATAGTCTTATAGAAGAAGCAATCAAATGAGTGTAACACACACATGAGTACACAAAGTGCTGGCATCTCCTCCAACTCAAGAAAACAAAAACTTAAAAATTGTACAAATTTGAGATAAATATGAACGGACTTGTGTTATCTTGTGTTGTGAGGCAATTAATAAAAATATTGACTTTTAAATATTTTTCTGAGTCATCTAGCTTTCACTGTTTGCGGGGAAATAAGGCTGAAAGGGGGGAATAGCATGCTTAGGAAACTCAAAATAAGGCCACATTTTCCTCTTTAATTTTTAATGAAAAATAATTGCTAAAGAATACCATTATTTCTTCTGCAAGAATGAGGACTTAGAAGATTGAAGGAACTTTTCAAAAAAGCAACATCTCTTGAGCTCTGACGTTATTGTATTTCCATGTCTCTTATAAATCTAATGTACCATTTTCCATTAGCTATTGATCTCTTAACAAGTCATAACAACACATCTTATATAACAAACAACCATGCCTAACTGTCATACTCTACCTACAAAGCAGTTGCTCTGAGAGCTCAGTGAGAGAAAGGATAAAAAGATTCTCGGGCTTCCCTGGTGGTGCAGTGGTTGAGAGTCTGCCTGCCGATGCAGGGGACGCGGGCTCCTGCCCTGGTCCGGGAAGACCCACATGTAGCGGAGCGGCTGGGCCCGTGAGCCATGACCGCTGAGCCTGCGCGTCCGGAGGCTGTGCTCCGCAATGGGAGAGGCCACAACAGTGAGAGGCCCCGCGTACCGCAAAAGAAAAAAAAAAAAAAAAAAAAAGATTCTCAACTTATAGAGAAATTCACTCACTCAAAATGTAGAAATTCACTTAATCCTCCCTTTTTTTCCCTAGAGTACCCATGTGCCTCGTGTCCTCTAGTTTAGGCACTGGGTTTACTCTCCTGAACAAATGGGGTTCTTAAACTCTTCAAGGTGGACAAGGGATCAAGAGATTTAGCTGCTTTTTAACAGACTTTTGACAAATCTCTTCCTTTACTCCTACACTCACAGCTGCCCGGTATTACTAATATTGAAAGTTTAAGTGGATTCCTTGTTGTCCAGTCCAGGACTCAGTTTTCTAGGGTCTGCTCAGTCCGATCCCATATAGCCATCTGATTTTCAGCTTCTAAAGTTTTATTGTTGTTTTCTCTCCTACTCTTTTTTCTTCTGGGTTTATGGCATTTGAAAAATTCTATTGCTTTTATGTTAGTGGCAATTCAGGGTAAGATAGAAGCATATGCTTGTATTCAGCCTCACACTTTCAAATAGAAGCCTCACTTTAATTATAAAAATAAGAACGTCTGTATTATATCTTACTTTGTGTTAATACTTGGAAAATTTTCTATTTTCTTTTCAATAACCTGAATAGAACTAGAAAATTTATTTGTAGGTGTGACTTTTCTCTCTTTGGTCTACATTCCAAGAATGAATTTGAACTTTTAAGTTCAACTGTAATTTCTTAAGCCCATTGCATAACTGTATTCTTTAGCATCTTCACTGTACAATTATCACACCAGTAAGCAAGACGTAAGGCAAAAAAAAATCAGCTATGGCTTTCTGTAGATATTTATTTACTAAAACTTCTAGAAAGTATTAAAATTTGTATTTTTAAATTAAATTTCTAAATTCTAACATACAGTCTTGCCCATGAGTTGCCTCACGCTTGTGACTCTTAAAGTTTGTCAATATTTTATATGAGCCAATGTAATATAAAACCAAATTATTTTTTGACACTGTTGGGGCTTCTGTCAATCAATGACATCACATCCTATTGCCATTACAGACTAAGCAAATGGTTTTATTTTTAATACATTGTATGTAAATGAAAACCATCCATTTTCTTAGAGTCACAGGTACATCTGATAAAAAATGGTTCCCTAACAAAGGAGCAACAGGTGTCCAGAAAATTCAGTTCACACTGCATTTTTCTTCTGCTAGTGGTATCAGAAAACTAATAAGTTAACATCAATAATATATTCCAAATAGAAATATATTTATTATATAACTAATGGGGGATATTGAAGATGATTGTTTCCTCAATTCTTCTCAGAGACCATTCTCATTTAAGTATAACAATTGGCTAATTAGAATTATTCCTGAAAAATTTTTAAAACAGATACAGCTTATGCATTTGAATTTCATACAAATATTAAAAAATTTTTAAGCCCAACTAATGGTTCAATATACCTATAGGACCACACCTAAAGAAATTAAAAGTTATTTAGTTGCTTATTTCTGTTCATAAAATTCTATTAGTTTTATTCTACAGACAGTACCTGCAGTTTGCATCAAATAAACCACAAGAACAACATCAAGAAAACATTTTGTTTAGTTATACCAGAATTCAATTTTTGTTGATGCCCTTTTAAGCATTTCAATTAGTTGTTATGTTTATGTTTAGTTTTATAAATTAATCTTCTCAAATATCTAAATATACATTTCCTAATAAGCTTTAATATTCCAAGTGATAAATATGAGAAAATGCTTTGAAACCAATTATAAGAATAATCTTACATAGTCTGAAAATGCTGATCAAAGTATATCATTTCAATAATGTCACTGCTGGGACAATATAGCTTTATTTGGTGAAAATAATGATTTTCACTTTTATGAGAATGTTAGATTTTTATCCTATGTACACAGAGATTAATACAACATTGAAAAGCCTAAGCTACAGGAATTTAAGAGTAAAAGACTGTATATATAATTCTAATAGCTACTTACTAAGTGGCCATTTGTTTTCCAATGTCCTCATTTAGGTTCCTAATTTTAAATCATAAGGAAAAAGACCTAAGACTTTAGACCTAAATATTAATTACTTACCTCATATTTTGCCCAAGTTCAAGCTCTAATCACCTCTTACCTACATTGTATAACAATTGCCCAGCTTGCCTCCACATGTCCAGTTTTGTTACTCTCAAATGCATCCATACAGACTATGCTGCTTAAAACCTTTCAATCGTCTTTCATATTCAATAGAATAACAGCCCAAGTTCCTTAGCTTGCTAAGCTGGCCCTCCGTGATCTGCTTCTTGCCTAACTCTCCAACCCAAACGCTCAACAATTAGAGATTCACACACTCCAACAACACTAAAGTACTCAGAATTTATTATGCTAGTTCACTGAAAACTTGCTCTGTTGAGCCTTGTGTCAGAAATAACCTCCTCCCTCCAACTTCTCTTTTCCTGATACCTCTTAATCATTCTTTCAACTCAGTAAAGATGCCACTCCCTCTAGTAAGTATCCATGACTCCCTTCCCCCACCCTAAAAAACATTCTTACACTTAAATTCATCAGGGCCATGGATAATGTTGGGCATCCCCATTGTGCCCACAAAACTGGGCAACTCTCAGCTACTATATACATTACCATGATGTTTTGAAATTACGTTACTCTACACCCCCGTGAGTCTTTAGTCTTCATGAAGCCAAGTACAATGTTTTCCCCGTTACTGAATGCTTAACAAGCAGTACCTACAATTTCTTTTGTTCGATACAATGTCTATCAAGATCCATCCATGTTGTTTCATGTATGCCTAATTCATTCTCTTCTGTTGCTGAGTAATATTTCATTGGTGAATATTCCAGAATTTGTTTAACCCATTCATCTATTAATGGACATTTGTGGGGGGGTTCCCCATTTTTGACTAATATGAATATTCATGTAGGAGTCTTTGTTGTGGACATGTTCTTATTTCTCTTGGTTAAATATCTAGCTGTGGCATCACAGGGTAGGTATATGTTTAACTATATAAACATTTACTAAACTGCTTTCCAAAGTACATTTTACACTCCAACCAGGAATGTATGAAAGTTCCAGTTGCTTTATACTCTTGCCGATCTTTGGTATTATTAGTCTTTTTACCTTAGTCATGCTAGTGGGTGTGAAGTGGTTTCCCTCTGTGGTTTCAATTTGCATTTCTCTAATGATTACTGATGTTTAGCATCTTTGTCATATACTTATTGGCTAGTCCTATATATTCATTTGTCAGTTCAAACCTTTTGTCTCATTTTTATTTTTTAAACTGGACTATTTACCTTATATGCCATGAAGAATTCCTACCATATTCAGGAAATATACAAATTCTCTCTCTCTATATATAGAGAGAGTATTTGCCATTTCATTTGAAGAGCATTTTTAAATTTTAATGAAGTACAATTTATTTCTCAAATTTTAATGTTTCATTTTTTAATTTTCCTTTCTCACAAGTATTTTTTAACCTAATTAATGATCCCGAGGATTTTAAGGGAAATCCATAATTTCAATGAAAATTACACTAACAACCACTGAGCCCTTGGTACTAAGCACTGTGCTAAATTAACTTAATCATCAGAGTAACCCCCATGAGGCAAATTATTATCTCCACTTAAAAGATAAGGAAACCTAAACAATGAGAAGTTAAAAGAATTTACTCAAGGGCACACAGCTAATATAAGACAGAGTTGGGATTATATTCTGGTCTTTCTAACCTTGAATTCCCTGCTCCTAACTTTTATTGCTTTACTGCCTCTATAATTCCAGGCCCAGGTGATAATTCGCTGGAAATTTTTAAAATCTGGAATGTTTTTACTACTAAAAGAGATCATGGGAAATATCTGTAGGATGAATATAAAATTTTGATATAATTAGATACATCCAAATAGGCTGCTTGTAAATTGGCACACTGGAGATTTGGGAGAAAGATTCCAATGATCTTTTTTTTTTTTTTTTTGCGGTACGCGGTCCTCTCACTGTTGTGGCCTCTCCCGTTGCGGAGCACAGGCTCCGGACGCGCAGGCTCAGCGGCCACGGCTCACGGGCCCAGCCGCTCCGCGGCATGTGGGATCTTCCCCGACCAGGGCACGAACCCGCGTCCCCTGCATCGGCAGGCGGACTCAACCACTGCGCCACCAGGGAAGCCCCTCCAATGATCTTTTTTATATTACATAATACAGTTTGTGCACCAGTATATGGGTGGTATCTGCTCCATATATTCAGTAATGGAAATTCTTTGGTTATCTGTATTGTTCTGAACAGTTATAGTTTAAAAAGGTCAATCCATAATAAGAAGTAGTTACCACACTACATATATTGAACTATTGTTCTTTAACATATGGCTAAGTAAGCCTTTGGCAGAACTCACTTTTTTCTTTTGACTAAAGTTTTGGCCTAAAGGCTTAGCTCAAAATGAATTACCTCATTTTTCAAGTCAGCAAATAAGACTTTTTAACTTATTTTTTTTTCACTTATGCCCTATAGTTGACTTAGATTATTTAAAAGTGAAATACATGCACAAAGTATAAGAACTCAAGTTTTTGAATGAATGCTCAATTAGGTCATTCTTTATTGAATTTTACATACATTTATTTTGCTCTCTTGTCTCTTTCTCCTCATTCACTCTCATTTCTTCCATTTCCACCTCCTCATACATGAGTATTGTACATTCATATAGTCATCATTCATATAGTACATTCATTTTAGTCATCCAGGTTACCAGTGCCTACAAAGCTCCAGTAACATAGCATAATACGCTTAAGGATGAATTTATCTTCAATCTTTAACTTACAAAATGCCCTACATTTTTCCTAACAGTAATATTCTCTAATGGCATGGTGGCAGATTTCATCACTATACTCAAGCAAAACACAAGCTCTTGCTACGGACTAGTAATTTGCTAAAATACTACCGTTCCTGCATTTTTGAAAATAATATATTTGTCATAATAAGTTACTAATGGGGTTATTCAGTGATCTGATAGTATTAACTCCTTTTCAAAGCAATTAATTATTTATAGCTGAGTATAACTTATAGCTAGACAAACTGGCTCAAACCAGCTTTGTGTGTTGGTTTTATTTTTATATGCTTGAAGGGATAACAATTTTGTAGTTCTCTTAGAATTCCATTGAAAAAATAATAACTGATTTCATTGTAATACATTAAAGAGATATTACTTTTTTTAAATACAAATAAAAAATAAAACTAATGTTCAATAAAGGTATCATTCCCACTTGTTCCATCTGTTACAATAAAATGTTTTATTTTGTTCTTTTCTTCCTTCTATCCCATAAAAGTTAACTGGCTAAGACCTCCCATAAATGTAAAAGTAGTTAAGGAACATTTTAATGTTCTTTGCCTATATTTCTCTACTTTGCTGTGGAGTTTCCTTTCCCCACTTAACATTTTCTGTTGGGTGTGCTCCTGGAGATAAGGTTTTCTCTTCTCTCTCTCTCCCTCCTCCACTCCCCCGCCACTCACTTGGCTCTCATGTTCTACCTTAGAATTTTTTCCATCATCACCAAACTCTCAATGAGGAAAAATATCCTTACAACCTTCAAACACTAACACAGCTGCCTATGCTGTTCTTTGCTAGTCTCTTATTCTTCCCCACCTTCTCCTCTTTAAATATTTCAAACTTTTGTTTTCCATTTACTTCTTGCCTTGCCAGAAAGTGTATTCAGATTTCTCTATTAAAGCAATAACTACAACTTTCTCATCTCTCCTCTTTCCTTAAGCCACTTTACCACTCTTTACTTACTTTCCTGTGATTATTGTATGGGGTACTGTGGAATGGTAAGAAGACCACAAACTTTGGATATATGCTTTAGTTCTTGAGATCCTTGGTGACCTTAGGCAAGCCACTCTTCCACCTAGACATAGTTTCTTCAGCATTAAATTTGATGTAATGAACACCTGCTCCCTGGGATTACAGTGCAGTTTACATGAGATCATACGTGCAAGGCCTCTAACACATAGTAGGCATTCAAAAACAAACGTTAGCAAAGCACTTAGGCACTGATGGCTCAAGCCAAAGTTGACATTTACAATAGGACAGATGTGATTTATTTGCATTAGATAAGAAAAACTCTCAAAAACACCAAGTGTACTTTCTAGAATTATTGGTTTTTCTTACTTTTCTCAAGTTAATCAAGTTACTGATAGAGTTTTTAAGGCTCTTTCAAAATACTCAACAAAGGCAATTACCACAACTTAGATTCAGGACCCTAAAAAAAAGCTGCATTTCAAAACAGTCTTCACAAAGTAATCACAAAACATTTGCTAGCCTGATTAATAGACATTTAAAATCTTCTGAATGACTTGGCTCAGGATTTTAGTTTATTTCCATTGTAACCATTTAAGGAGAGCTCACATCTGTGATCAACAAGCCTGTGTTGTGTCCTGTCATTCATCTACACTGGTTGGTGGAACGATCAGGAACATGGTAAAAATTCCCGCAGGATCCCAGAGTCCTTTCAGCATCCTGTTATAAATAAAAAGGAACTCTCCACTAAAGCCAATTTGATAAGAAAAGTATACATCACTTTTCAGCTGAAAGGTAGGTGATTTTAATAGCAGGTTTAAGCATTATTGGAAAATTATTTTTTAATAGAAATAAAACCAGTGTAATTTTAAAAATTGAATACAAATAATGAATACCAGTGGTTAATATTATATATTGTTACCAGGATTCTAAAAAAGTTACAATGATGAGGGAAAAAAGAATTTAGCAAAACAACAATTATCAGTGTTTAAAAAGATCTGTTTATTTGATTTAACATAAATTATGTCTGTAGTAATAAGTATTATGTAGAGTTTAATGCAACTCATTACTACAAATTCATTTTGTCAAGAGGGTAAACATAAATCCTGAGATCATAACTTGCCTAAGATTTTCCTCCCCACTCCTTTATTTCCTCTACCAATCAACCTACAGTGGTTTGTGGAGACCATATGTTCAGTTATTCTGCATTGTGAAAACTTAAAAGAATCTGTAAGGATTGATTTTACATTTCCATAATACATAATATATATTTTCTTGCCAGACGTTAGCGGAATACAACATTGAACTCTAATGATGGCAAAAAGTTAATTTTAGAGATGTATCTATTTAATAGTTATGTAATTGTGAGAATTTCTAAATGTATTAAGCCATATACTAGTACTATATTTTGACAAAAGAGAAAATACAGAAAGCCAGTAAGAATACTCTAGGGAAGAAGTAAACTTAAAAAGGAACAAATTATGGCAAAATTGAATTTCTTTTGCAAAAGAATTTTATTGGTTATTGAAAAAAGGATGGTAAACTCACATCTCACTTTATATGATAAATATGTCTCTAGGAAAAAAAATCAATAAATTTTATAAACTATATCTTATGTTAATTCTTGTTAAGGAAATTTGCTTTTTTAAGGACAGCAAGATCATGGTTTTTAAAGTAAAAGTTTTCTTTCTCAATTCATTTATTTTCTAAATATACATGTATTATACAAGATTTTCTTTTAAAAGGTATATTTTCATGTAATTATTTAATATTTCCAACTTACTTATGACAAATATCCAGTATTTCCAAGTCAACTCCTTAGCAAGTAATAACCAGGTTTGAGAATACTGGCTCTGTACATCAGCAGCTAATACTAGCATTGCGCCACAGAAGTTCAGTACTCATGTGAGTTAACTTTACTTTTTCTCTATTATCACAAAAGATCCCTCTAACCAGAGAGTTATCTAATCTATGCTAAGGTCAAAAGAATGAACAATAACAGAACTAAAAATAACTATGAATAAATCATGTTGAAATAATATCCCTAGACACAGAATTAGAACATAGTCATTGCAGTGTGTCTGAATATCACACTCTGTGAGCGTGGGCAGTCATACAATTTCACTGGGCCTTAGTTTCTCACGCCACATAGGGCGGTTATGAAGAACAAATATGTAATCCCAGTGATACCATGGCTTCACATAATACCTATAAACTGATAATACTAACGACTGCCATTTTTTTATTCCTACCACATGCCAATTTCAGTGAAAAAATAACTTACATTATTTCTATTACTCCCAATAATCATAAATGGTGGAATAATAACTGAATTTGACCAGCTTTAAGGCTTATAGTTTTTCTGCTAGAGCACACAGCAAGTAATACCAAATCCACCTCTCCTGCCCACACTTCACACTTGATTTACAGACATAATCAGGTATACCCGAGGGCTTACTGGATCTTTCCACCAGGATATCACAGGAATCCTAAACGTAAGAGGTCAAATCAGAACTCATAATGTTCCCCTCTTATTCTACTGGGAAACTGACACCACCATGCAATTGGTCAAAAGAAGTGTTGAAGACATCCTGACTATTCCTTAAAGAGCTATTCCTTAAATTTTGTACCCGCATTGCTGATTCTTGCTCCTATTCTTCACTGACCATATCTAATCAGGTGCTAAGAACTACTCATTACACTTCCTCACATTTGTTCCCTGCTCTCAGCTCTCACAGCCCTACTTCAGACCCTCAATTTTATTTTACCTGAATTATTGCAACAGGTACAATGTAAGATCTCCCAGTATCTGAACTTGTCCTTCCCCAATCCATTTCCATAGTGCCACTAAATTAATCTTTCTCATCTCTTACCTCTCACATCACATTCCTTCATCTTGCACAGTAAAATGGAAATACACTAACTAACTAAACTAAACTCACAGGCATATCATGCAACACCTGCAGAATCTGACTGGGTTGTATCTGTTTTACCCTACTTTCTAGCACACACCCCTGGCAGTAAAAGCTCCAGCAACAATATGGAGCTGTTCCAGATGACATTCCCTATACCTGGTGTCCTCCTCATCTTCTCCCTCCTGCATGTTCCCTGATTTGTCTTTTTCCTATAGAGGCTAATGGCTAGGATGAATTAATAGGAACACATATAAGTAAGTGAATACAATGTTTAGAGGCTGTGCCACCATGTTACATATTGTAGGAAAGAAAGAAAGAGTTACCTGGGGAACGATCATGAAATGTTTGTTTATCTCCCCTTAAAACTGCAAGCTTCTTGATAGCAAGGACATATTAATCACCTATCAGGAATTTAATATTTACTGAATGAACAACTGAATGAAGTAATATAAGCAATAATGGGAGTGAAAGCCTTAGCATTATAAAAATTGTAAGAATGAAGGTCATTTATTATTGTTAATACTTTAAGCACATGTCTGTTGATATTTTTTCCAGTGATGCCAGAGTTGGATTCTAAAGATAACTTATAAATATTAGATTTTTCAAATAGCATTTTCAGGTTGTATGGGCATAATTAAGTAAAAAAATACAGCTACATATGTCAAATTATTCAAAACTATTTTTTTAATATGATGTTGAGTCAAAACATTTTTTAATCGTTGCCTCATTTTGGTCCCTGTTCTTGATTCTTAGAAAACTTTTAAAGTCTAGAAGTGAGGTTTGCTTCCCCTAGACTGCTTTTTGACTCTTCTTCCACAGAAAAAAAGGGGCGACAGAATGAAAATAACCTTAAGTTATGCTGCCTTTGAAAAATTACTCTTTCCTCACTTTATCCTCCTCAAGCTTCCATTTCTCAGAACGTTGATGTTAAATTGCAAAAGGCTGGTAGCTAAGAATTAAAACAAAATAAACAACCCCACCACCCCTCCAAAAAACCCTGCCCAGAACCAAGAAGGATTGTTTCATAACTTATATGTGCATGTGTGTATGCAATATAATATGTGTATACCATACACAGAAACACACAAATATATAGAAGAAAAAAGAACACATTTAAATATAATGGAAAATAGTTGCAAAGAAACCTAAGACAGCTTTAGGGCCAAATCTATACCACTCTAATAGGAAACCTCTCTGTTGAACCAATCATTAGAGACTTAGTTTTCTTTAGTCCTCATATGATCCACTCTATAGTAGCCCAGAATTTTCCCACCAGAAATTCTAGTTAATAGCTACCAAATATGTATTAGAAGGGGGAAAAGCACAGATACATAACAGTGATTCAACTTTCCCTAGAGTCCCCCATTAATCAAGCATTTCTACAGTCAATAGCAGAGGAAAACATACATATGCAAACACAACACCAAAAATTTACTTATTTGACCGTATCAGAGTGGTACTCTTTAGAAAATAACTTTAGTCTATATACACAAAAGGCTTCTATTTTATAATAATAATATAATAATAACTGATTATACCTTCCAAAAAATGACAATAGGATTTTATATTATTAATCTTGGTTAGCATTTGGGTTTTAGTTTTCATATACATTTTTTGTTTTGGCATTTTTCTAAGTAGCATAAAGGCAAACCTGAATCCAGTTTAAGGCAAATTTAAGAAAAAATAAAAATTGAATAAATCAGTCCTGAATTCAATATATTTTTACAGTAGGTCAAACAGATATTGAAATAAAATAAAACATGATTTTTCCCACCAATTAGCACAAAAAAAATGCATTTCTACCTGATCTTACTGTCCTTAAAGTTAAGAAAAATCATAAGTTCTATTCACTATCCACATTCTTTTCTTATTCAGTATTTAGTTTAATGTTATCTCTTTTCATTTACCAGTTATACTTCTTCTATGGTCTTTAATAAACTTTGCTACATAACAAACACCTTATCTGTTTTTTGTATAAGACGATGGATACACTTACATAAAAATGTAAGGATATGTTCCAAATAATGTCCAGCTTACTTCCCTGAGTACCAAGAATAAGAGGAATTACAGTCTGAATGGCTCTTTGTTACTTCTGGGCTGAATCAATAGGTGCTAATTGTTAGAAATTATAATGGAGAGTTGAGAGAGAGGACAAAATAATGTAGAAAGGAAAGTTACATATATTTAATAAATCATGTCCTAGCCTAGAAACAAAGATTTTTACTGTGTGTGTATGTTTCCTATTTACCTATCAAAAATTGATGAGATACAGCAAGAACTAACACAACATTGTAAATCTACTCCAATAAAAATTCATTTAAAAATTGATAAGAAAACATAAAACTAAGCATGAATCACAATTTATAAGATTACACCTTAGAACCATCAATCACTTCACAGACAACTGACTAATTTCAGTTCTCAATTCCTGCTGTGACTTTAGTTCATGGATGTGTTTTTGTTTTCTTTGATTGTGAAACTAAGCATATACTTAGTTACTGAAGACTACTTTAAAAGGATAAAAATTAAACCTGAGGAAAAAAAATAGCAGGTTTACCTATGTTAGTAATGTTTTCAAAAAATTAATATAGGCATGGTATCAGGAAGAAAAATATTCCTGGATACACCTTTCAGATAAGCTATTTGCTAAAATAGTAACTAAGATGTGAGGAAGCCATGTACTTTAATGAACACGAAAATGTGGGGACCCACCTACAACTGGCTATTTTAAAGTGCTAGCACAATATAATCAGTGATGGATACATCTTCTGCTTCAAAGACAGGTTTTATATTGGTGTTCTTAAAAGTATTTAACAAACAGTTCCATACTCTCAAAACAAGTTAGGTGGTATTAGACAAAAAAGTTAACTTGATTTACATTGCATGTGGACGTCCATGTAAAGGCTTCTCTTGTCTCAAAACTATGAGAAAATATAAGCAGTCAGTGTTCTTAAGTAATTCCTTTGTCTACAATCTGCTGGGCAAATCTGGCCTTCCACCTACAATATAGTTTTATTGACACATAGCCAGCTGTGTTCTTTTGTTTACATTTACTCTTTTCTATGCCTGCTTTTGCACTATAAAGGCAGAGAGTTGGGTAGTTTTCTATGCCTGCGTTTGCACTATAAAGGCAGAGACCTATGGCCCACAAAACGTAAAATACTTGCTCTTTTTTAAATAAAAATTTTGCTGACTTCTCATGTAACTTTTTTTGCCACTAGATAGAAGCTCAAATAGAAGATATTTAAGTTCTGTCTTCTAATATTCCTCTCTCCAATTTACCCCTTATAAACTGATCTCTTTGCTGTATTTCACCCTCTTTCCCCATCCTTTTTGCTTATAATCCAATTGAGGTCCTCATGACATCAAAAAGATAAATAAAATTTCATTTTTACTCAGAGAAGTTTTTATCTGCTTATCCATCTTCTTGATTAATTTTGCACTTAACCTATATATTTTTAATATTCATTACCTCTATATTACCACTGTGAGTTTTTGTTGGTAATAGGTAGGATGCAAAAAAAGTATTAAAAATCACGATAAACTACCTCATACCCATTACGATGGCTACTAACAAAAAATCACAAAATAACAAGTGCTAGCAAAGACAGAGAAATTGAAACCCTTGTGCACTGTTGGTGGAAATGTAAAATGGTTCAGGCACTATGCAAAATATTATGGCATCTCCTTGAAAAATTAAAAATAGGATTACTATATGATCTAGCAATTCCACTTCTGGGTATATACCAAAATGAAGTGAAAGCGGGGACCTGAAGAGATATTTACCCATGTTCATAGCAGTATTGTTCAAAACAGCCAAAAGATGGAAGTAACCCAAGTGTCCACTGAAAGATGAAAGGATAAACAAAATGCAGTAATACATAAAATGGAAAGGTGTTTAGCCTTAAAAATAAAGGAAATTCTGACACATGCTAAAACATAGATGAAACTGGAAGACATCTGCTAAATAAGCCAGCACAAAAGAACAAATACTGTATGATTCCACCTATATGATGTATCTAGAGTAGTTGAACTTACAGACATAGAAAATAGAATGGTGGTTGCCAGAGAACGAGGGAAGGGGAGAATAGGGAGTTGTTAAATGGGTATAGAGTCATTTACCATTGCAACAAAAAGAATAAAATATCTACGAATAAACCTACCTAAGGAGACAAAAGACCGGTATGCAGAAAATTATAAGACACTGATGAAAGAAATTAAAGATGATACAAATAGATGGAGAGATATACCATGTTCTTGGATTGGAAGAATCAACATTGTGAAAATGACTCTACTTACCCAAAGCAATCTACAGATTCAGTGCAATCCCTCTCACATTACCACTGGCATTTATCACAGAACTGGAACAAAAAATTTCACAATTTGTGTGGAAATGCAAAAGACCCCAAATAGCCAAAGCAATCTTGAGAAAGAAAAACGGAGCTGGAGGAATCAGGCTCCCTGACTTCAGACTATACTGCAAAGCTACAGTAATCAACACAGTATGGTACTGGCACAAAAACAGAATTATAGATCAATGGAACAGTATAGAAAGCACAGAGATAAACCCACGCACAGATGGTCACCTTATCTTTGATAAAGGAGGCAAGAATATACAGTGGAGAAAAGACAGCCTCTTCAATAAGTGGTGCTGGGAAAACTGGAAAGGTACATGTAAAAGTATGAAATTAGAACACTCCCTAACACCATATACAAAAGTAAATTCAGAATGGATTAAGGACCTAAATGTAAGGCCAGACGCTATCAAACTCTTAGAGGAAAACATAGGCAGAAAACACTAGGACATAAATCACAGCAAGATTCTTTTTGACCCACCTCCTAGAGAAATGGAAATAAAAACAAAAATAAACAAATGGGACCTAATGAAACTTAAAAGCTTTTGCACAGCAAAGGAAACCATAAACAAGACGAAAAGACAGCCCTCAGAATGGGAGAAAATATTTGCAAATGAAGCAACTGACAAAGGATTAATCTCCAAAATTTACAAGTAGCTCATGCAGCTCAATATCAAAAAACCAAACAACTCAATCCAAAAAATGGGCAGAAGACCTAAATAGACATTTCTTCGAAGAAGATATACAGATTGCCAACAAACACATGAAAGAATGCTCAACATCATTAATCACTAGAGAAATGTAAATCAAAACTACAGTGAGGTATCATCTCACACCAGTCAGAATGGCCATCATCAAAAAATCTACAAAAATAAATGCCGGAGAGGGTGTGGAGAAAAGGGAACCCTCTTGCACTGTTGGTGGGAATGTAAATTGATACAGCCGCTACGGAGAACAGTATGGAGGTTCCTTAAAAAACTAAAAATAGAAATACCATACAACCCAGCAATCCCACTACTGGGCATATACCCTGAGAAAACCATAATTCACAAAGAGTCATGTACCACAATATTCATTGCAGCTCTATTTACAGTAGCCAGGACACGGAAGCAACCTAAGCGTCCATCAACAGATGAATGGATAAAGATGTGGCACATATATACAATGGAATATTACTCAGCCACAAAAAGAAATGAAATTGAGTTATTTGTAGTGAGGTGGATGGACTCAGAGTCTGTCATACAAAGTGAAGTAAGTCAGAAAGAGAAAAACAAATACCGTATGCTAACACATATATATGCAATCTAAGGGAAAAAAAAAGGTCATGAAGAACCTAGGGGCAAGACGGGAATAAAGACGCAGACCTACTAGAGAATGGACTTGAAGATATGGGGAGGGGGAAGGGTAAGCTGTGACAAAGTGAGAGAGTGGCATGGACATATATACACTACCAAATGTAAAATAGATAGCTAGTGGGAAGCAGCCGCATAGCACAGGGAGATCAGCTCGGTGCTCTGTGACCACCTAGAGGGGTGGGATAGGGAGGGTGGGAGGGAGGGAGACACAAGAGGGAAGAGATATGGGGACATATGTATATGTATAACTGATTCACTTTGTTATAAAGCAGAAACTAACACACCATTGTAAAGCAATTATACTCCAATAAAGATGTTAAAAAAAATTCAAAGAAACTATAAGGGACTAAAAATAAGTGCATGTATGCACAGTTGGGGCAAATTATGGACAACAAGATACAAAAAGACCAAAAACCCATCTGCCACTTCTGAAGAGCTGGGAGCAAAAGCAGGGGGTCCAGAACAAAATCAGAGTACTGTGCATGCCCCGTGCACACAACACTACCAAAGGGGTGGACACATCCCCTAAACCACCCCTCCAGACCCAACACCTGGACCCACCCCTACCCTCACCCCATATAAGGAACCAGCTAGCCCCACCTCAGTGAATGAGCAGAGAAACTTGTTACTTGTTTTCGCTCAGGAGCCCCATTAAAGCCTTGCCTGGGGAAAAAAAAAAAAAAAAAAGGGTATAGAGTTTCAGTTCTGCATGTTGAAAATTGTTCTGTGGATGAATGGTAGTGATGGTAGCACAACAAAGTGAATGTACTTAATGCCACTGAACTGTACATGTAAAAACTGGTTAAAACAATATATTTTATGTTATGTGCATTTTACCACAATTTTTAAAAATGAATTTAAAAAGTTTAAACCATTATATACGAGCAACGCCATCTTATTGTGTTTGTTAAGAGTAAGGCTTTGGTTTCAGATGGACCTCCATTCAAATCTAGGTTCTAGTACTAAGAAAATTACTTAACTTCTTTTAGACACAATTTATGTATGTGTGAAACGAAAGTACCAATAATACCAATCCAAAATTACTTCAAGATAATTAAAATAATTTATGCAAAGAATACAGCCAATACTCCAAGAACTTTAGCTACTATATATATATTACATTCATATGTATACAATTCTTATTTATTAATTGCATTAAAGTAGTTTTATTGTTTTTCTAAATGAATCATAACCCTTTAAATTTATTTTGTAATCTATAATCCTTAGCACATATGGTATAAGTTTAATAATGTACTTTGAAATATGATCAGCCAATGGTAAGATTAAAGGAATAAGAACAGTGGCAATGCACCTGACTATGGTATGGTCTTTATAAAATACAAAAGAAAGACTGTTTCCTCTCAGTAAAAGGGAAACAACCATAGAGATACTAAATTGCAGTCAATTTTAAAATACATTAATCTGGCACTGATAAATGTATCAGTAAAGTATAAATATTAAGGTTCAAAAAACAAAACCATCATGTACATAAAAAAAGGAAGAGTAGAAATACAAAATAGGAACTTAAAGAGTCAAGGAAGCAAGTTTCCATTTAATATGACTTTTTTCCACTAAACTAGATGTACTGACATAATCTTTGACTGATTAACTCAATATCAATATCTTCTCCAAAGTTAACATGAATTAAGAGTTGGATGCACAATTTATCTCAGTAACACAAGCAAAGTGAACATCTGTTAATTTTCTGTTGTGGAAGTTTTTGTTTGGGGAGGTGGGGGATGTGAACAGAGCCTCTGATGAACAGAGCCTCTGATGTGTAATGTTCTTTCCATCTGCACACCAGGAGGCACTGCATGGCTAATCAGAAGATAACACACATCAAGTTTCTCACATATTTTGAGATAAGTAAATAAATCAAAATTTTGGTTTAAAATTGTTTTCTTAAATGTCCATGGCAAATATGCTTAAAAATATACTCTAAAGGTTTATGTTATTTGAGGTAATAGTTATAAATTAATCATGAAGTATTGTTTTCCTCATAAATAATATTACGAAGTAATATGAGTTTAAGAAATTAAGAAAGAGTAATGTAACCAAACTAGGTTCTCCCCCATTGATTTTCACTTATTCATTTAAATAAATCTGTGTCATACAAAAGAGCCTTGGGGAATTCAGAACATGATTTTGCTGGAGGCCCCTTAAACGATTCAAAGACAGGATCTGGAGAAAAACTGATTTGATATAAATTTCAATTGAATTGCTTCTAAAATAGATGTTATTACTTAAAATACAATGTCTTAATGAAGTCTCCTCTTCAAAGCACTTGTCTTGCTTTAGAACATACTGTTTTTAAGCATTTATGTCAAAGAAGGTGTTTAAAAGTCCATGGAAAAGAATATTAGTTCATTTGATCTACTGCTGCTAGCCAAAGATGGTATAGCCTAACCTGTATAAATAGGAAATAAGTGATAAATAAGACACAAATTAGCCTGCAAATTTTCTCATTTCTATTCTACGGAAAAAGTATCTCTAGAAAGAATGCTAAAGCATATGTAGAAATATACTTACTTTCCTCTAACTCGCATCAACTCTGCCATTTCCATATCGTTTCTCATGCTTCTCTTATTAATCTCTCTTTCATTGTGTATAATGGACTCCCTTATTTTACCAACTTTTACATAGAGTGATTTACAAAAGGGTAAGATATGCAGAGTTGTGTGATTTGTAGTATGAATAAAGCTATCTAGTAGTATGCCTCAACTTTAATTGGAAATCACTGATGTTTTGTACATATGTGTTCGATGTAGTTGTGAATTTCAAATTCATTGAATTGAGGGGTTGGGGATGGAGGTTGTGTACTGTGGCATTACTTAATACTTCTATAATATCCACTAACAAGGAGTCACTTCAATTAGTGACTTCTAATTTTGTTAATTATCCTGAAGTTTATCCTTCGACATCAACATTCTACCTCTAGAGGACAACCCATACCTATTGGATGATTAGTACATTTAAAAACATCCATCGTGTTGCCCATAGTGAATGTTCAATAATATCCCCTTCCAAGTTCAGATGATGATTTTCACCCATCAAAAGATGTAACCATTGGCCATAAGCCATTAGGAACTGCTAAAAAAACAGTGCTTTAACAATGTGCTTCTTTAATTTCAGCAACTACAGTAAGTGCAATATATTTTCATTTCATAAAATATATAGAGAGAAATATAATAAAAATTCCTCCATGTCTCCATCCAAAGAAATCCAAAGATGTTCAATATTTTAAAATATAATCTACATTCTTTTACAATTTTTAAATAAAATGAACATGGGCTACAGGATATTTTAAAATAACCCTCTTGCTAAATAAATTACTTCCTCTTTGACTACCATATGAAAGCAATCAATATGTTTTAATTAAACAAATGGTTAATTCAATAGATATTTATTGAGCACCTACAATATTCCAGGAATTCTACCAGCAGAAAAAGACATTTTTTAAAGAGATTTTCTGGGGCTTCGCTGGTGGCGCAGTGGTTGGAAGTCTGCCTGCCGATGCAGGGGACACGGGTTCGTGCCCCTGTCCGGGAAGATCCCACATGCCACGGAGCGGCTGGGCCCGTGAGCCATGGCCGCTGAGCCTGCACGTCCGGAGCCTGTGCTCCACAACGGGAGAGGCCACAACAGTGAGAGGCCCGCGGACCACAAAAAAAAAAAAAAAAAAAAAGATTTTTCTGTATCACCACCTTCATCATAAAACACTTATTAAACACCCTCAAGCAAATAGCTTTGCCTTTACCAAAAATGCTCAAAAACCTCCTAATATTCAATTTAGCAGTGTAATACTTGATATAATGATAGACATAAGCATAAGAATGACATTCACTATAACATTTAGAATTTTTAAATTATTGCCTTTGAGTAGGTAATCAAAACCATGAACACGTCTTTGCATTTCATCAAAAACAAGATGCCTGGAAAGTACATGAATTTTAAAAAAGGTTAAATGATCAAGTATAGTTTTAAACTTCTCAAGAAGTTATGATGCTATTTTTCATTTTTTCCTTTATTTCTCTTTTCTTTTCACTCTTCCAATTATTTTACTTCAAAAAACTGTATTGATATACTTTGTGTCAAGAAATGTGCTGAAACCGTAAAATACAAAGATTTAAAAAACTAATCTCAGTTCCCACAGGTTTTTAATATGGCATTTTTGTCCATGGGGCAGAGAAGTGGATATATGCACACACCAAAAATAAGAAGAAAACTAAATTCAGTCCTATAAATGACATATAAAACATTTTGCTATATGTGAACATACAGTGAACATTTATCTCAGCAGGATAAGTACGACAGTCTCATGTAGGAAGTACCATTTGAGATGAATATTATATGTATTGACTTTACCATATGGGGACAGACTGAAAATTTTTCTCAGTAAAGGAAAGAGTATAAGCCAAGGTATAATGGTGATTATAAAAGTACAGGTTACTTTTGAGGAATGGCTAGAGATCTGGTAGTGGGAGAGGTCAATAAGGGGTGTATGTTTAAGGAAAAAGGGGTATATTTAGACAGCTATGGTAGCCAGTTGAAAGTCATACTAAGAAAGCCAGCTGAAAGTCATACTAAGAAAATTTCTTAGTCATACTAAGAAAATCATACTATGGTAGCCAGTTGAAAGTCATACTAAGAAAGCCAGTTGAAAGCCAGTTGAAAGCCAGTTCAAAGTCATACTAAGAAAATTTCTTAGTCATACTAAGAAAATTGGACTTATTCTGAATGCAGTGACAGCCACAAAAAATGTTTGAGACATTTATAGCTTATTTTATGTAGTGTTATCTCAGGTGGAGAGTTCTTCAAATTAGAGTATCACACTACTCAGAGAAGCAGTGATAACCATCCTGGGGACCAGGATTACTCTTACCAACATGATTAGTATGGTCTCCTAATATAATCAAACTCTTTAGGAATCAGCACCAGCTTGGTGAACTTGAAATTAGAACAAGGAGATTTAGGGACCTTTAAAATGGACTTACTATGTATCTTCATGATAGGGGCTCAAATAACTCCAGGTTCATTGATTCATGTGCCTTTAAAGAGACACTGCCAATATTTCCTCAGGTTTTTTTTTTTTTTTGTCTTTTTCTGTGCTTGGAAAGTTGACCAGCCCCTATTACCTACTTCTGCAGATTAAGATGCACTTTCTATAGATATGTTAATATGATCAAAGACTAATTGCCCTACATCTATTTTATCTCCTTCTGGGGGCTTTGCTTGAACTCATTAAGTGATGATTTAATGAACTCTCAGCTGGAATTCTATTTCCCTCATTTCTGAATTCTTGGGAGCCATCTAACAATTATACCCGAGTACTTACAAGTGACACTAGATTAGACATTATTACAAATTTTAAAAAGTGGATTGGCAAAATATCCATGCCCTTTTCTCACTTACAATTAAGACACGTTTACTATTTTAAAATAATCTATTCAGAATTGTGCATAGTTCTCAAACAACTTCAGTTTTTATCTGTAGACAGAAGTGGGTGGTCTAAAAGCCTATTTCATTTTCTTCTAAATAAATAGGAAGTATACATGATTGTGTACAATTTAGAAACTACTGATTAAGAAGCTAATTAAGAATAACTTTTATAGAGAAGAATTCTGGCTCTAAGAAGGCACAGGAGATTTAACTAAAGGCCACACTATAGCAAATTTAACACCATAATCTCTCCATGGGTTTTCTTAATTGTAATTATCTCTTCTTTACTGTTACAATATTTGGGCTTCATCACATTTAAAAAACATTCTTTTCTGACAGTAATGGGAGAAAACCAATTGGTAGTAACAATGAGAAAAGTGATCTTAACTATAAAGCCTAATTCTTGCAGATTATTAAGTCCCATATTCAAGATCATTAAGCTGGACTCATCCATGTAAACAGGTGTCATCAGCTAACATGTTGAGTTTCAGTCATTGCATCTGAAACACTTTTTATTTGTTTATTTAGTTTTAATTTTTATTTAACATCTTTATTGGAGTATAATTGCTTTACAGTGCTGTGTTAGTTTCTGCTGTATAACAAAGTGAATCAGTTAAAAGTATACATACATCCCCATATCCCCTCCCTTGTGCATCTCCCTCTCACCCTCCCTAACACACCCCTCTAGGTGGGCACAAAAGCACCAAGCTGATCTCCCTGTGCTATGCAGCTGCTTCCCACTAGCTATCTATTTTATATTTGGTAGTGTATATATGTCAATGCCACTCTCGTTGTCCCAGCTCACCCTTCCCCCTCCCCATGTCCTCAAGTCCACTCTCTGCGTCTGTGCCTTTATTCCTGTCCTGACCCGAGGTTCATCAGAACCTTTTTTTTTTTTTTTTAGATTCCATATGTATGTGTTAGCGTATGGTATTTGTTTTTCTCTTTGTGACTTAACTTCACTCTGTATGACAGACTATAGGTCAGTCCGCCTCACTACAAATAACTCAGTTTCATTTCTTATTATGGCTGAGGAATATTCCACTGTATATATGTGCCACACCTAAGTGTTGATGGACACTTAGGTTGCTTCCGTGTCCTGGCTATTGTACATAGAGCTGTACATGTAGCTGTCCTGTTTTCCCAGAACCACTTATTGAAGAGCATGTCTTTGCTCCATTGTATATTCTTGCCTTGTTTATCAAAGATAACGTGACTATATGTGTGTGGGTTTATCTCTGGGCTTTCTATCCTGTTCCATTGATCTATAATTCTGTTATTGTGCCAGTACCATACTGTCTTGATTACCATAGTTTGTAGTATAATCTGAAGTCAGGGAGCCTGATTCCTCCAGCTCCGTTTTTCTTTCTCAAGATTGCTTTGGCTATTTGGGGTCCTTTTTGTTTCCATACAAATTGTGAAATTTTTTGTTCTAGTTCTGTGAAAAATGCCATTGGTAGTTTGATAGGGATTGCATTGAATCTGTAGATTGCTTTGGGTAGTATAGTCATTTTCACAATGTTGATTCTTCCAATCCAAGAACATGGTATATCCATCCATCTGTTTGTAGCATCTTTTTAATTTCTTTCATCAGGGTCTTACAGTTTTCTGCATACAGGTCTCTTGTCTCCTTAGGTTTATTTCTAGGTATTTTATTCTTTCTGTTGCAATGGTAAATGGGAGTGTTTCCTTAATTTCTCTTTAAGATTTTTCATCATTAGTGTATAGGAATGCAAGAGATTTCTGTGCATTAATTTTGTATCCTGCTACTTTACCAAATTCATTGATTAGCTCTAGTAGTTTTCTGGTAGCATATTTAGGATTCTCTATGTATACTATCATGTCATCTGCAAACAGTGAGTTTTACTTCTTCTTTTCCGATTTGGATTCCCTTTATTTCTTATTCTTCTGATTGCTGTGGCTAAAACTTCCAAAACTGTGTTGAATAACAGTGTTGAGAGTGAGCAAACTTGTCTTGTTCCTGATCTCAGTGGAAATTGTTTCAGTTTTCACCATTGAGAATGATGTTGGCTGTGGGCTTGTCATACATGGCCTTTATCATGTTGAGGTAAGTTCCCACTATGCCTACTTTCTGGAGGGTTTTTATCATAAATGGGTGTTGAATTTTGTCGAAAGCTTTTTCTGCATCTATTGAGATGATCATATGGTTTTTCTCCTTCAATTGTTATTATGGTTTATCACATTGATTGATTTGCAAATATTGAAGAATCCTTGCATTCCTGGGATAAACCCCACTTGATCATGGTATATGATCCTTTTAATCTGCTGTTGGATTCTGTTTGCTAGTATCTTAATGAGGATTTTTGCATCTATGTGCATCAGTAGTATTGGTCTGTAGTTTTCTATTTTTGTGACATCTTTGTCTGGTTTGGTATCAGGGTGATGGTGACCTCATAGAATGAGTCTGGGAGTGTTCCTCCCTCTGCTATATTTTGGAAGAGTTTGAGGATAGGTGTTAACTCTTCTCTAAATGTTTGATAGAAGTTGCCTGTGAAGCCATCTGGTCCTGTGTTTTTGTTTGTTGGAAGATTTTTAATCACAGTTTCAGTTTCAGTGCTTGTTACTGGTCTGTTTATATTTTCTATTTCTTCCTGGTTCGGTCTCGGATGGCTGTGCTTTCCTAGAATTTGTCCATTTCTTCCAGGTTGTCCATTTAATTGGCATAGAGTTGCTTGTAGTAATTGCTCATGATCCTTTGTATTTCTGCAGTGCCACTTGTTATTTCTCCTTTTTCATTTCCAATTCTGTTGATTTGGGTCGTCTCCCTTTTTTTCTTGATGAGTCTAATGGTTTATCAATTTTGTTTATCTTCTCAAAGAACCAGCTTTCAGTTTTATTGACCTTTGCTATCATTTCCTTCATTTCTTTTTCATTTATTTCTGATCTGATCTTTATGATTTCTTTCCTTCTGCTAACTTTGGGGTTTTTTTGTTCTTCTTTCTCTAAACTTCAGGTGTAAGTTTAGGTTGTTTAGTTGAGATTTTTCTTGTTTCTTGAGGTAGGATTCTATTGCTATAAACTTCCCTCTTAGAACTGCATTTGCTGCATCCCATACGTTTTGGGTCGCCATGTTTTCATTGTCATTTGTTTCTAGGTATTTTTTGATTTCCCCTTTGATTTCTTCAGTGATCTCTTGGTTATTTAGTAATGCACTGTTTAGTCTCTAAGTGTTTGTATTTTTTACAGATATTTTTTCTGTAATTGATATCTAGTCTCATAGAGTTGTGGTCGGAAAAGATACTTGATACAATTTCAATTTTCTTAATTTACCAAGGCTTGATTTGTGACCTAAGTTATGATCCATCCTAGAGAATGTTCCATGAGCACTTGAGAAGAAAGTGTATTCTGCTGTTTTGGGATGGAATGTCCTATAAATATCAATTAAGTCCATCTTGTTTAATGTATCATTTAAAGCTTGTGTTTCCTTATTTATTTTCATTTTGGATGATCTGTCCATTGGTGATAGTGGGGTGTTAAAGTCCCCTACTATGATTGTGTTATTGTCAATTTCCCCTTTTATGGCTGTTAGCATTTGCCTTATGTATTGAGGTGCTCCTATGTTGGGTGCATGTTTACAATTATTATGTCTTCTTCTTGGATTGATCCCTTGATCATTATGTAATGTCCTTCTTTGTCTCTTGTAAGTCTTTAATTTAAAGTCTATTTTTTTCTGATATGAGACTTGCTACTCCAGCTTTCTTTTGATTTCCATTTGCATGGAGTATCTTTTTCCATCCCCTCACTTTCAGATTGTATGTGTCCCTATGTCTGAAGTGGGTCTCTTGTAGACAGCATATATACGGGTCTTGTTTTTGTATCCATTCAGCCAGTCTGTGTTTTTTGGTTGGAGCATTTAATCCATTTACATTTAAGGTAAATATTGATATGTATGTTCCTATTCCCAGTTTCTCAATTATTTTGGGTTTGCTATTGCAGGTCTTTTCCTACTCTTGTGTTTCGTGCCTAGAGAAGTTCCTTTAGCATTTGTTGTAAAGTTGGTTTGGTGGTGCTGAATTCTCTTCTCTTTTACTTGACTGTAAAGGTTTTAATTTCTCCGTTGAATCTGAATGAGATCCTTGCTGGGTAGAGTAATCTTGGTTGTAGGTTTTTCCCTTTCATGACTTTAAACAGGTCCTGCCACTCTTTTCTGGCTTGCAGAGTTTCTGCTGAAAGATCAGCTGTTAACCTCATGGGGATTCCCTTGTATGTTATTTGTTGTTTTTCCCTTGCTGCTTTTAATATTTTTTCCTTGTAATTAATTTTTGATACTTTGATTAATATGTGTCTTGGCGTGTTTCACCTTGGATTTATACTGTATGGGACTCCCTGCACTTCCTGGACTTGACTATTTCCTTTCCCATAGTAGGGAAGTTTTCAACTATAATCTCTTCAAATATTTTTCAGTCCCTTTCTTTTTCTCTTCTTCTTCTGAGACACCTATAATTCAAATGTTGGTGTGTTTAATGTTGTCCCAGAAGTCTATGAGACTGTCCTCAATTCTTTTCATTCTTTTTTCTTTATTCAGCTCTGTGGTAGTTTTCTCCTCTACTTTATCTTCTAGGTCACTTATCCGTTCTTCTGCCTCAGGTATTCTGCTATTGATTCCTTCTAGAGAATTTTTAATTTCATTTATTGTGTTGTTCATCATTGTCTGTTTCCTCTTTAGTTCTTCTAGGTCCTTGTTAAACGTTTCTTGTATTTTCTCCATTGTATTTCCAAGACTTTGGATCATATTTACTATCCTTACTATGAATTCTTTTCAGGTAGACTGCCCATTTCCTCCCCATCTGTTTGGTCTGGTGGGTTTTTACCTTGCTCCTTCATCTGCTGCATATTTCTCTGTCTTCTCATTTTGTTTTATTTAGTGTGTTTGTGGTCTCCTTTGTGCAGGCTGCATGTTCATCATTCCCGTTGTTTTTGGTGTCTGTCCCAATGGGTGAGGTTGGTTCAGTGGCTTGTATAGGCTCCTAATAAAGGGTACTGGTGCCTGTGTTCTGGTGGGTGGGGGTGGATCTTGTCTTTCTGGTGGGCAGGGCTGTGTACAATGTTGTGTTTTGGGATGTCTGTGAACTTAGTATGACTTTAGGCGGCATCTCTGCTAATGGGTGGGGTTCTGTTACTGTCTTGCTAGTTGTTTGGCATGGGGTGTCCAGCACTGGAGCATGCTGCTCGTTGAGTGGTGCTGGGTCTTAGCGTTGAGACAGAGATCTCTGGGAGAGCTCTCACTGACTGATATTAAGTGGGGCGGGGAGGTCTCTGGTGGACCAATGTCCTGAACTTGGCTTTCCCACCTCAGAGCCTCAGGCATGCCACCCAACTGGAGCACCAAGACCCTGTCAGCCACACGGCTCAGAAGAAAAGGGAAAAATAAATAAATGAATAAATAAAGGAAAAAGAATAACGTTATTAAAATAAAAAATAAAAAAATATTAAAATAAAAAAATTAATTTTAAAAGAAGAAAGAAGAGAGCAACCAAACCAATAAACAAATCCACCAATGATGACAAGCCTTAAAATCTATACTAAAAAAAACCCAGAACAACAGACATACAGACAGAACCCTAGGGCAAATGGTAAAAGCAAAATGGTAAAAAAAAAAAAAAATCACACAAAGAAGCATACACACTCACGAAAACTGAAAAAGAAAAAAAAAAATATATATATATATATATAAATTTTAAAAAGGTAGAGGGCAACCAAATCAATAAACAAATCTACCAGTGATAAAAAGCTCTAAATATTAAACTAAGATGAACATAAAACCAGAAGCAAACTAGATGCAGAAAGCAAATCCCAAGTCTACAGTTGCTCCCAAAGTCCACCGCCTCAATTTGGGATGATTCGTTGTCTATTCATGTATTCCACAGATGGAGGGTACATCAAGGTGACTGAGGAGATTTAATCTGCGGCTCCTCAAGCTGCTGGGAGAGATTTCCCTTTCTCTTCTTTGTTCACATAGCTCCTGGGGTTCAGCTTTGGATTTGGCCCCGCCTCTGCATATAGGTCGCCTGAGGGTGTCTGTTCCTGCCCAGAGAGTATGGGGTTAAAGTAGCAGCTGATTTGGGGGCTCTGGCTCACTCAGGCCAGGGGAGGGAGGGGTACATAATGAGGGGTGAGCCTGCGGTGGCAGAGGCTGGCGAGACGTTGCACCAGCCTGAGGCACGCCATGTGTTCTCCCAGGGAAGTTGTCCCTGGATCACGGGACTCTGGCAGGGGTGGGCTGCATAGGCTCCCAGGAGGGGCGGTGTGGATAGTGACCTGTGCTTGCACACAGGCTTCTTGGTGGCTGTAGCAACAGCCTTAGCGCCCCACACCCATCTCTCGTGCTGATAGCCGCGGCTCGTGCTCATCTCTGGAGCTCGTTTAGGCGGTTCTCTGAATCCCCTCTCCTCACGTACCCAGCAACAATGGTCTCTTGCCCCTTCCACAGATCCAGAGTTTTTCCCGGACTCCCTCCCGGCTAGCTATGGCACACTAGCCCCCTTCAGGCTGTGTTCACGCAGCCTACCCTAGTCCTCTCCCTGGGATCTGACCTCTGAAGCTGGATCCTCAGTTCCCAGACCCCGCCCGCCCTGGCAGACGAGCAGACAATCCTCTCGGGCTGGTGAGTGTTGGTCGGCACCGATCCTCTGTACGGGAATCTCTCTGCTTTGCCCTCTGCACCCCTGTTGCTGCACTCTCCTCCGTGGCTCCAAAGCTTCCCCCCCCACCACCACCCGCAATCTCCACCCGTGAAGGGAGAGACTTGTGTGGAAGTCTGTGTGTGGAAACTTTTCCTCCTTCACAGCTCCCTCCCCGAGGTGCATGTTCATCCCTATTCTTTTTTTTTTTTTTTTGCAGTATGCGGGCCTCTCACTGTTGGGGCCTCTCCCATTGCGGAGCACAGGCTCCGGACGCACAGGATCAGCGGCCATGGCTCACGGGCCCAGCCGCTCAGTGGCATGTGGGATCTTCCCGGACCGGGGCACGAACCCGTGCCCCCTGCATTGGCAGGCGGACTCTCAACCACTGCACCACCAGGGAAGCCCCCATCCCTATTCTTTTGTCTCTGTTTTTTCTCTTTTCTTTTGCCCTACCCAGGTACGTGGGGAGTTTCTTGCCTTTTGGGAAGTCTGAGGCGGAAAATAGTCAAAACGGTTGCATAAAAATCAACAGTTTAAAAATATTTATAGATTTCGTACTATGTGCCAGGGACTACACTCTACACTGAAGATTTATCAGTGAGTAAGGCAGACAGACTCTTTGACCTACAACAGTTTAACTTCTACTGGCAGAAACAAACATGTAACCAGTCAATTATAATACATGGAAATAAGTGCTAAAATCTGATCTGAACATCCAGAGAGGGAACAGGGACATAATGGTGTGAGGATTGTTGGTAAGGAAGTGGCTTCATTCATCCAGGCTAAAGAGTGAAGGTAGGGAGTGGATCGTCACAAGTAAAGAGAACTCCATGAAGTAGAAAAAAGGATATGGAAGAACTCAAATATGAAAATAATGACAGTTCTGGGTCCAAGCAACACCAGGTCCAAAATCCAAGTTAAAAAAATTAAGATGAGGTAAAAGTGAAAACATTTCAAATGTCTGCAACACCCAATTTACTAAGTGACTAAAGACATAAGTTGTGAATAAATCATGAAGAGCCTTGAAAGTCTTATTTTAAGGAGTTTTTCCTGTATCCTGAAAGAAATAGGGATGGGGCGAGTTAAATGAGGGAATGACATGATGAGATCTAATTTTAGAAAGATCACTATCTCTGTTGTGTGGTTAACGGTGGCGAGACTGGTTAGGAGGCTAAGGAGTAGCCTAGTAACATGAAGAGAAGTGAATAGTGATAGTGAGAAGTGAATTCAAGAATCGACACAAGTAAAGCATACAGAGAGAGAGACTCTGTATGCTTCACAGAGTGAGACAGAGACTATTCAGCTCTATAATATCTTCCGGCAGCCTCTGCTCCCTTTGTATCTATTGTGACTGTAATTATGGATTTTACTGGTATTCACCCCGTCATTCCTTCCCTCTCTCAAGTATTAAAAACAAAAATTCAGAAAAAAAAATACTTCGTCAGAAGAATCTATAAAGTATTACCATTTTTCTGAGGGTGTCTTAGTGGATATTCTTTCCCTTACGTGCTTGCTTAGCCTTTTCATCACTGCCATGTTTTGTGAGAATATAAGAGGTAAAGTACCATAAAATGGACAATCAGAAATGGGAAGGGAAATAGGCTCCTTTGAAGCAAAGATTAAGGATTCAATTCTTCAGTCACCTAGAACAGTGATGCTTAGATTGGCTCCAGAATATAATCACCCAAAGAACTTAAAAATATATATATACCTAAAACATTGTAGTCACTCAATACTTATTTAATTCACTTAACAGCTGCTTATTGAGAGGTGTTGGGCATACTATGGGGAAAAAGCAATTAGTACTTGAGGGTGTTTACAATGTATAGCAGTGGCTTTCAAGCATTGACTATTAAGCCGCATCTTAAAAACACATTTTCCATATAATGCAGTACGCATGTGCAAGCACATACACCAAAAACAAATACACATATGATAGAAAAACATTTTTCGCAAAATAACATTTACCACAACAATATGCAGCACAGTTTTTGATATTTTCTATTTGCTTGTGCTCATTTTTTAATAATAAAAAATGATGGTTGTAAACCATTATATTGATTTCAATATCAACCAAAGAAAGCCATCAAATACTCTGAAAAAACCTCGTACAGGGCTTCCCTGGTGGCGCAGTGGTTGAGAGTCCGCCTGCCGATGCAGGGGACACGGGTTCGTGCCCCGGTCCGGGAAGATCCCACGTGCCGCGGAGCGGCTGGGCCCGTGAGTCATGGCCGCTGAGCCTGCGCGTCCGGAGCCAGTGCTCCGCAACAGGAGAGGCCACAACAGTAAGAGGCCCGCGTACCGCGCAAAAAAAAAAAAAAAAAAAAAATCCTCGTAGAGAGGATGTTCTAAAACTCTATTTCTAAATACTGATTGTAACGCACTGTGCCGGTGCTTTTATTTCAATAAGAATACCCAAAATTTACAGTCTTTTAAAAAAATACCAATTATCTCAAAGACAACTCAATCCAGTATGAATAAGACACAGAGCTTTATCTCACTTACCTTTATTTCACTTAGAAAAAACTAAACATCTCATGGGTAAAGAGATGTACTCTTTCAGTCTCACAACGATGTACACACAATGACATAATTTCCTTAATGGATTCTGGAATTAGTTAGGGAAAAACCTAAAAGTGAGCAAGTTTTCACCAGCAATATTACACACAATACTAAAAATCAGGAAACATGAGAACACACTTCTGTTAATGCAATGGATTTATAAAGCTATCCTTAATAAGTCATATTTAATTAAAAACTAACTTTTTTTCTTTTAGAGAAACTAACATAGGATGAGACAATAGTTATAAATATAGAAGAGCTATAATACGGTTTCCCCAATTACAGAAGGAGAAAATACTCTTTTATCATTAAGTGACCTATGTAACCAGCATGTAAGAACTAAGTTCTAAGAGTTTTTTCTTTGCTATTAACTGCTTTACTGATTTCTCTCAATAAGGATTCCACGTGTCAGATACAAATGATGATGCACATGTATGACAGAGACCTCTATTTTTTTCCTCTCTCTATATCTATTATCCCCCTTCTCTATAGAAATAGAAGTTTAATGGAGCATTATGTCCACCCAGCTGAAGGCTTTATGTCCCAACATCCTTTGCTGCCAGGTATGTTTATGTGACAAGGATGTAGACAATAAGATACAAACAGAAGTGATATGTGCAATTTCTGGGTCATAAACTTAAAAAGAAAGGAGTCCCCTTCCTTATTTCCAATTTTTGTTAGCAGGAATGTGGAAATATTGGCCACCTGAGAACGAAAGATGGAAGTCAGGTGTTGAGGATGGTTCATACTGTTAAAATGAGAGAGAACTAAACTTACATCTCGTTTAAGCCTCTATTATTTTCCTTTCTTAAAGTGGCCAAACCTATATCCTAAGTAATGTAGAATTCCCATTCCAAAATGTACTCCTCTATACTGAGTGGGAAAAAGTAGATAAACAAAGTGAGTGAAGTTTAATTACAACATAGAAGCATGGTGAATGAACAAAAGCATGTAAGGATGTGAGGCTGTCTAAGTAATAGGTAGTTATATGGTAATAGAAAGGTCACAAATTCCCAACTCGGCAGTCAAGAGTGGCAAATAAATACTTCCTGGAGAATAAGGCTACTTGTCTTCTACACACAGAACCTTTTTTTTTTGGCAAAATGAAACTTTCTTGTATACGTTTCATACAAAATACTGAAATAGAACATAACTGCATTCTACACATCACTACACCAAAATGTCAAAAGATTCACTTCTCAGCATGAAAATGCACAGAAACATAAATATGAAAGGACTTCACATTAAATGTTTTATTCACACCTCAGTGCAGAGTCAAATGGAGTATTGTGAATGGGATGTAGCACTATCAAATAACATATGTAAGGGGACTTAATGGAATAAAAGAAAAGAAAACTCAAACATTCCTGATTCTTGCAGATGGAAGATATCTCCATGGCTGAAAACACTCAGAGTGATAAAATTCAGCTCTTCCAAATTTTGTTATAATTTGCTTCTTGAGCAATTAATTTGGTGATATTTCAATGTATTGGTTATTTATTTGGCCCCTATCTCTTCAGTACAGAGATTCTTTGTAGACAAAGTTCATAGAGATACACTAAACTGCATTAGCATATGCAACTCCATTAATAGAAAATGTATCTTTTACATACAACTGCTGTAGGAAACCACAATGGTGAATTTCAAATAGCTATTTGAAAACATTGCCAATGTTTCAGCGCTATTGCCTGACTAAATTTTTCATTTATTATTAACCAAACATTTTTTAATACACATTTGTTGAGAGTAACAGCAACTTACTGATCCAATTTTACTGGTGTTTAGCAGAATATACATCAAAAAATACTTGCCCAATTTCTTTAAGTAAAATTCTCAGTACAAATGTAATGTTGAAAAGTAAAACCAAAATCAAGGGTAGTGCCACTAAAAATGGAACCTAGAGAATATATCCCTAGATATTTTCTCTTTCCTCTTTGTATCTACGCATGATTATTGTACTTAGATAACATAGGGAAATACTGCTGACAATGGCACTCAAGTTTCTGAAAGAAAGGAGGTTCAGTACATATATTTAGGAGCTAGAAGGCAGGAAAATTTATCTTCCTCTTCATAATTTTTCATCTAAGTAAAGGGAGTGACAGAGATGGTCTTAAACTTGGTATCAATTATCTAGTAAGAGAACACACACCATCCTGATAAGAAAATTTAGTAGATAGTAAAGCATTCCTGATTATTTTACTCCAGAAACACTATGAAAAAAGAGAGCCCTAAAAGAAATGTTATCTAGTGTGTGATTACTTAAAGAGATGGAACAGTTTTTACCTCTGTGTAGGTTTATTAGACATTCCTATTCAAAGAATGTGAACTAGAGAGGAGACAAACTACAAGACATGAGGATGCACTTAGTTTATATGCCATAATTGTTCACAGTATGATCATATAAGAGAATAAATACAAAGTTCATGAGACAAAGAATAAATTAAATCAACCATTTGCTCTTTCTGGTTTCTCAGTATACAGGAAATGGAAGGGAAGAGTATTAGAAAACTCAATCTCCGTGGGGTATTTAGGCAAAATATGGAACCATAAGATACATCAATTGCCTTAGCAGTTATACACTGTCCATGTGACATTCAGAACTATGAATAAACATCTTTAAAATTCACCCAAATATGAAAAGTCTTTAGAAAATATTGAAAAAAAAAGAAAATGAGCTAATTCTCTCCTTTAATATCAATTTAACCAATTTGTTTAATCATAAAGAGAAAGCTACAGCATCAAGATATTTCTAAGCCCAAATTCTGAGCTTCTGTGGCATGACTTGAAAACACTTTGCTTCTTAGATGTTCGCTGGTGATGAGAGTATGGTGAGAGAATGGGAAGATAAATGGGAAGTCTTGCCAAAGTCAATCCATAATGAGGTGAGGCAGTGCAACATGTTACAAAATAGGAAATATTCTTTGGCCATTCATTTCTGTCTGCTCCTCCCTGAACAGACACAACTTCTAACATGAAAATGTCTGAAGGTAGTTATTCTTCTGGATATTATCAGGAAGTAAAAAAATATTATAAAGAAAAATATTTTAAAGTAAGCTACTCACCTATCCCAATGAAAGCAGCTTTGTACCCTTCTTCTTTCAAAGTGCTAAGAGTAATTTCATTCACTGAAAGGCTTTTACCACAAATTACCTGTAAGAAAAAAAATTCTGTAACTGTATTTTGGCATTTGAATGACTAAAACCTTAATCTTTAACATCGAAAATAATAAAAACTCCATATACCATATATATAATTCCATGTATAGATATGAAAATATTTTTGTCTTTTAGTATATAGGCTTATGTATACTAAATAGTATATAAGTAGAACAAACATGTTTTACTTAATAGCTAAATGCATTTTTGCCTTTTAATTAAGTACCACAAGAAAAGTTAGTGTATTTAAAATCAAGTCAGTAAATTTTCACAGCTTAATTAGTATGTTCAAGGCACTATGTGGGGCATTTTAAAGAATAAAATGTTAAATGAGACACAGTTTCTGCCTCAATGTACAGTCAAGATCTGTGCAGAAGATGTACAGAAATAAGTATAATAAATAACTGAGTGTGATCAGCACATGTCTACAAGAACTCAAGGGATGGAGAAATTCATTTTGGCTGAGGTCATATAGATGAGAAAAAAGAGAGGTAGTGGGATTTCAATAAAGCCCTTCTTAAACTGAAGTATAGTTGATTTACAATATTGTGTTAGTTTCAGGTGTACAGCAAAGTGATTTGGTTAAACATATATATGTGTGTGTATCTATATTCTTTTTAAAATACTTTTCCGTTACAGTTTATTTTAAGATACTGAAAATAGTTCCCTGTCAATAAAGCCATCTTAAAAAATGGATAGGATTTTGATAGCGGATACTTTCGAGGGAAGATGAGTAAAGTCAGGAGTCAGAGGGTAGATACTTCTATTAAAAATCACAGTACTTTGCTTAATTCCAGACATGAGCCTATTTTCAGATCTTGAACCTGCTGACTGAAGAGGTGGTCAGGTCCCTAGAAAGACAGACCCTGAAACATCCTGGCAAGTAAATACTATAATGATTCCTCTATTCCTTCTCTAAAGGGAATTATAGCCATTTACCCAGGTGACCGTACACTGGGGAAGGGGGCATAATCACACATTTCAAGGACCCTGGACAAGGTTCTTCACTGAAATTGATAGCTGAAGAGTGGGGACCTACAGTGATAAGGTGAAAAATGGAACCTGGATAAAGTCTGGTTCACAGTGGGCCTAAGGGGATCACAGACCCAGTTAGTGGTTATTCCCAAGTCTCCAAGTGTATAATAAAAACTGTTATACATGTCAGTAGAAATAATCCCCACATTGGGTCTCTGGTCTGCAAAGCAAGAGCTATTATAGCTATAATATTGGGAAGGCCAGAAAACTTCTGAAACCCTGGTCGAGAGAGTAAATCAACCCCAATGATAGCCTGGAGTCGGTGGGATAGGAAAAGATGGTGGTGGTCCATGTAATACTTCTGTTTCATTTCCCAGTCTGGCCCCGCTGAGACTAGATGATTTCTGGAGAATGACTGTAAACTCCTGCAGGCTTGACCAAAGTGAAGCCCTGACTGCACTGTCTGTGACAGATGTGGTATTACTGCAGATTAGTAAGGCCACAGGTACAATGCACGTAGCCATTGATATGATGAATGCACACTTTTCATGTTTCTGTGGAAAAGGGATCAGAAACAGTTCACATTCATAGGGGAAAGATAAGAATATTCATTTACAGGTTTGCCTCAGGAATATGTCAACTCTCTTCTGTAACAATATGTATAATCTGAAACAATCTGACCATACCACAGAACATCATAGTGATCCATTACACTGAGAACATCATGCAGATTGGACAGCATAAGCAAGGGGTAGCTAGTATGCTGGAGACTTTAATATGCCTGCCCTCCACAGGGCAGAAGATGAACCTTATGAAGATCAGGGACTAGCCACTTGAGTGAAGTAAAGGGGTCAGGTATGTGCCAGTATATACTCTCTAAAATACATGACTTCGCTGCAATTTTGCACTCATTTACCATTATAAATAAGGAAGCACAATGTCTGGTAGGTTTGAGTTTTGAAGTCAACATGTTCCTAAAAACAAAAGTCTCTAAACTGATCCATAACAGAAGAACAAAGTTTACCCATTAAAGCAATAATTGCACCTAACTTGCATAGAGTACCTAACTAAGTGCAAGACTCTTCTAAATACTGCATAGATGGACTTCTCTCATCCTCACAATAGCATTATGAAGTGATATTGTTATCCTCATTTTACAGATGATGATACTAAGGGACAAGAGAGCTTTGACAACCTTTACCAAAGTCAAATATGTAGTTTAATTGCAGAACCAGCACGTGTAAAAGCTATGCTCTAATGTCTCTTGAGAATGAAGGGCAGAACCAGCACCATCCTCAAAGGCACAGAACAACATACTGCATGTGGAGAACTACTTGAAAATGTAGTGTTTCTGGGGTATAAAGTGCAAAGCAAAGAAAACAAAGAGAAAGTAGGGGGATAAAATGACTTTGGATATAACATAGGGGGGCATTTTTGTTTTACTAAAATACTAGTTCTAATTTTATTGGCAGATAAAGGAACCATTTGAAAGTTTACAACCAGGGGACAACCAAGGTGAGATTAACGACTAATATTCAGAACTCTGGAACATATCAAATACCATGAAATAAACTAGACAATTAAATAAACACATATTATTAAAAGTACTTAATACTAAGTATCTAATAGTGGGTATTACTATTAGAGTTAGTAGAGTTAGATGCTATTAAAAGTAATGGATAATGAAGCTTTAGAATTTTAATTTATTTTTCAAAGAGTAGATTTTTTTATTAAACTATTTCTGATCATAAAGAAAGATAAAAAGTTCTAGTGCTTATTTTTTGAAATGACCTCAATACCAATATACAATGAAGGTTAGACATAAAAGAAAACTACAGGTCCAAATATTCTAAATAAAATTTTAGTAAACTGAATAATACTACAATTTCCAAAGTTGAGCAGTGGAGTGCCCTGCCAATGGGTCTGTCAGTGGAAGTGATACTCAGAATACTTGACTTTAGGTTTGGTTTACTAACTGACTCAGCAAAAAAATTGAAGAAAGACCCCCATCTTTCCTGAGGTAGTGTTTGTGTGCATGTGTGTGTGTGTGTGTGTGTGTGTGTGCGCGCGTGTGTGTAGCTGAGTAGTGGAGTTATGTGATTTATCAAACAGGATTGAAAATATTCCAATTTTTCCACCCTGATAGAGTGAACATGTCCCTGAATTTGTAACATACAGAAAGGATGCACAGGCATTTTGCGTTTCTCAGTCTGTTTCCACCCTAGCAGGCAACAGTGTGCAACTGAGGAAGCAAAAAAGTTGAATTATACTTTTGTGTATCGAAAACTGGAAAGACAAGTAGCTTTACTCCTAGTGTTAATTTACTGGGACTGGGACCAGTAAGACTTTACTTACTGTAGTCAGACATTGTGGGACAAGGGGAGAATAACCATCACTGTGCAGTAAGTAGCTCCATGGTGCAAATGAGAACAAAGCAATAATAACAATAATCAGTGGAGTGACAAGCACAAGGACTCTTCCCTATGTTGGGGAATCTAGTCAAATTTCCCTTTTCTAAAGCATAAAACCCCCAAACATTTGCCATCAAATCCAAAACTCACTCTCAGAAAGAACAGGAGAAAGATTCTTTGACAAAATGCTAAAATTTTGCTTACATTATGCCTTAGGAAATTGGACCAAGACGTGTAAAACTTAAAACTGGTATTATATGATAACTAACAGACATCAAAACATTTTGTGGCTGATATACTATGAAGTCCTAAGATTATTTGTTAAGTATATACGATGTTAGAAAAATCATGTTATGGGCATTTTGTTTGTGTTTTTGCTCCTTTTTCTCCCATATTTTTTATATATGTAATATTTTCTGTCATAATTTTCTTAGATATGGATTATAGCATATATTAACCTCCCTCTAATGGCTTTAATATATGCCTGGGTACTCAAACATCCCAGCTAAATTGAGAATAAAATTTGCTCCACATCAAGCTTAGTGTAAGAGTTATTACTATTTCAATAGAAGGGCTGAATATAATAAGCCCTGAGCCAAAGTTCCACCTAATATCTACTCCGGGACTTGACAAAAACTTTCTTTATGCATCCATAATATGTCTTCATACATATAATAATATTTTTAATGTAGGATTAAGGTTTACAACTTTTTTGGCGTGGAACGCTTTTTTGAAATGAACTGTGTGGCACCCATTATTAAAAACTACAGATAATAATGTACATGCTCTTCACATTTTTGATAGAAAATTTGGCTAAACAGACCAAGTATTTCCAGACTCTCTAACATAGAAAATAAGATAAAATAATTTTAAAACTAAATTCAGCTCTTTTTAGACACAAAATTATTTTGTTGGCTCTTAATGCACGTTTCTCGCCTTCCAGTAGAGACAAAATATGACTTCATATTAGTTTTCAATAACATCCTATAATGATGGAAATGCTTGCTGCAAATAAACATAATGACAAACAAGATGATATAGAAAATTTATCAAGAAAGATATCTCAGATATTTTTGTTCAAATTATGAAGACAGAGCTTCCCTGGTGGCGCAGTGGTTGAGAGTCCGCCTGCCGATGCAGGGGACACGGGTTCGTGCCCCGGTCCGGGAAGATCCCACATGCCGCGGAGCGGCTGGGCCCGTGAGCCATGGCTGCTGAGCCTGCGCGTCAGGAGCCTGTGCTCCGCAACGGGAGAGGCCACAACAGTGAGAGGCCCACGTACCGAAAAACAAAAACAAACAAACAAACAAAAAAACCCATCAATGTTCTGTTTCTCATAAAAAGACTGAAATCAGATGGATAAAATTTTCAAATTTAGCAAAAATATAAGTATCAAGACAATATTCTTACCAACAATAAAATAATGAAATGCTTGGAAATTTATTTCTATAAAGCTAGCATAACTCTATAACCAAAATCTATAGCATAACCAAAACTCACAAAGATAACAAATAAAAAATAAAGCAAAACAAAGACAGACTTTCAGTAGCTTTGAAACTCTATAAAGCGAGCAACAGAATCTATTCCCTGTTGTATTTACAGTTTTAATATTCAGTGCATAAATAAGTGAATGCAAAAGAAATTAAAAAAGAAACTCATAGAACAAACCTAGTTCTAGATGTACAGATATAATAAAACATGATGCAAAATGTATATATTCCAGAAATGCAAAGATTAATATAACTCAATACATTATCTGAACATAGACTTTCAAAAGGGGCAATTAGGGCTTCCCTGGTGGTGCAGTGGTTGAGGGTCCGCGTGCCGATGCAGGGGACGCGGGTTCGTGCCCCGATCTGGGAGGATCCCACATGCCGCGGACCGGCTGGCCCCGTGGGCCATGGCCGCTGGGCCTGCGCGTCCGGAGCCTGTGCTCCGCAACGGGAGAGGCCACAGCAGTGAGAGGCCCGCGTATCGCAAAAAAAAAAAAAAAAAAAAAAAAAGGGGGCAATTAAAAAATTTAACACCCCTCCTCCGTTAAAATAAAACAAAATAACTTAGGAAATGTTACTATTCTAAGTCTAGAAAAAGAAAACATTTATTCAATATGATAAAAATACTATTTCATAGATCAGAAAAGATGCCATGCATTACCACTTTTATAACATACTAGTGACAATGAAATAGTGGAAGAAAAAAAAATATATATATAACATACAAATAGAGGGTTTTTTTTGTGACACAATATTTGACTGGAAAAATTCATCTTAGAAAAAACAAGAACTAATCTATCAGCTATTAGATATGAAATAAATTGAAATTACTCAACAAGAAATTTAGCTGAAGAACACAGTTGGGAGGGAAGATGATGAATTAAACTAAGTTTATATATGATGAGTGTATGTTATTTGGATGATAAATGTGTTCATTAAACTATTAAGATTACAGGACTGGAGTTCAAAAGAAAGATGGTTCTAGACAAGTCCTTAGCACACCTCTAGGCAAAAGTAAATTCTCAATAATTATTTATCAAATAAATGAAACAAACCTATTAGAAAGAGAAAAAAATCAGATAATAACCAAGATAATGCTAGATCATGAAAGCTAAAAATACATACATACATGAACATAAATGCATGCATTGATATATACATGCATGCATACATATCAGAATATATCACATGCTGCACAGGAGCCAAACAGTATAAACCCAGAGAAAACTTCGTTTCATTGCCAGGAAATTATTGTTGACTTTAAAATATACAGTGTTAGTTGAGAGGTAAAAACGGAAGGCAGGTTGTAAGAAGAATCTGGTGATGAGAAAAATGTGGTAACAAGTGTAGAACATTTTAAAAAATATATATCCTTTCATGGATAAAGTTGATAAGTCATAAAAGATGCAAGCATTTCATCAATGGATGCAAGTCCTCAAAGCTGAAAAAGAACCTCATTACTGTCTCTCCTCAGAGTGATGGACAAGACAGTATTAACCTTCTCTTTAATTCAGGTTCTAATTCTTTCCTGATAATTTAATAAATTCATAGGGTTTAAAATTCAAATGTACAAAATGGTGAAAAACTCCTTCCTACACCTTCCCAAAGGCAATCTATACTATCAGGTTCTATACATTTCCAGAGCACATATATTTCCAGGCATATATAAGCAGATATGTTTATATTTTACACAAACTGTAGTAGCATACTTTTCCCTTTGAACAAATATTGACCAAGGCAAGGGACATTAATTGACTTTGTCAAGCTTATCTGACTATAAAATTAGAAAGTGTCATAATTGTAGCTGAAATGTACGTTTTCTGGCACTCAGTGAATTGACTACTATTATGTCTTGAGTTTCCTAGTAAGAGAAATGGGTATGCCCTAATTTATGCAATATATTTGGTATGGTAAAAATCAAATGCAATTTTGTAATTACTTATAAGATGAATTCAGAGGTGTCAAATTAATTTTTGATTCATCTTCAATTTGAAGTATCACTTAATATATTAGTTTGAAGTCTCAATAATCATGTTCTTATTTAATGAGATTTAGGTAAGAACTTGCATTCAAAATGAAATACATTTAACAAACTTTTCAGAATGTATTTATATAAAGCAAGTAATCACCCTTAAATCTATTTTGAACACTATTTTTGAACTCTGTTTTCATAAAGTTTTGCACATCTGTATGGCATACTTGCTATAAGATTTTTTGTTTGGTGATTATGTGTAAATGTTTCATCGCCTAACCATTGCCAAATAAGATATAATTGTAAGTGTAAATGCACAAAATACTGTTTGAGTGTTTCCCTTTTAATTGGTTATTTTAATTTTTATTTCTAAATGCAAGAGCCATGAATAGTTTGTACTTTTCAAAATAGCTCCCATATGTACTTACAGAATGTATTATGTAAATCATAGTACTTTGTTAATCTATTATCTTATACCTATTACAGAAAGGTAAAATTTTTGAAATAAAAATAGCAATATGTTCAAGTGAAGAGCCAGAGTATGATACTCTTAAATAATACAAAAGAATAGGAATATCTAAAGCTATATTACGAAAGTAAAATGTATTAATTTTTTGACCATCTTTAAAAGAACACAATATTTATTTCACAAAACAATTAAAAATACAGAGCTGTTGCTTTCTACCTTGCTGAGTAACTGTTTATGTTGAAAAAGGATTATCACATTAACACTATTGACATTACACATATAGTAAATAAAATAAACCTCTGTAAGAAATTATGTTCCAAATTGTGAAATACAAATGTTTCAGAGTGCACAAAACTTGCATGAAAAAAACGTGATTAAAGCAACCAAACCCTTCTATTAGCTGCACTGAACCCCTAAAGCAATTTAGGAATTTGTTTCTTACAGACAATTAATCACATGCAGGCGTGCCAGATGAGAACTATTGATTGCCCTTTTCCAGGCTAGTGGCATTCAGACAGTAGACAGACAAATGCCCTAAGCAAGGAGAAGCATCTTTCTGCTTCTGCCTGGTGTAGCTTTTAATTGTTCTTTCCTAAAGTGTGTGACATTTTGTTGTTAATCTTTAGTGTAGAGCTTACTCCTTTCATTTGGAGCAATACACATGTAAGTGTTATGTTTTTCACTTACCTTTACACCAAGGTCCTTCATAAGCTCAATCTCAAAATTGACTACATTATATGGTAGCCGGAACTGAGGGATTTCAGAGATACTGAAAATAAAAACGAGAAGCATTTGTGGGAAAATCACCAATTTAAAAAATGCAACATGTCTTTATTGATCAGTATTAAAGGAGTAAGTATCTCTTCTGAGGGTATTTTCATATCACATAATGTGAGTGTGAGGACATCCACATTTTTATATGCATGAGAGAGTATGATATGGGTTTCAAGAGAAACAGTAGAAACTGATGTGGAAAATAAATAAAAACAATGAAAAACAAATAGTGAGTAGACAATTGGCCTATACTTTTAAGTTTATTACAGTATTTAGTTGATTTATTTACTAACACTTCTATAAATTCCTAAGAAAAGAAAATCTTAAAAAAACAAAAATTTGAAAGTATACAGTGTTTAACATATATATCATATATACATATATATTCTATAACTATACCTCTAGCTTGTTCAAATTCAAATCTGTAACTTTGTATTATCATGCTGTTCAGGACATTACAGAATAAGTTCTGTAATGTGATCTACAGAATATTTTTACAGTAAAACAATCTTCTATGAAAGCAATGTGTCCCAAAAGGGTTCAGTCATTAAAAAGTAATCCTACTTGATATCAGTGCTCATTGTTTTCTGTCTTCAAATACAATGACTTCAAGAGTTAATAGTTCATACATAGTATTAAAGGTAAGTTCAAATAACTTTTCAATATCTTATAGCAATAAAAAGGCTACATATGTTCATGAATATACAGCAATTCATGTAGTCATTCATCCAACAAGCATTCATCCAACAAGCATTTACAAAGTACCAGGTACAGTGTTAGCTGCAGTGATTTAATGGTGAATTTGACCAAATTACCACTTTTAATAAGCTCTCATTCTTGTGAGCAAAGATATATAAACAGATCATAACAACAGAATGTAGTACATTCAGTGAAAGAGCTATATCCAAGCACTATAGAGATTGATTTGTAAAATAAATAAATAACTGTTGAAGATGAACTTTCTGGATCATTCAGTGCAAGGTCTTCCAAAGTGCACCTGTAGTCTTTTCATTCTTTGGTGACTTAAGAACTTGATTATTCAATTAATTTCCATACATCAATCAGCAAGGCACCATGCTCATCTCAGTGCTATAGAAAATGCAAAGTACTGAACAGTACAAAATCAAGGTCCTATATTAAAGGAGCTTTCTATCTAGTTAGGGTGTAAGATTATACATAAGAATGACTTAGGGCATAGGGTAAGAGAGAAAAACCTCCTAAGCTGATCTTTGGACAACCACGCTACCTCAGCGGTTATCATAATGCTCTGGGCACCACACAGGACTCTGCCTTTGTAGGGTAGCAGAATATGCCCCTCCAAATACGCCACTTCGGCACAGGATTATTTTGAGCTGAAGATAATTAAGAAGAAACAGATACAAGAAAAGCTCTCCGGTCCCCTATTACCTGCCAAAAAGCAGTACATAACACACATTGCAATGGTGTGTCTTCCTTTCCTGTACCAAGAAGGGCAAAACTCTTAATCACCAGGAGACAATTGTAGACCCTTACCAGCCCAAAGATGGGCACCAAGAGGAATTTACATTACAAGCTTTACTAAATAACTCTTATGTTCCATTAGTTTCCCCCATATATTAACCTCTCACAGTTTGCTGTCCCTAAAAGCATAAATCCTTTTTCCTTTGTCTTGTCACTTCTCCACAAATTTATCATTCTTTGTTAAGATGCTACATAGGGGCTTCCCTGGTGGTGAGGTGGCTGGGAGTCCGGCTGCCAATGCAGGGGACACGAGTTCAAGCCCTGGTCCGGGAAGATCCCACATGCTGTGGAGCAACAAAGCCCGTGTGCCACAACTACTGAGCCCGTGTGCCACAAGCACTGAAGCCCACGTGCCTAGAGCCCATGCTCTGCAACAAGAGAAGCCACTGCAATGAAGAGTAGCTCCCCCCCAACCGCAACTAGAGAAAGCCTGCACTCGAGACCCAACGCAGCCAAAAATAAATAAATAAAATCTATCTTTAAAAAAAAAAAAAAAAAGATGGTACATAAACCTCAAGTTCTGACCCCCCTTCTCTGAATGACTCATCACTGGGTTCTCCCACATGTATGTACAATACATGTGTCAATAAACACTGTTTTTCTCCTTAATTTGTCTTATGTTAGTTTATTTCACAAGGCAACTACTGACCTAAGAGGATATTTTTTTTTTCCTCCCTGTACCTTCTGAGGCTAAGGAGAAAAATTCTTAAATAGTATGGATTATATAAGTAGGCACAAAGAGACACCCAGTCTTGATAGGCCTGGGGGTCTGCAAAAGATAGACTGAAAATGGACTAACATTGGAATCTGATGAAAGTCCTCAAAAGGCTAGACACGAAAGCAAAAATTCTAGCTAAATAAACCAACCACAGCAAGGTGAGCCTCTAAATACAGACAGATACACTGTGAGGCTGAGTACCTTCCTCTGACTTGGGCTTTTTATGGGTTCTGAATAGAAGTATACGATATGTAAGTAAAAAAAATGATGCTAGTTTAGGTCAATGGTTCTAATTTAAGATATGGCTCTGAAACAGCAGGTTAATGAAGCAGGAACAATTTTTCTATTGACCAGAAAGAAAGGAGAACACTCTCAACCTAGCAAGAAGAAACCAGAGCAAGGAGGAAGTATAACTCTGAAAGTTGAAGTAGCCAGCAGAGCAAATGGAATGCCAGGCTGCTAGGGCTTGAGCAGCTCTGCTTAGAATCACATACTGCCCTGAAAGCGTTGTAGCCCACACTTACTTAGCACATGTGTTATGAATAAATGTGTGAGAATCACATTTCCAAGCATCTTCTATAGGAAATAAGAGTAATGTGAGATACTAAAAAGAGTTAGATTTGATCATAATCAAGTAGGCAGGGGATAAGGAGGTAATTATTGATTGTTATAAACATGACACAATTATATTCACCAATGGATGAGGTCAGCAGACAGATGGGCGATACACACACACACACACCCTCACACACACACACACCCTCATGGTACAACGTGACAAATATCAAATACCAAATATGAACGAGAGTGTTTCAAAGGAGAATTAGCTTATTGCAAGATGAGATAATCAGGTGAAATGTGACATATGATCAGCTTTCAGACAAGTGAAGATATCTCAAGATGAGGAAAATGATAAGGAAGGAGGAACAGAAGGGGGAGGAGGGGGAAAAAAGTGTACATGCTGTGTTCAGGGGACGGGCAATGGAGCAGAGGGGGTGTCAGCAGGCTTCAACAGGAACACTAACCACCCCAGATACCAGGCAAATTCCTCCTCATTTCAGAGCTCTAAATGCCGTCCATATGTGATGGCACCCACATTTTTATCCTCAAACCTAAATTCCAGAACTTTATATTCACTTGGACGTCTAATAGGTATCTCAAATTTTTTATACCCCAAACTAAACTTTGGTTCCTCCACCCCAACATACGTCCTCAGACAACTCCTTCCTATGAGCTGCTCAACCCTATACTCGTACTCTATTCTCTTACCAGCATCACACCAAGTCCAGGTGCAGGCAATAAGGAGGTACACTGTTTTCAGACGATTTAAAAAGTTATGAAACTGACAAAAATAAGCCTTTTTGTATTATCACCATGAGCAGGTAACTCTCAACAAGTCAGTGATATTCTAAACACTGTCTCCCCCCAAAAAACTCTTTGGTGGATCTAAATTCTAAATAATGGCTACAGTTGCTACAGAGTTTTAGTAATAAATGATTTTAAAATAAATATCCACATGTGTCAGGTCTATAGTCTTCTGCTCTACCAGCTGAGCTATGGAAGATGAAGCAATTATACTCCAATAAAGATGTTAAAAAGATGTGTAACCTTTAAATAATCCCAATTTTATTACCCATTCATTAATAAACTGAGTTCTACAGAACAGTTAATATGGAGAACTCCAGTTAAACAGCAACCACTGGCACATGCTGATACACCTACAAGCATATTCCTCATTCCAATGGCCATAGGCAGCATGTGTCTCCACCCCTGCAAGACTACGTATTCCAATGTTTAAACAGTTGATCTGAGACTGATAAAATGATAACACATGAAGCAATATGAATCTACTTCAATTCTATCATTTTGTGTGACCAGAAGTTTTTAACTTGGGTTTAAACTTTAAAATAGTGAAACTGTGAACTATACCTTTAATATTGAAATTATTTTGTTTTAATTGCTAATATTTTGTGTTATGGGAGTGAATAAAAATAATTACAATCACCAATTATTACATAATTCTCTTTGAAGATTATTTTATTGTACAGACTAGAGGATAACCATATTTTAAAAATTATCTATTCCATATATCAAATGCTCTAGGGACAGCACTAAACTGCCATTTTTGAAACCCCCTCATGCATTTATAAACACCTGACATACTCTATATTTGGTTTATTGTTGCTTTATTGCCTACCCCCCCCACTACCAGAATACAAGCCCCATGAGAACAGGCACTTTGCTTTATTTACCTTTGTATCTCTAGGGCCCGAGACAATGACCAGCACATAGTAGGAGATCAATAAATATAAAAGGAAGGAAGGAAGGAAGGGAGGAAGGAGGGAAGAAGGGACAGAGAGAGATTACCCTCAAGACTGCGTATTGAGAAAGGGGATACAAGGACAGAAGATGGAATTTAATTGGAATGGTTACTTCCCAAGTTTGTTGTACTTATAAAAACAAACTTTCATTCTTCTATATGTGCTCTTTTAACAATCTAAAGTTTTGAAAGAAATCTTCCTTGTGGCCACAAATCCTTTAGTACAATCAGTGGAATGCCCAGATAACCTAAAAAAATAATCGTTCTTATATGTTCATGTTTCTTTCATCTAAATGGAATTAACCAGTAACAACCTCCTTCCATTCTTTTTAAAGCACGATGCTCATACTCCAATAGAACTTTGCTTTAGTTTATTACGCTAAGGTACCACACTTTAAATTTGTGTTACATAACACATGTTCTCAAAATATTTTCTATGACCAAATCTATTTCACCTAAACCTCATTTCCTTATTGTGAATCCATAGGTTGTCTTTTTGTTTTGTTGATGATTTCCTTTGCTGTGCAAAAGCTTTTAAGTTTGATTAGGTCCCATTTGCTTATTTTTGTTTTTATTTCTTTTTCCTTGGGAGACTGATCTAAGAAAACATTGCTAAGATTTATGTCAGAGAATGTTTTGCCTCTGTTCTCTTGTAGGACTTTTATGGTGTCATGTCTTATATTTAGGTCTTTAAACCATTTTGAGTTTATTTTTCTATATGGCGTGAGTGTTTTAAGTTCATTGATTTACATGTAAGCTGTCCAGGTTGCCCAACATCAGTCGTTGAAGAGATTGCCTTTTCTTCATTGTATATTCTATAGAGTTCCATTTATTTTAAATTTATTTTAAATAAAGCATTTATTTTAAATAAAAGTTCCATTTATTTTAAATAAAGCATCCAATTTCTAAGCTTAATATGAATTTCTGAAAATCAGATACAAAGTGAATATTTTCCATTTCAGTGTATGAATCTTCATGGGAATAAATGATTATGTGACTGAATCCTGGTTTAATAATGATGCTGATTAATAGTAAATAATAATATGGTATCTATGAGATAAACACTGCATAAATGTACATTAAAATGGAACATTTTTAGTAGACTCTAACATAATTATAATCAAATGCAAAACTTAAAGAGATTGGAGAATGAAAATGCGTGATCAGGACAGCACGTCTGTGTACACAACAAAATGAATCATCCAATATTCTGTGGAGTTTGGTTTCTCCATCTCTAATTTGCATAATTTTCACATATATATATCGCCATTAAAGGAAAGATTCACAGGGGTGAAATAAGCTTTCTTTTTTTTTTTAAAGATTTTTTTGATGTGGACCATTTTTTTAAAGTCTTTATTGAATTTGTTATAATAGTGCTTCTGTTTTATTTTTTGGTTTTTCTGGTCGTGAGGCATGTGTGATCTTAGCTCCCTGACCAGGGATTGAACCCGCACCCCCTGCATTCGAAGGTGAAGTTTTAACTGCTGGACAGCCAGGGAAGTCCTGAAATAAGCTTTCATATGATTGGTTCCTCTATTCATAAAATATTTGCTGAGATTTCTCTTAAATTCACAGAACTAGACAGAGAAATTTTAAAATAAATATTGCTTAAAGCCAACTGCAAATTTAAAGTGAATAATGAAATCAAAATTTGAGCATTTGGAAAAAGAACACTTAAAATACCATCTGTGAGCCTGAAGTTCCTATACGATTACGAACCAACAATGTTCATAATCATTTTACCCCATCAATTTTGACACTGTGAACATGAAATAAATGTAGGCATTACCTTAAACCACCAACGTATTCTTGTTTTTCAAATATAGTGATGTCAGAGTAGCCTAATCGAGCCAAGAAGGAAGCACAACTTATACTTGCAGGTCCAGCACCCAAAAGAGCAATCTTTGCAGAATAGGCTTCAGGCATTTTTTCTGGGGGAGGCAGAAAATGACTCCTGATTTGTGGGATATTCATTGCTTTGAACACCTACGGAGAAATCAATTGGCATGGTTAACATTTTTAAGCTAATTTTTACATCCTCAAACATAGTTTCAATGTTTCCAATCCATTTGTGCTTTTAATAGAAATAAGCAGTACATTTTAAGTATTAGCATACTTAGAAGTTATACTGGGTCAAGCTGATGGCAATCTACTACGCTTGACTAACTCTTTCTCAATCTTTGAAATTCCTGTCTAAGGTCCTCTAGGAAGCATTCCTGACTCGCTTTCCCTACTCCAGCCCTGGTCCAAGTTAAATGCTCCTCCTCTAAGCTCCTGTATCATACTGTGTATGCTATTAATGAAACCATTTACCACGTGTGCCACGTTTCCATGTTAGCGGAACATTAGTTCTTGAGTCATAGAATATGTCATATATAAAAACACACACATATAACTTATTAACTATTTGTTTTAAATATTTTTAGAAACATGTTACCATTGTATAACCAGCAGTGAGCGCTCACCTGGCACATAGACATTCAGTAGATAATTTATGACATCTGCTTCTGGTTATGATAGATTAGCTTTTGAAGAATAACATTTCAAAAATACATTGGAAGCACTGGAGAGCCTCTGAAGTAAGCCTGACTAGAGGAGCCAAGATCTCAGAAAAAAGGGAACAGCAGAGAAGTGAGGTGACAGTTTAGGAGTTACTTTTCCCCTGAGGGAATTCGCCACTTCTTAGCAGAGTGAGGAATCTTGTAGATAGATGACCACGGCTCAGAAGAGACAGAAAAAGAGATTTTAGCTAATTTTCTAGGACTAGAGAGACACAGTGTTTATAAACAAAACAAATCTCTATAAAGCAGAAGGGAGCTTTCTGCACTCTGAGAGGCCAGATGAAACAACTGGAGTACAGGAGTAGCTGAAGAAGAAAAAGTCCTAGTAAACACCTTAGCATACAGCTGAAACTTCTGGAGGGCTGTACTCTGCAAGTGGGGCAAACCAGAGGAAGACATGTAACCCAGCCTGATTTAGATGAAGGTGATAAGGTCTCACTCCTGTCTACCTCCCAAATGATAGGGTGAACCTTCTGTGGAGGATAATAAGTCAACTGCAACATCTACAAATTTTCATATACGAGGCCTGGCTTTTGATCAAAAAAGCCCAGGCCTCTCATTAACTAAGAACTAAGAACTGCCAATAACTCAGAAAACATAAAGATATGCATACATAATCCAGTAAGTGTAGTTATCAAAGATAGACTTTAGAATAACTATAATGAACATGTTCAAAAAATACATAAGAATGTGAACTTCACCAGGAAACTTGAATTTGTTTAAAAAAAACAGAAATTTTAGAAAAGAAAAAAATTCAAAATTAAAATTGAAAACTAAATAAATGTACTTAACAGTAATTTGAACAGGTGAGCAAAAATGGACTCATAAACTGAAGATGAGTCAGTTTTGTTCTGTTATTTGTAAATTATTATTGCACTGGATTTTCCCCCTTAGTTTTACAGTAGGGTGCATCAACCTTGGTAGTTTCTGATGAACTGAATATTTGAATGAAATTTTGTAAACTTCATCACAAACGCAACATGTTTAGAGGTCTGGCTTTAAAATTATGCTCTCGGGGTTGAGTCATGACCTCCATCATTCTCACGGTGTACAGTATTGAATAAGTGTTTTAACATCTCCATGCTTCAGTCTCCTCAAACTGTAAAGTGGGGTTAATAATATCTATCTCATAGGGCTAATATGAGGATTAAATGAGTTAATACATGTAAACCTAACCTGAGGGTTTCTCTGAATGCCAGGGCACAGTAGAATTGTACCACATAGTAGGCATCCAGCAAGATTTTGATGAATTTCAAAATTCCTGAACTCCAGTGATAGTTACTCATTTCAACAAATGAGTAACACATGCAGTTCTTGCTCAGTGATACAAAAGGATGGTTATTTATAGGTTATTTGTAAGTGAATAATCTTGAGGAACATTTTAAATAGATTTCCTTGTATAATCGCTCTGTGATTTCTGACTTTTCACTCATCTGAGAATTGCATTTCTTTCATCACTCCATATTGACTTTACTAGCATTTTCCCCATAATTTTCATATTATTTTGAGGCAAGGGAGAAATTATCCTGATTTTAAAAATGCAAAGACTGAGACACAGAGAGGGGCCATGTAATATTCCCCCAAGCTTCCTCACATTCTGGAGACAGAAACAGTATAATTGTCTAATAATTATGCAGTGCTCTCTAAATGGAAAAGGACATAACATGGTAAATGCAAAGATATTTACTGATTCTAATTGGAGAGTATCCTTTTACTCATTTAAATATTTCTTACTTTCTAAAATGGTACTTAATGGAAATAAACACAAATATTTGGTAGCTATATTTCTTCCTCAATTACTCTACTTGTTCTTATAAACCAAGCAATAGCAACTATAAATTATAGGGGAATCATGACAAAGTTTTCTTGGATATTTCAGAATATCTCCACTAGTTGAAGGATATATTGTAAAAGGTTAGTTGTATTCAACATATCCCATAAGAGTTTTATATTTTTGCAAGTATTTAACTTGATTTTATTATAGAAAAAAACATAATTTCTGGTCATTTCTAAAGAGATACTATTTCATCAGTTTAGGTCTAAGAGAAACCTTAAAAAAAATACATTGGTTTTCATTTTGCTGGTTTCAGTTTCTTTGAGTTAATTAATTAGCAATATGACAGTCTGGTTACCTTTTGAATGCTTAAACGGAAAGAGATTGTTATTTGTGCATCCAAAAGTAAGTTACCTCAAATTACATGCCTTCTAGGAGATGCTTCTATGTAATTTTCTTTGTAACTTGCTTCCTTTTGTGAAAGAAGTCAAAGGAAGTACTGAGTACATACTATTCACCGCACCCATCCTTAGAAAAGAAATATTCTTGGGCTGTCTGACAGTTTCTTCATCACAATTAAACAAGGGACACCAAAAGTGGGAACTGTGTTTCAAACACATGAGAAATAAGGAAAATTTCATGCTACGGCAAATTTTTAGTTATCAAAATTATTAATGCATTAGTGATTCTTAAAAAATGTTTCATTATGTTCTTATTATTAAAATAGACATTATTGTGAGACATCGCTGGCATGGTAAAAATACTGTGTAATTTGAAATCAGAATATTCTGTTCCATTAAATTTCCACCTTAATTTGGTAAATATCTTTATGTGCCCTCTATACTAGTATGAATAAGACAAACACAGACCTTCCAGTAAGTAGTTCCCTGGGTAACAGAGTACTCATATGTCTTAAATATAGAAAAATTATTACAATGCAATCTGTCCACGTGTAGGGTTCATTTTTATACATGGTGCTGTTGGAGCTGGTGAGAAAGAAACGTTATCCCAGAAGGGAAGAAAGATAACGCCTTAGCCAAATCTTAAAAAAATGACACATGTTATTGTGGAGAGGATTTCACCTCTCTAAATGTCAGCTCTAAAATTAAGAGAGTAATAATTACTTCAACAATTTATTGTGAAGATTGAATAAATCAATGATGATAACCTCCCGGGATTAATGCTTTCTCTTTATAAGGCACTCACGTAGGTGCTTAACATTTATATCTCCAGCCCTAAAAATCTTTAAAGTTAGGTATCATTGCTCATTTTATAGACAGCAGAACTGATTCCTAACTTATTATTCTACATTATAGTTCATAGTTTTATTATGATTAAACTATATGTTCTATTTGTGATTTAAGGCTACAACTGAATTGAATAGTTAAGTTGACAAAATACAATTAGAAAACATAGGTGTGTGTACTTTGGTTATGAGCAACTTTACTGATCCAAAATCATATGTAGGTTCAAACTAAATCAGTGCAAACACTCATTTGCCTTCAGAATTTGCTCATGCTGTTCTCTGTGCCTTGAATTCTCACCCACTCCCAACTTTACCATACTTGGTGAACACCTTTCAGGATTCGGTTTAAATTTCACTTTCTCAACTCAGCTTCCCCTCCCTGCTAGACTATCTGTTAGGGTTCCTAGCTACTGGCTCCCACAGTATTGTCTGACTGCCCCCTCTCCGCACTTCATTGTAATTTGCTTGCTTTATTGTCTTTCTCACTAGGCAATAAGCTCCCTGAGGGCTAGTATCATTCCTATCTTGTTCATCACTGTATCCTTAGCACCCAGACACTGCCTAGTACCTAGTTAGTCACTCAAATATGTGTTCATTGCTGGAGTTGGAAAATAAAGCTGCCAGGGGTCAGGCAATCCACGCTACAGCTTGCTGGGGACAAAAAGAGAGCAGGGAGGCAACAGAGAGTGATGGAGACATGGCAGACTGGAGAGATCATTCCCCCATCCTATCAGCTTCAACTGATTTTTAATATGATTTTTCTATAAACAGCAGTAATGGTTAACTACTTATAAGCAGGTCAATAAAATAATAAAAGAACAGTAATTAGAAGGCAGCCATAATTGAAATGTACTGGTTGTTATGTGATATGCCAGATAATCATTTACTAAACTATTTTCAAAGAGCCAGGGTTTCTTTGTAGATCACCATTATTTTTGCTCTCATGTTCTATTTCATTATTTTTCTATTATTTTCAGTTTCTTTCTTCTACTTTTTCCACATCTACCACCAACACATCCCTCCTCCACCTGTTTCCTCTCTCTCTAGCTTCTTGAAATGAAACCTGCTTACTTATATATAATCTTTATCTCTTCTGTTATATACACTTAACACAATAAATTTTCATGTAAAAATGGCTTCAGCTACATTTTACAGGTTGTCAATGGAAATTGTGTCATTCAGGTCTAAATATTTTATAATTTCTATTGTGATAACCTCTTTAACCCATGAGCTATTTACAAATGTGTGTTTTAAATTTGTTGCTATTACCTTCATTTTGACAATATTTTTATTTTTGATTTCTAATTTAGTTGTGTTGCAGAAAAGTGCAGTCTGTATGTATTTATTTGGAAACAATATATACATATATGTCCACACTCATATATATCTATATGCACTCACTCTATATTAGTTGGGTACAGGAACCTTTCTGGATTTATCAAATCAATCTAATAAACTTTATTCAAAAAATCTTACAAATTTTGAGTAAGGCCATATTGTAATGTATATGTAAGTTTATGAATTTTATACTTTTAAGACATTTATTCTTCTTTTCATTAATTGTTTTTCTCTTTATTTTTACTAGTACACTTTCCCTAAAATTCCACTTTTGTTACATATGAATATGACTACATTAACTTTTTTATGGTTACTATCTTGCAAGGTATTGTTTTTTTCAACCACCTTATTTTCAAGTTATCTGATAAGGTCTTTCTCTTCTAAACATCATATAGCTGTTTGGAGTACTTATTTTTAATCCATAATAAAGTCACTTATGTTTTAATAAGTAAACTTAATAAATATGTTATTATGATTAATTATATATTTGTATGTATTTCTACCATTTGTTCTGTGTTTCCTGTTTACCATATTTTGTATTTGCTTCTCTCTCTCATTTTTTATTTTTCCTTTCCTGTCTCTCACTGGATTAAGTTTTCTACCCACCCACCCCTCTTTGATTCTATGATTTCTTAGAAGTTACAGGTGGTATTTCTATACTTTTTGTGATTACCTTTTAATTTTTAACATAGATATTTCAATGTTTTTAAAACATTGAAGAGAGATATCAAGTATCTCTCTCCTCCCAACACAAAAGGCCCTTACCACCCTTAACTGTGCTCTACCACACCCACCTCAAACACCTTCCTTGTCAATTTTATATAAAATTTTATCTCTATCTTTTTTAACACCCCAAAATGAGTTGTTATCATTACCTTACAGTCAATAATTTTATTTACCACCATATTTTTCTGGTTTATTTGCTCACCATCATTTCGTACATCTCTCTTTCATTCCAAGTTTGTCTCAGTCATGCTGAAGAATAACTTTTAGCAGTTCTTATAACAAGGTGAGTAATAAGTCACCTTAGATTTTAAATGCTTAAAATACCTTTACTCATGCTTGTATTGTCAAGGGAGAAATTCAGTTCTTTATCTTAGTTCTTTATAAAAAGTGTTCTTGGCTTCTAACATCTATGGATGCTGATGAAAAGTCTGGGGTCAGTCTAAATGTTGTTTGGTTTTAAAGTAATCTGTTTTCTCTTTTTCTGGAAGCTGCTTCTTCTGAGATCTTTGGTATTTCACAATATTATAATCGTGTGTCTAATAGAGGGGCTTACATCTTTTCTTTCTTTTGGAAAATTCTCTACCATAACTGCCTTAAGGCTGCTCTTCACCAATCTCTTTCTATTCCATTTCTAAATTTAACTTTTTACTGGTATTTTTACTACAGTGAATATTTCCAATCAACTATTTTTCATACCAAATTCATTGTTTTTTTTTCATAATTTTACCTTATTTTTATGGATATTATTTTCTATTTGTTTTAAAGGTCTGATTATGGTAGTATTTGGTTTCATTAGGACAAAATCATCTATAGGTTGAGTCTTTTGATTATCACTGGCGGCATTAGCTTTTTCAATGTGGCTTTGGACTTTTTGTTCCAGACTTATTCTGAGACAAAGTTTTCTGTCTTTGCACTTACCCTCTTGCTTCTTATGTACAGTACACGATGGCCTCCACCCAGCATCACTCCTCTCCCTCTACCCCACTGCAGAAACAGGTCTCTAACTGGAAGCCCAGGGCTCCAGTCCCCAGGTGATATTTAGAGATAACACAGAAGCAAGTTACTGGGCCACTAGGCACATGTCCAAAACACTGGGGCACAGCTCTCATTGCTTATCTTTGTAGCTTCATATAAGCCCTAGCCCTGCATCTATTTTTTTTTAAACTTTCTACCAGGGTTAGGTAAATCCAGTCCTCTATGATGCATAATGTTTTTGGTACTTATTATCCCACACCAGTCAAACTCCCCAGCAGCCCCTGATTGTTTGCTTATGCAGAGCCTAGGAGACAGTGGCCCAAGTCCCCTGTTTACTGTTGAATATTTCGATACCATTTCTGGCCCCAAAAGGTATTTATCTTCCTTGTTAGTTCAGCTATTAACTTTTCTTGTGTGCTTATTATATTTCATTTATAGTTACGCTTTGGAGCAAACGGGTATTTAAATTTTAACTCCCAGCATAATGGCTCTTACAAGTGATTCATGCTGATACACTATTACTGCTTTGTGCTACTTTATACTACTACTCATCAAATATATTTGCAAAAAAAATACATATTTTTAAGTTGCTAAGATTCAAATGAATGAAAGTCCATCCTTCTACACTGTAAGGTGCCCACAAGAGTATATATATTTGAACTTATAAACAAAAATTCAAAAAACATTAATAGTAAATCTTAATAACCATGTGATTTCGGTAAATTTCAATGTTATTGCCCCAAATCTCTGAATGTATTTTTATGTGTTAAAACTCCAGATACTAATATATAGTTATAAGACAAACTAAAATGTTATGATGAAAATCATCTAACTATCTATCCATCCTGCAGGTTTAATTATTCATCATTGTGCCAGCACTGAGTATTTTTTTTTAATTTTTACTGGAGTATAGTTGCTTTACAATGTTGTGTTAGTTTCTACTGTACAGCAAAGTGAATCAGCTATATGTATACATATATCCCCTCTTTTTTGGATTTCCTTCCCATTTAGGTCACCACAGAGCACTGCGTAGAGTTCCTGTGCTATACAGTAGGTTCTCATTAGTTATCTATTTTATACATAGTATCAAGAGTGTATATATGTCAATTCCAATCTCCAAATTCATCTCACTCCCCAACCCCGCACTGAGTATGTTTAATAGATTTCTAAAGATTTTTGGAAAAGAATGTCAAATATTTACCAATATCTTTATCAAGACATTATTCCTTTCTATTAATCATTGCATTAAGACCAAAAGGAGAGACACAAATGAAGCCTGTACAGGCATTACTTGTGTTTGCATCCCCAAGAGCAGCCCTCTTGATTTCATTTATACAAACCATTGATTTTATTACTCTTTAATGCGTATCTTTCATGTACTTCTTATTTCTCTCAGAAATACTTTTTTTTCTTTTCTATGAACAGTATTCACAAACTATTGATAACACTTTTTTCAAATAGAAGTGGTATGGAGAAATTTTATTCAAAGATGATACAAGTTTGGGACAATAAGGCAAGTGTGAAATGTCATCAAATCTAACAACTATTCGCTAATCCATATTCTATTTATAGATGAACTGCAAAAGGCATTAGCCATAAATATTGGTTATTATCCATAAATAGTGGTTATCATCCATTATCATGGTAATATATCTTAGATTATACACATGAACTAGCAGATCTTATTGACCAGTTTGCCAAACTGTATCATAAATGTGTTAGACTCATTCTTAAAGGTACTTATAGACCAGTTATCACAAAATCAGGCTTAGGTTTTCCTAATTAATATAAAACTTTAGGTAAAAGCTTAAACTTCAGGGCTCTCAATTGCACAGGTCCCTTCCAAGGCCCTGCATTTAAATTTGTAGCAGTACTTTTGTGTAATTCTTCAAAGAAGGAACCCAAAGTTTATCATCTCAGGCCCCATGAAACCTGAATACTGGCTGTATAATAATCCTTCAATGGCAAGAAGAAAAGAAAAAACAAAAGCTTCCTGGTAACATATATAAATAAAGAAAACAACTAAGCCATATGTGTTGGTCATACACAACCTATTTTAATATAGTTGCTTCATATCTAACAGAAAATGAGGTACAGTGACCTCATTTTGTGAGTTGTAAGGTACAGTGACTGAGGTATTTGTGGCTGAGTCAACAAGGTGTAACTCTGTGAGCCTGCAGCCAGAAAACCCAAGTTTACATTGACTTTGTATCAATGACTTATAACATTAGGCGGGACAAGTGACAGTTTGTGAAATAATGGGAATTAGATGCTTTGTACTCTGGATCTGCCTTTTATTACATGTGAACTTGTGTAAGTCTCTTGTTACTCATACAAAAAAATGAGGGTGATAACATTTACCTAGAGGGTTATTTTGAGTATCAGTCAAGTTCTAAGTAAAGTACCTAACATTGTCCAGGGCTAAAGGAGTTTGTTTAACAAACTATGATTTTCTAATCATTTTGATCCTTGGTTTCCTCATGCCCCAAATGGGAAAAACATTGGCTAGTTTACATGTCTTAATGGTTGTTTTTCAACATTTTAAAGTGAGATATTATAAAAAAGCATTGAAGTGCTATGCAAGTATGGAGTACTATGATGCTACATTTTCCCCCTACCTGATCCTATCCTTTGTACTAAGGTCTAATCATCTCCAAAACCAAATATCAAAAATTAATGAAGATTAGAGAGGGGAGACAGCAGATGCAAGAAGAATTACAATCCTGCAGCCTGTGGAACAAAAACCACATTCACAGAAAGACAGAAAAGATGAAAAGGCAGAGGGCTAAGTACCAGATGAAGGAACAAGATAAAACCCCAGAAAAACAACTAAATGAAGTGGACATAGGCAACCTTCCAGAAAAAGAATTCAGAATAATGATAGTGAAGATGATCCAGGACCTTGGAAAAAGAATGGAGGCAAAGATCAAGAAGATGCAAGAAATGTTTCACAAAGACCTAGAAGAATTAAAGAACAAACAAACAGAGATGAACAATACAATAACTGAAATGAAAACTACACTAGAAGGAATCAATAGCAGAATAACTGAGGCAGAAGAACAGATAAGTGACCTGGAAGACAAAATGGTGGAATTCACTGCTGTGGAACAGAATAAAGAAAAAAGAATGAAAAGAAATGAAGACAGCCTAAGAGAACTCTGGGACAACATTAAATGCAACAACATTCACATTATAGGGGTCCCAGAAGGAGAAGAGAGAGAGAAGGGACCTGAGAAAATATTTGAAGAGATTATAGTTGAAAACTTCCCTAACATGGGAAAGAAAATAGCCACCCAAGTCCAGGAAGTGCAGAGAGTCCCATACAGGATAAACCCAAGGAGAAACACGCCGAGACACATAGTAATCAAATTGGCAAAAATTAAAGACAAAGAAAAATTATTGAAAGCAGCAAGGGAAAAATGACAAATAACATATAAGGGAACTCCCATGAGGTTAACAGCTGATTTCTCAGCAGAAACTCTACAAGCCAGAAGGGAGTGGCATAATATACTTAAAGTGATGAAAGGGAAGAACCTACAACCAAGATTACTCTACCCAGCAAGGATCTCATTCAGATTCAATGGAGAAATCAAAAGCTTTACAGACAAGCAAAAGCTAAGAGAATTCAGCACCACCAAACCAGCTCTACAACAAATACAAGGAACTTCTCTAAGTGGGAAACACAAGAGAAGAAAAGGACTTACAAAAACAAACCCAAAACAATTAAGAAAATGGTCATAGGAACATACATAACGATAATTACCTTAAACGTGAATGGATTAAATGCTCCAACCAAAAGGCACAGGCTTGCTGAATGGACACAAAAACAAGACCCATATATGTGCTGTCTACAAGAGACCCACTTCAAAACTAGGGACACATAACAGACTGAAAGTGAGGGAATGGAAAAAGATATTCCATGTAAATGGAAATCAAAAGAAAGCTGGAGTAGAATACTCATATCAGATAAAATAGACTTTAAAATAATGTTACAAGAGACAAGGAAGGACACTACATAATGATCAAGGGATCAATCCAAGAAGATATAACAATTATAAATATATATGCACCCAACATACGAGTACCTCAATACATAAGGCAACTGCTAACAGATATAAAAGAGAAAATCGACAGTAACACAATAATAGTGGGGGACTTTAACACCTCACATACACCAATGGACAGATCATCTAAAATGAAAATAAATGAGGAAACAGAAGCTTTAAATGACATGATAGACCATGTAGATTTAATTGATATTTATAGGACATTCCACCCAAAAACAGCAGATTACACCTTCTTCTCAAGTGTGCACAGAATAGTCTCCAGGATAGATCATATCTTGGGTCACAAATCAAGCCTCAGTAAATTTAAGAAAATTGAAATCATATCAAGCATCTTTTCTGACCACAATGCTATGAGATTAGAAATCAATTATAGGGGAAGAAACGTAAAAAACACAAACACATGGAAGCTAAACGTTACTAAATAACCAAGAGATCACTGAAGAAATCAAAGAGGAAATCAAAAAATACCTAGAGACAAATGACAATGAAAACATGACGATCCAAAGCCTGTGGGATGCAGCAAAAGCAGTTCTAAGAGGGAAGTTTATAGCTATACAAGCCTACCTCAAGAAACAAGAAAAATCTCAAATAAACCATTTAACAAAAAATAATAATAATAATGAAGGTTGGATTATTAGTCCAAGGATGCTAATGTAAATGCATATGCCTTATCAAGTTTGTTATGAAATTTCATTGTTGGTTTGTATTATTTCCTGAGAAACTACAATGTTTCTCAGGACATGTAGTATGTAGAAGCAGCCTACAACAACATTTAATTCTAATCAATGTTCAATCAATGTTTGTTTGATTAACTGAATCCTTACCTAGTGGGAGCTTAATACACTGGGTGTTTATACAAGCCAGTTTTCCTGGTATAGTCCTGGTTTGTTTCTGTTGCCCTGAATTAATTATTAATAGTGTTCTCATTCACTTTCCAAAGTATCTCGGTCATTTGTTTTATTTACTGATTTATAAAGCAATCGACATAACACACAGAGTATATCCAATCTCATATTTCAATTTATGTACTTTTTCTTAATAATTGATTTTAATATGAGGACTGCACCTAAATTTTTTATTTGTTCTCTACTTATCTATTTGATAGATGGGATGCATCAAAAAAAACATTATTTGAGAGAGGACATGCAATACTCTATTACTTATTAGTGTATGTGTGTCTATATTCTACTCCAATATACCTGTAGAAGGCAAAAGTTTAAGGCTTTCAGTGACTCCGTGTTCAAGATGAATATATGGTAGAAATAATATTTGTTCTATTAAAATAATCACTAACTCAAGTATTCATGTTCATTCACAATTCTTTAAAGTATTTATTGCAGCATTTAACAAAATATAAATATTGATGTCATTTAAGTAATTTTATTAGGTTACTTAATGTAGCCTCATAATACCTGGCTGCTTGAATCATATCAGTGTATTTTTTTATTATATTATAAGCACTGGTCAATTTGATTTCAACTGTGCCTACTCAATAAAACATAGAAATAAACACAAATAGTATATGATGGTATATAAATGGTATATGATGGTGGGCTAAGAACTGGGTATTACAAATGAGAGGTGATATAAAAAACCTGCTGAGAGATACAATTAGAGAAAAATCTAAAGAGTAATTCTGTTCTCAGTGAGTCACCTGATTTAGTCTGGAATTCCATTTGTCAGTTCCATTCTTAACTGAAAATATGAAAAGTAAACTAAAAGTACAGTGTCAAGAAGTATATGCCACACAAAACAGTATATGTAATGGGTATTAAAATAATCTCATAAAACATTTACTCGGAAAAATATATTGTTTTTAGATACCAATTTCATAATCTAATGTATTCCTAAAAATTCATAATTGAGGAAGCAATCTTAAGTACTAATCCTCTGAACCTCATTCACTTTAAGATTTAGAGTCAAACTTTAGAACCTTGGACTTTCAATTTTAATTTTTCTAAATTGTCTCTAAAACTCTTTAACATCAGTAAAAGGGAAGTGATTTGACATGCAGCTAATTATCTACTTATAGTTGTTTTTCAAACTTTAGAAATGAGTAGAAAGATGCATTCTTATTTCACTATCTTTTTGCAACAATTCATTAGTTAAATTTGAGAGGTAATGAGGGTCTAGTTGGTTTATTAAATGTGATAAATACATGATTTCTTAAAAATTCAACGAAATGATCAAACACATTTTAAAATAAAATTTTCAAGTGTTACATTTTTGTAGAGAAATTTTTAAGACCCTGATGAAATTGATAAGAAAATCCATGGCAAACTATTATTTCCAAAATTGTTTTATTGAAGCACTATTATTATACCTAACTGAACTAGGAAAAACTGCCTCCAAGAGAGATTTGGAATCACCCTGTAGCCTGTCTGTCCCACAAGCACACAAAAGTGTATGAAGCAAGGTCACTGCAGATGTGAGGACAGCAAAGGACTGACAATACAGGACCAAAAGAAAGTAGCTGAGTAGCTGGTCTCCTGATTCTCCTCATGCTATCCTTTGTGTGATTTATTCCTTTTCTACCACAGTCCCTCCAAATCATATGCCCATGTTCAAATGGAAAGGTGTAAGATATGGATTTAAATGATAATGGCAGACTACAGAGTTGATATTTTAAAAATCACTTATAAGTTATAGGAAAAACAATTTTGAAAAATATCATACTATTTTACTCTGCTTTCCTAACCTGTGCTTAATTTGGCTGAAAAATAGATTTATATTTCTTTAAAGGTCAAAAATCAATCATTGCTTTATCAAACAACCAAAACATGAAATTATTTGCATCATGTTCCACTTTGACTTAAGTATTCACGTCAATAGTTTAGTAGTTTGAAAGAATAATAGTATTTTGTATACTGTTATTTATAATTAATATTTTATTTTAATATTATTTAAAATATTTGTACTTTTTCTTTTCACTGGAAGTCAATTAGTTCATTGTATTTTGCTTATTTTTTTAATTGAAGTGTAGTTGATTTAGTGTTAGTTTCAGGTGTACAGCATAGTGATTCAGTATTTTGCAGATTATACTCCATTTTAGGTTATTACAAGATAATGAGTGTAATTCCCTGTGCTATATAGTATATCCTTGCTGCTTATCTATTTTATACATGGTAGTTTGTATCTGTTAATTCCACACCCCTAATTTGTCCCCCCCATTCCCTCTCTCCTTTGGTAACCACAAGTTCGTTTTCTATATCTGTGAGTCTGTTTCTGCTTACCTTCACAACTATGAGAGTTGGGTAAATTTAAGTAAACAACCCTTTCACAGAACTCTCTACAATAACTTGCCCTAAGTAGTCAACTTAAAAAAAAAAAAAAAATGAATGGAAAGCTTTTCTATATAGTTCCACTGGGAGATTTTTATTTATGATTTGATAGATATATTTGAAGACACAGTAATACAAAGTAAAAATGGAATGTAATAAGATACATTCCTATCTAAATTCCATGAGTCACTTAAAATAATTTTAATGCCATTCTAATCTATGCTATGTCTTAAATAAACAGACTGCTTTGGAAAGCAGTGGTAGTAACCTCATTAAAACCAAGTGAGAGTTCTCCGAGGAATGGTGTTTCCCTTTCTCTCCCTCTCTCTGTTTCCTCTCTCCCGTGCTGTCTCTCTCTCTCTCTCTCTCTCTCTCTCTCTCTCTCTCTCTCTCCCCCTCTCCTCCCCTTTCCTTATCACTCTCCCCCTTTCGCCTTCTCCCTCTCTGTTGTCAGGTCACTGACAAACTAACAATATTATTTTAACTCATCTTGTTTTGAAATGCAGTGTTAGTTCGTATACATGTTATGTGACCTTTTACTTACTACATCCTTGCAAGCTTGCCCTGTTTTAATGAAGAGGCAATGAGTCCCCAAAGAAAAATGTGGAAGAATTCAAGTGAATCTTCTCCATCAACTAAGGATTTTCTCAGGTTGTAAAGATCATACCTTGCACTGGTCAGGTAAGCCTAATGCAATTTTGAATTTGGTAGGAAAAGAAATTAAATCCAAGAATTTATTGCAACAACTCACAACCTCAAATTGTTTCTATTTTCTCATTCCCAGGAGCCCTTCCTTAGAATTAACCTGTCAGAAAGCAGGAAGGGAGTAACCCTGATTTATTACTAAAAGCAAAGTGAAATTTAAGCTTGAGGGATACTATGGGAAGGGTCCTAAAAAGAAAGAATATATTGCGTTTAAGTTGACAAAATCAGACAGGGAAGTCATTAACTAAAAATCTAGTGTTGACAGGCATTTAATTTGGTATTCTAGCCAACTGGACACCAAGGATTACAAAATTTTACTGGAACCTCCATATAAGCTGGTCATTTAAATGATACATGGGAATTGACCTGGTAGTTGACTCCAAAAAGGAGACCCCAGAGAGAATAAGATGTCCCAGAGAATCAAAGTCATTTAAAAAGGATTCATAAAAGAAAAAGACATGGCCCAAACTTACAGGATAAATAGGGACAAAATGTTTTCATATTACTTTATTATAAATTTGCATTCAAATAACACACCGGCTTTTAATCCATAAATTCACAAAAGCTAATGTTAAAGAATATTATTCAGTTTCAGGGTGTTTGATAATTCTACAACCTCTATTACTCAAAAAATATTACAGAAGAATACTGATGCATTATTTCAAGCTGTAAAGATTAAAGACAGTTTCTGGAAAAAGAATCAGTTAAGCAAGATAGTCTTTCCATAATGAGGGCTCCTAGCCATACTCCAATGTAAAGTTAATGAATATATCCCATTTTCAGGTCCTCCACTTTATATAATTTTCAGTGAAAGTTTTTTAATAACCTTCTGGGATTACAATTAAATTGACATATGGTTTTAGAAAATTTCATTTTTGAAGCCAAGTTGTTGAATAAAAATACTGTTTATGGCACAAAACACTTTCACTTTACCTGTATTATCACACTAAAAATATTGGATATCAACAAAGCATCAAGAATTAAAGTTATTTTAAGATTTTTGTGCTTTGGGGGGAGGGAAACAATGTATACATCTTACATACCTCAGTAGCAAACTGTTGCAATCCACCAATATTAATTGGTCCCTCTTCAGTGGCATATAAATTGCATCCACCTACACAAAGATCAGAAGTTGGACATACCATTCCACAGGTCAGACCAAGTGGGTTATCAGAAAAAATCATCTTAGCAGCTCCATAATAGTTCTGCAAAAATAAAATAAAATAAAATTTTCTTATGTAACAATGTACCTTTTAAACATTCAAATTATGACCTATTTTTTTCTATTAGATTATTGGATTGAAATCAATATATGTATAAGATGCAGAGGTTATAATACTGTTTACCATCATCAGGAGCTATAAAGCAATTATTAGCAAAGTAATATATAGGAGTATTCAACATACATCATATTAATAAATGAATAATTTTGGTAGTCGAAATTTAAAATATGAATGTTCTGTAACTATTTTTCTTTCACAAGGCATCTAACTCTATCCTGCTATAAATATTTATTTTCAGTTTTAACAAAGATTAGTTAGGTAGATTACTTGAACAAGCTTAAAATCTAAACCTTAAGAAAAAAAAAAAAGATTATGCTCAGGTTATCCAGGTTATCCTCCATTTAACTAAATTAAAAGCAACCAGGGCTCTATTTCCCTTCATTTCTTCTGGCCTGTCCATGGATACTATGTACTGTGACACTCTTTGTTGACTATCCTCCTTCAGTAACATCCTATTAACCAAATATGCAGACGAAACTCATTATACAGGACTAAACCTTAACAAGTTCATCCCTAATCGCTCCCTTCCACACATTTGACTATTATAGATTAGCTTAGAATCCTTTACGTTTCATTAAGAATTTCTAGGGACTTCCCTGGTGGCGCAGTGGTTAAGAATCCGCCTGCCAATGCAGGGGACACGGGTTCGATCCCTGGTCCAGTAAGATCCCACATGCCGCAGAGCAACTAAGCCCGTGCGCCACAACTACTGAGCCTGCACTCTAGAGCCCGTGAGCCACAAGAACTGAAGTCCATGCGCCTAGAGCCCATGCTCCACAACATGAGAAGCCACCACAATGAGAAGCCCACACACCGCAACAAAGAGTAGCCCCCACTCGCTGCAACTATAGAAAGCCTGCGGGCAGCAATGAAGACCCAACGCAGCCATAAATAAATTAATTAATTAATTAATAATTTTTAAAAAAAGGATTTCTGGACTAAAAAGAGAACTGCCGGGCTTCCCTGGTGGCACAGTGGTTGAGAGTCCGCCTATCGATGCAGGAGACGCGGGTTCGTGCCCCGCTCCGGGAAGATCCCACATGCCGCGGAGCGGCTGGGCCCGTGAGCCATGGCCGCTGAGCCTGCGCGTCCGGAGCCTGTGCTCCGCAACGGGAGAGGCCACAACAGTGAGAGGCCCGCGTACCGCAAAAAAAAAAAAAAAAGAGAACTGCCATATGACCCAGCAATCCCACTACTGGGCATATACCCTGAGAAAACCATGAGTCATGTACCACAATGTTCACTATTTACAATAGCCAGGACATGGAAGCAACGTTAAGTGTCCATCGACAGATAAATGGATAAAGAAGATGTGGCACATGTATACAATGGAATATTAATTACTCTGCCAGAAAAAGAAACGAAATTGAGTTATTTGTAGTGAGGTGGATGGACCTAGAGTCTGTCATACAGAGTGAAGTCAGAAAGAGAAAAACAAATACTGTATGCTAACACATATATATGGAATCTAAAAAAAAAAATTGTTTTGATGAACCTTGGGGCAGGACAGGAATAAAGACACAGGCGTAGAGAATGGACTTGAGGACACGGGGAGGGTGAAGGGTAAGCTGCGACGAAGTGAGAGAGTAACATTGACATATATACACTACCAAATGTAAAATAGATAGCTAGTGGGAAGCAGCTGCATAGCACAGAGGCATCAGCTCGGTGCCTTGTGACCACCTAGAGGGGTGGGATAAGGAGGGTGGGAGGGAGATGCAAGAGGGAGGGGATATGGGGATACACCTATGCGTATAGCTGATTCACTTTGTTATACAGCAGAAACTAACACAACATTGTAAAGCAATTATACTCCAATAAAGATGTTAAAAAAATTATTTTTGGAACCCGACGTGTTCATAAATTATACAACTACATCATCATTTACTAAATAATAAGTTGAATATTTCAGAAGAATGTTTTCCTCTAATGAAAATTAAAATATTGGGCCTGACCAGTATTCCTCAAAGCTGTCAAGTATTTTGGCAAAACTAAGGAAAATTTTGAGAAGCTGTAACAGTCAAGAGGTCCCTAAGGAGATGTGACAACTAAATGTAATCTGTTATTTTGGACAGGATCCTGGATCAGAAAAAGGGCATGAGGTGAAAACAAAGGAAATCTGAAGAAACTATAAACTTTAGTTAATAATAATATATTAATAATATTTCATTAATTGTAATAAATGTGCTATACAATGTTAGATGTTAATAGTAGGTGAAACTTTGTATGGAAATTCTCTGTACCATCTTCACAATTTTTTAATAAATATAAAAATACTCTAAAAATACTTTTTAAAAAAGAGATGGTAGAACATATTTAACAATATGAAACAAATGCATTTGTTTTTCTTTTGGCTTTTGTTTAAAGTACTTTTGAAGGTCTTCGAAAACACATACATTGCTTCCATAACTAACTTCAATCATAAATACAAATTCCTATATAAAATACTGATGATAATAAACAACAACAATCATCTTTACTATTTATTGACTCTTTACTATATTTCTAGAACTTTACCAGGTCTTTATTTAAGTTTTAACACCAATCATCTTATATAAGATGTCCAGCACTAAATAAAAAATTTCTAGGCATAAGAAAAGACAGAACTAAATCCCTGACGATCAGAAAAACAAATAAATAAATGAAGCAGACCCCAAGGTGATCCAGAAAGTAAAGTTAGCAGATGAAAACTTTAAATTAATTTTAATAAAAATTCAGTCTAAAAAGACACACAAAATAGATGAAACAATAAAAATATAATTAGAATATTGTAATCTGTTAAAAAAGAATCAAACTGACATTCCATAACTAAGTAAAACATTTTAAAATAGATCTAAATGCATGGTTTTAACAGCATTCATGGTGGTTTAACAATATTTCTCTTATTCTCAGATCTGTCTCTCCACTCCATTTCTGTGCTTACCACCTTATTTCAGGCCCTCAAACCTCTGTCTGGGAAAAGGAAATCATTGTGTACTGTTGGTGGGAATGTTAATTGATGTAGCCACTGTGGAAAACGGTATGGAGGTTCCTCAAAAAACCAAAAACAGAACTACCATGTGGTTCAGCCATTCCACTCCTGGGCATATATATGAAGAAAACGAAAACACCATTCGAAGGATTACATGCACCCCCTGTTCATAGCAGCATTATTTACAAAAGTTGGGATGTGGAGGCAACCCGGATGTCCATCGACAGATGAATGGATAAAGAAGACATAGTATACAATGGAGTATTGCTCAATGGAGTATTGGTCTTCTTAGAAACCAACAGTCACAACTGACACATGTAAATGTTTCTTCAATACACTTGGAACCCGAATGACTTTTTGGCCAACCCAATATGTTCAACTGATTTTTTTTTTTTTTTTTTGGCGGTACGCAGGCCTCTCACTGTTGTGGCCCTCTCCCGTTGCGGAGCACAGGCTCCGGACGCGCAGGCTCAGCGGCCATGGCTCACGGGCCCAGCCGCTCCGCGGCATGTGGTATCTTCCCGGACCGGGGTACGAACCCGTGTCCCCTGCATCGGCAGGCGGACTCTCAACCACTGTGCCACCAGGGAAGCCCCAACTGATTTTTAAAAGGGTTCCAAGACAATTCAATAGGTAAAGAACATTCTCTTCAACAAGTGATACTGTAATAACCAAATTCCACATGCAAAAGGATTAAGTTGAAACTCTACCTTACACTGTACATAAAAGTTAACTAACAATGGATGATAGATCTAAATTTTAGAGCTAAATTTATAAAACTCTTAGAAGACAACATTGGAGCAAATCTTCAGGACCTTGGATTAGGCAATGGTTTTTAGATATGACAACAATGCACAAGCAACAGCAAAAATATAGATAAATTGGATTTCATCAAAATTAAAAGGATGCCATCAGAAAAGTTAAAAGAAAACCAGAACAGGAGAAAACCATACATGATAAGAAATTTGCATCTTGAATATGTGAAGAATATTTACAACTCACTAATAACAAACAAATAGCCCCAATTAAAACGAGCAAAGTATTAGTATAAACATTTCTCCAGAAACATATAAATGGCCAAAAAGCATAAGAAATGACACTCAACATCATCTATCAGGGAAATGCTAGCCAAAATGACAATGAAATATCACTTCTCACCTGCTTAGTGGGCTATAGTTGAAAAGACATACAGTGAAAAGTGTTGGCAAAGATGTGAAGAAATTGGAACTCTCATAAGCTACTGATGGGATTGGAAAATGATGTAGCTGCTTTAAAAAATAGTTTGGCAGTTCCTCATAAGTTTTAAAAGTAAAGTTACCATGAGATTCAGCAATTTCACTCTTCGGTGTACACCCAAGAAAATTCACAACATATATCTATGTAAAACTTTGTACACTAATGTCCATGGCAGTATTATTCCTAATGGCTAAAATGAAAACAACTCAACTGATCATCAACTGATGAAAGGCTAAAAAAAAATGTTGTATATCCATATAATCGACGTTATTTGGCAATAAAAAGTAATTAAGTAATGATAAATGCTACGACATGGCTGAACCTTGAAAATATTACGCTAAGTGAAATAAGCCATTCACAAAAGACTACACATTATATGATTCCATTTATAGAAAATATGTAGAATAGGCAAAACCAAAGAGACAAAGCAGATTGATAATTGCCTATGACTGGGAATCTGAAAAGAAATGGAAAACAGCTGCTAATGGGTATACAGTTTCATTTTGGGATGATAAAAATATGCTCAATTTGATTGTGGTAACGATTGTAACTCTGCAAATTTATTCACCATCACTGAACTGTGCACTTTACATTGGCAAATTGTATGGGATATGAATTATATCTCAATAAAGTTGTTATTTTAAAAAGTACACTTACAGGACTGGGAATTATATAGGCAATGTGTAAGGCAATAAAAAAATCATTCTTGTAGAAAATAAAATTTTTTTATAAAGGGATATTTGAATAAGACTGCTAAATTAGATGCAAAACTGGACAATATCCTAGAAGACAACAAAACATCACTTTTGGAGTTATATTTTCTACTGAATGGAAATAATTTGCAACTCTACTATACACAAATCTCAAAGTAAAGATGTAAATTTGCAGTCTAAAATTTTAATTAATGTTACAAATTAATAGTTTTTTTTCCTAAAAATTAAATAATACTTAGGTGTCACGTTGTATTTACTTACAAAATGCTTTAGTATGATAATGGTAAACAAATACAGACTTATCTCATTGGTCGTTGGTCTGATTTTGGATAATTTTGCCTAATAGGGGTAAACATTAAACAAACTGTTCATAATGAACAGTTACGAGCTTAAAATTAATTGGTCTACTCCTAAGCAAACTTCTTTAGTTCCTACTTAAATCCATTGATCCACTAACTCAGCACCTGCAATTAAGCAAGCAGTTAATCACTGCCGAGAAAATCTCAAAGTCATTGTCAGTATTCTTTCCTCATCTTACTTGACACATCAGGAACATGTGACATGATTGATTAACAAATATTTACTGACTCACTGACTAAAAAGTCCTATTGCATAATTAGAAGTTTTTATAATATAAAAAGAGTATCATAGCAAAAAATGTCAATTGCAGATAACTTTTAAGGATATTTGAGGAAAAAACAATGCAGAAAGAATATAATCTACTTAAACACCTAAGGATCTTTCCACAAGAATACTGATTCTTTTATGAGCCCCAAATTAGTTTCAAGACTGCACATAAAATAATCACAGAAGAGAAAGAGATACATATTTTTTTAAATGCAACAAATAAAACATTTAAAATTACACTTATGGCTCATGATATGCTACCGCTGTCAAACTTACTGGGCCTGATCTATCACCGCCTATCATTGACAATAAAACTGTCTAGTAATTTTTCAGCACTCTCATAACTCCAAGTGTAACCATTACATCAAAATAAAATTATAGGAGGCTATAAATTTTTTTTAAATTAATAAGAATTACTGAATGTTTCTTAAATTAAAAAATCACCATGACAATTTTTTTTTAAGGCAAATTTACGTTCCCTGATATCAAAATGATTTGCTATCGGAGTAAGAAGTCATATCAGGCTAAGGTTTAGAATCACTTTTAAAACTGGTGGCATTCAAAATGACTCTGGAGGTGACAGACCTAAGAGATGAGAGGGAATGTGATATAGTCATTGTAGACTGAAATGAGTAAATCATCAGAAAAGTTCAAAATATGTCTTGGCATAATGACTTGGCAGTTTGGCTGGAGTAGTTCATTCATCCACTTAGGAAATGATGATTAGGAGATATATTTGGAAAATGTGTTTGGACCAAATTATGGAGAATCTTCACTGTCAACTTAAGGGTTTGGTATTTAATTGAAGTTTTTTAATAGAAGGGTGCCAGTACTAAGGGACTAACTAGGAAGACTACTGTATAGACGATGTGGAAATTCTCAGAAAGGGAGTGGAATTACAGGGAATTTGAAGAAGAAACAATTTAATCCTAAAAAACGGAAAGCATTGGCATATATCACAGAATATAGAAACATGGTTTTGAAAATGGGCTAAGCCAACATTAAGCACCTATTCAGAAGTCACCTTTGCAATTGACCTCTTACAATTAATTTTGAAGAAACGGTAGATAACTCCATGTGTAGAGATATGGGTACTCAGAGTCAAAGACATTCAGAAACCTGTTAGAAAGGGAACACTTCCTCAACTCTTCCCATCAAGAACGTCAAGATCAATATCAATTATTTCTCTCATAGTAAGTGGGAAGATTTCTTGAGCCCTCCTTCTAAACTAGAGTTTTGACTCCTAGTCTGTGAGCTCTTAAACCTTTCTAAAAGTAAAGGCTATAAAATTTAAATTTAGTAGGGTACTTTAAAGACAACGCAGCAGTCTCCTTCTAGAAAATACACAACCACTTCAACTGGTTTCTTCATGTTATTCAGTCACAAGTATTTTAGTCTTCTACTGTGTGAAAGAAAAAATGTACAGGGCTATGTTAGGAGGGAAAGAAAATAAATATCTGATCTTTTGTGCACAGATTTATTTTATATATAAAGGATGATGACTTTTCCCTTCTTTAAACAAAAATCTAAAAGACAAAAATGATGTTTGATATGTTTGCTGTTTTTATCTCAACACAAAAGAAGAGGCGTTGACTGTTATCCGGTCCATTAACTTACCCAGTGTCTTCTCGGTGCTGAATTTTCTATTACTCATTGGGATTTTTAAAGCATATTCTAAGGAACAACTTATGCCATTTACGTGAGTTAATTTTAAGATAACTTCAACTTTTATTCTTTGTTTTTCATTTTAAAGTTATAGCTTGAAACTTCATTAGTGTCATCCCTCTACAATTTAATGATTTTTAAAGTCATTATCAAGAAACACGAAAAACTCACAAGCCAGCTATTCTCTCATATGGTATAACTATTTTAACAAATAGTTCTATCATATTCAGGCCTTCATGTCACTACAGCATTATCAATACAGCTGGTGGATTTATTTTAAAGTGTTCTTCCTTCTTCCAATGAGTGTTTTCACAGATGGAAGCACCCTTCCAAGATAAACTCCAATCTGTTGCATTTAAAAACTACTTGGGCTAAACTTCAATAAGTTTGCATGTGTGAGAAGGGTGAATTAACATTACTTGTATTTCTGGATTGAGCTATATAATGGTGAGTGTCATGATGTACATTAGTTGAACAGAAAATATCTCTAGTAGCACATACAAAAGTATAGGCAAAGGACATCTCTCTGGCACTCACCATCCCTCAATAAACAATCTATGTATCTTCACATATTTGGCAAAGGAGAGGTAAGGATATATCACGAACAGAATACACAAAAATTTCCGCCCTCACAGTACTCACATTCTTGTAGAGACAAATGGAGATGGAAGAATAGATTTGGATGCTTTTATTCTGAAAATCCTCCCTTCATACCACATACACTAAATTTTACAAAATTTTTACAGGAGTAGACTTTAGAACTATGAATTTATTTTAGTCTTACTTAATGCGTAAGGAAATAAAAAAAAATCATTCTTGTAGAAAATAAAGTTTTTATCTGACCTTGAGATGCTAAACTAGAAAACACGCATTCAAGTGCACGCACGCACATGCGCGCGCGCGTGCACAGACACACACACACACACACACACACACACACACGGGTTTCTGAGCCATATGCTCCTGGATTTGAATCATGCTTATACCATATGATTGGAGGAAAATGTAATATCTCTCAGCCTCAGTTTCATCACCTAAGAAATACAGATCAAAATTCCTTCTTAATTAGTCATATTTATGTTAAATATTGTTTAAATACTTGACACAGATAAGATGCCTAGTACATTATGGAGCATAGGGCAGATTTAATGAATTTAAGTCCCCACGCCTTCCCCTAGGCTTTTTCTCCCTAAAAAGGTTTTCTTAACATGTTAATTCTAAGAGTTTAAGATTTTAACACTTATTAAAGAAAACTCATGTTAGGAAGTAGAAGACAGCAAAAAAGAGCAAAAAGTACAGAAAGAAAAATTATCATCAATCTACTAGGTCATAAAAAAGAAATGACATGGAGGCATGTAAGTAGAGGCATAATAATTTATATACATTATAGAAATGTAAAAATGTCACTTCTACTTCTCCAATTTTCTGCACCCTATCCACCTTTCTCTATTAAATTGACCTGAGAACATATAATATTACCCAACTTAGTTAAGATAACTTAGTGTGTATGTGTACATGTACTCAATTCACTAATCATCAAGTATTTATGAACATCTACTCTGTGAGAGGCCTTTTGGTAAGCACTAGATACGCGTGAAGAATCAGTATTTTTGCTCTTGATTGTTCTGGTTAAATGTAATACAATTATCTTCTATACCAATATCCACCCTATTCATACCATATATCATTGTTCAAATAACATTGCCTTTAAAAAACTTTATCAATTTTTCTCCATTTTCCAACCAGAAGCATAATGCAGGTATGTCCTTTCTTTGCACTACACCTTTTCAACCACTGTATTTGTTAATATAAATTTATGATAGTTGTATATTTTTCTGATCTTTTATTAATTTTTTAAAATTTCAGAAACCATGTCTAATCTATAAGCTTTGCCTCTAAGCAAGCAGTAGAATATTAGAAACTCAATTGATTAGCATTTATCTTTTAATATCAAAAATAAACATTTAGGTAAAATTCAAAAAGTGTAAAGTACTTCACAGTTTTGAATGATCATTTTAAAGTAAATAATGTGAATATCTGTTGTAAAAACTAACAAGCCCACTTTATCCGACAAAATAATAAAATGTGCAATAGATTTTGTAAGAAATTTACAAAGGTATAATTGTTTTCATTCTTAGAGAGAGATTAAGAAGCACAGAAATAAACAATAGAACATAAGATTATTTCATTTAGTGTATGCTAGAGTTCGCATATAGTAGTTTACCATAATTCATGATATACTTTCTTCAAGGAGATAGGATGCCTTTCTACATCTAAACTGCAATGCAAATATAGAAACACATATGTTAGAGTCATGATCATAATGTTAGAATGATCATTAAAGCTAAGAAAAAAATGTAAAAGTAGAAATCTACAAGCATCATTTATAAATATTACATAACTTGAAAGCAAATAGAAATATTTTAATTTGAGAAATTATTGAAGGTGAAGTAAAATTAACATTGATAGAATCCCCTATTTATAAACTACATAAAAATGCTAAAAGATTTTTCTCTAATTTTATATTAGAGAATTGTGTCATCTCGGATATAATTTAAATATACTAGTTACTAATATTTGGCTACAAAAAGAAAAACTGTGGAGGTTTTGTTGTTGTTTCTCTGTTCTTTAAAAAACTTTTGTTATTGAAAAGGGCAAAAAAGTACAAGTCAATCAAGTTTTTGGCCAAGTTTTAAAAATAAATTTATATTTTCAATAACAAATATATATAATAGCTAAATTAAAAAAAGAAACCTGAAGGTAAGAAAGAGCTCAAATAATCTCACTCCAAATCATCTTACCCCAAACAAGATTTAAAACAACAAACTCAGTGACCGTTGTTGAACATCATATATATGATAATAACTTGACAGAATTTTACTACTTATGATAATAGAACTAGACTATAATTTAACACTCCTATTTTCTTCTATTCAAGCAAAATAAAGTCACACTATTTTATGAAGGTTTACTCTTCACTGACAGAAATGAGAGATTTCTTAACTGACAGGGTGTTTTGGTGTCTACCATAGTGTGTTATATATGGCTCATAAAACCAGCTGTCAGTTACAATCTGTACAGTGGGTACAAATAGATTTATCAGAAAAGTCTCCTTTCCAAGTGCATTAATTTAAACCCAAACTACTTTCAAAATTGTAATTAGTTTTGATTATAACAATTTACTTAAAAATCTTCAATTTATCAAAGTACTTGTCTAAAAATGAAACCCAAATTTCTTTAAGATGACGTCTACTGTGTTATACATTTTGCCCACTCTTCAATACATTAATACTACTTATAAAACTCAGGATAGCAAATGTGTTACTTATTTAGCTCTTTATATTTTAATAATGACTTATAAATATACATACTTCATTCATATAAATAGCGTAGTGTGATGCAAACAAAAGCACACTCGACAAGGAAAAGCATACTCAGGAAAATCCAGTTACATTATCAAGTGGTTCTGTGATCTGGGATAAATCATTTAACCTTGCTGGATTTCAAATTTCTTCGCCATATAATGGGATGGTTAGTTAGATTAAAATTCCATTTGTCTAGATTCTGTTACACTGAATTTTACTTATTAATAATGACAAATATTCTAAGTAGTATCTCATGTGTTTATATAGATTTTTCTTTGTCTTGATTATACTAAAGAAAAAAGCCGTAATTCCAGTTTAATTTACATATACATATATAGACTATAAATCATTGTTCTGTTTAAAAATAATTAATTTTTAAAATATATTTACAGTAGCATATGTTTAAATGTTTCCAAACATACACACAACCACAAAGTGTGGCTTTACCTGTCTCATATAAAATTGGTTTCATATGTACAATGAATATCTTTTCTCATTTAGTTATATTACTTTTAGATTTTATATTGCTCATATTTTATAATGGGTTGACTAATAATGCTTTGTGTTACAGGTTTTCAGAACTAAATGTTAATCTTTTGAAGCAAATACAAAGAAAAGTAGTTAATGTTACCTATGTTGGATGTGATTAAAAGTAAAAATGTAACCTTTTAAAGGTCCAAAGACATATATTATAAAACAGAAACAGGACAGACTTTGCATAAGCATTAATGATTCAATAGACAATTTAACATCCATCTATCTTTTCCAGCACAATGCATTAGAAAAGAGGGGACATTTTGACAATAATATTATAGTCCTTTGTCTTTAGCACTAGTAAATTTAGCATTCTACCATTTGCTAGACTCAAAACTGAGAGGCTATGTATTAAAGGCTGAATTCCAGAAAATTTAATGTTATACCAACTGATAAATGAATAAGGTAAGATAAGCATACATTTGCATTAATAAATTTAAATTAATATATTAGAGTCCAAACACAGTGTTCAATAATTATTTTGCAGAGCATCTTTCCATTTCATAAAATTAATTTTACATGTTGAGAAAAGTCAGGATATTCTGAAAATAAATATACTATCAGGGGAATAAATATAGAATTAAGTATATGATAGATGTGGCATTTCAGAATAGTGGGAAATGTATTATTCAACAGATTTGGAACTATTAGTTATTTAGAAAAAAAAAAAGCTGAATTTTTCTCTCATCCTTTATACCAAAATAAAAACTCAGAATAAGGCCTGCACATGTTACTCTGTAAACCCTTAGATTTATTTTATTTTACTATTGAATTTTAATTTATTATTTTTATTAAAAATATACATGCTGGGACTTCTCTGGTGGTACAGCGGTAAAGAATCTGCCTTCCAATGCAGGGGATGTGGGTTCCATCCCTGGTCAGGGAACTAAGATCCCACATGCTGCGGGGCAACTAAGCCCACATGCCACAAACTACAGAGTCCATGTGCTCTGGAGCCTGAACCACAACTACAGAGAGAAAACCCATATGCCACAACTAGAGAGAAGCCCATGTGCCGCAACGAAAGATCCTGCATGCTGCAACTAAGACCCAACACAGCCAAAAAATAAAGAAAATAAATAAATATTTTTTAAAATATACATGCTCATTGTAGAAGTAAAATAATAAGGACATTTATAAGAAAAATGTTAATAACCTCTTTACCCTGCCCTCAACCTTAATCAACTGAGGAATCTAAAGTTTAAGTTATTTCCTTCTATGCCACTTTTAGCTTATATATAAATTAGAATTTTTTCTAAAGATAGTGTTATGTTATTCATATTAATATGCAGCTTACTTTTTTTATTCAATAGGGATATCTCTCTAGATCAACAAATATAATAATAATGCATAGCCTCATAACATTCCATAATGTAAATATAACCTAATAGATTTATCAATTTTCCTAATGATGGATGGCACTATAATTGTCTCAAGTTTTTGCTACCTCAAACAATGCTATGATTGGTATAATAAATACTATTGTACATATGCCATTAAATGGTCGTACTTTTATTTCTCTAGGAAGAACAGATAGCAAAGCATTGCTAGTACAACAGTATATATATTTGAAATTTTCAAATATATTACTACTGTATGAGACTTCTTGCTTCCTTTCTGCTAAATAGCATAGGAGGTTATTTAACATTTTAACTTTAAAAATATGAGAAGGCTTCCCTGGTGGCGCAGTGGTTGAGAGCCCACCTGCCAATGCAGGAGACACGGGCTCTTGCTCTGGTCCGGGAAGATCCCACATGCCGCGGAGCAGCTAGGCCCGTGAGCCATGGCCGCTGAGCCTGCACGTCCAGAGCCTGTGTTCCGCAACGGGAGAGGCCACAACAGTGAGAGGCCCGTGTACCGCAAAAAAAAAAAATATGATGAGAGAAAACCCTTTGATTTACATATTTCTGGCTAATATGGAAGTAGGACATCTCTAATATAGCCATTAATCATTTGCATGACCTCTTCTTTAATGTTTATAACTTTTGCCCATGCATACACAGGGTCAGGTTATTTTTTCTCATTTAAATTTTTAGGAACTCTGATTTAACAGAGAAGTTACCACTTAGCCTAAACATGCAGAGCAAAAAAAAATGTTCACTTGGTTTCAAGTTTGGTTAGATTTTATTTTAAAATACATTTTTAAATGTGTGTAGTAAAATTTTCTCTCACATATTTCACAGGTTCAAAATTATCCTTAAATCTTTTTCTTTTTATATTTAAAAATTTAGTCCACCTAAAATTTATCTTAGATGGCCTGATGAAGGATCTAAAAGTAAAGTAAAAATTTTATCAGAACCACTTTTCAAAGAACTCATCATTTTCCACTGAATTAAAATGTCCTCTTCATTATATATTATGTTCTCTTACTTACTTGGTTCTATTTACAGATTTTCATCAGTTTCAGAAATGTGCATTCCTATACCAACTCTATATTATCTTAACTATAGTAGCTTTATAGTGAGTATCAATATCTGATGGCAAATCTTTTTGTCTTATTTTTCAACAGTTTCTTCCATGTGTCTTCTCAATTACTATTCCAGTATTTACTAATAAAAATGTGGGTTTCAATCATTCTAGACTACCCACTAGATCTTATTTATAGCACTTTTCCACATGTATTGAGAAATAGTTAGCTACCATGACTCTTCTAATTTAAAAAGTTAAAATTATAGGTAAAATATGTTTTAAAAAGTCACTGTGGTGGGAGAGCAGGAAGATGGCGGAAGAGTAAGACGCGGAGATCACCTTCCTCCCCACAGATACACCAGAAATACATCTACACGTGGAACAACTCCTACAGAACACCTACTGAAGGCTGGCAGAAGACCTCAGACCTCCCAAAAGGCAAGAAACTCCCCACGTACCTGGGTAGGGCAAAAGAAAAAAAAGAATAAACAGAGACAAAAGGATAGGGACGGCACCTGCACCAGTGGGAGGGAGCTGTGAAGGAGGAAAAGTTTCCACACACTAGGAAGCCCCTTCGCGGGCGGAGACTGCGGGAGGCGGAGGGGGGGAGCTTCGAAGCCGCGGAGGAGTGCACAGCAACGGGTGCGGAGGGCAAAGCGGGGAGATTCCCGCACAGAGGATCGGTGCCGACCGGCACTCACCAGCCCGAGAGGCTTGTCTGCTCACCAGCCGGGGCGGGCGGGGCTGCGAGCTGAGGCCGGAGCGCAGGGAGAGGACTGGGGTTGGCGGCTTGAACATAGCCTGAAGGGGTTAGTGCACCACAGCTAGCCGGGAGGGAGTCCGGGGAAAAGTCTGCACCTGCCGAAGAGGCAAGAGACTTTTTCTTCCCTCTTTGTTTCCTGGTGCGTGAGGAGAGGGGTTTAAGAACGCTGCTTAAAGGAACTCCAGAGACGGGCGCGAGCCGCGGCTAAAAGCGCGAACCCCAGAGACGGGCGCGAGCCGCGGCTGAAAGCGCGGACCCCAGAGACGGGCGCGAGCCGCGGCTGAAAGCGCGGACCCCAGAGACGGGCGCGAGCCGCGGCTGAAAGCGCGGACCCCAGAGACGGGCGCGAGCGGCGGCTGAAAGCGCGGACCCCAGAGACGGGCGCGAGCCGCGTCTGAGGGCGCGGACCCCAGAGACGGGCGCGAGCCGCGGCTGAGGGCGCGGACTCCAGAGACGGGCGCAAGCCGCGGCTGGAGGCGCGGACCCCAGAGGCGGGCGGGAGACGTTGGGGCTGCTGCTGCCGCCACCAAGGGGCCTGTGTGCGAGCGCGGGTCGCTCTCCACGCCCCTCTTCCGCGGAGCCTCTGCAGCCCACCACTGCCGGGTTCCCGGGATCCGGGGACGACTTCCCCGGGAGAGCGCACGGCGGGCCTCGGGCTGGTGCAGGGTCACGCCGGACTTTGCCGCAGCAGGCCCGCCCCGCATTCCGTGCCCCTCCCTCCCCGCCAGCCTCAGTACGCCAGAACCCCCGAATCAGCGGCTCCTTTAACCCCGTCCTGTCTGAGCAAAAAACAGACGCCCTCCAGCGACCTACACGCAGAGGCAGGGCCAAATCCGAAGCTGAGCCCCTGTGAGCTGTGAGAACAAAGAAGAGAAAGGGAAATCTCTCCCAGCAGCCTCAGAAGCAGCTGATTAAAGCTCCACAATCAACTTGATGTACCCTGCATCTGTGGAATACATGAATAGACAGCCAATCATCCCAAATTAAGGAGGTGGACTTTGGGAGCAAGATCTATGATTTTTTTCCCTATTCCTCTTTTTGTGAATGTGTATGTGTATGCTTCTGTGTGAGATCTTGTCTGTATAGTCTTGCTTCCACCATTTGTCCTAGGGTTCTATCCGTCCATGGTTTTTTCTTAAAATTTTTTTCTTAATCAATTTTAATTTTAAGAACGTTATTATACTTTACCTTCGTCCTTTCTTTCTTTCTTTCCTTCCTTCCTTCCCTCCTTTAGACAACGAATCATCCCAAATTGAGGAGGTGGTCTCTGACAGCAAGATTTATGATTTTTCCCCCTTTACCTCTTTTAGTGAGGGTGTATGTGTACGCTCCTGTGTAAGATTTTGTCTGTATAGCTTTGCTTCCAACATTTGTCCTAAGGTTCTATCCGTCCCTTTTTTTCCCTAAACAAGAATTTTTTAATTCAATAACTTTATTATACTTTATTTTATTTTTACTGTATCTTCTTTCTTTCTGTTTTTCCTTCTTTCCCTCCTTCCTTCCTTCCTCCCTCCCTCCCTCCCTCCTTTCATTCCTTCTTGCCTTCTTTCCTTCTTTGCTTCTTTCTTTCTTTCTTTCTTTCTTCCTTCCTTCCTTCCTTCCTTCCCTCCTTCCTTCCCTCCTTTCCTTCTTTCTTTCCTCATACTTCTAGTAATTCCCTCTACTTTTTCTCCCTTTTATTCTGAGCCGTGTGGATGAAAGACTCTTGGTGCTCCAGCCAGGAGTCAGGGCTCTGCCTCTGAGGTAGGAGAGCCAAATTCAGGACACTGGTCCACAACAGACCTTCCAGCTCCACATAATATCGAACGGCGAACATCTCCCAGAGACCTCCATCTTAACACCAGCACCCAGCTTCACTCAACGACCAGCAAGCCACAGTGCTGGACAACCTGTGCCAAACAACTAGCAAAACAGGAACACAACCCCACCCATTAGCAGAGAGGCTGCCTAAAATCATAATAAGGCCACAGACACCCCAAAACACACCACCAGACGTGAACCTGCCCACTAGAGAGACAAGATCCAGCCTCATCCACCACAACACAGGCACTAGTCCCCTCCACCAGGAAGCCTACACAACCCACTGAACCAACCTTAGCCACTGGAGACAGACATCAAAAACAGGAGGAACTACGAACCTGCAGCCTGCAAAAAGGAGACCCCAAACACAGTAAGATAAGCAAAATGAGAAAACAGAAAAACACACAGCAGATAAAGGAGCAAGATAAAAATGCACCAGACCTAACAAATGAAGAGGAAATAGGCAGTCTACCTGAAAAAGAATTCAGAATAATGATAGTAAGGTTGATCCGAAATCTTGGAGATAGAATGGACAATAGAATGGACAAAATGCAAGAATCAGTTAACAAGGACCTAGAAGAACTAAAGATGAAACAAGCAACGATGAACAACACAATAAATGAAATTAAAAATACTCTAGATGGGATCAATAGCAGAATAACTGAGGCAGAAGAACGGATAAGTGACCTGGAAGATAAAATAGTGGAAATAACTACTGCAGAGCAGAATAAAGAAAAAAGAATGAAAAGAACTGAGGACAGTCTCAGAGACCTCTGGGACAACATTAAACACACCAACATTCGAATTATAGGGGTTCCAGAAGAAGAAGAGAAAAAGAAAGGGACTGAGAAAATATTTGAAGAGATTATAGTTGAAAACTTCCCTAATATGGGAAAGGAAATAGTTAATCAAGTCCAGGAAGCACAGAGAGTCCCATACAGGATAAATACAAGGAGAAATACGCCAAGACACATATTAATCAAACTGTCAAAAATTAAATACAAAGAAAGCATATTAAAAGCAGCAAGGGAAAAACAACAAATAACACATAAGGGAATCCCCATAAGGTTAACAGCTGATCTCTCAGCAGAAACCCTACAAGCCAGAAGGGAGTGGCAGGACATACTGAAAGTGATGAAGGAGAAAAACCTGCAGCCAAGACTACTCTACCCAGCAAGGATCTCATTCAGATTTGATGGAAAAATTAAAACCTTTACAGACAAGCAAAAGCTGAGAGAGTTCAGCACCACCAAACCAGCTTTACAACAAATGCTAAAGGATCTTCTCTAGGCAAGAAACACAAGAGAAGGAAAAGACCTATAATAACGAACCCAAAACAATTTAGAAAATGGGAATAGGAACATACATATCGATAATTACCTTAAATGTAAATGGACTAAATGCTCCTACCAAAAGACACAGATTAGCTGAATGGATACAAAAACAAGACCCTTATATATGCTGTCTACAAGAGACCCACTTCAGACCTAGAGACACATACAGACTGAAAGTAAGGGGATGGAAAAAGATATTCCATGCAAATGGAAACCAAAAGAAAGCTGGAGTAGCAATTCTCATATCAGACAAAATAGACTTTAAATAAGGACTATTAGAAGAGACAAAGAAGGACACTACATAATGATCAAGGGATCGATCCAAGAAGAAGATATAACAATTGTAAATATTTATGCACCCAACATAGGAGCACCTCAATACATAAGGCAAATACTAACAGCCATAAAAGGGGAAATCGACAGTAACACATTCATAGTAGAGGACTTAAACACCCCACTTTCACCCATGGACAGATCATCCAAAATGAAAATAAATAAGGAAACACAAGCTTTAAATGATACATTAAACAAGATGGACTTAATTGATATTTATAGGACACTCCATCCAAAAACAACAGAATACACATTTTTCTCAAGTGCTCATGGAACATTCTCCAGGATAGATCATATCTTGGGTCACAAATCAAGCCTTGGTAAATTTAAGAAAATTGAAATTGTATCAAGTATCTTTTCTGACCACAACGCCATGAGACTAGATATCAATTACAGGAAAAGATCTGTAAAAAATACAAACACATGGAGGCTAAACAATACACTACTTAATAATGAAGTGATCACTGAAGAAATCAGAGAGGAAATCAAAAAATACCTAGAAACAAATGACAATGGAGACACAACGACCCAAAACCTGTGGGATGCAGCAAAAGCAGTTCTAAGGGGGAAGTTTATAGCAATACAAGCCCACCTTAAGAGCAGGAAACATCTAGAATAAGCAACCTAACCTTGCACCTCAAGCAATTAGAGAAAGAAGAACAAAAAACCCCAAAGCTAGCAGAAGGAAAGAAATCATAAAAATCAGATCAGAAATAAATGAAGAAGAAATGAAGGAAACAATAGCAAAGATCAATAAAACTAAAAGCTGGTTCTTTGAGAAGATAAACAAAATAGATAAACCACTAGCCAGACTCATCAAGAAAAAAAGGGAGAAGACTCAAATCAATAGAATTAGAAATGAAAAAGGAGAGGTAACAACTGACACTGCAGAAATAAAAGAGATCATGAGAGATTACTACAAGCAACTCTATGCCAATAAAATGGACAATCTGGAAGAAATGGACAAATTCTTAGAAATGCACAACCTGCCAAGACTGAATCAGGAAGAAATAGAAAATATGAACAGACCAATCACAAGCACTAAAATTGAAACTGTTATTAAAAATCTTCCAACAAAGAAAAGCCCAGGACCAGATGGCTTCACAGGCGAATTCTATCAAACACTTAGAGAAGAGCTAACACCTATCCTCCTCAAACTCTTCCAAAATATAGCAGAGGGAGGAACACTCCCAAACTCCTTCTACGAGGCCACCATCACCTTGATACCAAAACCAGGCAAGGAGGTCACAAAGAAAGAAAACTACAGACCAATATCACTGATGAACATAGATGCAAAAATCCTCAACAAAATACTAGCAAACAGAATCCAACAGCACATTAAAAGGATCATACACCATGATCAAGTGGGGTTTATTCCAGGAATGCAAGGATTCTTCAATATACGCAAATCTATCAATGTGATAAACCATATTAACAAACTGAAGGAGAAAAACCATATGATCATCTCAATAGATGCAGAGAAAGCTTTTGACAAAATTCAACACCCATTTATGATAAAAACCCTGCAGAAAGTAGGCATAGAGGGAACTTTCCTCAACATAATAAAGGCCATATACAACAAGCCCACAGCAAACATCATCCTCAATGGTGAAAAACTGAAAGCATTTCCACTAAGATCAGGAACAAGACAAGGGTGCCCACTCTCACCACTCCTATTCAACATAGTTTTGGAAGTTTTAGCCACAGCAATCAGAGAAGAGAAGGAAATAAAAGGAATCCAAATCGGAAAAGAAGAAGTAAAGCTGTCACTGTTTGCAGATGACATGATACTATACATAGAGCATCCTAAAGATGCTACCAGAAAACTACTAGAGCTAATCAATGAATTTGGTAAAGTGGCAGGATACAAAATTAATGCACAGAAATCTCTGGCATTCCTATATACTAATGATGAAAAATCTGAAAGTGAAATCAAGAAAACACTCCCATTTACCATTGCAACAAAAAGAATAAAATATCTAGGAATAAACCTACCTAAGGAGACAAAAGACCTGTATGCAGAAAATTATAAGACACTGATGAAAGAAATTAAAGATGATACAAATAGATGGAGAGATATACCATGTTCTTGGATTGGAAGAATCAACATTGTGAAAATGACTCTACTACCCAAAGCAATCTATAGATTCAATGCAATCCCTATCAAACTACCACTGGCATTTTTCACAGAACTAGAACAAAAAATTTCACAATTTGTATGGAAACACAAAAGACCCCGAATAGCCAAAGCAATCTTGAGAACAAAAAAAGGAACTGGAGGAATCAGGCTCCCTGACTTCAGACTATACTACAAAGCTACAGTTATCAAGACGGTATGGTACTGGCACAAAAACAGAAATATAGATCAATGGAACAGGATAGAAAGCCCAGAGATAAACCCATGCACATATGGACACCTTATCTTTGATAAAGGTGGCAGGAATGTACAGTGGAGAAAGGACAGCCTCTTCAATAAGTGGTGCTGGGAAAACTGGACAGGTACATGTAAAAGTATGAGATTAGATCACTCCCTAACACCATACACAAAAATAAGCTCAAAATGGATTAAAGACCTAAATATAAGGCCAGAAACTATCAAACTCTTAGAGGAAAACATAGGCAGAACACTCTATGACATAAATCACAGCAAGATTCTTTCTGACCCACCTCCTAGAGTAATGGAAATAAAAACAAAAATAAACAAATGGGACCTAATGAAACTTCAAAGCTTTTGCACAGCAAAGGAAACCATAAACAAGACCAAAAGACAACCCTCAGAATGGGAGAAAATATTTGCAAATGAAGCAACTGACAAAGGATTAATCTCCAAAATTTACAAGCAGCTCATGTAGCTCAATAACAAAAAAACAAACAACCCAATCCAAAAATGGGCAGAAGACCTAAATAGACATTTCTCCAAAGAAGATATACAGACTGCCAACAAACACATGAAAGAATGCTCAACATCATTAATCATTAGAGAAATGCAAATCAAAACTACAATGAGATATCATCTCACACCAGTCAGAATGGCCATCATCAAAAAATCTACAAACAATAAATGCTGGAGAGGGTGTGGAGAAAAGGGAACCCTCTTGCACTGCTGGTCGGAATGTGAATTGGTTCAGCCACTATGGAGAACAGTATGGAGGTTCCTTAAAAAACTACAAATAGAACTACCATATGATCCAGCAATCCCACTACTGGGCATATACCCTGAGAAAACCGAAATTCAAAAAGAGTCATGTACCAAAATGTTCATTGAAGCTCTATTTACAATAGCCCGGAGATGGAAACAACCTAAGTGCCCATCATCGGATGAATGGAGAAAGAAGATGTGGCACATATATACAATGGAATATTACTCAGCCATAAAAAGAAACGAAATTGAGCTATTTGTAATGAGGTGGATAGACCTAGAGTCTGTCATACACAGTGAAGTAAGTCAGAAAGAAAAAGACAAATACCGTATGCTAACACATATATATGGAATTTAAGAAAAAAAAAATGTCATGAAGAACCTAGGGGTAAGGCAGGAATAAAGACGCAGACCTCCTAGAGAACGGACTTGAGGTTACGGGGAGGGGGAGAGGTGAGCTGTGACGGGGCGAGAGAGAGTCATGGACATATACACACTAACAAACGTAGTAAGGTAGATAGCTAGTGGGAAGCAGCCGCTTGGCACAGGGATATTGGCTCGGTGCTTTGTGACAGCCCGGAGGGGTGGGATAGGGAGGGTGGGAGGGAGGGAGACGCAAGAGGGAAGAGATATGGGAACATATGTATATGTATAACTGATTCACTTTGTTATAAAGCAGAAACTAACACACCATTGTAAAGCAATTATACCCCAATAAAGATGTTAAAAAAAATAAAATAAATAAAAAAAATAAATAAAAATAAAAAGTCACTGTGAACGCATCCATGAGCTTTCATGTCCAGGGACTGAAAAATGAAAAGGCAGTGAGCAGAGAAATAAGTGGAACCATCTTAAAGGCATTCATCAAACCAGGTGAAAAAGGCTTTCGTTTTCAGGTCCTTTGAGAACATAGCAAATATAAATTCCTTCTAAAGAAACATCTTCATTGCTGTCCTCAAAAAACTTCCACAGATAAAGCCTCAAAGAAAATGAGCAACCAGAATTAAAAAATAATAATAAAAAAATAAAAATAAAAAAAGATATTAAACACACAGGGAAACAAAACACTACGAGTGGAGCCAGTAGACATCACAGACAATATAATCAGGCTCACAAATACTTTAGATAGTGGGATTCTCAGAGTACAAAGTTAAGTAATTTTATCTGTTTTAAAAAATTAAAGACAGGCTTGAAAAATAAATAAAAAGCTACGAGATTTTTTTTAATGTAAAAAAAAGGAGTCCTAGAAATGAAAGATAAAATTGTAACTCAAAACTCAGTGGACCATTTTAACAACATGTTTGCAATTGGTTAAGAAAGTATTAGTAAACCTGAAAGTAGAGTTGAAGAAAATGATCTAAGATGTAACCCCCAAAACACAGAGATGAAAGTTTAAAAAATAAATTGAGTCATTGAGACTAAAGTAAGAATGTTTAACATATATCTAATGAGAGCTCCATAAAGAGAGGAGAAAGACAATGAGAAATTCCCCCAAATGATGAAAGACATCAATCCACAGATTCAAGAATCACAAGGAAAACCATGCAAAATAAATAAAATGAAATCCAGACTTAGATAAGTCACTGTAAAACTGCTGAACACTAAAGATAAAAAGATCTTTAAATCAACTCCCCTCCAAAGATATTATGACTCTCAAATGAGCAATAACTAGGCTGCTGGTGACTTTCCAATAGCACCAATGCATGACCAAAGACTAAAATGATATTGTCTGAGAGGTGAAAAAAAATAATAACTGCCAACCCAGAATTTTATACATAGTCAAATTATTTTTCAAGAGTTAATAAATGTATAAAGTTTCAGAAACAAAAAGAGTTGGTCAACACCATACCCTTACTGAATAAAGATTTAAAGTATTTATTCTAAGCAAAAGTGAATTGATTTCCCATGGAAATCTCAACGTGGAAAAAAAACCTGAAGAAAATAGGCAAAAATTTGAATAAAGCTAATCCAATATTGGCTAATCAAGCATTAACAATACTACTGATCAAGTTTTAAAAGGATAGAATTATTACATTATGAGATAGGGAGGGCTAATTAGAATTACAGTACCTTAGTCTATGCCACAAGACCCACTCAGATTAGGTCCCCAAATGGCACAGATACAGAATATTTAGCTTGTTTTAAAATTTAGAATACAATCAGTCCTAGAAAAAAAATACATCTTTCACATTACTCAAAAATTGGCATCTCAACTGTAAGGGAAACTGACAGACAAGTTCAGAACTACTTATTTAAACCAAATGGCAGACTTAGCTCTGAAGGATAATGGCTTGTCAGTCCTCTTGGTGCATCACATAGACTTTTTAAAAGCTGTGTTCCCTTGAACATCATCTTATGGCAGGTAGGTAAATTTCTGTCAGTTTTCTTGTGATGGATAGAGGTGCTCACACTATCATCTGGCAATAAAAGTGAGGGAACTAGCCTTGTGTACCAAAGAAAACCTGAAATCTCATCACTACATTTTGTTTTATTTATCCAAAATATTCATATCTTTTAAATTACTCAGTAATAAATTATGGACTTCCTAATACTTTTTTTTCATCTGCTTACTTCTCTTTCATAATAGTGGAGAAAGCCCAATTGGTTTACATAATAGGTTATGTATTGGGACATTAGTTTCTAGGCAATGGGGAGCCACTGAAGCTTTTTGAACAAGGGTGTAATGTAATTAGAGTTACGATTTTAAAAAATTATTCTGAAAATGATCCACATTTTATTTGATAAGGGTATAAACCACTTAGCCATTGAAGTTGAAAAGCAAACCCAAAAGGAGGATGGACTAAATCTATTGATTGCACTTCTGCTTTGTAACCTTTGTGCATGTGTGTGCATATGCACACACACACATATATCAAGACAACATATTTAAATAAAAATATTGTTATCAAGAATATTTATCAATAAATTCTGCTGGTTAAATTGTGTTGCTCCTCTGACTTCTTGTTACTTTCAATAGGAATCTATGATAAAGAAGAGTCTTTTATTTTACATTCAGTCATTTAGTCAGTTGTTTTTCTAATGTATATTATTAAATTTATCTATCTAGATATAAAAGTCACAAAATCTAAGTACACAGATTCTGTAAAATATGCAAATCTGTGGAAAAACCAAAGCTTTACAACTTAATATAAAATTTGGAAAGAGAAAATAACTATTATTTGAAATAAAGCATCATGAAACAAGAAACATTTTTTAGCAATTTTTCAATAAATTTATAGACTGACCTTATGCATACTGTTTTTTCAAAAGAAAACTATTGGGCTTCCCTGGTGGCGCAGTGGTGGACAGTCCCCCTGCTCATGCAGGGGACACGGGTTTGTGCCCCGGTCCGGGAAGACCCCACATGCCGCAGAGCGGCTAGGCCCGTGAGCCATGGCCGCTGAGCCTGTGCGTCCAGAGCCTGTGCTCTGCAACGGGAGAGGCCACAACAGTGAGAGGCCCGCGTACCACCAAAAACAAAAAAAAAAGAAAAAAATAAGAAAACTATCAAAAAATATAGCCTAGTATTCACAGATTGATTAATCTGAAACGTGTACTTCCGACTGAGAGATACAATTGTAAACAACAGCCTGCACGAACAGGCAGAAAAACTGACTGAGGAGGTACGACAGAATTGAGTGTACCTTTGGAAACTAGAGCTGTAATCCAGTTTGTAAGAAAGTAAAGAATGGAAGTATTGGCCTAAACTCCACTGAATCACAGAAACCGAACACAATACAACACAAGTGACATCCTTTTTTCAAAAAGGCACAAGGTTCATTGAGTTGGGTGATTCAATTACCCTCTCAACCTGGAAAGAACCCCCTCCTGATCTGAAGTCCACTGGCAGAGCAATGTGGGACAGCCTACATTGTACACAGCTGGTAAATAGCTCAAAAGCTGCAGGCTTTAAAGTACAAGAATCTCTGCCCTTTCATGATTGGTGCAATGATTCTTCAACAAAATACTACTTACAACAGCGTTCCTTAAAAGTCTGCAAAAGATTACATTTTCAATTAAATACCTCCAAATATCTTCTCTTCATACGGAAATCTGTTTAAATAAATACAATGTGCAATGTGCAATGTTTCATCAGGTAGTAAAGAATTAATGAAACAACATTTTTTCCTAAAATAGAAATGATTTTAATCTTGTTTAGACACTTTATAAACTTTTCAAAGAATATCATTATTCCCATTTTGTCTTTTTTTAATAAACTTTTGTAGACCTTAAATGAATGTGCTATACACTAATTAGAATCACAAAATCACTATTGAATTATAGAATATATAAGGAAAATTTAGCTAGCATGGATCATAATTCTAGTATCTCCTCATGCATGAAGCCAAGAGTACTACTACCTTAGATATAATTTTAGCCAAAACACTTTCTACTTCAAATTTTGGACATTTTGTTTTACTCCTTTTCTCATGAGGTTATTAAATAAATGAGATTTCATGCACACATTTCACATAAATTATTCATTCTCACATACAAGACAGAGATCCTGTGATGATAAATGTTTGGGATACTACAAAGTTAGTATCCCTTTTCAGATTTCATCTTATTTACAAAACAAACATAAATCATTGATGATTTCCTACTATCTACAGAATTAAGTCTCAAATATTGAGCATAGAATTAAAATATTTTCACGACCTAATCCCAACCTAATTGTCTGGTCTCTTTCTCATCACTCTTGTTCATGTAATCTAGGCTTCATCTTAGCTACACTGAATTTATTATATTTCTCCAAATATGCCGTGTATACACCCATATTCCTGCTTTTTCATATGCTGAATACTCTTCCTGAACTGCATGGATTGCAGCACTAACCATATTGAATTATGGCTAGGTTTTTGTGTTGCTTTGTTTCTTAACGTATCTGGCTTTGCTTACAGATTATGAATTTCCAAAAGGCAAGGTCATAGCAGGGACCCTTTCTTACCCAGTACCTGTCACTGTGTTTGGTACATAGTAGGTGTTCAATGAATAACACCGGCTACAAAAAAAGTAATCACTTGTATAATATTTACCATATTGAATGAATAGGGAAGTTAATAATTCTACATCAACAAAATATTTGTTGAATAATTACCATATTAGAGGTTTTTTTCACATACAAATATTATTTAGTTTATACCATAATCCTGTAAGACAGATGCTATCTTTCTTTCATAAATGAAGGTAAAGAAATAAGTAATTTTCCCTGGGTTCACAAGCGTTCAATCTAAAAATTCAACCTGGACTTCAAATCCTAAAAAAACTGACCATGTAGATTAATACCATGTCCTATACCTAAGTAATAACCTCTAAATCTTTTGAAATTCTAAAGCTATATAAATTTATAATTTTTCTCCTACAATATTTTTTAAATCATTGACATATTAAGAAATGATCTTTATATATTAAAAGGTACCTGGTAGTTGAAGGGGCACTTTACTGGATTTTTGCAGCATTTTAGAACATAAGTTTTAAACCCTGTGAAAGGAAGGATTCGCTACATCCTTATGAGAAGATTACTTCAGCTTTTGCTCAGTTAAAAGATAAGATACTTGGCTAAGAGATTGTAATGCTCCTTTCACAAACAAAAGATACTATTAATTAATTATTCAATCAATAAACCATTCTCTTAGTGAATAAAAATTAGGCTTAGCCTTACATTGACTTAAAAAAAAAAAAAACTGAAAGATCAAAATTCCTTTTTTTTCTACTCATGCCCATAAAAGTCTGTTTTCTATTTTTTAATTGTTGGGGGCTTTTGGTTACAACTCTATCAGTCTCTATGAATTATTCCAAATCTTAAACAAATTCCCTTGATTTGTTTCAGTGTGCCAGAGTTAATACCAAAGCACATTTTAAAACAAAGATAGGGACTTCCCTGGGGGCGCAGTGTTGAGAGTCCGCCTGCCGATGCAGGGGACACGGGTTCGTGCCCTGGTCCAGGAAGATCCCACATGCCGCGGAGCGGTTAGGCCCGTGAGCCATGGCCGCTGAGCCTGCGCGTCCAGAGCCTGTGCTCCGCAATGGGAGAGGCCACAACAGTGAGAGGCCCACGTACCGTAAAAAACAAAAACACAAAAGTACTTCACAAATTTGAATGTGTTCAGATAATCAATGACATTCCTATCTATAAGCATTTAGCACGCCTAAGCTAGAGGAAATCTATTCAGTGAATGCTTTGTATTAAAAAATGACTAATTTCAACACGAACTAATTTTTAAGACAATAAACAGTGAATACGCATTTCACAATAATCATATCACAAACTGGGAGAGACTAATTAATAAAATGTGCCACATTTTCACAGGCCTATAGAAATCATATTTTTAATACTTTAACCCAATTTACTAAGACAAGCTTTATGCTTTAATCATGGTCATAATAGATAGAGAACAAGATCAAAGGCTGTTATTAATTTTCATTTGCAGAACTGAATCCAAATTTACCTTGTTTGAGATACTTGTGATGAACGATTTAATATCTAGATTGGTTGGACAGCTCTTCTGACAGGGGGCATCTGCACATTTCAGGCATCTAGGGAATAAAATAACTGAATTAAAGAAACTATAAAGTAAGTGAGATAATATTCTATATATTCTCTACCCTATACCCATTCAGAGTTAGTGTCTATTAAGAACAAATAAAATTGTACTATTTTTAGATACAAAAATTTTTTAAGCAATAAACATAGAGTACTTGTGTTTCACTTTTTGCACACCTCCTAAGGTGTATGAAATGGCACCACTGAGGCTAATAACTGCCCTTTCTCTTGGTGCTCCTCCTAGAGTTTAAGAAGATCAAACTTATTTAAGATACATCATTCATCCATCCATTTACTAAATCAGTCTTACTTGGATCCCTCACAACACTGATAATGCTTAGAGAATGGAGTCTTTATGATAAAAGTTTTGTATGCCTTTTACACCACAATTATACAAACACAAAGGTAAAGTCTCTCTTTTTACCACGTGTAAATTCCTTTCTTCCTCCATTCATCCCTCCCACTTTTCCACCCACCTCTCCTCCCAGCCTTCTTCTTCCCCTGCCATCATCCCTCCCTCCCTCCCTCCCTCCTCCAATTTTCTGATGTCTTTTAACCTACGCATTATTCACATGGCAATTGGGCTTTGCAGTAGATGCCTCAATGCATAGACCAGATCTACCCCCTTTCAGACTGAAGTATTTATTCCTCCAGCTGCTGTGCCCTCACGTGAAGAGAACAGGCTGAACCAAGGTCATGCCCCCTTTCTAGCTGCTGCCAGTTTCCAATCACAGGTCAGTGAGGGGAGATAGAGGCGCAGTCTCCTTGCCCCCACTTTGGGAATAGGTCTGCAGGGATCTACTGCAGCCTTTATTGTAGCTATGTCTGTCCAATCCTGATTCCTTCACTCTTGTTACAGGTGTGGATCTTCTAATAGACTTCCCACATACTAATCTCATATCAGAATCTGCTTTCTGCGGAAATGACCAGAGACATGTTCAAACTTCAGTGTTCCTAAGAACCACCTGGGAAGCTTGATAAATGTCATAATTTCCACAGAGAAGCCCCTCCTGAGTCTGAGTTACTGGTCTGGGAATCTACATTTTGGAAAGCCCCTTTAAGGTGATTCTGATAAACATGGTTGGAGCCACACAGTGAGAATCACAGTTCTATAATTACTACCTTAGGACTGAAACCACTGGTTAGAATGGTCTTTAATTTGTACATTCATATACGTATTTGTGTATTCATTTGATAAATATTTAATGAGCCCTTGTTACATGGCAGAACCTGGGATATGAGGTTATAAAAGTGATGAACAAGACCACCATGGTCCTGCTCTCATGGAACTTGCAGTTTGGAGGAAGTTCAGACATATAAAAGGCACTTGTAGTAGTCAGTGTGGTCAATGTGAATTTGGGTAAAAACAGCATGCTAAGGGAGCATATAAGAGGAACAGTAGTCCTGGAGGGAGAGAGTCAGGCAAAGCTTATTGGGAACAATAACACTTAAAGGGATGATTGAAGAATGAGTGGGCATTAGGGAAGCAAATGAAGGTGGGATTTGGAGTGCAGGGTCACTCAAGAAAATGACAAAGGATAAAAACAGTACGTGCCAAGGCCTGGAGAGAAAAAACATGAGAGGGTAGGTGAACTAATGGAATCTGGTATGGCATAAAGTGAAAGTGGGAGTAGTGAAAAATTAAGCTGGTGATCTGAAATTTAACATACACCATTGTCACATCTGTCAGAAGACGAGAATTCTCTGAGAATTTCACTGAGAATGAGTCCCACGTTGCTCAGTGACAAAGGTCACTAGCTGGCTCATTTTCTATCCACTTCCAAGTGTAAAGACGTTGGTTCATTTCCTTTAAGAAAACAATACCGGTCTCCTTGTCATTCTTTTATAAGTCAGAGAGTCCTCTTCATTGTCTGAACCAATTTCTCAGTACCTAATTAATATCTTGTTTTTAAATCTGATCTCTTCTCTCTGGTTTGTGCCCTTAGCCTTCTCTCTAAATTAAATTTTACACAATGAGTACCGAAGGCTTTTCATAATCAATTGTCCTCTCTGAAATGCAGTCATTAAACCTCTCCCCTATCATTTCACTAAATGCCATTGTTAGATTCACATTTATAATTTAGTTGAATTCCTATCTTCTTATACTTATGGGTTTTTTTTTCCCTAAAACACTGTCACTGAGTTTAAAAAGAATTTCTTGGAAGTATGATCAGTAGGACAACAATCCAAAAAGAAAACAAAGCATGGTTTATTTGGTCCTTGATGTTGAAACGACGTGATACTTATATGTGTTATCTTCACATGGATAAATATGTTGTACATTAACAGTGGTTTGAAAGGATTTCCTATTATGTGGTAAAATAAAATAGCTAAAATAAAAATAGCTATAAAATAATATGCAATCTTAAATGTCTTCTGATTTGTAAAAAAGTCATTTTGACAATTTTTTAAATATCTGCCACTCCATAAGAATAAAGCAACAGAAATACTTGTTATGATAGATAAAGATATAGATAAATAGATAGAGGATTCTGGTTATCCCTAATGAAGTCACAAGCTTTCGGCTTTTCTTTTTTTTAACACGCAACTTGAATAATAAGGCAATTAAAAAATAAAGTTATAATGTCAGCAGGTATGAATGAGCCAAATTAATTCAAAGTGTATTTTTCTGTTCTTCCAGAGAAATCTTATATTCAACATAAACAGATTCACTTAACAGCACTGACAACACAAGGAGTTTTAGTTGTGGTTATTAAGCCTCTTTACCAAATAATTCTCCTTTTATTATTGAGCTAGTTCACAAATAACAGCTGTTGGAAATGTCAAATGTTAATGAGGCAGGGCAATGGAAACCTGAATTGTAGCATTCTTTTTTTCTTTGGTGCCATGAATATGCCAGAATGGGCAGACTCTGATAATAATACCATCTTGCAATTCTCTAAGCGCTCTGCAGACTAAAGTGCATCAGGCTGCCATTAATCCCACTTATCACTCTGACAGCTCAGTAATTACACTACTGCTATAGCCAGGTAGTCCTAATAAAATATCAACCACTGCAGTGGAATGCATACTGGGGAGATGTTTTATTAAACTTGGGGGGGATTGATCATCAAGTGACATTAGTGTTGACCTATTTTTCTATTTGACAATAAATTATCCTTTGACCATGCCATAATAGATATTACAGAGTGCATTTACTGTACCAAATCAGAAAGGTACTGCATTACAATGATGTAGGCAAATGGTGTAAATAAAATAACAGAAATGCACGTCAGAATGTATTACCTAAATTGCTTTAAATGATTGATACCATGAAAAATCACAGACACAGTACTTAGGGGAATATGTCAACAATTATTGTAAACCACAGTCCTACATAAATTTTTCATTAGAAGTAACATTTAAATTACACTTGTTTTTATCCTCAGTCATTTAATTCCCCTTTTATGTTTCAAAGTAACTCTTTTATAGTGCAGTTTATTTTTAAATGCATTGTAAGAGGCAAAAGTTAATACAGATAAACATTTATGTAATATTTTAATCCCCAAATAATTACATTTATACTGAGTATGTTAAATTATTTTTAAAGCAATAAAAAGTCTTAATTTTTTACCAATGATGAACTTTTTTCATTTTTATATTTAATAGAGAGGATAACTACAGATTTCATTAAAAGCAAAATATACAATCTTTAATAATGTTAATCCTTCATGATTCAACATCACCATAAAAAATGTACGAAAACTTTAGTACTGCTACTTAAAGGACAAAAACTATTAAAGATATTTATCCAGGAACTTTCTCTAGGGAAAGAGAGCTATGATTCCTCTCCCCAAATATCAGTGAGGCTGGACAGTTTGTTCTTTTTTTTTTTTTTTGCGATACACGGGCCTCTCACTGCTGTGGCCTCTCCCGTTGCGGAGCACAGGCTCCGGACACGCAGGCTCAGCGGCCATGGCTCACGGGCCCAGCCGCTCCGTGGCATATGGGATCTTCCCGGACTGGGGCACGAACCCATGTCCCCCGCATCGGCAAGTGGACTTTCAACCACCGCACCACCAGGGAAGCCCAGAGGCTGGCCTATTTTACTCCACAGTATGACACCAAAAAACATTATAGTGAGCAATGAACTAAAGCATTTCATTCTTCACACATCTGAGAACAGATGCCTGCTTCTTTTATTGTTAAGCATACATAGCAGTTGGAATAGTAACATATGCTTGTTGAAGAATTTTCTAATCCATGAGTTTAAATAATAATTAATTTCTTTCTCAGTTTAAAAAAATCACACAAATCTGTTTGAAAGACTTGAAAACTCACATTGCATTGTCTTTGGGTTTTTTGCTAGACTTTGGTTCAATCAAGTCAGCACTGTTTCATCAGGTTATGTATTATCTATGTTAGCTTATATAATCAAACTGGGCAAGTTAGTATTTACATTAAAAAATTTAAATATTTTCTTAATATTCATGTTGTATTTCCTCAGATCTTTGATATTCAGTACCTTTATTTGGAAAGGTCTAACTACTTCAGGTGTAGCAGTGCGTACAGGATCTAACTTCTCCACTCTATTATAACCAGTGTAAGCAAATATATAGTCTAATATCCTTCCCCAACTTGGCAACATTTCTACTGAAACTGGGCAGAATGGAGTATCAGATTGAATGGAAGGTGTGTGAGTCAAGAAATGGAGGTTAGAAGTGTCATACATATATCTGAGTTCCACAGCTTACATCACTTGCACCCAGATTCAGTCATAATAAAAGGACCCAAGAAAGCTGGTTGGCATCTTTAAAGTATGATGAGACTAATCCAATGTTCTGATGCATTAAATATACAAGAGCCATTCTCAGCTTCCAATAATTCTCTCTGCTTCTCTCAGTATTCCATTAACAGCCTTTCCTATATACTTTCTGACTCTGCTTCTCTGATTACACCACAGGTTCTTACTAGCTCAAGGGTATTTGGAACTAACTTTGAATATTCCTAATATGCATCTTGGCCCAGTTTCTACATTCCACTGGGCTGGAAAGCTATGGCAACATCATTTACAATAACTGAATTTTTTTTTTTTTTTGCGATATGCCGGCCTCCCACTGCTGTGGCCTCTCCCGTCGCGGAGCACAGGCTCCAGACGCGCAGGCTCAGCGGCCATGACTCACGGGCCCATCCGCTCCGCGGCATGTGGTATCTTCCCAGACCAGGGCACGAACCCACGTCCCCTGCATCGGCAGGCGGACTCTCAACCACTGTGCCACCAGGAAAGCCCTAACTGAATTTTTTTATCCTGTGCACCATTCTGCCTTTTAACCCCACCAACGATGTTCATGTTTTAAGGCTTTTAATATTTATTTGATTTTATAGGTTAACAACAAAACAATCTTTAAGTAAAGATATTTATCCACTAGAAATTTCCATTCACATGTGGGTGCTCCAAGATAGTTCAAAAGAAGGAAAATTTAGGGCTTCCCTGGTGGCGCAGTGTTTTAGAGTCCATCTGCCGATGCAGGGGACGCGGGTTTGTGCCCCGGTCCGGGAGGATCTCACATGCAGCAGAGCGGCTGGGCCCGTGAGCCATGGCTGCTGAGCCTGTGTTTCCGGAGCCTGTGCTCCGCAACGGGAGACGCCACAACAGTGAGAGGCCCGCGTACCGAAAAAAAAAAAAAAAAAAAAAAAAAAGAAGCAAAATTTAGAACAGTACACAATTCACACAATCAATGCTCAAAACATTTTGTTGGATGATCATGAATCTAGGAATATAACATAGTTAAAAACTTTTCTACAATATGTCTATAGTCTGTGTCAAAAAATTGTTTTGTCTCAAATACTAATAGCTAAAAATGTGCATTTTACACTTTTTGCATATTTTGAGTTAAATGAAGGAACTTAAAGTTAAAAATAATACTCGTTTTTGATCTTCATATATAACTGATTCTTAAAAATTAATAAGATCACTTTTATCTCCACTTCATAGATGAGAATATTGAGCCTCTGTAAATCTCCCAGAAGCATAATGAAACCAGTGGCCAAGGCAGCTGAAGGAACTACTGGAACATATTTACCATCTTACACCCAAATAGCCCATTCAGGTATGAAGACAACTCAAAATTTTAAAAGGTGATGTTTTACTGACCTCATCTCTTGACAACACTAGTGCCTCCTTCCCAGAGTAATTTGAAGACTGAGAAAAAAGCAGTTGAGAAGTCACAGCTAGAAAAAGGCTATAGTATCCTCTCTCCTAGAGTCCAATTTTAGTTTAAGAAAAAAAAAAAAAAGTGGAAGGTAGTCTTAATCATCTCCTCAAGAGGCTTCTCAAGTCAAGATGAAAACATTAGAGTTTTATGATATTACACAGTTTCGAAGGCTAATTCAATTACAGCTTTAAACAGCTTTAGCTGTAGCCACTTCTATTGGAAAGATACTTTTTGAGCATAGTCTTATTTTTGAAAAAACTGTGTGTGCTACAGAAACCTCAACAGCCTAAGAAGCCATAAATTTGCATACATCTTGTCCTGCAAGCAAATAAAACACTTCCATAAGACTTTAGTACATATTACCTCCTAAAATTTTAAACAAACATATCGTCCTATTTTACTACACAAAGAGAGTATCATCATGAGTATCTGAAGAATGCTGCTCTTAAACTTAGATTTTTCTCTTTCTTATGAGAGCCAATGGGACTTTAAGTTTTTGTTGTACAGAGGTGGAACAAGAAGAATGTGATGGAATCTGTATATATTACAAACTGCAAGAAGTCGTTGAAAGAAAATAAACACACATCATGCATATATGCATAAGACAGAAATAATTAGGTATGAAAAGAGAACCAAGTATGATTAAAGGAAGTGGGGTCAGTCCTTAAGGCTTTCAGAATCTACTGGGACTTTAAGATACTAGAAATAGCAGTTTTAAATAATAAGCCAAGATTTAAATACCGATACCAAAATCTAAAGAAAATAGGTTTATTTGCCAAATGTAGGTTACAGCAGTGAAGGAAGAGTGCCCCCATTTCCAATTTCTCTCTACTATAAATTTATTTGAAGAGTACAAGATCATGACTTACAAATTGAATTGTTGAAATGGAATAAAAAATGTTATTATATTGTAACTATTACAAGTAATTGGGAACTTCCCTGGTGGTCGAGGGGTTAAGACTCTGTGATCCCAAAGCAGGGGGCATGGGTTCAATCCCCAGTCAGCGAACTAAAATCACACATGCCACGTGGCGCAGCCAAAAAAAAAAAAAAGTAAGTATTACACATTCACAAGTTTTAAAAACATGTCAGTAACACAGAAACACTTAAGGTCAATGAATACAGAACAAATCAAAGTATTTATTAAATGTTTTTTTCTGCCAAGTAGATATCTAGGCCCTAAAACCTATGATATAATTTTATCCCTGTCATTTGCAGCTACAACAGAGGTATACTTTGATCAAGAAAACCGGAGATACTAATAGATAAAAGTCCTGCTTTATGTCCTGGAGGGATGGTCCGCTTGGCAACACTCTTAGGAAACCTTTTTTTTTTTTTTTTTTTTTGCGGTACACGGGCCTCTCACTGTTGTGGCCTCTCCCGTTGCGGAGCACAGGCTCTGGACGCACAGGCTCAGTGGCCATGGCTCACAGGCCCAGCCACTCCACGGCACGTGGGATCCTCCCGGACCGGGCACGAACCCGTGTCCCCTGCATCGGCAGGCGGACTCTCAACCACTGCGCCACCAGGGAAGCCCAGGAAACCATTTTTTATCCACCTTAAAGATGGTGGGGATTGAGAGTATTTAAAGGGATTGAAGAAGATGGCCAAGAAGATAAAGAAGATTTATCAAGAAGATAAAGAGATTCCTCTCTCTTGCAGTAATGAGAGGGTGATAAGCCATGTAGCTGGATAGGGTTACTTGTGAGACTTGGTTATACTAAATATAGGCAGCATAAACAAGCCAGATTATACATAGCGTATAGGTATGATATATAGAGCATGTGTGTGCACACACCCAGACTTATGTGTACACTAATATTAATTACTAAGTGCTCAAATGTGCTTGCTTGTCCAAAACCTTTAAATGTATTACCTCAGAAAGCATAGCATAGAGGTTAAGAGAACAAGCTCTGGATCTTGATTGCCCATATTTAATTCTTGACTTCACTGTACTGGTGTTAAGACTTCAGGCAAATGACCTAACCTCTCTGGGGATCAGTTTTCTCATATGCAAATGGAGGTAATAATTTGTACTTCAGAGGTTTGTTGTGAGAATGTTTAAATATTATACACTTACACCAAATAGTATGTACTTCTTTAGTTACTTAACAGGCATTCTCTATAACTCTCAAAATGCTCTGAAAAGTTATGCATTGCTTTCTCTCCTTTAATGTGAAAGGGGTCAGTGAAGAGTCACAGTATAATGTTTTACAGTTATTTATATACATTAAACGTAGTAGATATCTGACAAACATAAATATATGCTTTAAATCTTCATTTTCTCCTTATGGGATTTCAGAAGAAGGAAAAAGTATTTCTACTTCAGGAAAATCAGAGAAGCCTTCTCAAACAAAGATACTTATGCTGGAGACTGAAGAACAAGTAGGATTTTACTATGGACCAATGAGTCTACTAGAGCTTGATACTGACAGCAAGTTATGGATGCATATGTGGTTTCTCCGTATTCCACACAGCAGCTACTACACCATGTACATTTTACCTGCCCAATAATATAGGAGGAATGAACGAATAAAAGGAATGAGAGGAAAAGAAATTCTGTTGCCTAATGTAATTCATTAAAAAAAAAAAGATTATGGGTTCATCCAGGGCAGAGACTACATAACCCATCTTTGGTTCTCAGTATTACTCACAAATGTTTATGGAAAATTCCTGTCAGTGCACTTCTTCAGGAATCAAACTGCTAAAATACATGTCAATCTCATTAGTGACCCAAAGTCATTTATACAGAATCCTTTCCTCATGAGGTTTCTGGTTGTTTCTTCATGCTAATAGTATGAGGCAAACATATTCTTCTCCCAAAAATCAGTTAAATTAAAGATGATAGGTTGGGCAACTCAGTATACTGTGAAGTTTGTGCTTTTGAAAAATGGATATATCCTAACTAAAAATGTAAACTGATCTTTATTATGGATGTATAGTTGAGTAAGTAACTAACAAAAGCAATTAGCAAATATGAGAATCCATGCGATGAAAGAGGCTTTCCTTCATTCCTGCTCCACACATTATCTCCTAGTACTTCTGTATTTTCAATGCCTGTATAAGGCATATTTCTCCCTTCCCCTTTTCAACTGCTGCCACCTGGTGAGATGGTGACAAAGTATTTCTTACCCTCCAGGGTAGGGTAGCACTTTGTCCTGACAAAATATGCTATCTATGCGCAAATAAAATATTTCCTTAGGTAACTGTTTGCAAATAAGAAAATACCTATATTTTGCATACCATTTTAATTTGAATACATTTATATACATGTGACGACATACATCCGTAATAAAGATCAGTTACACGTTTAGTTAGCATGTAGTCGTTTTCAAAAACCCAAGATTCACAATACATTTTATAGTCTAGCCTACCATTTTTAACTACAACAAGCCATATGTAATTATTTTTCAAACCAGTATATTGCTGCTCAGCACAACTGTGGTTCCCCTCACATTCTAGACATCTGTTACATGATGCTCAATACACTTTTGATCCTTTACAGACCTTAGGGAGAACTAGGTGACAGTACTGACAGTTTTTATTATAGCTTTCCTACTACTCAATAATCTTGTTTCACCTGGACTATTTCCCCAGTAGTGTCATAAACTCTTTGATTTATACTGAGAATCCTTCCAGGCTTCTTAGAAAGAAGAAATTATTTTTCGTAGCATGTCCATATGCTGTGCAAATTATATTTTCAAACTTTGGAACACCTGTTGTATGTTTATCTTAACGCCAATGAAGCCCCTTTAGGAAGGGCTACCCAAAAAGGTAATTTATATTAGTCATAGATGCTCTAAAAGCAAAATTTTCAGCAAATGTCAAAACTGAAAAAGCTTTATATTTTATGACTTTTTTCAGGCAATTTCAGAAAAAATATAATAATAATAGTAATATTGACAGGTCTTTGATTTCTAATAAACATGTAAAAGAGAAACAAAGTCAAACAGTTTATAAATAAAATACAACTCCTAGATATGTGGGATATATTGATCATGAAAAAAAGAACATTTGTGTAAATATGTAAACCTACTTAAGTGCATGGAGACTAAGATTTAGGATAGATTTTACTTTTTACAATGTTATATTATTTGAATTTTTTGCAATGTGTAAATAAAACATGTAGTATAAAAAATAAAAAAAAGACTTAGATGTTGTTTGGCAACTAAAATCACATTATCTTGTGTAATTTTCATTTTGGTCATTTGAATTGACAAGGCCAAAGCCAACCCACGATGCTCCCATATCCTCTTTAAGTTTTACAGGGGGCTAGTTGAAGGTTTTAATAGGAAGACCACAATGAAGTATACTTCTGAGTAGCTGGTGGTTCACAAAGCTAACAGAACAAAGGGTCAGGTCTGGCCAAAAAAAAAAAAAAAAGAGTGAGTGAGTGACAGCACAAGTGCTGGAGGGAGTCATTAATTAAGTTAAAACAACAGCTGAATAAAATACTTGGCCTTAAAATTATAAGACAGTATTTGCCAATAATAGTATTTAAATTTATCCAAATCTCAGCTATCTAAGTGCAGCAGGAATGTAGGAATACATTTATTAAAAAGCCACCATGTTCTAAGTTCTGTGCCGGCGAAGGAGAGAATTTACTGAAACTTACTTGGAAGACGTTGACTCAAAAATATACTGGACTTACTTCATGTAAAAGAGATTTTTGTTCAGTTTTTTTTTTTCTTTGTAAGTGCAACAGTGATTGCAATACTTTAGGTGCTGAAAGAACAGATTTGGAGAGCAAATGCCATATCTGAATTTTCTTCCTGTTGGAACTAGTATTCAGTTTCAAGTGTGGAGCCCACACAAATTTATCTGAAAGTTTTACTTCATAAAAATAATGTCACTCCTCCTTTTTTAAAAGTAAAAGTTTTTAAACACACTTTAAATTAAATTTAAATATTCATTCCTTTTACTTAGTTAAATCTATGTTGATTACCCCAAGTAAAAGAAAACTGTATTCAGCACAAATTTTTTCAAGTGTTTTACACAATCCTGGTGATCTTTTTAAAAACCCGTATCCGATCATGACATTCTCCTGTGTAAAGGGAGAACTGGCATATAATGACCTTTGAACTTGGCCCCTGCCTATTGCACTCCTCCAGCTCCAGCTGCAACACCTGCCCCACTCTAGAACTCTGCAGTTCTGTGAGCAGGGCAAGTCATTTTTCAACCTCTATCTATTCCAACAGGCTCGTCCCTTGCCTGAAGAGCCGCACTTCAAACATGCTGCAGAATTCATCTCAGCTGTCTCTCATGAAGCCCCCTGGTTCTTACCATTCTGATCTCCCAGAGCACCCTGTGGATTTCTTTATCAAAGTAATTAACACATTGGACTATAACAGTTGATTTTCTGGTTTCTCTACTATTTCCTCCTCCAGTGAGAAAATGGTTGGGTCCCTTGTCTTTGTTTTTGGTCTAATTGAAAATAGATTCATTTTAAATTAGCTGAAAAAGACAACCAGAACTTTGGGTATATGCCAGTTATTGTTTTTAATGTTTGGGAAAAATTATTTTAATAATTGACTTTCAAACTTATGTAAATAACATACACGTCGGTGAAAAATATTTATATTTGGTTTAATTTATTTAATAAATACTTGTGTAGAAGTTGCTATATGCTAGTTCTATTGTATGTGTTTTATAAATATTAACTCATTTAATCTTCATAACCACTCAGTGAGGTAGACATAAATATTAACTCACTATATCTTTATAAGAACCTGATAAAGTAGATACTGTTGTTATTCTCATTTTAAAGATAGTAAGGCACAAAATTTTCTTCTCTGATTTAGGTTTGAAATATTTTATTGCTTATTTCTGTGATCCTGGTGATTATTAAGTTAATAGACATTTCCTAAAGTCCTGGGATTCCCAATTTTCTCTTCTACTTCATTCTAAAATCATAATAGTGTATGGTGATGTCAGGGCTTGCCTCACAGGTTGTGAAAGCTGAATTCAGGACTATTATCCAGGTGTGACTTTCTCCAAAGTCCAGTCTGTAGGTATCATCATTTCATTTCTGCAGCATTTCTCATAATGATAGCCAGGAGCCCCAGAGAACTTGAGAAAGTTTCTGATATAATATAAGAAAACCATGTATGTTATAGTCATTATTATACAATATATGCCATATATGGCTGGCTTCAAATGCAATCTAACAAAATTCCTCATTTGCTTTACAAGGTACCCAGCAATAACACTTACAGATCATGTTATTCTTTACAAAGCATTTTCTTATATGTAAATTACCTACAGAAATCACTAAGATCAATCTTTTCAGTAGAAATACCAGATAGACAAAATAAAAGCAATTAGAAACATCCTACAGATACAACTATGAGTCAAAATAGATAAACTAAAAATATATTCAACATCTGTAATCATGACCAGCCTAAAATAGTGTCACTATAATTATAACATTTGGAACATTATATATTGTGGCAAAAAAATAATTAAGACCAAAATTGTTCTGTTAAAGATGTTGTCCAGACCACTATTACTTCCCACTAGGGTTTGTGTGAAGTGACTTAGACACTATTTCAGTACTTGGGAGTTTAATGCCTAAGAGTCAATGCTGACATCGCACATGAAGAATATGCAGAAATTTCAGGAAATTAATGAATATGAGAGAAAAACAGATAAGAATATAAATGTTTAATCTGCTTAATTTAATTCATATCTTAAGGTGGACCAAGGTTTCAGGTAATAGCACTGCTTGGAAATGAACTAATGTTATGATGGTCTGATCATTATCAGAATATTTTGAAAAAATTAGCCTAGAAGCCAAAGGACACAATGTTCAGAAATAACATCTTGAACATTGTCATCAAAACTAGCTGCCTACAGCTAAATATTATTTAAACTCTAAAAACAGCAAAATAAAAAGCTATGGGCACATCATATATATTTTTGTAATACTGGAAAATTCCATTGACTACGCTTCTAGTGAAATGCATTATAATACTGACAGTGCTGTCACAGTTTGTCACAAGTACCATTAAATTTAAGAAACTTAAATGAAGAATTTGATTGGAAGTAATAGAACTTATATATGTTTGTGGTCTATGGAATCTTAACATATCATTTCCTTCGTTTTTTCATTCATTTCCTTCCTTCCCTTTTTTCTCAATCAACAGATATCTATAGAGCACTTGTTACTTGCTGAGGATTACTGCTGCATTCTGGAGTAAACAAGATGAGAAAGCCTTGGGTTCTGCCCTCAAGAAGCTCACAGTGGAGAAGTCAGACAAATAAATACACATTCTCAAATGATGCGAAGGTGTGGCAATGGAAAGATGAGGGATGTACATACTTGCTCAATCTGTCCCCTCCTCTTTCTTAGTATAATGCTAAGGACATAATGAACAGATTTGTTTCTCTAGGATGTGTGTGTGTGTGTGTGTGTGTGTGTGTCTACGTGTATATAGGTGTGTCCCTGTGGATAGGCCAAGTAATACAGGGCTTGAGGAAGAAAGAAAAAGTGAGGAACTGGAAGTATTTGCTACTATCTACTGAAAGTAGCATTGAGCTCTCTGCCCAATTACTTTTAGATTCACCTCAATCACAAACACATCATCTCTTTCAAATGATCTCTCTTCTTTTACCCACACACCAGCCAGTAGGTACTCATCACAACACAATACCATAAGAGACAATATAGTTTGATGGATTCTGGACTTAAATCCAGCTCTATCACTTACTAGCTTTGTGATCTTAGAAAAGTTACTTAAATACTTTGTGCCCCCAGCTTCCTCATCTAACTTGCTAACTATAGGCTAGACACCATACAACTATAGGGAGGACTGCATAAATTAATACATGTAAAACGCTTAATGTCTGCCATATAATAAATGCTCAATGATGTAAATCACCGTTGTAAATCATTACTGCCTAGGAACAATGGAGAATGCAATGGAATAAATGAGCACTGTTTTTCCACAGCTAATGGGAAGCGCAATGTTACGATGAAACTGTAAAATAATGACTACCACACAGGTTACTGTGAAAACCAAGTAAGATAATTATGAAGAAGACCAACAACAATGTTGCCTAATAAATGATGAGTAGAAAACATTTAAAAGAATATCTTCCAAGCCACTTCAAGGGAGTTTGTGGAATACAGAAGTGAAGTGGTATCATACTGAATAAAAATAGAATGTGTAACCATGAAAGATTATATGAAATAAAATATGTAAGATGTGTTATGTGCATCCATAAGGTTTATAATGAAAACAGCAGCCACACCCCAAAGCCAAAAATAAACTGATCTCTACAGATACCCTACAAGCATGATGGGTCAAACTTAGAAATGGCTTGGCAATCATTACCTCATTTCTCCAAATGATCTCTTCTTTAGCTCATTATTAATAGTTTTAATGAGACTGCGTTAGTAACCAATTCTGCATTTGGGTAGTTAGTGTAGGCAAATTTATATGTTACCAATGAAAAGAGGTACTGGAGCCTAGGGTGGTGACAGTAGGCAGGGAGGCAAATGAATTTTGCTTTGTCAAGGGAAGCACCTCTGATAGAGTATAATTTTTTTGCCTCTTTTATTTCCCACATCTAGAATGGATATTTTTCCAATACATGAACACATTTCATATGATAGGACACCTAAATTTTCTACTTTAAACAGAAAGAGAAAGAAGAGAAACTTATTTTCAAAAAATATTTTTAGAGAATAATTTTTCTTATGTACTACCTTTTAATTCAAGCTGTGAAATGTCCCACCTGTTCCCTTCTTGATATTTTTTTAAGGTGAACTTTTCAGAACAATCCCACGGAGAGGAAATTGCTTTACAAGCTAGGAAGATATGAATCTGTTCTCCCAGTAGAGTGAGTGCATAAATCCTTTTTTATTGAAGAGGTGTTGGTAAAGTTCTATATATAAGACGACAGTACAGTATTGATTTTGGTAGTGCTGATACAAAAGCAATATTTTTATTTAAACATGCCATATTCTTTCCATTTTCCTGCCTTTGCTCTTACTTTTCCCTCAATATAAAATGGATGACTCCTCACTCATATTCCTCGTCTGGCAAATTCTTGGGCATCCTTCAGGATGCAGAATAGGTATCATCTCCTCTTGAGAAGGCTTCCTCAATTACCTCCTTTCCCTCCTTAAAGGTTATTCATTTACTTCATATCCCCACATTTTTCACACTATACTATAATTATTTTTTAAACTAACTATATCCCCAAATAGTTGATAGGTTTCAGGAGACATTCATTCATTCAAAAAATACTGATGGAGCATCCGTTAGGAATAAGGTCATGAGAAAATAATGGCTAACAAAACAGACACAGTTCCTTTCTGTAGCTTAGGGTTAAACAAACAAACATTTCACTGAAGATGAAGAAGGATTATAATATCATAGAGAGGTGGGATCAGGGGATCAGGAAAGTCTTCCTGCCATCTCAAGGATGAGTAGGAGTTACCCCAAGCGAGGAGAGGAAGGGACAAAGGAAACGTGCAAATGCTGTGAGATGGCAGGAGGCTCAGAGGATGGAGGTTTTGAAGGAAGATGCTGGTGCCTGGAACAGGAAGTGAGCAGGAGGGTGACTAACAAGGGCTGGGAGACTTCAGATTTATTCTGGGACTTCCATCAGATAGCCATACCAGGGGCTCAAAAAATGTTTGCTGAATAAATAAATGAATAAAAATAATAATAAAAAGAAGACTATGCACTTGCTTGGTTTTTGAGGGCTTATATTATTTCTATCTTGAGAAAATTAAAATTTTTACAAGGTAATTTACTTCACATTACTATAAATAGGAATGAATATTTTTGCCTTAGTGAGACTTTCCCCTTTTCATATATTTAAAAGTAATTTAGAGCGCTATAATTCAGATTAAAATACAGTATTTATGATGCAGCTAACTTGAAAAATAGGCATCTTACATACATCTGCTTCCAGAGGAAATATTTATAATATTTACAAAGTTTCTCTGTGGATTCCAAGAAGATGAAATTGTACAACCTCTTTAGGAGAAAAATTATCATTTTCCACATAGCCTTACCAAATGAATGCCCCCAAAAGCAGCTTGGCACTAACCATTTCTTTTGTCTGCACTACTGAATTCCCATAATATACACTATCCAAGAAAAAGGAACACCTGCCCCTGACTGATCATCTCATTGTAGACATTTCCCATCATGAAGTGATTCAGTCATGAGGCAAAGACACCTAAAAATAAACTCTCAGGGGAAGACAAATTCAAGCATCTAATCCACAATTGTCCTCTGCATTGAAACAGCACTGGGCAAAGAGTGCCTTCTGGCTCCTATGCTGTTATGAACAAATTATATAACCCTAATCACATCATTTAACCTGATCAGGCCTCAGTTTTCTCATCTTAAAGGTATGGGTGTATGATGAAGTGGTCTCTAAGTGGCTTCTAACATAAAAGGGCCATGGTCTGATGTCCTCTTCACATGTTTCTCAAATGTTATGGGACTAGGAGAGTAAAATTCTTAAGAAAAAGTATAAACACCATTCAGTTTTCAGTTTGAGGAGTCCATAAAGGATCACCAAAATTTTAAAGTCTAATTTTTTTTTAATGAGAGAAATGAACATTTTAATAAATGGAACATAGTTTGAACCCAATAGTGAGACCTGTCCTAAAATTTCATTAGTGACATGGAAACGCTTATTTTAAAAGTAATGTGAAGAACATGAAAGAAACCCAACCCACAGTAATAAAAATGGTAAAATATTTGACAACCTTGATCTGGTCCAAAATGTTCAGCTACATTAAGTGATGAGGATATAGAATGTTTCCAATTCCTCCACCCTGTTATTTCTTGGCAGTCTGACTTAATTTGGGATTAAAAAGTCCTTAATAAAGGTATTTAATTCCATTTTTAAGTGTTAGGAACTGACCGCCTCTACCTACACTACAGTCTGAAGTTCCCATTAATTTCTATCTTCATCATGCCTTTTTTTTTTTTTTTTTTTTTGCAGTATGTGGGCCTCTCACTGTTGTGTCCTCTCCTGTTGCAGAGCACAGGCTCCAGACACACAGGCTCAGTGGCCATGGCTCACGGGCCCAGCCGCTCTGCAGTATGTGGGATCCTCCCAGACCGGGGCACGAACCCGTGTCCCATGCATTGGCAGGTGGACTCTCAACCACTGCGTCACCAGGGAAGCCCCATCATGCCATTTTAGTCTCCTGCACAGGAGAGGTCAAGCTCCTTTCTAGAAAGTGTATCAAAAGAAAACAGTTTGGGGCCAGAAAATATGGGCTTATATCCTGTCACTGCTACTTGAAGGCTGTGGGGCTTGGGTAAGCCACCTAATCTTTCTATGCCTACCTTTTCCCAACTGGAAAATGAGATAATACTTACCTTAGAATCATGAGAATTTAATAATGTACATGAAGGACTGAAGCCCAAGTAGCTATTCAAAACAGACATGGATTCACTTACACATTCTGTTTGCTGGTGTTCATACTCATCCCACCAACACCTTACCTGGAGCATATCTCTCAGGGACTAAGTCTTTTGACCTGTATTTTGTTTACTTGCTGCCCAAGCTATAAGCCAAAATTACTGAATCCCACAGATATACACCTTTTGCTGGGTTGGTATTCAGAAATATTTCACTAACTTTCCTAAGGCCCTAAAACTCCAAAGATCTGTTGACTACTCATTAGGTCAGATTTTTTATTTCTGTCATCTTGTCTCTCTCTGTCTCTAGTCTACACTTCTTAAAATTGCTAAAATCCTGAATTTTGAGTCTTCACTGCCAAATTGCCTTTTAATATTATGCTTATCTCTTCTTCGATAATCCAACAGATTTATTCATGTGGCTTCTTATAACCTCACCACTCTCTTTGATATTTCCTTTCCTTCCTAGCCATAAAGTTACATAATAGTGGAAAACAGCATTTGTCTAAATTAACATTGGTATATTTCTCTTAGAAGACAAATAAGAAACTATATTTTTGCTTAATTTTGTATATAAACCACTACATATCATTTTTTTTAAAAAAATGATATTTTGTTTTAGATGAATATTTGTAAGACACACAATTTTTATACTGTATTGCCACCTTCTATAATCTTTTATATATATGTGTATACATATATATTTGTATTAAACTCACATTCCTAAACTGAGAGGCTATTAAGAAAAGACATGACTCTAATTTGTTTCAGCAATAACATCATATTTATTTATCAGGCATTTTCTAAGTACCTACCATGTGACAAACACACACCAGGGTTTTAAAAATGAATAGAATGTGATCCATGACTTTACACAATAACCATATTGTTGGGCAGCAAATATTTAAACACCTAATCATGGCTATATATGGTGAGATAAATTAAAAGATAGTACAAAATGCTCCAGAAGCAAAAAGAAAGCAGTGATAAGTTTATAGTGGGGAGAGTCAAGGGAAGTGTTCTTCAGAAAGTGGCTTTTAATCAATCTGGTCTTAAAGAACAATGACCATGACAGAGAGAGAATGAAAGCGGGGGGTGGGGGGGACGGTATTCGGTGGAAGAAACAGAATGAGAAAAGGCATGGAACGTAAAACTACATGGTGTGTTCCTGAAAAAGCTGTTCTACAGGAAGGTTAGAGTAAGAGGTACCTGAGAAGCAGTAGCTAGAAAAAACTGTCCAGAAATATAGTCTGGATTAGAACTAAGTTTTACTAGTCTTCTAAGAATTTTGGTTAAAATGACATTGTAAAATTTTGATTTGAAGTTCATCTTCATTTCAAATAGCCACATGACATTCTCTCTCTCTCTCTGCCTCCCCGTCTCCCTCCCTCCATATATACATATGTTAAAAGTGCAGAGGTAACCTAAAGAACAACTGAGATACCTCGATGGATAGGAAAAGAAACAAAACCACAGAGTAGCAAGCAGATTGGAAGCAACAGGTCTGATGGGCTCCAGGCCCTGAAGCAAGCATAGAGAGACTAGAATCAACTCTTTTGATACAACTGAGACCAAAAGTGCCCCATCTGAGATGGGGGACTGGAATATGACTCTCTGCTTAAAATCATGGAACTTTACCATGTAAGGGATTAGAAAAATACTGAGAGTTGTGCTAATTTGAATAAAGACTCATATAAAGCTTTATGCCAAAGAGAGACAGAAGGAAGCTAACACAGACTTGATTCTAAGACATGGGTCAAGCCACCCCTCATGTGGTTACCACAGATACAACATCAACACAATATTACTATGGGATAACTTCCAGAGCCACCAATAGAAGACATGAGATCCATATCGAGGCAACCATGGAATTATTACATGGGAAGGGAAGAAAAACACATTTCATCAAGAGAAAAACAAATAAGCACAACAATCACTCAATATACACAAACACACAAAATTTATAAAAACAGACAATGAAAAACTTACGTAAAAGACTGCCAGTAATCAGGAATTGAATTTATTACAAAGTGAAAATACAGAGTAATCTGAAAACTTCAAGATTACTATGTTTATAATCCTCATAATAAAATAAAATAATGGAGTAGAACCTGCTGTATATAGTACAGGGAAATCTACTCAGTGCTCTGTGGTGAACTAAATGGGAAGGAAATCCAAAACAGGGGGGATATATGTATACACATAGCTGATTCACTTTGCTGGTACAGCAGAAACTAACACAACATTGTAAAGCAACTATACCCCAATTAAAATAATAAAATAAAGAAATATTTTAAAAGTTCAACTGTAAAAAAAAATAGTAGTAAATACCATTCCTTAAAAACAAAAGAATAACATATGAAACAAAAACAAGCAGAAATGAAAAAGAAATGGGAGGATATTGAAAAGAACCAAATAGAAAATCAGGAAATAGGAAGTTTTGTTGTTGAAATGAAACTATAATAGATGGGACACATTCTAGACTGGATGCAGTCAGAGAGAAATTTACTCAATTGTAATATGATACTGGAGAATTCATATAACCTGCAGCACACAGCGAAAAAGATTAATATATTTATATTCTGGGATAAGGAGTTTAAACATCATTGTACAGCAGAGAGTGGGAAATTACTATTCAGAGGATTCTTTAGGAACTAATTCTGGTGTCAGTATAAAGAATGAACAACAGGTCACTGTCATATTCCTGCCAAGTCATGATGAGGTCATGAGCAAACAGGTAGTAGAAGGAATGGAAAGAGATACATTATTTCCCCCAGCTTTTCTCTCACTTGATTTAGTTTCCATATTTTTAAAAATTACTTAGGTCAAAACTTCTTTAGTTGTTCTCTGAATCCTCTCTTTCTTGGCCTCAGATTCTTTCTCCACAAGTATTCCTATCTTCATTATTTCCTTCCAGTCACCCTAGCATAAAGCCTTATTACTACCTACTACCCAGAATATTATTTATTTTCAGTATGATTGGATATCTCCAATCATATTATTACATGGCAGTCATACTATTTTCTAATAACTGTCAAATGAAGTGCAGACGCTTGAAAAATGATAATAGAAATAGTACTATTTTAAAATCAAATGGATCTGGGTTCAAATCCTGTCTTTTCCACTTATTAATATGACAAGTCACAACTGTTGTGAGCCTCACCTTCTGAATCTATACAAGGGGATTCATAGAGTTATTATCAGGACAAAAGGAGATTAAATACCTACAGTCTTGCTAAATATTTGTAATGTAGTAAGTGCTTAATAAATGTTTTTACTTCCCCATCCCCTTGAATACCCAATAAGAACAGCAGTCTCTAATATTCCTGATTAACCAAGAAAGAAAAGACCAATGCCCGCATTGTGTCTTACCTTTCTCTGTTTATGTATTTGGTTAAACTAATTTATTTACCCAGCTGTCTCCCCCTCTAGTCTGTAAAACTTTCAGAGCAGTGCCCACTTTTATTCCTCTCTGCATCACTCTATACCTAGCACAGTGCCCAGCTAATAGTAGAGGCTTAATAAATGCTAGATAAACAAATTAATGTATCTACCATCTCATTTATCTCCCACTCACTGCCCCTACATGCAACCAATGCTTTTTAAAAACTGTACAGTATGATATTCTTAAATTACCTTTACAAGTCTCTCCGTCTTGTTCTTCTATCATTCCCCTCAATTTTCCTCCTCCTAGCAAAAGCACATCCAATATACCTCTTCGACTGATTTTATTATCTCCCTCAAAACTGACCTATCACTTCTCTGAATTCCTCAATCAAGAAAGAGAAAGGATCTTAATTATCATATCCAATAATATATTCTGTTTCCTAGGCTAGTTTATCACACATAGTAGGAGCTCAAATTTGTTAAACTGACTTCAATAATCTTGCCAATTAATTAAAAGTTTTTTCATAGCAGTAGAATGCATCATAAAAAGATAATGCATATTTTAAATTATTATGATTTATTAACTCGATTATTTTGATTTATGCCAGGGTTCTGAAATGAGGATTTAAAATTCCAAATAGGATATTAAGATTCTCAATATTCATTCAAACATCTATTATGAATCTTATTTCTCTCTGAAAGTAAAGCTTCATACCAACCTAATTAGCATGCATTTATTGTGTGTGAAAACATCCTCAAGGATTTTACTTTTTTTTCCAATCAGTTCATAATTGCTTTTACTAATAGCTACTAAATATTTTATTAATTTAGAATTAACATAAAGATAACACTATATATAAAAAATAATAAGAAAACACTGCTGACAATCTGTTGAGGTAAGAAGGAAAGCATGAGAAAGAGGGGAGAAAAGGAGAATAGGAAACTGGAAGGAAGAGGTGATAATGTTGAGAAAAAAGGAAAAACAAAAAAATGGAATAAAAAAGGAAAAGAACTGATAAAGGGGTGAAAAAGTAACAATGAAACAAGAAGGAAGAATACAGAAAGAAAGAAGAGAAAAACAAGAAAAGAGAACAAAGCATAGAAAAAGAAAAAATGTTAGATGCATATGGTATTTATTCTATCCATATATAAAATTCTAGCATTATGAAATTAAAATATAGTATAAGATAAAATGACTCAGCTTTCCTGAGACAGCACCAGGCAGCAAGCAGGATGTTAGTTCCCCGATGAGGGATCAAACCCGCGTCCTCTGCGGTGTAAGCACAGAATCCTAACCACTGGACGGCCAGGGAATTCCTAAATCTTCTTTAAATACTTATTTTATAATGATATTCTCCTGCCACAAAACATTAAAAAGACTCATCCTTTCTGAGGCTTATAAGTTTAAATCCCTTGACCTCCCTACCATTCAGTGATAGATTTAAATGTTCTCCAACATTTAACTTTCACTCTGATGAGGTTCTTTGCTGTTTTTTTTAAGCATTAATATATGACACTGTCATAAACTTGTGGGAGTTCTTTATAGAGTTTGTGGGAAGGAAATGCTTTTGCAGATTATGTTTCATTGCTTGAATATTTAACATACGACAGAAAAATGTCTGAAGAAATTTTTTCTTTAATACATTTTTATGGGCCGTGGCTACAGGCAGGCTATTGGACCACCTCAAGGTCACTACACTCAACAGCCATTACACTAAGGTAGGACATCTAAGAAATTCAGGTGCAAGCTCATAGGACACAGAATCAGCCGTAGAACACAAGCACCTGTGGCAGGTAATACCACATAAGTATACCACTCAAGAATTTCCAAATTCCATCTCTAGTCAAAAACTCACACCTCACAGGTGGGCTTACAACATAAGCAGGAGAGTAGCTGGTAGCCTTACTCTTGTTTTCATTTTTTTCTTCTTTAACATCTTTATTGGAGTATAATTGCTTTACATTGTTGTGTTAGTTTCTGCTGTATAACAAAGTGAATCAGCTATACGTATACATATATTCCTATATCCCCTCCCTCTTGCATCTCCCTCCCACCCTCCTTATCCCACCCCTCTAGGTGGTCACAAAGCATGAGCTGATCTCCCTGTGCTATGCGGCTGCTTCCCCCTAGCTATATATTTTACATTTGGTAGTGTATATATGTCCATGCCACTCTCTCACTTCGTCCCAGCTTACCCTTCCCCCTCCCCATGTCCTCAAGTCCATTCTCTACATCTGCGTCTTTATTCCTGTCCTGCCCCTAGGTTCTTCAGAACCTTTTCTTTCTTTAGATTCCACATATACGTGTTAGAATACAGTATTTGTTTTTCTCTTTCTGACTTACTTCACTCAGTATGACACAGTATGACACACTCTAGGTCCATCCACCTCACTAGAAATAATCCAATTTTGTTTCTTTTTATGGCTGAGTAATATTCCATTGTATATATGTGCCAAATTTTCTTTATCCATTCATCTGTCAATGGACACTTAGGTTGCTTCCCTGTCCTGGCTATTGTAAATAGAGCTACCATGAACATTGGGGTATATATGTCTTTTTGAATTGTGGTTTTCTCAGGGTATATGCCCAGTAGTGGGATGGCTAGGTTGTATAATAGTTTTATTTTCAGTTTCCTAAGGAACCTCGATACTGTTCTCCAGAGTGGCTGTATCAATGTCCATTCCTACCAACAGTGCAAGAGGGTTCCCTTTTCTCCACACCCTCTCCAGCATTTGTTATTTGAAGGTTTTTTGATTATGGCCATTCTGATGGGTGTGAGGTGATGCCTCATTGCAGTTTTCATTTGCATTTCTCTAATGATTAGTGACGTTGAGAATTCTTTCATGTGTTTGATGGCAATCTGTATATCTTCTTTGAATAAATATCTGTTTAGGTCTTCTGCCCACTATTGGATTGGGTTGTTTGGTTTTTTGATATTGAGCTGCATGAGCTGCTTGCATATTTTGGAGATTAATTCTTTGTCAGTTGCTTCATTTGCAAATATTTTCTCCCATTCTGAGGGTGGTCTTTTCATCTTATTTATGGTTTCCTTTGCCATGCAAAAGTTTTTAAGTTCCGTTCAGTCCCATTTGTTTATTTTTGTTTTTATTTCCATTTCTCTAGGAGGGTCAAAAGGATCTTGCTATGATTTATGTCATAGAGTGTTCTACCTATGTATTTCTCTAAGAGTTTTACAGTGTCTGGCCTTACACTTAGGTCTCTAATCCATTTTGAGTTTATTTTTATGTATGGTGTTAGGGAGTCTTCTAATTTCATTTTTTCCATATCGCTGTCCAGTTTTCCCAGCACCACTTATTGAAGAGGCTGTCTTTTCTCCATTGTATATTCTTGCCTCCTTTATCAAAGATAGGCTGACCATATGTGCATGGGTTTATCTCTGGGCTTTCTATGCTGTTCCACTAATCTATACTTCTTTTTTTGTGCCAGTACCATACTGTCTTGATTACTGTAGCTTTGTAGTATAGTCTGCAGTCAGGGAGCCTGATTCCTCCAGCTCCGCTTTTCTTTCTCCAGATTGCTTTGGCTATTCTGAAACTTTCATGTTTCCATACAATTTGTAAATTTTTTTGTTCTAGTTCTGTGAAAAATGCCATTGGTAGTTTGATAGGGATTGCACTGAATCTGTAGATTGCTTTGGGTAGTAGAGTCATTTTCACAATGTTGATTCTTCCAATCCAAGAACATGGTATATCTCTCCATCTATTTGTATCATCTTTAATTTCTTTCATCAGTGTCTTATAATTTTCTGCATACAGGTCTTTTGTCTCCTTAGGTAGGTTTATTCCTAGTTATTTTATTCTTTTCATTGCAATGGTAAATGGGAGTGTTTCCTTAATTTCTCTTTCAGATTTTTCATCATTAGTGTATAGGAATGCAAGGGATTTCTGTGCATTAATTTTGTATCTTGCTACTTTACGAAAATCATTGATTAGCTCTAGTAGTTTTCTGGTAGCATCTTTAGGATTCTCTATGTATAGAATCATGTCATCTGCAAACAGTGACAGTTTTACTTCTTTTCCAATTTGGATTCCTTTTTGCTTTTCCATCTCTGATTGCTGTGGCTAAAACTTCCAACCTATGTTGAATAATAGTGTTGAGAATGGGCAACCTTGTCTTGCTCCTGATCTTAGTGGAAATGGTTTCAGTTTTTCACCACTGAGAACAATGTGGTTGTGGGTTTGTCATATATGGCCTTTATTATGTTGGGGTAACTTCCCTCTATGACTACTTTCTGGAGAGTTTTTTTCATAAATGGGAGTTGAATTTTGTCGAAAGCTTTTTCTGTATCTATTGAGATTATTGTATCGTTTTTATCCTTCAATTAGTTAATATGTGTATCACATAGATTGATTTGCGTATATTGGAGAATCCTTGCATTCCTGGGATAACCTCACTTGATCATGGTGTATGATCCTTTTAATGTGCTGCTGGATTCTGTTTGCTAATATTTTCTTGAGGATTTTTGCATCTATGTTCATCAGTGATATTGGCTTGTAGTATTCTTCCTTTGTGGCATCTTTGTCTGGTTTTGGTATCAGGGTGATGGTGGCCTCATAGAATGAGTTTGGGAGCATTGCTCCCTCTGCTATATTTTGAAAGAGTTTGAGAAGGATAGGTGTTACTTCTTCTCTAAATGTTTGAGAGAATTCACCTATGAAGCCATCTGGTCCTGGGCTTTTGTTTGTTGGAAGATTTTTAATCACAGTTTCAATTTCAGTGTTTGTGATTGGGCTGTTCATATTTTCTATTTCTTCCTGATTCAGTCTCAGAAGGTTGTGCTTTACTACAAATATGTCCATTTCATCCAGGTTGTCCATTTTATTGGCATATAGTTGCCAATAGTAGTAATCTCTCATGATCCTTTGTATTTCTGCAGTGTCAGTTGTTACCTCTTTTTCATTTATAATTCTGTTGATATGAGTCTTCTTCCTTTTTTTCTTGATGAGTCTGGCTAATGGTTTATCAATTTTATTTATCTTCTCAAAGAACCAGCTTTTAGTTTCATTGATCTTTGCTATCGTTTCCTTCATTTATTTTCATTTATTTCTGATCTGATCTTTATGATTTTTTTCCTTCTGCTAACTTTGGGGGGTTTTTGTTCTTCTTTCTCTAATTGCTTTAGGTGTAAGGGTAGGTTGTTTATTTGAGATTTTTCCTGTTTCTTGAGGTAGGATTATATTGCTACAAACTTCCCACTTAGAACTTCTTTGCTGCATCCCATAGGTTTTGGGCCGTCGTGATTTCATTGTCATTTGTTTCTAGGTATTTTTTGATTTCCTCTTTGATTTTTTCAGTGATCTCTTGGTTATTTAGTAGCATTGTTTAGCCTCCATGTCTTTGTATTTTTTTTTTTTTGTATTTTTTAGTTTTTTTCCTGTAATTGTTATCTAGTCTCATAGCGTTGTGGTCGGAAAACATACTTGATATGATTTTTATTTTCTTAAATTTACCAAGGCTTGATTTGTGACCCAAGATATGATCTGTCCTAGAGAATGTTCCATGAGCACTTGATAAGAAAGTGTATTGTGTTATTTTTTGATGGAATGTTCTTAAATATCAATTAAGCCCATCTTGTTTAATGTAGCATTTAAAGCTTGTGCTTCGTTATTTATTTTCATTTTGGCTGATCTGTCCATTGGTGAAACTGGGGTGTTAAAGTCCCCTACAATTATTGTGTTACTGTCGATTTCCCTTTTTATAACTGTTAGCATTTGCCTTATGTATTGAGGTGCTCCTATGTTGGGTGCATACATATTCAGAATTGCTATATCTTCTTCTTGGATTGATCAGTTGACCATCATGTAGTGTCCTTCTTTGTCTCTTTTAATAGTCCTTATTTTAAAGTCTATTTTGTCTGATATGAGAATTGCTACTCCAGCTTTCTTTTGATCTCCATTTGCATGGAATAGCTTTTTCCATCCCCTCACTTTCAGTCTGTATGTGTCCCTAGATCTGAAGTGGGTCTCTTGTAGACAGCATATATACAGCTCTGGTTTTTGTATCCATTCAGCCAGTCTATGTCTTTTGGTTCGAGCATTTAATCCATTTACATTTAAGGTAATTATTGATATGTATGTTCCTATTACCATTTTCTTAATTGTTTTGTGTTTGTTATTGTAGGTCTTTTCCTTCTCTTGTGTTTCCTGCCTGGAGAAGATCCTTTAGCATTTGTTGTAAAGCTGGTTTGGTTATACTGAATTCTCTTAGCTTTTGCTTGTCTGTAAAGGTTTTAATTTCTCCGTCAAATGTGAATTAGATCCTTGCTGGGCAGAGTAATCTTGGTGGTAGGTTTTTCCCTTTCATCACTTTAAACAGGTACTGTCACTCCCTTCTGGCTTGCAGAGTTTCTGCTGAAAGATCAGCTGTTAACTTTATGGGGATTCGCTTGTATGTTATTTGTTGCTTTTTCCTTGCTGTTTTTAATATTTTTTCGTTGTATTTAATTTTTGATATTTTGATTTAATATGTGTCTTGGTGTGTTTCTCCTGGATTTATCCTGTATGGGACTCTCTGCACTTCCTGGACTTGACTATATCCTTTCCCATATCTGGGGAGTTTTCAACTATAATCTCTTCAAATATTTTCTCAGTCCCCTTCTTTTTCTCTTCTTCTGGGACCCTTATAATTCTAATATTGGTGCATTTTATGTTGTCCCAGAGGTCTCTGAGACTGTCCTCAATTCTCTTCATTCTTTTTACTTTATTCGGCTCTGCAGTAGTTATTTCCACTATTTTATCTTCCAGGTCACTTATCTGTTCTTCTGCCTGAGGTATTCTGCTATTGATTCCTCCTAGAGAATTTTTAAATTCATTTATTGTGTTGTTCATCATTGTTTGTTTGCTCTTTAGTTTTCTAGGTCTTTGTTAAACGTTTCTTGTATTTTCTCCATTGTATTTCCAATATTTTGGATCATCTTTACTATCATTACTCTGAATTCTTTTTCAGGTAGACTGCCCATTTCCTCTTCATTTGTTTGGTCTGGTTAGTTTTCACCTTGTTCCTTCACCTGTTGCGTATTTCTCTGTCTTCTCTTTTTGCTTAACTTACTGTGTTTTGGGTCTCCTTTTTGCAGGCTGCATGTTTGTAGTTCCCGTTGTTTTTGGTGTCTGCCCCCAGTGGGTTAGGTTGGTTCCATGGGTTGTGTAGGCTTCCTGGTGGAGGGGACTGGTGCCTGTGTTCTGGTGGATGATGCTGACTCTTGTCTTTCTGGTGGGCAGCACCACATCCAGTGGTGTGTTTTCGCGTGTCTGTGAACTTCATATGATTTTAGGCAGCCTCTGTGCTAATGGGTGTGGTTGTGTTCCTGTCTTGCTAGTTGTTTGGCATGGGGTGTCCAGTACTGGAACTTGCTGGTCGTTCGGTGGAGCTGGGTCTTAGCATTGAGATGGAGATCTCTGGGAGAGCTCTCGCCAAGTGATATTAGGTGGGGTCAGGAGGTCTCTGGTGTTCTAATGTCCTGACCTAGGCTTTCTCACCTCAGAGGCTCAGGCCTGACACCTGGTCGGAGTACCAAGACCCTGTTAGCCACACTGCCAGCCCGCAGTCCCCAGGAGGGTCGTGGCTTCAGTCAGTGGGACCTCTCCAGATCCGGCAGCAGAGTGAGGCTGCCATGCCCTGGGGCTCAAGGGCAGCTCGGTGATGGCAGAGGAGAGGGACCTCAAGCCAGGAGTTCCAGCTCTGCCCAAATGCGGGCTCCGTTCTAGTAGCCTTACTCTTGAGGACATACTAACAACTCCTGCAAAAACTGGCCAATCAATCAAAGCTAATGCCAATCTATTGGACTCTCCATCCAACCCATAGTCTGGTAAGCAGTAATATATGCACATTGTTCAAACCAGTGAGCTGGGGGTGGTTTTTTATGTGACAATAGCTAATTGATAGGAAAACTGTACCTAGAAGTTCAGTACTATCATAAAAAAAACCTAAAATATGTGGCACTGGCTCTACAATGAGGAGGTAGTCAGAGGTGGAAAATTCTTACAAAAGATAGAAAAATGGCAAGAGAATTATTAGTAAAGGCTGGGAAGGTGCTGGAATTATTAGGGATGCTGGAAAAATAATGGTGACTTGTGTTTTGTAGCAGCAAATGTAACACTGTGCCCTGTAGTAAATCTAAAGCAAGATATTATAATATACCTAATGAATTTATGGATCTTGGCAAGATGATTTTTCAGGTGATATATTCAGAATGTCAGTTGGTCTTACTACATTTAAGGTATATTAATAAAGAGTGAACCAAGAAGGTACTTGTCCATTTGCAAGTCAATTTTAGAGGGAATATAGTGAAGCTGAGGGTAGCTAAGTTTGCAAATAAAATTTTTCTCATCTGTAGTCTTCCCAGCTGGCAAAAGATTTTCAAAGTGAAATGAGGCCCAAGGAGTACAATGAAATCAAGGCTTAGGTTGTAACGCCCTTTGCTAAGATCTCTAAAAGAATTAAGTCGTGTTCAGTGGTGAGAGAAAAGATGAGGACGAGGACATGGGCTTCTAGAAATCTTTAAGGTGTGGTCTCACAGACACCAAATCAAAAAAAAAAAAATAGCAATAAAAAAGTGTATAAAGAGAAGCATTTCTGGAAAACGATTGTGGTTTGGCTTTTGTGGTGAAGAGTAAACTATACCAGACATAGAGAAAGCCCACAAAATTTTATAGTAAGTTTCATAGGTAAAAGAGCCACCAACCTTTAATAAAAGCGATTTAAATTGTTCAAATTGCAAAACATCTTCTGGGCCTCTAACTTTCTATGAGAGGAATAAGCCTAAGAAAACTACTCTGGTCCCAAAATGGACCTGAGAAGTATTTCTTCAGAAGTAGCCGAGAAAAGTAACAGATTAGGAAGGACATCACAAAGAGCAGAGCAAAAATCTGAGAAGGGGCCATGGGGAACAATGAACTGGAAACTTACTCCCAAGGGGAAGAGTCAGGACCTAATCAAGGAACATTTCCTATTTTTGGAGTTGAGGAACTTGATAATATTTTTCCAGCATGGTTTCAGAATTACTGTGGACCAGTGACTGTTTGGTGCCTCTCATTTTCCCCCCTTTTGAAGCTGCATCTGAGGAATCACATCAGAACTTTATGTAGTTTATGAGACCCTGTAATTAACATGATACTAGAACTGGACAAGATTTCTGATGGTGCTGAGTTGGAAGTGAGGAAATTTTGCTTTTGGGAGAGACATGTGTAACTGATGCAAGAAGTGGTCTATAATAGAGTGGTAGAAAAATGGACCAGTTTCTTCACCCCTTCCCATATCTACACCCTTTGCAATGTGACTTTGCAGCTCCTTTCATCAAAGGGTAGATCTATTTCCCAAATCCTTGAATATAAGCTGATGCTGTGAACTGCCTTGGCCAAGAGAATGTGGCAAATCGTGTGCCAGTTCTGAAGCTAGGCCTCAAGAGATCTTTCATGCTTATGCCCCCTCTCCTGGAGCTCTGCCATTCCTGTGTGAACAACTCCTATCTAGCCTGATGTAGCTAGTACATGAGTGACCACAGGGAGGAGAGTCCAGTTGTAAAAGCCAAGGCTACCCGGACCTCCCAATAGGCCACCAACCTCAAACATGTGAAAGAGTTTAGTCAAGATCAGCAAAGCTATCTGCAAAACTTAGCCCTGACGGGATGTGTAAGTATACTCATGTACAATAATAAATACTATTGTTTTAAGCTTCTGAGTTTGGGGATTGCTTGTTATGCAGCAATAGCTAATTGATACATGCAATGATCCTCTAAAAGTCTCAAATGCAGACTAAATAACATCCAAATTTTTAACAACATCTAGAATTAATTTCAACAGTCCTCTCTTTAAATAGGGCCAGAACCAGTTGGTCATTTTAGGTTCTTTCATCTTATGACTTTGTTCTTTCTGCCTATGCACAAAAGAGAGGCTGAGACTTGACAAAGTTAAGAGAAAACACACTATTACAATATCTACTTTTTACTTAAATGTTTCCATGAATAAATTTATAATGGCTCAATTTAAGAAGGAGATGACCCAGAAAAAGAGCAATCAGTTCCTCTGAAGTTCTGGGAATCTGAGGATTCTCTCAAATATGTACGTATATCCCTTCCTAATTATGGAAATTATTGAGCAAGCATCTTCCTATATATAAAAGTTCTAGATTTTGTAATGCCAGGAGACACATAATCTACAGTTTTCTAAAAAGTACTGTGTGCATATTTGTGTATTAAACATAATAATTTTAAAATTCATTGTAATCAGGCTACAGTCCTGGGAAGCAGAAAATGTACTTTTACCCTGAGTGTGCTCTTATCAGCATTTATTTCTATGTTAGCTGATTCTAAATACTCTTTTTTATGCAAGCAAGCATTGCCAAACATCATTCTATAGGCAAGAATTTCCCACAAATCATAGATTGACAGTGAAAGAAATTCACTCATCCTTTTTATTGGCATTTTAGAAGACATTAAGATCTGTGATAATGTAAAAATTTCAAGTATCCTTTCACATTCTAAATTTAGTCATTTTCTTTGCAGTTTAGCAGTTAAGCAGTTATTTCACGTGTGAAAATGGAAATATTTCAATTACAAAAGCTAAATTCCTACTACAAGAGGGATAAATGTTCAACATTTTTTGCTGTAAGTAAAACTGCTTTTTATGCCTGTAGGACTCCCAAAATCACAACTATTTATTTCAAAATGCATCTTTTCCTAGTAAGGAAAAGTACATATCAGTATACCACTTATTGAAGGTTAAATGAGAGCTGTTTCAAATTTAGCCAAATTTCACAAAATACAAGCTATTTTATCAAGATATGATAAATATTTGTCATATAGTAATAAAAGAAATAAGAAAATTATATTTATAATATTAACTATATCACATAATCCCCCCAGATAAAAAATAAAGATCATTAGATTTTAAAAATGAAAACTCTATTCAGTTTTTCATATAAAATTGCCAAAAAAATATCCTTTACTAGGTTATAACTTATAAGATGACTTTCTATAGCCATTCATCTTTCTATTGACAGAATGTCCCAGATTCTTACAAATTAGGTAGAAATTGACGGTCTTGCCTTGATTTCCACTTACTAGCACTATTCTGCAGGAAGGAAAAGGATTTTTTGGAAGAAATGAAGTACTCTGGTATAACAATTTTCATGCTCAAAGAATACAAGAGCTGGATACAATTATACAAATTTTTCTAAAGCAATAGAACATCAAGTTTCAACCAATTCATCATGGGTTTTTTACCTTTAAAAAACTCCTCAATTTTTTACCAACATTCTTCAAGCATAAGAATAATCTCCATCATACATTTGAGTTATAAAACAACATTTAACATACCAGGTTGGAAAACATTTGTCATTGAGTAATGATGTGTTCATTTTGAACAATTATGAGACTGTGACTGTTAAATCATTACATTTTTAGATTAAAAAAAATTTTAACACTGTCAAAGTGTGGGACAAGATCTCAAGACTACCCTCAATATATTTTGAGAAAAACATCTCGAAGTCAAATGTGAACTTAATTTAGAAATATTTCTTAGTTGTTAAAATATAGATGCATATATTTTCAAACTTCTGCCACAAATTAGCTGCTCATTCCACATTGGATAATAACTTTAAAATATTCAAACATTATTTTTCTCCATAACTTATAAAGAACACAGTGTCTGGGGAAATAAAACAGAAAATAGGAGACATTAGGAAGAAGTTATCATCCTTCCACTTTAAACCTTCCATTTTTAGTGGGAGTGGAGGTTGGGAAAAATAAAGGAATAAATCAGTAAGCAAATTAATCAGCAATATGATTTTAGCTACTGATAAATGCTTTGAAACAAACAAAACACACACACAATAAAAAGCAATTGACTAACAGGAGCAAGGATCATTTAGATTAGGTAGTTGGGGCTTCCCTTAAGACACAATATTTGAAGTAAGTCCAAACGATATTAAAAAACCAGCTATCGGAAGACCCGGAAGGAAGAGTGTTTTGGCAGGAGGCTCTGTAAATGCAAAGTATCACTGCTCATTAACATGTTCATGCTGCACTTCCATAACTAAACTGCAGTTGCCTGAGTTCAGAGATTACGTTACCCTAGTTGCTTTATGTGAATATTATTGTATAACTCTACATTTCCAACAGTTGATTAATAAAAGTCTATTAGTTAATGAAAATAAATGTTTTTGTAGCACTATGATATATGAGTGTGTATATTGCTTTTAGCTATTAGAAAAGATAAAATGTCATTATTTAAGCTATGTAAATAAGGAAATGACTGATATATTTAATAAACTATTCAAGAACAAAACTTTTTCAAAAGTTTTTTAAAACTTTTGCATGCATTTTTTCTATGAGTACCAACATTTTCCAAATTAGAACATATAAAAATACATATTTGCATAATTAATGTTGTGCATGTGAATGAAAAAATACCCACTGGAATAAAAAGCACCCCTATTTTCATTACAGCATTATTTACAACAGGCAAAACATGGAAGCAACCGAAGTGTCCACTGATAGATGAATGGATAAAGAAGATGTGGTATATATATACTCAATGGCATACTGCTCAGCCATAAAAAATAATGAAATCTTGCCATTTGAGACAACACAGATGCATCTAAAGGGTATTATGCTAAGTGAAAGAAGTCAGACAGATAAAGACAAATATTGTACGACCTCACATGTGGAATATAAAACACAAAACAAATGAACAAACTAAACAAAACAGAAACAGACCCATAGATACAGAGAACAAACTGGTGGTCACCCGAGGGGAGGGAGGTGGGGGGTTGCTGAAATAGGTGAAAGGGATTAAGGGGTACCAACTTCCAGCTATAAAATATATGTCACAGGAATGTAAAATGTATCATAAAGAATACAATCAATAATACTGTAATAATTTTGTATGGTGATAGATGGTTACTACACTTACAGTGATGATCATTTCATAATGTATTTAAATGTAGAATCACTATGTTGCACACCTGAAATTAACATGATATTATATGGCAACTATAGTTCAATTTTCAGAAAAAGATAATTGTGACTAACACCTGACATGAGAACATACTATTTTGAGTAACTAGAAAACACACTACATTTTCATGACAGCTTTTTATTTTTATAAATTTATTTATTTATTTTTGGCTGAGTTGGGTCTCCACTGCTGCGCGTGGGCTTTCTCCAGTTGCAGCAAGCAAGGGCTACACTTCGTTGCCGTGTGCAGACTTCTCATTGTGGTGGTTTCTCTTGTTGCGGACCACAGGCCCAGCTGCTCTGTGGCAAGTGGGATCTTCCCGGACCAGAGTTCGAACCCGCATCCCCTGAACTCGCAGGCGGATTCCTAACCACTACGCTACCAGGGAAGCCCCATGACAGCTTTTTGACATAGGCTCTGTCTAGGATGACTGGATAATATAACAGTCATTTCTATTTTATTAAACTGGGAAAATTCATAACACTCTTGTAAATAAATCTTTATAAGTGTTAGATCAAGCACAGGAAATAACATGAAATATATTAGATATGATATCCAAAATCTCAGTGTAACAATTTATTTACTGCAAAAGTCTCATTCATATATTCTATTTCTTACATTTATTTATTACCTCCTTAATACATCTTAAAACATTAAAATCTAAAATATAAATATATATGGGCACACACATATACATCTGTACATATAGGATGTATTTGTTTGTGTGTATGTAGATAAAATAAACCATAACACTATAAATTGGCAATTGTGAAAAACAAATGGCCATCCATTTGAGATATTTTAAAATGTTTAAGCTTAATTTTATCAAAAAACTTACAGTTAAATCAAAATGTAATTTTTCCCACATCAGATTGGCAAGTATTAAAAAGTATCCACTGTTGGAAAGTAAATGGGAAACAGACACATTAAAAATCCATCAGTGGTTATCAACTTTAAAGAGCTATTTGACATTTATATTAAAAAAAATACTCCTGCCCTGCCTCAGGTGGGGCAATAACTAGTAATTTTTCTGCATCTGTGGGGAGATCTCCTTCCTCATTCCTAATATTCTGAATTTATGTTTCATAGCATTTATTTTTATCCATTTGGTATGGTCTATCTAAATAAATGATTTATCTTTTCAAAGAACCAGCTTTTAGACTGAGTTATCAGTTTTTCATTTTTTATTTGATATCTTCATTAATTTTTACTGATTTGCCTACTGCTATCACATTTCTCACTACTATTGAGCTTCTATCAAGCATCCTAATTTTAATAGTTTTCTCATTATAAATAGTGCAGTGTTAATTAGTACATAACATTTTTCTTTTTCTTTTTTTTTGTCTCCCCAATGTTTTACAAGGCACATATTCTACTTTGAATTTTTCTAGTTGCTCTCTTGGTGTTTTATTTAATAGCATAAGTGAACTAATTTTTCTCCTGGTCAGTTAAAAGTAAAATTGTATATTTTTGACTTCTTTAATTTCCCTACTCCATAATTACTCATTCTTCATTATTACAGTCTGGGGTCTTACATGCAAATTATCATCATTATATTGACATGTTTTCATTATAACCTATTCTTTCAAGAATATTTGTCTTTTACATTCACTTGTACCCAAGATATTTTAAACTCCAATTCTTGATTTCTCAATTTTTTTCATTCACTTGGAAAACATTTTCCAGTAATGTTCCCTAATAGGTTAAACGGTATATATTCTGAACACTTGAAAGTTTAAGAACATCTTTCTGTCACTACCATAGATAAACATCTTGGTTTTTCATAAAATTATTAAACACAATATATTTTTTCCTTAAAATTCTATAGATAGAATTTCTCCACTGTCTTCTGACATATGGAATTGAAAATAAGATGTGTGAAGCCGACTGATATTTCCCCCTCTTATAATCTGTTTCTTTGGCCTAGATATTGATAGAACTTTTCTTAATTATTGCAGTACAATAATTTGACAGTAACAAAAAGAAAAAGAAATTACTGCAAGGTAAATAAAATATTCTTCTATTATGCCTCTGATTATTGTCTCATTTCCACATTTTTGCTTTCTCTTTGGGGCACATCTATTTCTGCCCCCCTACTCTCTATTCCCTTACTCTGCTCTTTTTTATTCAAAGTATTTATCATTCCTAACATATTATATATTTCTATGTCCCCATGTCTATAATTCTTCATCCCTCCACAGGATGTCAGCTCTGTGAGAGCAGGTACAATATTTACTCTGTTCATTGCTGTATCCCTAGAGAATTGACTGAGATTTAGTATGCCTAGAATGTAGCTAGAATATAAACGTTTTGAGTGAATCACTGAAATCATATATATTGGGCCATCATTTTATCCTTAATATAATTGATTGTCTCATGTTACACATTATAATTTTCATCTGCATTATTAAGAACTGCTCAAATTTCTTCTTTTTATCACAGATTTTATTTTATATTTTTAGCCCTAGTTCTACTTATTACTGTCTCCAATGTGGGATTTTTCTTTTTTTAGATTCTTAGCAGTTCTGTCTTACCTCTCTCCCTTATCCTATCTCTTCCTGTATTCTGCTCTTTTTTCATAGAAGTCATGCCTTCATGACTGTGTTGAGGTCCTAAAATTCTTCCAAGGTGCGTGCACGGCTATGTATTTTTTTTTTTTTTTTTTTTTTGCGGTACGCAGGCCTCTCACTGTTGTGGCCTCTCCCGTTGCGGAGCACAGGCTCCGGACGTGCAGGCTCAGCGGCCATGGCTCACGGGTCCAGCCGCTCCGCGGCATGTGGGATCTTCCCGGACCGGGGCACAAACCCGTGTCCCCTGCATCGGCAGGCGGACTCAAACACTGCGCCACCAGGGAAGCCCCATGTACTTATCTTTAAACAAAAGATAATGGGTAACAGTTACAGGCATTGCTACCAGAGTTCATCTGCTTCACATGACCAAGTCCTGTGACTATCTTGGGACTACCTTTCAAAGAAGATCCTATGACTTGATTAGTCTTGAAGACTTCCTATCCAGTTTCTCTAGGACTTTCAAGATCTGCCTATATGTAGAAAGAGGAAGGAGGCATGGTGGAGACAGGAGCGAGAGTCTAGAGCAATGAAGTATCCTCCTCCCTCAGTCTCAGGCAGTCTTTATGATATAAATTTCAGGCACAATAAAAATAAGAAATCTGGCCAAAGTTTTCTTAGGCGAATTCCTTCTGATGTATATGTAGTATGTAATTCTTCAAGACTATTAAATTGTCCATCAGACTTAGTTGTCACTGTTTTTGTAAGGTTTGACATTTTTAGTGTATCTCCTTAAGAGTTCATAAAGGCTGGAAAAGGCTACATTTTAATTTTAATTAAAGTAGTATTTAAGTTTTCTGACAGATATTATATACTTCTAATGAAATTATCTTAAATACCACATGAAGTTTGGATACTATTTACCATGATTAAACTACTAACTACAATTATTTATTTATATGTCTTTCTTCCTTTTCTTCCCTGGGTAGTCATTATTTGCCACCTACCAGCTGGTAGTGAAAATCCATAATGATTCATTTTTATCCCAGATTATTTAAAATATTAATATTTTAAAATTTATATATGCCAGGCTTTTTCATATTATGTATGTCTGATTTTTCACTTGCAATATAGAAAAAATGACTTTGTAATGAAAATGACTTTCCCTTTGCTTATGAGCAACTATAAATCTGTTTCTTGGAAACAGTGTCAAAGATACTCCAGACACCCAAGCCCACATTAATTTCTCCTTACTGCACATTCACTCACTAACATGCAATTCAGTGCTTACTTATTTACAAATTCATAGTATGAAATGTTCTTAAGATAGAAGTGCCAGAAGGGACCTTACAGATTATCAAGTTCAATTTACAAATGAGAGAACAGAACCACAGAGACATATTCAAGATTACAAAGCTAGCTAATGGCAGAACTGAGGCCATAACACAGGTCTTACCATTTCTTTTCCAGTTTTATTTTTCTAGCCAGATGGGAAGGTATTTAAGGACAGAGATCATGTCCTCTATGTCCTAGTAACCTCTTTCATAATATGGGTAATAAGTGAAAAATGTTGAAGTGCTGATAAATGAGGGATGACAAGCAACACATGCTTTTGTTTTTCTGTTGCTGTTCTAGCTTGACTGCATGGTTAAGTAACAATTATGTACCATATCATAATAATGTGACAACTAAATGTGATAAACCTCAAATGTGTTCTCCAAGTAAGGTCACATCAGAAAATACTTAGAAATAAAAAAATATTTTCTTTGGTTGTAATAATAATTAACAAAATATCTCAAAGTTTAGTAAGCACATCAATAACATCATCTCATTTAATCTTTCAATGGCCTTATTTAGTAAACATTATTATTATCTCCAAATTACTAATAAGAAGAAAAATCTCAGAGACAAAGTAACTGGCTCAACGTCTCAAAGCTAATGAATAGGAAGGCAGGAAATTAAACTTAGTCCATTTCATTAAGAAGCTTAAATTCTTTCTATCACTTCTCCACACACGAATGCTGTTTATTAAACCATGTCCAAAAACTCCTGTATTCAATACCACCAAAATGAAAATTATAATTATTACTCTCAACATTCAAAATTACTATAACCTAAGATATATTTCTTAAAATGTGTAAACTTAGTTATCACTTCTCACTAAAACATGTCAATGATTATAATAGGAAATATTTCACTGTTACGTCATTGTATATAGGCATAGGGTGAAGGGAAAGGTTTCCCTTTATGCAGCAGTGAATACATAAACCTATTTAACAAATTGGAGTTAGCAACGGTAAAACTCAAAAGAGTAGTATCTTTGATAATTTTCCACATATTCCCTAAGAAATAGCTGCTCAATTTTCCTAAAAAAAAAAAAAAAAAAACCAAAAAAATCCTTAGGTACAGTGAATTTTTACGTACAGCACAACAATGGTTAAGGAACCACTTGGTGCAACAAGCTCTCTTTCTATACTGATGGTTATCATTGAAACACACTGCCACCTTATGACAATTCTTTTTATATCTTAATTTTCAGAAAACTCTGTTTTAAAAATAAACTCTTGCCAGGAATATGACCATGAAGTACAGAAATTATCTAAAATTTAAAATAAACAAATAAAATAAAATCCCTAGCTCTACTGAAAACAGACTGAGAGAAAAATGCTATATTTAAAATAATATTTTTAGATTTTGAATAACACAATGATTTTGATGACATGATGTAAGCATTTTTAAATTCAAGAGACCAGGATATAACTGATTGCATGCTAGCAATGGACTTAAATTTTGAGTCTACTTTCCAATTATAGTTTGAGAAGTTATATCCAAAGCTTTAGTCCCTTATTGTATCTATCATACTGCATACACACACCCAAAAGATATAAAAATTGCAATGGTTCTGTTTGGAAGTATAGGGTAAAGAGACACTAAAATTAAGAAAGATGGTATACCTGAATAAAGTCTTTATTATGTGAAATTTATAGTAAAGCAAAATAAGTATTATTACTACTACAAATTAAAGTACTGATTTGCATAGAATCCTCTTTTTGTTTCCACAGTAGAAATTTCTATTGTACCAGAAAATGTGAAGCTTTTATCCAGCAGCTGGCTTATTTTTCTCTATGGATCCAGTGATTCATGTCTGTATTGGGTTTTGTTTCCTTTTTTGCATTAGCTCCTAAGGTACTTATAGATGAATTTATGGTTCATATTTATTAAGTATATAAGAAGTCACTGTATGCATTTTGTACTCTACTATCACTCCTGGCTACACCTTATTTTTCTGCCTTATTTTTACTTTGGCCTGATAGTACCATTTACTTTCATTTTTATGTATATACTTGGTACTGTGGAATGAGTATGGATTTTGGAAGCTGAACAACCAGAACCAGCTCTAACTTTTACTAGCTGCAGGATCCTGATAAATTACTCCATCTTCAGGGTAAACTATAGATTTGTCATTCATAAATCAGGGTTAAAATACCTTCTTTGCACACAGTTGTCGTAATGATTAGACAATGATTAGAGATACTTAATGTCTATTGAGTGCTTGATATGTAATGGTTACTTATATAACTTAATTTCTACATTTTTATTTCAATAAAGCATCTGAAATCAAGTTATATTTTATAATTGCAATTAATACAGTAGTATTCTTTCAAAAAAGATGTTTTTAAATCAGTGATATCTGAGAATCTAGGAAAAACAGTATTAACTTATTGTGCTGTATTTTTATAATCACCCTCATGCTCTTTTTGAACTAAACAGAATAATTAACAAAAATATTTCAGCGAAATGCTCAGTTGAAGTTAAATTATGAATGAAGGATAAACAAATGAAGGATGTAATAAAGACTCTGGTATTATAGTTTTAAGGGAAAAAGTTGACGGTTCACTAAAGTTTTCTATTTTTGTTTAAAATTTATGAGCAAAGGAACAAAACTTTAAAAAAGAATTTGTGCTCAATAACACATTGCTTAGTTTAGTTACTGACTTGCTGTTTGCCCAAAGTTTTCATCAAGAGAGTTCTTACATGTGGATACCAGTGGAGACATCTGTAAAAGTTAGTGCCACGTTAACTCTTCTAGGCATCGCGGCACCTGGTGACGCCACAGGGAAGAAATCATGGATACTTCTTGAACATACTGCAACAGCTGTCAACTCAGAAGGAGGTATATTCTAAGTTCTACCAAGCAAGTAGTATTCTACAAAACCTCATTCTATTCCTTCTTTTAACTGAAAAGAAGCCAGATGGAAACATGCAACTTGTCAAATGGCAAATAAAGAATTCATATACATCGTATTGCATGGGTCTCTTTATGTTCAGCTTTAAATACTTGGTCGCTCAATTCTCAGAATAATTTCACTGACATTTTAAAAGAAAAATAAAGATACCAGATGCTTTTCCAGGTAAAGAAAACACCACATCTCTAAGAGAACACAATAAATGTAAAGACAACGACAATATGATTGTATCTTTAACATAATATCAGAATGAAGAAATGAGACATCATTCTAGAAGCTTAATAATGTCCAGAATGACTGTGACTATTGCATGACTAGCCATCTCTCACAACAGTTAATGGTGCAATCTGCTTGGAGCACACAGCCACAGAAAACCAGAAAACAAGCATTTTTATTCATGATATAGCAATCCTAGCTGTGCTGCTAGGGCTAAACCTCCACCTGTATCTCCATTGCAGACTTTTATTTCCATCCATTATATGAAATTACCATAATAATTCTAAATATACTGTGGCCAGATTTAATCGTTAATGTATACAAAGATCAAAAACTAGTAATTTTGTGATATATTATTGCTACCAAAAATTACTTACGATTTTAAGATCATAAGATGCTTTTCACAAAATTGGACATGTAATTATTCAATATTTAGAGTTCAAGCTTCACTATTTCTGAGGTGCCACTGGGAATGTGTTAATTTGTCCATCCATTCTCTTATGGCCGCATAAAAACATTAGTTGAGTACCTACCATATAACATACACCATGCATTTTTATTTACACGGAGCCATTCCTTAAACATCACTAAACATTTCTTTTATAGCTGAAGTCTAGTTTAGGGCAGGAGAAATACCCTACAAAATCTGAAAGAGAATGATTTGTATCAAGAATCTGAATCACATCGTAAATGGTCTCCATTGGGTATGATGTCTTAATGATGGTGTGATAGAGATCACTGAATCCCCACGAGCATTCATAAATTTCTCACTAAACTAAATTGTAGTATAAATAATTTCCTAAAAGCTTCTTAATGACACAAATTGTTTGCTTCTCTTCTACATAAAGCCTAAGAATTATATAAATGATTGTAGCAAGTCAACTCTCATTTTTCGATACCAGTAATAACACATCTTAATGTGGTTAAACAACAATAAGCAGTATTTTATTAACAATATTATCCACTTTTCAAATGCTTAAAATTTTACGGTATTTAAATACAACAACCACATCATTCATGAGAAACAGACATCTTTACACCCAGCACTACAGATGAGAAAGCTGAGCCTCACAAAGGTTCAGAGAGCTACCTAAGATCACACAGAAAGTAAGAATACTGGGGTTTTGACTAACTGATTCATGTTTGTGTCCAGCCCATATCTCATTCCAGTCCTTTATCCCTTGATAAAGCTTTTAGGCACAAAAGTTAAATACTAGAATGTACTCTTCAGTATACATTGTAAAGGAAACTTTAAGGGACAGAAAGATGGCACTTAAGATGTTGAGGCAGGAAACCCAGCCACTATTTTCCACTTTCTCTCTTCCTTATCCTCTCCCGCTAATAGATGCACAATTAAATCACTGCAAACAAAGAACTTCTATGTAGGAGGTGTAGTTCATACTGCCCAGTTTCTGTGAGTTACATAACTCACTGTAGGAGATATACTCATAACTACTACTTCTACAATCCTCACTTCTTTGCAAGTCGTTTTACCTCACCTTTCTTTTCACACCATCATCCCATTTCCTTTTGTGGCACCAGATAGCTGCTGTGGTTAACAATATAAACGATGACAGTCACTGCAGCCTTGCTTGGCACATGCTCTATGGAAGGTCCTCATCCTAGTAGCTACCTCTTTCCCAGAAAATGGAAGCCTACCACAGAGAGCTCTTGATTATCTGCAGGTAAAACATCTGCATTGGGAATTACCCATTTGCTCCAGACACTGCCGTGCACACACTTTTCTTCCCACCCTACCAAGCTGCATTCCAATTTCATTCAGTTGCCTATTTACATTTAAAACTTCCAACAAAAGCACAGAAAGTGAAAGTGGTGAAAAGGCAAGGGGGTAGGTGGGGAAGGCCCACTCAGAAAAAGGCCATAGAATCATACTACTATTGTATATATACACACTCTAGCATTAACAGGATTAGTCAACTAAGTGCCTTAAGTCATTTATAAAGAGTAAACTATTTTCCTTGCCTACATTTGAAAAACAGAATAAATGACTAAACTCCTTTTCTGCATTTGTCTGTATGAATCAAGCCTTAGAATATATTCCCTGAATATCAGCTGGTAGTACCATCAGGGTGTTGCTATGGTTCTTTGTGACTCAAAAATATAAAATGTGAATCAACATAATGAAGGTACAATCCTAGAGAAATGTGCAGTGATGTGACAGGCACTCAAGAATTCTTGGAGAGTGGGGGAGCGGTGGGTAAGGGAGAAGCACAAAATGTTAACATTTATAGTTCCTGTGTTACCTATCTCTCAAACATTCTGTTCCTAGTTCTTATAGAATCAAGACTATGGAACATAAAAACAGAATAGAAAACTTTGATCTTGACAAAATAATTTCTGAATAATTATGACTATAAGTGATTGGCCTCTTCTACAATATTAAGAACTCCATGGCTCAGTTTTATGTAGATATGTGTTGATCATCTTATTTTAAAAAATCTTTCTTATTTAAAAAAAATATTTTGATACGAGTGGACTCGGACCATAGGAAATAAAATGTACTTTCATTCTTAGGTTGAAGGTGAAGGGGTTGTTACCCCAGGAATGATGTTCTTACTTTCAGGAAAGAATAAGAAGGCATCATTTCTTGGGGATCATAAAGCTGGAGATAGAACCTCATGACAACTTGTTCAATGGAAGGCCATACCTTCCTTAAGATCAGTACTTTATCCTAAATCCCAGACTTGTCCCCAAATCAGTAATAGGAAACATCAGCTTTTCCACACAATCCCTCATACTTCTAATAAAATCATGCTTCCCATGGCAACAGATGATATCTCAGGAGAGGCAAGTTCAGAGTAGAAACAATACACATAATTGTGGTTTAACGAGCAGGACTGATACTACACTGACCTTATTATCCTCTTACATTTTTTGTTAGGGGTAGTAGTAATAGTTTACAAGAACATGAGTCACGTTATGGTATAACCAATCTGATGCGAAATATTTGATCTCATTTGAATTTCTATCCCCAAGAGACAGAAAAATGTTCAATATAGAAGGAATAGTAAATAAAAGCAAAACTAAGGACATCTCAATTCCCAGTGATCATTATCTCTCCAAGCAGTAGTGTTTCCTTAGGCATGAGCCATGCTTTTCCTTTTCCTTTTTTTTCAAATTACTCTTACAGTGAAAATAAAACCAATTTTTCAGCTTTACATAACAACATTTGAAAGTATAGATATCTATTCAGTAACCTAGTCTCCCTGGCAAAAAGCTCTAGGGATATATGAAGAAGCTCTTTAGAGGAAAAGGACATACAGAACAAGGGAATACACTTAAGTCTCTAAGTGTATTAAGGAAAATGTAAATATATACAATTTTACAAGACTAAACCATTATCTTCAAGAAATGGAGCACACAATGTATTCGGGGGCGGGGGAGGTTCTCATTTAATACAATAGGCTATGAATCAACCAGATTATATATTTCCTCTTACTCATAAGGGCACTAGGGAAGCACTGTTTCTCACAGATGGTTTATATTAAAAAACACAGCCACTCTCTTTGCTCCCCTTTCAGAATACTCTCTAACTACTTCTATGAAAAACATGCGAGGGATTCATATTACCTGACTAAGCTGACAGATGTTATCCAAAGTGACATTGTTATGAGACTGTGATTTTGACAGTCATCTATATCAACTTCTTCTTAATGTCTCATTTTTCACAGGGTTAAGTACACAGGAACAAAGGTAGACAATACATTAAAAAGTGTGTCCAGAGGAATTTTAACACCAACAGAAGCTGGGAAAGTAATTCCTGTGTTGCTAACTTTTGTGTCAGGAAATAATGTAGAATTATGGTGTACATGGAGCTCTAACTTTAGTAAACACAATGACATTTGTTAGATTTTTGTTGTGTAATGAGAATTAGATTTACATCTTGCTATTTAATAAAATCATTAAAAGAGAATATAACTCAGACTTTGTAGAAGGGAAAAAAATACAGCAGAAAAATTAAAATATACTTGCCTTTCCAACAAGCTTCAAACACCATGAAGTCCATTAAACATTTAATTTAATTAATATGCCTATTTCCTTGGTGATAACATTTACTGTTATAACATTTACCATATTTTAATATGCTTTACTGAATATGAGAAAGATCAAATATCTATCTTTTGAAGTATGTACCAGAGATATAACACACATTTCCTCTACTAGTATCATATGAAGCAGCTTGGGCCATTGTTTTATGCTATGCATATTATTCATTTTGAATATATATTTAGAGTAGTATTTTCCAAGTGGAAGAAGATAACTACTCACACGCATTTGTGATTCAAAGCTTTCATTTAGGCAATGACGCCCACCCATCAATAGTCTTTCATGCCATATGTTTTTATAGCAGTTCTCTAAACACAAAGGGAACTTAAATATTCAGTGAGTTTCAAGTACATCAGACACCTCTGTGTTTATTAATAGATCTTTATGTGAGTTGAAAGAGAAAGATGACCTTTCCTTATAGGTCACTGCCTCCTGACTGAAATAATGAAATAATGTGTGCCCAGTTTGGCCTTTAAATCTTAGGTCAACGATATGCCTCAGCCACATTTAAAAAAAAAAAAAAAAAAAGGCTCAGCATTTCTCCAAAAACACTCAAGACAACCTCATAGAAGATGAATGGCATTTAAATCTTATTACTCGGAAAAGAACAAAGGTAATTTTTTTAAAAAAGCATTCCCTTCTCTTTTTATAGCATGTTTATTAGTAACCATTATTTTACCAATCCTATCAAATATGATGGTTGGTGCCAAAAAAAATTTAATGATATTTCTAAGGAAATCCATGCCTTCTCCAAACATAAAAATGAAAAAAAAAAAATAGGGTGATATGTAAAAATATTGAAATTTGTGACGTGTGATTAGCCTTCATTTCTACACAAAAGATATCACCCTTGCAAATATATTTTTATAAAGCAGAAAGATAAAATGTGTCCAGTCCACTCTGAATTACTGTAATGTTCTCATTTAAAACCACCATCTGTCAGAGATAATCTTATTTTATACCAAGGGAACATCCATTAAATATTCATCCTCCTCATCCTGGAAATACGCTCATACAAGATTAGGGCCCTACCTGAGGAGATATGAATATTAGTCATTTTATTAGCTCGTCGCTGAATGAACCTTAGAATAGACACCTGAGAAGTTTACACCTAAAGAGTATCATTCTTTTTAGGCTGAAGAGTGTGATTTCTGAGGGCTGCTATTAATTTACACATTCTGAGGCCAATGAGTTAATTTATACTATCTTGGCAACGAGCAGTTATCACCTATTTTGTTTGATTTTAAAATAGCAGAAATTTGCAAAGGTAAAGTTTGTTAAAATACAGCATATACCTGCAAGAATTTGGGTGGAAATAAAAAGCTAATGTTGGCATAACTGCTGAGGGGGAAAATTGGGTAAATCGTTCTCTTTTTGCATGGACGTTCCTAACTTCTAGACTACTTAATCACAGCTTCATAATTTATGCTTTATTTCCCCGGCTTTGGGGACAAAAATACACAGGTCACTGTGAACTAAGAGCAGTCCTTAAAATATTCATGCCGCCTTCTATTCTTCATACAATAGTAATGAGAAAATTGAACATTTTGTTCAATTACAGAAAAAACTACTAAAAATTTCAAGTTATATATGCAGACAAATCATATGTAAATTCAAGAAGAAAATAAAGCCTCCCCTCTCATTTCACAGATTTCCCAGGAGGATACTTCACATAAGCAGTAAAAATATTTGAAAGCATAACTTAGTAAGTCATAACTGCATCTATAACTAAAGTGAAATGGAAAAAGTGAGACCTTCATCCTAAACAGTGAAATAGATCATAATGACACTTTGGAAAGAAAGAAGTTTCAAGATGCTATATCACAACTGCTGGCTTACATTGTCAACCTGCATTTCTAGTCTTCATTTAGAATAGTGGCAGTCTTTCATGGCAAGGTTCCCCTGCTATTCTGTAATACATGAAAAAGAAGAAAGAGGTCTATTTACAAGATTCAACTTACCCGTAGGCAGAGAAGTAGCAAACACTTTAAAGAACGATTCTTGGCAAAGACTAGAAGTCTAAGATACAGAATTCAAACTAATGATCCTTCTGCAATTTTTATGATGTCCTTTACTTTAAAAAAAAAAGCTAAACTCTGAACAAACAGAAGTTCAATTGAGTAAAACTATGGTAAGAAACGTACTTTTAAAAATAGAGCTAATGACTCTCAAAATGTTCTTTTCTGAAAATAGAAGATATTTATACATTAAGTGCTAAAATATAAGTGTGCATGAACATTGATATTATCATTATCAATACCTCTGCACAGAGTTCACTTTGACATTGACTGTTTTTGGTCACCTACTGCACACATTTGAAAGACAAAGTTTAATAAGTCTTCCCCTAGGGAAAATTATACCACAGTGGGGAAATATGCATGAAAAGGTTTAAATAATCATTGCAGTACAATGTAACAAGTACTTTATTATAATATGTGATAGATTTTCTTCAACAATCCCTCCCATCTTTGTATGTGCATGCCACTTCTCCCTTTAAGAGATGGGATCTTCCCTCTTGAATGTAGACTACATTTGTGACTCCCAGTGACCAATAAAATGGTGGCAGAAGTGCCACTGAACCAGTTCTGAAACAAGGCTTTAAGGGGCTCAGCAGCTTTCACTTTTGCTCTCTTAGAATCTAACCGCAATGCTATGTGATGCTAGTTTAGCCTATTGGAGGATGAGAGGCCATGTGGGAGAGCCATGTGAGTGAGACCATTCTAGTATTCCAGCGCCAACTGAGGTCCCACAGGACTGCAACCATACAAGTGAGCCCACATAAGAACAGCAGAACTATCCAGCTGAGTCCAGCCAAAGGAATTATAAGAAACAGTAAACTGTTGTTTTAGGCTACTAAGTTTTGGGGTGGTTTGTTATGTAACAATGGATAAATGATACAAAATAAGGAAAAAATAATCATGGCATTCATAGACCTATAGAATCTAATCTAATTTCCCCAAGAATAACCAGCTAGTAAAGGACAAAAAACCAATTCCCCTGAATTTCCACCCAAGATGCAAGTATAGTGCAAAGGCAAAAATACAAGCTCTATTCTCAAGTTGAACATAAAATCCTGTGGCTGAATATGAATCCCATTAACCAATATAAAAGATGACCTACATTGGTGGGACACATTAGTATCCTCACTCAATAATAAATTCACAGTGATCCAGAATCTGGCAAAGATTCATGTAACAGCCCCAATTTAAAATATTACAAATAATTTGCTAACTATTCAGTATTAAAATTTTGAAAGTGATATCCACATATTATATTTCAGAAACAAATATAACAGGACCATATAAGCTGAGCCTCCTTCAAAAATGCTTTATATGAGATATCGTTCAATGATAAGGCTTCTGACTGTACTGGGAGCATCAATCATTGAACGGCATCTCTTTCTTTTCTAAAACTGAATGATAAGCTATTACTCACATACTTACTATTGATCACTAGGATACAAAAACCTGTGTGGTAAATTCTAGTAGTTTAATTTCTGGGAAAATAGTTTGTGAACATGAATTTTAGGTTTTTCTTCCCAGAAAATAAATCATATTTTTTATTATAGATGTTAAGCAAAATTTTAAATAGCCCCATTTCTTTTCTTCTGCTTTTCTCTCACCTCCCACACTTCTTTCTCAGCCCATGGGATCTCATGCTGGCCTGAGTTCCTTTTGCTATTTCACAATTTTCTCAATTCCTCAGAAGAGCAATATTTGAATAACAAAATTAAGTATAACATAAATATGTCTTTTTAGATACATCTCCCAAAGGACTCCATGTCCCCAAATCACTCAACTCTTTTCCCCAAATCAACACGTTCAGTCTCTGAATATAGCTGGTATCAGCTAGTTATTAGCAAGAAAGCTTCAACACATGGCTAATAAAAATACCTCTTTAAATCTCTGATAGACTTAGAGATGGATGCTTTGAAAAATCAAGGAGGGCGGCCTTCAATAGTGCAAGGGAGAGAATCAAGTTAAAGAGCAGAGAATCACACCGGCAGTACCTGAGGATGTGTGCAAGAGGGAAGGTGCGCCTTTGGAGAAGGGAGAGGTTACTAAGGATCCACATTAACAGGAAGTTGGGATGTGTGTTGTAAATCCTTCACTCACCTCCCTCAGAAAATTTTCAGTAATTTATCCACTGCTTACTAACAATTTCTAAGAAAGAACTCTTTCTGTTGATGGAGAAAAGTGATAAATTCTGTCTCAAAGTTACACTCTGGGCTCAAAACAGATACTACTCGTAGACCCAAGAGACTTCAGGATTATGCTCCTTTTAAACAGAAAAGGTGTTGCTGGAAGAGGCCACTCTTCTTGCACAAGAGGGAGAGCAATGATATTAGCATTTTAGTCTCTAGAAGTTCTTTCTTACACATATTGAAAAGGATGGTACGACGCCTGGAGGGATTCCGCATCAGGACCCAGGAGAGAACAGATTTTCTACAGAATCTATGCATTTCAAACAGAAGTACCATGTTTCCATGGAGGGCACAGAATATTCTGCAACAATGTGATTTATATGGTTCTCTTACTTTTTTGACATTTGTTTCAGAGCAATTGCCTGAATACATTCTTTTTTTTTTTTTTTTTGGCAAAATGTGGATAATAACATATGTTGAAAAAGTAAAAAACAGTGTGATTATTTTCTATGTTCACCTATCATTTGAATATTATTTGTTACTCTCTTTACATCTCTTCTTTACCCTTCTTTACAAATCTTCAAAATATTAGGTTTATGTATGATCATTTATATTGGAAAAAGTAGAATTACTACAGAGGACATTCTGTTGAGTTCAAAATATTCAATTAGGAAAAAACATCGATACATCATTTACTCACATTTATAGTCATTAAAGATTATCTACAAGTATCACACGGTAAATGTCCCTCTTTGCTTTAGTATAAACTGCAATCAAAAGGTTTCCAATTATCTATTAAATTATCATAATATGTTTTATAAATAGATAAGCTACTCTATTGAGCTTACAACTTCTTTATTAATGTTTATACATTCAGTCAGGAAATAGGCAGTTGGTTCATCCGAAGTGTCTAAATAAGAGTTATATATATATTATAAATAAATACCCAATATGACAGGTCAGTTATACCCAGTTTCTTAAGAGGCATCATTCACATTTTGTAAGGAACAACTCTTTTTTGTACCGGGGATGTCTGAGATCTGTGATGCACTCTTATTAGATGCCAAAGCACCCATCCATCATTGTGACAACAACCAAAAATGCCTCCCCACGTTTTCAAATGCCCGCTGAGGGGTAATAACACCTACTGCCCCAGTTAAGAATTACTAGATTCACTTTATAGTTCAGGAGGGAATAAAAATCTTTTACAAAACTGAAACCAATGAAACCTCTACTTAACTTGGAAACCATAGTACTCTGCTTTTGCAACTGTAGCATTAGCAGTACTGTAACAAGTTTTATGGTCTAGTGTGTATTTATAGTATAGCTGTGCTAAACATTTTTGAAGGAGTGAGAAATTTGCATTTGTGATAATGCAGAAAGCTTACAGGGAAACTATGCTTAAGTCTAGTAACTGTATCATGGTCTGCTCATGAATCAGTTGGCCCCAAGTACATTTCTTTTTACTATTTTAAAATCCCCTTTCTTTGAGAAAAAGAATATTTAAATGTTATACTAAACTAATTCATTCCAATCAGTATCCCACATTTGTGGACAACACGAAAACAAATATTTTATAGACTTGTCTAAAACTATTCTGACCACTGAAATTTGTCCAGTTAAATATTCAGCTACATCAATATTTTATTAGACCTTTCTTTTTTTGTTAAATTGTGGGGGAAGACGAGGAAATAGGAATATAGAAAAGGAGTTAGTAATGGGAAAAGAGAAAAAAACAAAATCTTCTTGATTCTTAATTGCTCTAGGAAGCACAGTGTTCATAATATTTTGGGTTTAAGAAACTGATTTCAAAAAATTATAAGTATTTTTAAAATGAGGGAATAAATTGATGTTTCTAATAGCTCTCAAAGAGAACCTTCTTCTGCTAACACTTTTATGCAGTCATAATGCAGTATAAAGATACTTCAACTAATAATTGTTCATTGTAGGCCCATTAAATACAAAGAAGGACTATACTATCAGAAGTCCTTAATCAGGGGTACCTTCCTGACACCAATTTAGTCATAGGACTTTGCCCATCTCCCAGAGTAAAAAAGAGAAAGATACTGCTACTGACTCTTCAGTCTGCAGCTGGCCTTTCTTGTGCTAAATACTTTTTATATTTTTTTTTCTAACTTAGTTCCACAGCATTTCAGCAGCAGCATCTCCATTTTACCAAAGATGAAGCTAAGCCTCAAATATGTCACACCACACATAAGTGTCATTAAAATAATATATGAAAACTGATGATTAATAAGATAACCAGAAAACTCAGTTAAAGTCATGCTCCTTTATGTAAGTTATCAGTCTTGGGTAATTTCAAAATGGGTAGCAGAAAAATATAGGAGAGAAAATAGTTTCTATTTGTACTTTCCTATCCTCTCTAAAAAGAGATTCAGCAACTGGAGGCAGCTTACTACATATTCATCATAATTCATTCACTCATTCAACAAATGTATCTACCTACAACAAATATGATCATATTATTTTATTCCATCATTTATCAATTTTTTAAATGCTAGGGATAGTAATTTCAAGTGTTGGAATAATAAATAACTGTGCAATCAACTATTGAACATTTAGTGAAAAATATTAACTGTTAAGTCATATGTGAGTCCTTCTAATAGAATACATAAAATATATTGAAAAGCAAACTAAAGTAGAATGGAGAATAGTATACATTACAGCAAATAATCAGAACAAATATTCCTACATAAATTTGACTTTATATACTTTTACCTTTATCTTAACAATTTCACTTTTTGACATAGCAAATAAAATTTTGCATTCATCACTGCAGTTTTTTTTAAACAATGAACACAGTATACACACTTCTATGCATAAGAGTGCTTAACTTTTAATATATGTATATGCTCAATAAAGATAGTATAAAATAGAAATCTCATTCTCTGAGGAAGTTATTTATTAAAAATAACTGTTATAGGGCTTCCCTGGTGGCGCAGTGGTTGAGAGTCCGCCTGCCGATGCAGGGGACAGGGGTTCGTGCCCCGCCCGGTCTGGGAAGATCCCACATGCCGCGGAGCGGCTGGGCCCGTGAGCCATGGCCGCTGAGCCTGTGCGTCCGGAGCCTGTGCTCCCTCAACGGGAGAGGCCACAACAGTGAGAGGCCCGCATACCGCAAAAAAAAACAAACAAAAACAAACAAAAAAAAACTGTTATAATAATGATTACATGTCTCATTTTGTTGTACCAAGATATAATGAAATACTACTTATTATTCTAATAAAATGCAATAAAAATGATCTTTCCCTGTGTTACTGTTGTGATTTTAAGGTCTCCCTATAAATCTCCTACTAACAAAAACAGTACTTCATCAATCAATGCCCCCATTAAAGACACATCAATGATGGTGACATCTTAAAGCTTTTATTGTTCTGTACAGTTTAAAATTCACTTTCTCTTTTAATCTACATATCAATTCTGTTAGGTAGATATTATTATTATCCCCCATTTTACAGACATAAATATTGACACTTAAGGAAGTTTTTTTTTTTTTTATTGTGTCAAATTACACAGCTAATTAAGGAAGTTAGGTAACATTCATTTTTCTTCAGGGCTTTTAATCACATTAAATGGATTCCTCTATTCAACATATGGATTTAATTTTCTATGAAAATAATACTGTAATTTCTCATTCCACACTAATCACAAATTTAAAATATCCTCTCAATACACCAGGAAAATCTATGTTTTAGTACTTATATAGTAAACATCCTAATTATGGATGTGACTCACATAAATAAGTTTTCACCCCACTTCACTGTAACTCTTTCTTAATGCCAGTATAAAAATTACTCTTTATTATTACTTGTGAAAAAAGACATCAGGGAGATTCTGAACCAACAAAGGAAGAAAATACACGAAGGGAAGGAAAAAGAGAGATAAGGAGGGAGAGACAGAGAAACAGAGAGAAGAGAGAACAAACATCCAGCAGTAGTGATATGAATTATTTTTTTAGTTATCACAAAAGTAATAATTACACTGTAACTCCATGGGAACAATGGTAGTTTCACAGTAGCTCACGTTACTGTTATCATCCTATATCCTGAGAACTGTGAAATTAATTTGTGGCACTACTGTAAGTGTTGGCCATAAGCTGTTCCCTTGGTAACAGTATTATGCTACCATAGAGAAGGAATATTTGGCAGCAAAATGGACAGCAGCAAGCTGGTAATACATGGGAAAGCTTCTATCTAAATACACATAGCATAGCAATCATCTTCGGAGAAACTACATGGTTTTCCAAAAGAGTTCCCTCTGTTCACTGTCCAGTATCTGTTGACTATAGTTAGTTCAAATGAATAGCAGGTAATGATCAAATTACCAGTTCATATTTAGTTAACAGGGCCTTCTTATCTTTAAAAAATTGCAAGGAGAAAGTACAAAAATGTATTACATTTATCTTGCTCTCTTGTCTCTTTCCTCCCCTGAAATTATTACATGCCATTAGAAGCCATACCAACGTATACACATACACACAAACATACACAGTTCAATGAAAAGCATGCATGCAGCTGATAGCTAGGCAACCCTTAGGTATACTAGGCATATTTTTAAAACTATTTTGCTTAAGGATATTCATTTAAGAAGGAGGATCTTTTACATCTGCAGTCTACTACCTTCAAAGTCACAGAAGGAAAAGTTGAACATGTGGCCAAAAGTCTAGTAGCTTACATTTCTACTTTTTCTTTTTCAACATAAAATATTGAAGAGAGTATACACTAAAGTGGAAGAGCATAACTGTGTGATACCACAAGAAATTCTGAATTAGAGATGTGCATTTTAAAAGCCATGCACCCCAAGCTTTGGATGGCTTAACAACCCAGAGGCAAAGGGCAGATTCTCCAGCTCGCCCCTTCTTTCATAACACTAAGCAGGCTGAATACCACTCCAGGACAGCAACAAATTGGCTGTGCACACTGTTTAGATTAGCTAACATTTATGTGTCTGTGCTAAACTAAGCATCATGAGACTGGCACTGTTTTGTCATTTTTCAGATAGAAAATTCAGATATGAATTCTTCAGAGTTCAGTAAGTCTATTTTAAAATCTATTTTTGCTTTTGATATGATCAAACTGTACCTAGAGATATAACTGCATCTTAATATTTATGATAAGCTTTTGCTGAGTAATATTTTCCGTATATATGCAACGCAAGGTCAATAGTTACTAGAAAGTCCTTTGTTTGGCATATAAAAGATTCCTGTCAGCCTAACTTCAGGGACTATTAGGTTCTGACAAGTTCTGCAGAAAAGTTAAATCACAGACAGAAATGTATTAAGCTTAGTTGGCTCCTACACACCAATCTTTTTTTTCCCCAAAGTACCTGGCACAGAGTAGGTTTACAATATTTGTTGAATAACTGAATAAATATTCTCAAAATCCTATTTGGCCATATTCCCCATAATGACATTGTCCTAACCTACATTTAGAGTCATCTCCTCTGACATCTATTTCTCCAGAGTTATTCTCCTAATTTAGATCTCTGGATATTCTCTCTGTAATATCTTGGAAAAGATCAATGAGAATAGGAATTATTGGATATTATTTTATTTTATTTTATTTTATTTTTATAAGAACTAACCACACATAGGCTAACCACAAACTAAGCTAATAAACCATGGTTTAACAGAATTCTCCATAATAACCCAATAAATAGTGAAATAGTTTTTGCTATTATGAAGTTACCACCTATTCAGTGTATGACCACGGGCAAGTTTCCTGACCCACCTGAATCGCAGTATCTTCATACATAAAATGGGTATAATAATAGTACCTACCTCATGGGATTATTATTAGGGAGAAACAAGATGATCCATGTAAAGTATTTAGCATAGTGTTGGAAAAGAGAAAGATCATATTAAATGTTTATGTTATTGTTATAATATTATATTAAACACATCAAAAGTATCGATACTTAAGATATATTCACTTCAGTGCTTAAAGTTTTATCTACTATGTCACCTAGTCTGGATATGTTCCAAAGCCTATGCTGAATAATCTTCCTTGTACCAGGAACTAAAGGTGGTATTGAAAAGAAACAGATTTTGGTGTCAAGCAGACAAGAATATAAGTTATAGCTTTGTCACTTAAGAGAGTTCTCATCTGCAAATTACTGAAGCTTCTTGAATGTTAATTTTCTATTAAAAAGGGTGGAGATTGTAAGTGTCCACTACCTTCTTCTGATTTTTAGAATAAAATTCATACTCCTTTCAATAGCCAATGGGTCGTAGAACTCATCTTACTCCACCAAACTCCATCCACGTTGCTTTCTTCAGAGTCCTCATACATGCCAAGCTTGATATCCATTCAAGGTGAGCCTGGAAACCCACGTACTTTACCTCAGTGGTACACCTCCCCTCACCCATGGAAAGCAACATTGAGGCATAGAGGATTTATGTAATGATTAGTCGGGCACATTATGTCAACTGAAATAAGGTTTCCAGGAAGTTTGTATATTTGAGTAACTTCAGTATTTCTTAGGAATCACAAATGATTATCCTAGCCTTACAATAAAATGTGACCCTGATTTGTGTGATCAATAAGCAAATTTTCATGGAAATCACTGAGTATATGACAGTAACTTCTAGAGGCAAATTTATACCTGCATGAATAAGTTCTCATCCTGAAGAAAAAAATTACCTTCTGAAAGTCCATGCTAGTTATCTGAAATAACAAAGGTGAAGTACAAACTATGTGATCCATCATAATGTGAAATAAACATGTATTGCTACTCTGTGATTTTGGTCTTTATCTCTGTCTGACCCATTTCTTGAGATTATTACCTCAAGATGCTCTCCCATGGAGTTTTCACTGGGAATACTTTAATCCAGTTTCTTAAAAATCCATAACAAATTACTAGGGTCTCAATGACTCAGTAACACTCCTATGTTTCAAAAATGATATATAAAAAACATAATCTACAGTAAGTGTGACTAAAGTATTTTATACCTGCAGTGTTGAATTGTTCCATTGGAGGAGAGCAGGAAAAAATATAAGTTCACATGCCAAAACTAGAACCTTGTTGTCACTTTAAAGTGTATTCTCTCTGAATTTACTAATTCAAAATCCCACAATTCCAACATGAATCTCTTAGCCTCCCATTCTGCTTGCTCAGTTTCCCAGTTACTACTGGTCTTTATGTTCTTCAAGATCTCTGCTATACTCTGTGTTGAAAAAATAGATAAAGTGAAGACACGCAGAACTAGACTACCAAATGGTTCAAGTCCCTGATTTGTTATTCATTATCTGTGTAACCTTAGGCATGGTTCTCTTAACTGTGGAATTAATGTAAGAATAATACCTTGAATTTTAAGTAATAATAATACGCACCTCATTGTATTGTCACAAGAATTAAGTGAGTAATCATATGTAAAGTATTTAGAAAAGTTCCTGGCATAAGGTAAGTAAGCAATAAATTACAGCTATTATGATTGAGTCCTTCATTTTTTCTTTATTTTAGTTCCTCCCTTTTTTTACTTAAACTCCATTTTAATGATTTTAAAGAACCTTCTATAAAGATGCCTATCCCCTTGTTTCCCAGTTCTTCCATTATGCCTTTCTTAGAAAATTCATATTCTGAATGAAAACTTCCATGCCCACAGAGAAAACCATATATACATGCAGAAAACCAGCAACATAATATAGCCAGTGTCACCAATTATCTGAGCTCTCAAGACTCCACAGAAACGGGACCTATTTCTTTGGTCAACTTCTCATTCTTCCATTCTCCAGAACAACTATGAAAAACTTTCATCTTTCCTCCTCATTGCCAAGCCATTTCTGTTCCATTCCTTTACCCTCAGCATGATAACCTTCCTTTTTATTTTTGTGACAAAAGCGTTTAGTTGGTGCTCCCTAACAGAGCTGTCACCAATTCTCTAAACCTGCTTGTAATGATCACTGTTTTTCTTCTGCCCCTTATCATAACTGTATTTCTGGTCCTCTTCCTATCAAAGGTGAATCCCCACAAATGTAAATGGATTCCATCTCCTTCTACTGTCTCTAAAGTCACATGCTTTCAATTTTCACCTCTTCTCCTTTCATCTCCTAGAACCTCCTTATTAGCATCTAATTATTTTTAGTCACTCCAATGTAATAACATTCTTCTCTGAATCCTACATCTCCTTCCTCCTATGAACAGCCAAAAAGTAGAAAGAAGTTTTTTGTCTATAGTGACCATCCCCATTTTCTTCCTGTCTACTTATTTATTCATTCATTCCACAGTCTATTCCGGTCTACTTTCTGCTCCTACTTCTCCATGGATACATTCATGTTACTAAGTATGTCCACGCCATTCACTCCAGAGAATACGTTTTCAGATCTCCTCTTACTTAGTCTTTCAGAAGCATTCAATAAAGTTGTCTACTCTCTCCCTGTTAAAGCACTCTCTTTCTTTCAACTTTAAAAATAGTATATTTTCCCCTTGCTTTTTTGGTCATTCCCCAGTCTCCTTTGTTTTCATTTGTGTTTTCCCATTCCTTTCCTAAATAATTGTTAATACTGGAGTTCTTCAAGATTCTACTGTGGTCTTTTGTCTCATTCTACACTCATTTCCATGGCTTCAATTATATCTCCATACTTATCATCTTTATGTCCTGCATTCTCAGATCTCCACACTACAACCCATCTCTGTCCTTATCTTTGGGCATGTATGTCAAATATAATTATTAATTCCTTCATTGTTCATTCAACAGATGCATAGTGAACATTTGTCATGCCCCAGGAACAATTCTAAATGGTAGGGATGCACATTGAACAAACACACAAAACTTCCTGCCTTCACACAGCTTTATTCTACTGAGGGAGTTACATTAAATATAAACAAGTAATATAGACAGTGTATTAGATAGCTGTGAATTCTCAGGAGAAACATAAATTAGGAAAGATGAATAAGAAACGTTGATGATGTAACTTGGGTTATGTTTAGATAGCAGCCAAGGAAGGTGTCTCTAAGAAGGTAAGATTTCAGTTCTTCAGAGAGAACTGAAGACTGAGAGGAAGCAAAGGGCATAGAGAATGGCAAACTCCTGTGTTCTGTGAAACTTTTTATGGTTTGCCTCCTCCCTCTCTAATCAAATTTTCAGTCATGTATATTGACTTTTCACTGCCTAACATTTTTTTAAAATTTCTTATGCCTTTCTTAATTGTTTACTACTTTGCAATAAATGTTAAACATGATTTATTTTATTATTTGAATAGTAGTGTCTTATCTTCATGCAAACAGATCCTCTTTTAATTTATTTTAGAAGTAAGCAGGATACAAATAATAAAATAAGTCAAAGTAAAATATATCAGTATGTGAGTTGAGCTTTTACTTTGTAAAGAAAGGGCACTATGCTTAATAGAAAAAGAGATGCAAAGAAGCCGGATTGTAGTGGGTAGAGGTATGACTGAAAGGTAGAGACATGGAGTCACACTGTTTAGATTACTTATTCCAAAAGGTTGGCAGTGAAACGCCTTCCAGATAAATTTGTAGTTAGATACAGCACAATTCTGACAGTTGGCTCTTAGTGAATTCTTTCAGGTTTTTAAAACTATTTAATTATGAACATAAGCCTTAATTAAGACAAATCTTTCCTCTGCCTAAATAAGAAACTGCTTAAATGTCAGAGGGCAAGACTAAAAGTTTCTGTCTAAACTCATTTTACAGTCTCCACATTTACATACAACGTGCCATGCTACCAGGAACCACTAAGCACATTCTCACACAGGTTCAGGGCCATCCATGCTCCAGTAAGAACTTTGAACTTGAAGAAACATACAAGAAACCACTGAGTCAGAAGAAATTTCTACTACTCAAAGTACCATTTGTTGCCCTTTGGGTGTCCCAGATAACATTCCTCAGATATTTCTGTTACCAAGACTCCCAGCTTAATCTTTGCAAGACTCACTATGTGAGATCCTGAATTTAGGGACCTTATTCTCTTTAGTGCAGACGTCAGAGCCGTCTTACTTATCCTTCATGCCTTGACTGATCTTTCTGAAATCTAGAACTTTTACCATTAAAAAATATATGTTTTACATGTCTACAAATCTATATAATGAACATATTTATCCCTCTCAGGCTATAGTCCAAGGTATGGCCCTGAAATGGCTTCAGGTTTTTTCTTCAAAAATTCTATAGGATCCTATATCAGTTTTTCTTTTTTTTTTTTTCCTTATGGTTGTTGTTGTTTGATTTACCCCACCAGTAACATTTTTTTTCTCAAACTAAACTGAACTGGCTTATCAAGATATAGTAAAGTAAAAAGACATCTGCAAAAAACTTGATACAGGCAAAAGCAGTGTTTAAATGATTCAAAGTTTTGTTCTTACATGTCTTCAACATACTAGTTTATTATTCTTTTCAAATAAACACATTATTTTCTCAAACCGAAGGTATGAAATTATTACAATAAAATCAAATTAAATATATTAAATGCTGTATAATTATCTCATTTATATGGCTAAGGTTATTAGCTTATATACAATGTCTTTAAAATATCTATTTGCAGTTATGTTTCAAACTGCAGATTTGACACACCAGCCAGGAGGAATGCTACAATTCCTGCTGTGCTAAACTTACTGAAACAAATAGAAAAAACACTTTATTTTGTTTTGTTACTGTTTTACTATTTTGTAATTGGACTACCCTACAGGAAATACTCTTCTTTATATCACTGAGTTAGTATAATAATCTTGTTTCATGCTCTTCCTTTATATACAACATAAGGATTTCTGAATTATTATTTTATATGAGGGATAAAAATAATGACAAAAAAATTTAAAGATATTAATCAAAAGGTGTGTTAGAACTACTTGTAATGGCAAATGCTCCTAATAATATGATTGAATGTATTTTTTGACAATGGAAATATGGGCACACATACTTATATCCAAGTATCTATAAAATGCGACTACACAGATAGAGAGATAAGAAGCATTCTGAAAAAAAATATGTCTTCTCCAAATGTTTTAAATGAGCAACACCATATATCTTACTATTCAAAGATTACAAAGTTGTTGTTTTTTTCCTTTCAATTATTAACTAAAATAAGGCTAAAAAGCAAAGTCTCCTTGTATACAAAGTAGTCTTGAAATTTATATCTGGAGACTATCATTTAGGGTTATATTCAGTGATGCTTATATATTATGTGTTCCATGATTAATTTTGTCAAAATAAATAACTTTTATGAAAGTGCTAATATCTTCATAGAAGAATTAAAAACGATCTTTAGAAAATGCTTGATAAGTCCACTCCATCTCTCCCTGGATTCCACATGCTAAGACCACTTTTAAAGAGAATTTTGTCACTGAAGTAAAAAATTCATTTAAAAGGTTTTTAAGCTGGAGTAGCTTTATGAACAGTTGTGCTAACAGCAATAAAATGTTATTTCTAGTGAATAATGAAAAGTCTTATCACATTCCATTTAGAGAAAAAACAAACTTGTTAATAGGCTAAATGGTTTTTTTAACCATAATTCTCATTTAATGCAGACATCTTTGGGGGGGGGAAGGGGTGCATATAATGGTGTATAACATCTAATTTGGAGCTCTATATAAATACCACCTGTTTCTTAAGTACTATCAGCACTTACTGAGGATCAGATTATAAGGATACCAAAAAACTTTATTTTATATAAAAGCACACATAGAATTTCTTCAGGAACAGGCACTTGTGAATATAATAGTAACGAAAAATAAAAAGGAACTAAATATAATTTTGCAGATTACATCCTACGGTATCATGTCCTAAAGCTCTGTCCCAAAACTCACTATTTCAGAGGATTTTAACATGTTACAAAAATTCATTAAGAAGAATAAATAAATGCATTTATTTCATAAAACCTTAATTAGACACATCCTACAATGTGTCTTTGACATTATCTATCCCTACAGAATCTCATTGATATTTCTCTTCCTAGACCAAAGTCTATGGCATTTGATTGTGTTCACCCAGGTGTAGCATACTCAGTGATACAGAACTCTCTCCTGAATAAAGAAGAGGGAATTAAAGAAATTAGAAGATAACAGGTTGCATATTCTAGTTGTAAAAACAGTCACTTTAGGAAAAGTAAGTGCTTAAGTGGTCATATAAAAAGCCCTATTAAAACCAATTAAGCAGGCTTCCCTGGTGGCGCAGTGGTTGAGAGTCCACCTGCCAATGCAGGGGACGCGGGTTCGTGGCCCGGTCCGGGAGGATCCCACATGCGGCGGAGCGGCTGGGCCCGTAAGCCATGGCCGATGGGCCTACGCTTCCGGAGCCTGTGTTCCGCGGTGGGAGGGACCGCAATGGTGAGAGGCCCGCGAACCGTAAAAAACAAACAATTAAGCTTTGTCTCTTAGGATTTGTAAACCTACACTTTTGAGCACTGAACTGAGTTGACAAGACCAATTAATAACTAATTCTTATCAAAGTAGTGAAATACTTCATTTATATTTGGGATAACCTGCATGTATATTATTTTGGTTTTGAAAAAATAAACACTAACTTGACACTTGCTAAAATATTCTGTTAAAACAAGCAATGACCTGGGGCTCTATTTCGATTCATTAAATGAAATATAAATTAAAAATGTTTTGAAAAATAAGGCTCATAGATGTTAAGAAGCTTACTAAAAATTACAGTCAGTCCAAGGGACAGAGCCAAAATTAAAACCCTGGAAGGATAGAAGACTGACCAATTGAAAGGTAAAGCAAATTAATTTTGGTTTAAGGAAGCTGAGTTTTGCATGACAAACATGCAAATGTCAAATAAGCATTTAGAGCTTTGGGTCTGGGGTTCAAGAAAGTGATGTGGCAGATAATACAGATTTAAGAGACAATAACTAACACACAGACTACGAATAAAGGCAAAATAAGGAGGTGCGATCACTAAAGGCATGAATGCAAAGTGAGAACAGGACCCAAGAGGAAAAATATTTTAGAGAGAATAGGAAAAAAAAAGTGGATTAAATATTCTGCTTGAGGGAAGGAGACACAAGAGGGCTATGGGGATATATGTATACATATAGCTGATTCACTTTGTTATACAGCAGAAACTAACACAACATTGTAAAGCTATTATACTCCAATAAAGATGTTAAAAAAGATATACATATAAGATATATGTATATACATATATATGTGTATATATACATATGTATATATACACAATGGAATATTACTCAGCCATAAAAAAGAATGAAATAATGCCATTTATAGCAACATGGATGGACCTAGAGATTATCATACTAAGTGAAGTAAGTCAGACAGAGAAAGACAAATATCATATGATATCCCTTATATGTGGAATTTTAAAAAAAGGATACAAGTGAATTTATCTACAAAACAGAAACAGTCTCACAGACTTCAGAAACAAACTTATGCTTACCAAAGGGGAAAGGTGGGGGTGGGGAAGGGATAAATTAGAAATTTGGAGTTGACATGTACACACTACAAAATATAAAATAGATAATCAACAAGGACCTACTGTATGGCACAGGGAACTCTACTATTATTAGGATGTTATTTTAGGATAAGGATATTCTGTAATATCCTAAATGGGAAAAGAATCTGAAAAAGAATAGATAATATGTATATGTATAACTGAATCACTTTGCCGTACGCCTGAAACTAACATAACATTGTAAATCAACTGTACGCCAATATAAAAGAAAATGTTTTTAATTAAAAGAAAAAATATTCTGCTTGAAATGAATAAAACAAACAAAAGAAAAACAACATTTGTTTTTCTCTAAAGTTATAATGACATGTAATTGCTTATATTCAACCAGTACATAAATTTAATAACCAACACAATGTGTTAAGGTAGACAGAGAGGGACTTCAACTTCTATACAGAATGTAGTAGGTCACAGTAGGTCAATCGATGCTCTAATTGCCAAAAACTAGAAAAAGCTGAATAAACCACAAACATTTTCAGAGGCATCAGAGATCTGAAAAAGCAAGGAAAATTACACAAACTGAAGTTCTTGAGAAGGGAGAATGTTCTCAAGATAAGGTGAGGAGAAATTACCAAAACTTTTAGTGATCATTGGCACAAGGGAAGGGGTGCTGTAAGTGGAACATTAAGAGGACAAACACGTCTGTCTCCCTGCTGGATATATGCAGAATTCTAGTGCTGTGTGGGAGGCTTATAGAGACTAAAGTTCTAAAAGGCAAACAGAAAAAAAAAAAAAGGGAAGAGGGAATGGGGCATGAAATAAAAACTGTTAGAAACAAAAGAAGAAAACTGACAAATCTCAAATCATACTTGAAGAGTTTAACAACCCTCTCTCAGAAAAAAATAAATATTTAAATAAATAAAAATCAGTAAGGATACTGAAGATCTAGATAACACTATCAACTGTCTCTAAGTGACATTTATAGGACACTACACCCAACAATTGCAGAATAAACCTTCTTGTCAAGTCAACATGAAATATTCACTAGGCATAAACCATATGCTGAGATAGAAATCAACTTTGAAAATATTAAAATCGTAGAGATTTTATTTTCTGGCCATAATCTTTTACAATTGATAAATCAACATTGACACGTCTTGATCACCCAAAGTCCATAGTGTACTTTAGGGTCACTAAAATGTTCAGATCTTTTGCCCATTTTTTAATCAGGTTGCTTGTTTTATTATCATTGAGTTTTAAGAGTTCATTGTATATTTTGAGTAAAAGTCCTTTATCAAATATGTATTTTGAAAATATTTTCCCAGTATGTGACTTGTCTTCTTATTCTGTTGGCAGTGTCTTTGCAGAGAAAATTTTTAATTTTAATGAGGTCCAGATTATCAACCTTTCTTTCACAGATCATGCCTTGGTATTGGATTTAAAAGTTATCAGTGACTCAAGATCATCTATGCTTTCTCCTATGTTCTGGGAATTTTCTACTTTTGCATTCTACATTTAAGTCTATGATCCACTTTGATTTAATTTTTGTGAAGGCTGTAAGGTCTGTGTTTATATTCATTTTTATGCACGTGGATGTCCAGTTGTTCCAGCCCCATTTATTGAAAAGACTATCCGATATCCATCATATTGCCTTTGATCCTTGGTCAAAGATGAGTTGACTATATTTGTATGGGTCTGTTTCTGGGCTACCTATTCTGTTCCATTTATCTGTCTGCTCTATAGCCAATACTACACCACAATATTGTAGCTAGAATGTCTTAAAATTGGGTAGTGTAAATTCTCTGACTTTGTTCTTCTCCTTCAATATTGTACTGGCTATTCTGGATCTTTTACCTCTCTGCATAAACTTTAGAAACAGTTTGTCAATATCCACAAAATAACTTGCTAGGATTTTGACTAGGATTGTATTGAAGCTAAAGATCAACTTGGGAAGAACTGATATCTTAAGAAAACTGAGACTTCCTATCAAGGAACATGGAATCTCTCCATTTATTTAGTTTTTCTTTGATTTTGTCCATTGGAGTTTAATAGTTTTCTTCATATAGATCTTACATATATTTTGTTAGATTTATACCTAAGTATTTCATTTTGGGGGTTGCTAATGTAAATCATAATGTGTTTTGAATTTCACATTCCAATTGCTCATTGTTGGTATGAGAAAAACAATTGATTTTTGTTTATTAACCATGTATCTTGCAACCTTGATATAATGCTTATTATATACCAGGAGGTTTTTTTGTCAGTATTCCGGGAGGGTTTTTTGTCAATATTTTTCAGATTTTCCACATAGACAATCATGTCATCTGTGAACAAATAGAGTTTTATTTCTACCTTCTCAATCTGTATACCTTTTATTTCCTTTTCTCGTTTTATGCATTAGTTAGGACTTCCAATATGGTATTAAAAAGGAGTGTTAAGAGTGGACATTCTTGCTTTGTTCTGAATCTTGTCAGATAGATCTTTTTATTTGGGTCTTTTTTTCTTTTTTGTTATTTAAAATAATGATGTATGCATCCATGATCTTTTTATTTATTAAAAATTTTTTTTATTGAAGTATAGTTGAGTTACTATATCATGTAAGTTTCCAGTGTACAGCACAGCAATTCAGTTATATATATATATATATATATATATATATATATATATATATATATAAATCCTTTTTAGATTCTTTTCCCTTATAGGTTATTACAAAATATTGACTATATTGATAGTTTCCTGTGCTATACAGTAGGTCCTTGTTGGTTATCTATTTTATACATAGGACTGTGTATATGTTAATTCCAGATTCCTAATTTATCCCTCCCACCACCTCCCTTTCCCCTTTGGTATCCATAAGTTTGTTTTCTATGTCTGTGAGTCTCTTTCTGTTTTGGAAATAAGTTCATTTGTGTCTTTTTTTTCCTTTTAGATTCCACATATAAGCGATATCATATGATATTTGTCTTTCCCCGTCTGGCTTACTTCACTTAGGATGATAATCTCTAGGTCTATCCATGTTGCTGCAAATGGCATTATTACATTCTTTTATGGCTGAGTAATATTCAATTATATAAAGTCCAAATAATCTACCATGTTACATACTTATGAGGATATAAAATACAAAACTTAGTTAAGGAATTTATTCATATCCTAAATAGACTGTTTGGAAATTTGTGTAAATATACTTCTATGCAACATCATATATAAAATGTATTTACTGTTACATATAAGCAGATAAAAATAATAAATAATAAGAGGCATACAATAATTTAGCATGTTTAGATAATCTTAAGCTTGCTCATATATTTATAGATGGCAAATAGTATGTATTAGTATTGATACAGTCAAGATATCTTTCTGGAATAACTATATCATCTATAGAAATATATGTGACAAAAATATTTGTCATGACCCTTAAAAGCAGGTAAATATTTTGGTGGAAGTGCTGAAAAAACAATCAATTCTATAAAAATTTCAAGTGAGCAGAATAATCCTGAAGAAATATGAATTGCAAGACAAGTCTTGTATTACTACCAAATAAAAATAGACTTTCATTTTAATGGAATGACCGAACCTAAGCAATGATTCTCAGGCTTCAATTAATGGTTCTAACTGGCTCAAACTTGCTACCCAATGCTTTTTAATTATTTAATATATTTTACTCATATGCAATCATTTAACTATAATTATATGTCAAAACTAGTAATTTATTTCTTTACAAAGAAAAAATTTCTTAACCTTGTTTCACTATTAAAAAGAAAAAATCTGATTCCTCAAACAGCTTTTTCATCCAAACTGTTTAAATTTCAACACAGTTCTTAGCCCTGGGTGAGAAATGTCTCAAGCAATATTCCCTTACAGAATATGAAATTATAAGCAACATCTAAGGGGATGAAGGAAGAAATGAAATATGAAGGAAAAATATGACAATGACAAATATAATACCAGTAAGTAATTTAACCTTATTGTAAATCATTTTTCTTACCTATCTAAAAAAAAAAAAAGAAAGATTGCTCTAAACTTTCCTCAAAGATAGAGGGAGATACTGGCAGGATAACTGGTTTGTAAACACAGCACAGATATCGACTAAAAGTATCACCTATGACGTCCAACGACAGATACCCATTTCCACTAAAACTTGATGGAAGTTGATGTTATGGAAGACTTCTAAATAAAATGACTACTATTGTTTCTTCTATTTGCCAGCCAAAGTAATGGCCCTTAAAATGGGAGAGAACTATAGGGCTAAAAGTTAGGACATGTACTAAATTAACTAAATTTCTTAGGAGGTTTCTTGGAAGATATTAGGAAGGTTGAAATTTAAACATCAGGAGCATTTTTTTAAAGAGTACAGAGTATCCCATATGGCCTCTCATTGAATCCTAGAAAAAATTTCTTTGTGCACTAGAAGAAAAATATTTATTCATGATTAACTGATTTATTAAGTAAATATTGACTGATTAAATTTTAAAATAGAGGCAATTCCTCAGAGAGTCTCATGGGTACAAAACTTTATAAAGGAGTTAAATAGACAAAAAACACATCACAATGAATATTTTCCAATAAATATAGCTATCATGTATGTACTTTAGTAGATGCCATGATTCTTCATCCATTTATAAAAATAATTGATAAAGTATAATATCACAACGTTGAATTTTCATAGGTACCTCATTGTGGTTAACTAGTGTCAAACCAAAGAGTAACATTATACTGTTTCATAATGTACATGGTTCTTCAACCACAAGCATAACAGATTAATGCTAACTGATTCAGTGGCATTGACATGGATACCTCAAGTTGCCTGCATACTGGTGACTTTACAATTGCAACTGACGATTTAATTCTTAATCATGTCTGTTCACTTGCATGAGTAATCTAGGAAATGTAACTTATTCAATTTCAAGGAACAGCCCAGAAACTAGGAGATATGACACCTCAGTAAATGTTCTAAGTCACACTTATTAATAACAGTGGAAGAGCTTCATAGTATTTTTACTATTAATCAGAGAAAATCACAAATTCATAATATATGTACCAAACAATTCCTTGAAATTTATTTTAATTGGTTTATGTCAAGTTTGCTCTTAACGAGGGGTCAGTGAACTATGACCCATGGGACAAATCCAGCTGGCTGCCAATTTCCATAAATAAAATTTCATTAGAACACAGCCACAACAATGCAGCCACACCCGTTGGATGACATATTGTCTATGTGGGTGCATTTGCACTATACCAGCACAACTGAATAGTTCCAATTAGAGACCATATGACCCAGAAAGCTGAAGATACTATCCAGACTTCTACATAAACTGCTTGCTTACTTCTGCTTTAGACTATCAAATTACCATGTTCTGTTTATTTAAGCAACAAATTCAGAAAAAGTAAATCTAACCAGTTAGCTATCTTCACCAATTGTCAGAATGGGACACATGTTTTCTTCCCAAAAAATAGAGTAAACACAAACACTCTCGATGGATAGAATTCAGTATACATCACAATAACCTGTAGAAATAATAGATAAGAAAGGGTAGAAATCTTCTTTTAAATGTAGTGTGCTGATATATGAGAAATGGTAAATAGAAAAACTAAACTGCAATATATATCTTCTAGAAGAGAAGACTATTACAGAAAAAAAATAGAATCAGCTATTGTGTTATATGTGGAATGAACCTAAATTAATTAGAATGAGCAATAACAAAATATACCAATGTACTTATAAACAATAATGAATTATCTATAAACCCATTCTATTATTCTTCTTAAATTGTAGAAAATGCCAAATATAATTACAAAATACATATTCAAAACATGTAAACCACTAATTTTCCACTTGTAAAAGCCTGATTCAAAAAGCAATTTACTTTATGGTTTACTTAAGCTTTGTAACTACATTAAAATATGATAGTATATACACAACAGCTTGTTAACAAGATTATCATAACATTAAAATCATAATGGGGCACTTCAATTATGGATACTTAAAATTAAAGCTAATCCTCACAGTACCAATTTTTATCTCCTAAATAATTTTAGCTATTAGCTGCTCATTCAAAGTCTGTATCTAAAATGATAAGCATTCTAGAGTAAGACAGCTCTGTACTTTTCTTTGGTAGCAAAACAAAAGCTGTATCCTTTCTCTGTAGTCTTTAATCCACAATCTTTTGCTACGAAGGGAAAAATGCAATTTTTTTTTTTACCTTAGTTAAGTACTATTTATTTATGTTGTTGCTAATGTTGTTGTTTTAAATAGTAACTTCTAATATAGTAATACATATTTTCTGTTTTGGTTTTATCATTCTAAATGTATGAAGTTGTCATAAAATAGCAGTTACAATATTAATTTGATTTTTTTCTGTAAATATTTCTTTTAAGAAAATATTGTCTAGTTACACAGTGGGCACCAGGTTGAAAGAACCAATGCTCAGATTAATGAATATGATAATGCATTTTATAAGTATATAACTGTATCAAGTCATGCCTGATTTACTTGTGCTGTTGTTTCCCAAAATTTATAATTAGCAAGTATGCAATCATTTCTCACACTCAAGTTCTAATTAAAGTTCAAAGTAGAGGGCTTCCCTGGTGGCACAGTGGTTGGGAGTCTGCCTGCCAATGCAGGAGACACGGGTTCAAGCCCTGGTCTGGGAAGATCCCACATGCCGCAGAACAACTAAGCCCGTGTGCCACAACTACTGAGCCTGCGCGTCTGGAGCCTGTGCTCCGCAACGGGAGAGGCCCCCGCTCACCGCAACTGGAGAAAGCCCTCACACAGAAACGAAGACCCAACACAGCCAAAAATAAATAAATAACTTAATTAAAAAAAAAAAAAAGTTCAAAGTAGAGGAAAACAGTAAATTAACATAGCTCCTAATTCATATATGCCAATTGCTACCAAATCCATAAATAATCCACAAGTATTAGGTATATATTTGGTTTTATTAAACATTAGTGAAAATTAATATAGAACTTTTCTTCTACTTCCCATGAATGGTGAAAAAATTAAATTATCTTTGGCCCATTTGAAACTGAATGACAAATCTTGCTTTCACTCATCCCTGACATGAATGAAAGTAACATTCGTAAGTTATGCAGTAAACAGATAATACCAAATGTATGTGTGTGTGCATACACGTGTGCACATTTGCACACATATGTGTAAACTGTGTGTATACATATGTATTCGTAGTACACAAATTACATTAACTTAATTACACGGAATATATAATCAAATGCAATTAATTACATATATTTTTACATAATTAATCATTTTCCTAATGCTTAACTTACCTTTTCTAAGCTGCATTTCAATAGTGTTATTAAAGTAGTTCCATCACATCATTATCTAGAAAAAGTGATGGTGTGCTTTTGTCTTTATATTTTATAAAATTTGACGATATTCAGCCTGGTTGCCCTCTTTCTATGTTAGGTGACAGAAACCATAGACACATGTGCTTATGTGCATAGTAGAGTGTGTGCCTCTCTCTAACAGAAGTGATAAAGACAAGATATTCTCCTCTGCATGGAAGAAAAGAGGATACTCTTGTAACCTGCTTACTGGGGGCGGAGGGTGGGGTGTGTCTTCCAGAGATTCCTGCTGATCCATTTAGCGAAAAAAAAAACTTGGAGAAGTATAATTATTATAGGATCAAGAAATGTGATTGAAATAGAAAGCTTACACATTGCTTCTGCATCCAATTTCACAGGTCAAACTTTGCATGTAGTTAAAACACACACATACACACACATGGGCATTTATAATTACCTTTATTTTTGTAAACTTTGAAAACAAAAATATGTTACTAATATTGAATATGTAATCACTGATCATTATATAACATATTCAGGATTTTAAACAATTTGTGTTTACTTTTCATACCATTAAACAACCTGCTGATTTCATTAGAAATATTTTAATAATTTCTCATTTTACTTATTTTATACTTCTCTTCAACACCACTTCAAATTTTCTCATGCCTTAGATTTGTTTTCTAAACTACTTATTCAATTCACTATTCATAAATATTTAGGTTGCCTTCTCTTCCCCCTCATCTTTTTTTACCATCATAAAAGAATTTCATTGAAAGTTGTGCATAAAACTGTAATTCTAACAGATATGTCTAAAAAGCAAATGGATCTCCAAACTTCAAATGCTGTCAAACTGCAAGATTTCCTTGACTGGGACAGGGAGATTCATATAGAGATAAAAATAAAGATAGAAATTAATAGAGATAGAGTACATATATATGGACATATATATATATACAAACACACATTTCTGCATATAATATATATATATATACACATACACACACAAACATCTACAAGTGTAAGGTTAAGTAGGATAGTGATAATATTCTTATCTTCAAGTCTTATTCAGATGGCCAAATTACTCATAGAGACAGTCTTTTACTTCAATTCATGTAGAAGTACCAGTTAAAGAAATACCAGTGTAGTTTAACCATTATGCTTAGCAAGGGATGCAAAATTAATATAACTAAAACAATAAGCAACTAAAACAATATGTAGGTACCAGGAGTAACACATCCCTTAGATCAGATGGCAAACAGCCTCAGTACCACTAGATATTGACAGAGGAATGAAATTAAAGTTGTACTTTATAAACTAACACATCTAGAAGGAAAAACTGAAAAATACTTCTTTTTAATGTCTTTGAATCTCTCTTCAGACCTCACTCTTTCAATGAAAAGTTTAGATTGCTATTTATATTCCTTCTACCTCTCGAAGTCTAAAGTAAAGCAATAGCTTTAAAGGATTTTTACCTTTCAACTTAAATGATATTTAAAATGTACTGTATCTCTTAAAATTATTTTCCTAATTTACATAGTTATACTTTCAGTTTAACTCTGGATACATAGCTGGGTTTATGGTACACCTGCAATTACTATTACACGCACCAGAAAAAAAGCCAAGAATATAAACTGTGCAACTCAACATCACCATCTAGTGACAGAATTCCTAACACGTGACAAAGCTGAGCAAAAAGGAATAGATTTCAGAGATATAATGCCCTGGTAGTTTATCTTTAGAATAATCACCAAATGTAACAGCTCTCACTGAATATGTATGGCTCTACAAATAAAATCCTAACCCTTAATTGGCTATGTCTGTACTCTAAAATGTAATTTATATTCTTACCATAGAGGTATATCCACAGATCTCACCAATCTATATTTTTGTGTATTAAGTCATTATCAGAAAGCTTCATATAGTTTTTTACATTTTTTTTCTTAATGAACTACATTCTATATGTAACTTTTCTTTCAGATTTTGACACCCCATTTTCTTAAGTTATTCAACTGAAGTACCTTCCAATTTCATTATTTCTACTACACATGGCCCACTACTGCCTTGGGAAGTAAAAAGGTGACAAAGAGACACCATGTTTTTTAAAAAGGTCCCACTTTTCCCCTTGATGTTTAGAAATGATTACAGGGACTATGACAGGTGCAAAATATAATACAGTAATCAAATCACTTTGGTATGATAAGAGGGTTGAATTGGCAGAGATAAGGGGGAAAAATGAAAAGAAATTGAGAATTTCACCTCTAAATTCACTATTATCATACTATAGACAGAGATTTCACCTGGAGATGATACATTTTTTTCTGTCCTTAAAATTTTTTCATGTCATCATTTTCAGAAATCCTGTACAGTATTTCCACACAGCCATGGAACTACAATGGACTCTATAAGTTAGATAAAAAATATTCCCTCTGGCATTCTACATTCTAAGACCACACCGAAGTTTTCCAGTCAATTCCATTATGTATGACATATGTAATTTATTTGAAATAAGCACTATACACCATTCAATGGAAATAATGTATACAAACATTGTAATACTTTGTATCTTCATTTTCTTAATGTTTCATAAATTACAAAGCATTCTCTCCTACATTATTGTTGTTCTTCATATCAATCCTATTAAGCTTTTAATCCTATCTTATAAAAAAGACTAAAAAAGACTAATTTATCTAAAATCACAGTTGGAGTCTAAAATCTGATTTTTGCCACTTATCCAACATTTTGTATCTTATTTTATTCTTCCCATTTTTCCTTCTTACTTCATTATTTTCTTTTTTTCTTTTATTTTTTTTAGATGGAGAATTTTAATTAAATTGGCATAGTTAAGACCAAAAAGGGAAGGTGGACATTGTCAGTGTATCTTCAGCCCTTGCCTTAACGGGCGAATGAACACAACTTGAAACACAGGTGACTCTTGCTGGTCTATGAGACAGTGAAGGGAGCTTCTCAATATTTAAATATATTAATATAACCAGTTATAGAAATCTAAATATAAAACCAATCTCCTATAGGGTTTGAGAAGGCATTCACCATATCCCTGAAAAGTTTAACATTCCTTATTCAAGTTTAATCATCTCTTTAGAAAGGGAAAACAGTGATAGTACTTGTTGAACCAGAATTACTATCAAAATTCAAAAAGCTGACCATATTTATTTAGCCACAAGCCAATCTTATTTAAATCAGGACAGAAATATTACATCAGCCATTCATGATCTGAATTCTAGTGTATGAGATCAATTTAAATATGGTACACATAAAAAGTCATGAGACATTTCATAATAAATAAGGCAGTGGCCAACTATTACTCATTAGTAGCTTTTTTGAGATAAGCTATCAAGTCTGCCCTTTCTCCCTTCTTCTTAATGCCAGCAAAGATCATTTTTGTTCCAGGGATGTACTTCTTGGGATACTCCACATACTCCATCAGCATCTCCTCTCCCCAGAGGTGATGCCTTTGTTTTTGTTGGCATCTGTGTAAGAGAATCCGACAGCCTGTCCTGTCTTTCGCCCAAACAGAACACGGAGATTTGGCCTGGTCTTGTGCTTGCCTCCCTTTTCCACAGTATGGCACTGGGCACACTTCTCAACAAAAATCTTCTTGCCCTTCTCAACATCACCCATTATTAAATCGTTCTTTCTCTGTGCACGACTCAGAGGTTCCCACTCGCAAGCCGAAAGTCCCGCTCTCTAATCCCAAGAACACGCCGGTCCGCGCCTACGTATCTCATTATTTTTCTAATCATTCATAATATGCTCCCATTATAGAAAATTTAGAACAGAAAATTATAAGCCTGAGAAATGTGTAAGCCCACCACTCAGATATAATATATTTTGCTGTATTTTATTCCTATCTTTTTTCTCTTTATTCTTTATATTCAATGGAGATCATGTTCTACATGCAATTTTGTTTCCTGGTATTTTTCAGTGAACATGATGATACTCGTGTCACTCAAAAACACTGTTAAAGGTCATTTTAATATCCAGATATAACTAAATATGCCACAATTTACCATTATGTATATATATTTATTGATATACCATATATATTATTTTATATTCTAGAAACTTCATTTTCTTATTATTTCCTTAATAGTAGACAATTAGGTTCTACTCAATTTGTTTACTGTTATATTCTATAATTTGAGAAACAGTTTCAGATTGTCCATAATGTCTATGTCTTGTGCATAGTATATTTCATGAAGTTAAATTTATATGAAAAGGGGTATGTTTGTTTCAAGGTTCTTAGTACTTATTGGTACACTCCCTTCCTTAAATGTAAAAGTAATTTCAATTGCTCTTGATCTCTGAGAATGGCACAATGGCTCTTACCATTCCATCTCCAGCACTCAAAAATCTCCTCCTCGCTGAACTGCAGTAACGTCAATAACCAAGAATTAGTACTTTTTATGTAATTTATATTTTGCTTGCCATTAGAGTTGAATATTTTAAGGGTTTCTTAATCATACTTTGCCAATTAACCACTAAGCTCCTAAATTGTTTTGAATCTCTTACACACATGGCAATACAGAACACTGATGTTGTCTTTAAATTTTGTGATTTTTTTCCATATACAGAAGCTTTTTTTTTTTTTTTTTTTTTTGCGTTACGCGGGCGTCTCACTGCTGTGGCCTCTCCCGTTGCGGAGCACAGGCTCCAGACGCGCAGGCTCAGTGGCCATGGCTCACGGGCCTAGCCGCTCCGCGGCATGTGGGATCTTCCCGGACCGGGACACGAACCCGTGTCCCCTGAATCGGCAGGTGGACTCCCAACCACTGCACCACCAGGGAAGCCCCAGAAGCTTTTTTAATGCAGTCAAAGCTTAGTTATTTCCTCAACTACTTTTTGGATTATTATCTCTTTCCCCATCTAAACCTCAGAGATAGTCACTTTCATAGTTTATTGGACTGTGGCTGTCTCATTTATTTATTTTAGCTCTTTAATATACACGAAACTTCCTTTAATACCCGTGAGGTGAAAATATAAGGTGATTTCTTTTCTCTAAACAGCAAAACAACTGTCTCTTATACCATTTGCCGAGCAATTCAACATGTCCTGGATGATTGGGGTACTCTAATATAACTACCTCATAGGATCTTCATAGAATAGGTAATACACAGAAAAGTTCACAAATTTCCATCTTTATCTTAAAACTGACCATATTACTAAATTCTTTTATTAATTTCTAGAGTGTTTTTGTTGTTAATTCCATAGAGATTTCTACATACAAGTCATGTCTTTAGAAAATAATAGTCACCTTGTCTCCTCCATATCATATTTGTTAATTTTGGTTTTATATCCATTACTGTGTTCTGATTTCAGTTTTACTCTTCATTTTTTGAGAGTGTGCATGATGTGTATGTGTGATGTGTGTGAACATGGTTTAACCTTACCCTAGACTCTCCTTTGATGATAATTCCATCGGTGAGAGAAAGGTGAATGTCATGTTAGCAACTCAAAAACATCCCTCTGGGGCGATGCTGTCCAAACCATAGCCACTAACCACATGCAACAATTTACATTTAAATTAATAAAAATTAAATAAAATTAAACATTCAGTTCTTCAGTTACACTAGCCACAGTTCAAGTGCTCAGACACACCATATCAGAGTCCCAATTTATTCTGTTGGAGAAAGTTATTTAAAATGTTTAAATCCCGGGCTTCCCTGGTGGTGCAGTGGTTGAGAGTACGCCTGCTGATGCAGGGGACACGGGTTCGTGCCCCGGTCCGGGAAGATCCCACATGCCGCGGAGCGGCTGGGCCCGTGAGCCATGGCTGCTGAGCCTGCGCGTCCAGAGCCTGTGCTCCGCAACGGGAGAGGCCACAACAGTGAGAGGCCCGCGTACCGCAAAAAAAAAAAAAAGTTTAAATCCCAAAATATGTTTCTCTCTGACACACATTTTCCTAAACCAAGTATTTTCTTAGGCATCTGGTTAGATTCTCCTTTCTGATTCCATGCACTATCATTCGAAATCAGATGCTTTCCCATGGCTACAAATATCAAAGTACTTAACAAATCCCAGGCTGCAACCTCCAGTCTTTTTCCTGAGTTGCAGAGTTGTATTTTCCTTTGCCTACTGCAAATTTACACATGAGTTTACCATAGCTATCTCAAATTCATCTGAAAACTAAAATCATCTTACTTAATCCTCCTCTTCTTTTCTCTTTCCCTATCTTAATTAATGTATATCCAAATACTCAAAATAAAAACATTTGAGTTTAAACTTACACAGTGCTGTATGTCAATTATATCTCAATAATACTGGAAGGGACAAAGCGATAAAGAGGCATGGACATATATACACTACCAAACGTAAGGTAGATAGCTAGTGGGAAGCAGCCGCATAGCACAGGTAGATCAGCTCGGTGCTTTGTGACCACCTGGAGGGGTGGGATAGGGAGGGTGGGAGGGAGGGAGACGCAAGCGGGAAGAGATATGGGAACATATGTATATATATAACTGATTCATTTTGTTGTGAAGCTGAAACTAACATACCATTGTAAAGCAATTATACTCCAATAAAGATGTTAAAAAAAAAAATGATTGAAAAAAAAAAAACTGGAAGGGAAAAAAAGTTGAATACAAAGTCAAAAAAAATTTTTTGACTTGCCCTTGATAAATGTCCTTCTTCTTATTTTTTATCTTTATCAATAATTCAACAAATAATTATTAAGCACCTAATATGCTAAGAATACATATGGTAAGGCTAAGAATACAAAGGAGAGCAAAATAGCAATCCTCCTACCCTCATGAGATTTACTATCTAGTAGGATACACAAATAAATTAGACTTTATTCTGAAAGCATAAGAAAACTTTAAAAGGTTTTAAACAGAGCAACAGAGATTAAATCAAGTTTTTAATATATTGAGGCTATTAAGTCACAGAGTCTCATCAGATCTACCTTCTAAATATTTCTAAATTTCTCAAACACACTCTCCTCTGTTGACCTCTATACCCTTCTACCTTTATCTTAGTGGGGTCACTGATTTCTCTACATCTCTCATTCCCTCCACTGTACCCTCTACTCTACTGCCAAAACAAACTTTTGAATTATTTTTTCCCAGTCTGGGTATGAGTTAAAACCTAATAAAATACTTGTTTCATTTAGCCAGCACATTCCAGAGTAGGCTGTATCCCCTTACACGTTTTAAATAGCCGGCCACACGTTCTCACATCCAGGATTAGATCCTCACATCTGGGATCAGGAAGAAGCACCGGAGGGGTCTAAAATGATTCCTGAGCTGGGACACTGATGAAAGAACAGGCCCAAGATTGCTTGGCAAAGACTGCCCACGAACAGGGATTGGATGAGACGACAGAGAACTGAGCAAGGGCAGAGACCTCTCTTTTTTGTTCTTAGTAGAACCTTAATAAATGAGGAGGTAATACCCAACTTGATGATAAGGCCCAACCAAGGCAGCCACAAAATGTCTGTCACTCTTCAGATTCAGTCAAGTTTTGCTCCAACTTCTCCAGACTACAGACACACTCAGGAGGAGGGTACCACTGTGGGTGCCCGGAGCCACCTGAGGGCTGCTGCAGAGGTTAAGTTAGTGAGAAAAAAAGGATGTTCAATAGCCAAGCTATGTCATGCCCATGGACCAAGAGAAAAAATGCCATATCATTTTTGGGATCAGGGAAACAACTCAAGTACTGGGGCTCTGAGTCTTCACATCAGGCATTTGATTTTTGTATCTGTCTCCCCAACTAGGCCATGAGCCCCTTGAGGGCAGAGATTCCCTTATTCATATCTGTAACCCCATTACCTGGTGTATTACAGAAACACAATAAATGTTTATTAAATAAATGAATGATTGTATCTATCCCCACATTATATTTTCTTACCCTATTAGAATTCTAAAAAGTTGTAAAATAATCTTCATAGTTTTATCAATATATTTAATCCTGTCACCCTTCCTTAAAAACCACAATCACTCCTTGAAGTAATTTAAAGTATCTATCCTGGCAAGCTAGACTCTATGTAACTGACCTCTAGAATATGGTAACAAATACATTTCCAACAAGCCTCCTGAAACCAGCCCCTGAGCTAACTGAAATTGTTGGCAAATTATTCATACCTGTCTCCCACTGCCCCCTCTCACACTCTGAAATTCTGAATAGTTCCCACCATCCCTGCCAACCTCGTACTGCTTTATTTATACCCAAGGATTCTTGGCACATGAGGAGAGATATTACTGACCAAATAATTCTGCCTATGTGAGTTTTGCAGGAAAACATACATTCAAAAAAGCTTGAAAAAAATTTGCTCTACGTCTTTAAAGACGACTTTACTGTTCTTGAAATACATCTTGCACCTTTGTTCAATACCTTTCCCTCTACCTGTAAAACTGGCCATATTCAAGGCCTAGATCAAATTTCTTATCCTCTCCATGGTTTTCTTTGATTTGACACTCTTCATGTAAGACAATAAAAATGATCATAGATGAGAGAACAATTAATTTTTGCCCCTTGATGCATTCTCCTTTTATTCTATTAGTCACATAACATTATAACTTTTTGTTTATATGCGTCCATAGTCTCACATATAAAGAATGAGCTCCTGCTGTATTTTCTAAAGGCAAAAACCAGAAGTTTTTTTAAAAGTGCTAGGCCCACAGTACACTAAACTGTTGAATGCTTTTGGTAACAAGATTATTTAGTTGTGTTTAGTGAATCTAAAGATTATGAGTGTGTGTATGTGTAAAATATCCTGCCAACGTAAACAAAGTACATTACACAGCCATATGATTAAATGCTGATTTAAATTATCTAGCCTATTGCTTTATCTCATAGCATGGATGGTTGAGAGGTTACTCCAATCAGGTAATACTTGTTTTTCTCATTAATTCATCTCTACTTTTTGAAAAGCAGAATTTTCGAAAATGGCAAGTATTACAAAATTTGGCAGAATTTTATAATCTCTTCCAACGCAGTTCTCCCATAATTCAATTTGTTTTTTTCTTGATGATGAATTTTCTATACTAATTACATCCTTCCCTTGTTCATTGTATTTCCCTCACTCACATCCATTTTCATTCACATTGCCCCTTTGCAATTCTTTCTATGTTTTTGGCCTTTTATTCAAAGCTTCAGAGCTGGCATTCTCTTTGTCTTCCTTTGGGTCTATGGGTTTACTTCAAACTGAATAGATATAAAAATACAGAGAATAACTGTACAGTTCTAAATAAATATTGATGTTATGCTTAACATATTCAAAGTTATTACAATAAACATTTACAAAAATGATGTTTTCAATTTATACCTGTGGTAGTTTCAGGTAGAGGATAAAGAATATATTGAAAAACAGCAGTTCAGTCATAACTTCTGCATTGGCCTTTTCCACAATACATTTTACTCTTTATTTTAAATTTACGACTATTTTCAATAACTTTTACTTTCTGAGAATGCCCACTTGCATTGTATATAGATACAAACTCTCTATTGTGGACTCAGTTTTATTTTTCCCTCTTTGTTATTAGTAAAGACATTAACAATAAAATAGGCTCACTTGCTCCAGCTGGTAATTTCTCAATACTAGTAATATATTATTCCTCTTTTTGTGACATCATAATCATCTATATAGAAGTACCATGTATCTTTGTGTAGAAGCTACTGTTTCCATTAAATTTAATTACCTCCCCCTGTGGTTTTAAATAGAAGTGGCTTCAAAATGAGGGCAGCTTCTATTAAATTTAATTACTTTCCCCTGCTGCTTGCGTGGTAAAAGGGAGGTCACTAAATGAGAGCAGCTTCTAGCCTAAAGTATATGGTAACTGTGTGCCAGCAATAACAAAATTGTGCCCAAAATACCCTTCTAGGGAGCTTCACAGGTTTATCCTTTCTCCTATTTAAAATTTTTCCTTTAGCCTTAATTTAAGCCCTTAAAAAATGAGCATGGATAGAAGCAGATATATCTTAAAAATCAATTTTAGTTTCACAGGCTAAATCAAGGCAAATATACTCTTTCTGTACAAATATATTGGAAATTATCCCACTCAAAGGTTCAAGCTCAGAACTTTTAAGATTAACATCATTTGTTGTCGTTTCTCCAGCTGTAAGGATGCTAAGTTTTATTCTTCACACATTTTCAATGTCTAGTAAAAGCCTTCATTGATTCTGATCAGATGGATTTAAAGACTGCTTCCTAAAAGTTATTAAAAAGGTATTAAGTTTAGGGAGATTTCAGAAAAATATTCAGAAATAGTAATGTTAAAAAGGAAAAAAAAGAAAACCCATCAGGTTCATTATAGACTGCTGTATTTGAAAAAAAGTTAATCTGTATGCTTTATAATAGTATGAAAACATGTATCAGTTTAAAAATACTATGGTATAATCCTATAAAATATTTTAGTTAAATATTAATTAGGAGAAAATACTACTCAGTTAAAACACCATTGTACTATTTATTTTTTTACACAGGCAGAACGTAGATGAACAACATTTCCATTCAATCACACAGTTTAGTATAAATATAAAACAAGACACCCCTCAAGCATTTTAAGTAACAAATTAAACATTTACATTTTTTACTGTGCACTGAGGCTTAACATTTATGCAGCTTCAAAACCAAAGTACAGCCTCAAGGGAAGTCTCTCCACTGACAAATTAATACCTTAGAGAACAGAGCTGAATGGTGGCAATGAACTCATTTGTTCCCCCAATAATGAAGAATGACTTTTTCTTTACCACATCTGTGACTGTTGCTATGGTGACCCAGACTTACCTCATTGCTTCTCGGAGAGCTCCTCGTTCACCAAGAGTCGTGTGCTTGATGTCATCAAAATTATTCTCCAGCTTCTCGCAATTCTGCAACATATTAGAAAAATGCATTAATCCCCCAACATACTGAGATAAAATTATATCTATGCAATTATGTAAAATATAATTGATTATATTGATTATGGACTCAAAAATATGCACACCATTTTAATTGGGTAGGATTCATTAAAATTGACAGTGTGAATTCAACAGTAACAAAATAAAAACGTTTTATGTTACAGCTGTCACAGAAGTCTTCTTATCAATTTTTCAAAATTGGGTAAATAGAAGAAATGAGTATTATATAAAAGTAGTACAACTTCTAGAGTTTTGAGGTTTAAAAATTAGTTCTCTAAAATAATCTCAAGTATACCAAAGCCAACTGGAATTCAAAGAAAGTCAGTAAAGTTTGAAATCACAATAAATTGTATATGATAAATACCCAGTTCTAAAATATTAGTATTTACTGATATGGAAAGATAAAGCCCAGGCATAATATAATAATAAAAGTTCAAACATTTTGAAATCAAAATTTTAAAATTAGATCTTTAAATAACAGTTATATACAAATTGTTCACAAATATATATATATATATGTATATATATTTGAAAATAAATAAGTCCACTCATTAAAATTATGTGACATTGCATCAGGCTCTTAGCATTACTGGACTGAATTTTCTAAGAGTTTTTTTGTTTAATTTTAATTATGTTTTTATATGTAAAACTAACTTAATCTCACATGACCCTAATAAGTTATCAGAACATAATATATAGGATTAAATTTTACCCTAAAAAATGTATCCATATGAATCTTTTGGCACATTAGATTGCATGTATTTAGGTAATAAAATAACTGGATTTAGCATTTTAGTTAATTTAACAGACAGTAAAACTAAAGAATAAAATTTTAACATTAATGGGTTCTATATTAAATTGTAAATAAGTATGCTGGATTTTACAAAAATACAGAATTTAGATTAATAATTTCCAATGTGTAAGAATTCATTGATTTAAAACCCATTGTTATATATACCATTATCTTACCTTGATATCTTTTTTAGATTGGCCAAATTAAGGCAAAGATCCTTTTTAACACATAGTTACACGTTTTACAATGAAAATCTTGAAAATTAGCAAAATGTATCTAAAATAATTTGAATTATGGATCAAAGTCCTTTTTTGGATATGTAACTTGCAAATATCTCCTGATCTGTGTCTTGTCTTTTCACTTTTTAATAGTATCTTTTCATAAAGAGAATTTCTTTTTATTTTTTTTTTTGGCGGTACGCAGGCCTCTCACTGTCGTGGTCTCTCCGGTTGCGGAGCACAGGCTCCGGACGCGCAGGCTCAGCGGCCATGGCCCACGGGCCCAGCCGCTCCGCGGCATGTGGTATCCTCCCGGACCGGGCGCGAAACCGTGTTCCCTGCATCGGCAGGCGGACTCCCAACCACTCCGCCACCAGGGAAGCCCGAGAATTTCTTATTTTTAGAGAGGCCCAATTTATTATTGCTTTAATTTATGGTTAGTGCTATTTGTGTCCTGTTTAAGAAATCTTTGATTTCCTCAAGGTTATAAATTTATTTTCCTATATTTTTCCACAAAGCTTTATTACTTTGCATTTCATATTTAGATGTGTAATTCATCTGGGATTGATATTTGTATATGTGTATAACAGAAAAATCACACCATACAGGTCAGCGGTTAAATCAGTACTATTTTTTGAAAAGGCCATCATTTCCCCACTTTAATTCATCTTCTCCATAAAGTAAGACACAGTATACATAGGGTCTGTTTCTGGGGTCCATAATGGCCAACTGCTCAATTTCCTATATTTGTGCTAGTATCACACTGTTTTAATTACTCATATCTATAATAAATAAAGAACTCCGACAAGTAAATATGAAAAAAAACCAGACAATTCAATGTAAAATGGGCAAAAGACTTATATAAACACTATATAACAGAGACTATACAAATAACTAATTTAAAAGAACATGCTCAACATCATTAGTCATGATAAAGATGCAAATTTTAAAAATGAAATATCACTACACACTTTGAAAATGTGTAAAATGAAAAAGATAGATGATAAAAAAGTGGGTTTTTTTAATATAAAAAGCAACTGAAGCACTGCGGGTAGAACTGTAAATTGTTAAAACCACTTGATAAAGCTTTTTGGTAGCATTTTCAAAAGCTGAATTTTCATGTCTTGGAATATACCCAGAACAAATATGTAATATGTTTGCCTAAAGTCGTATACAAGAATGTTAATTGTAGCACTATCCAAATTTCCCCAAACTGGAAACAAGTCAAATGCACATAAAGATGGAATATATAAATCAACTGTGTTATATTACTACAATGGAAAATACATAGCAATGAGAATGAACAAACTACATCTATGTGGAATAACATGGATTATCTCACACCCATAGTATCAAATAAAGTGACACACAAAAGATCACATAGGAAAATTATTCCACTTAAATGAATTTCAAAAACAAGCAAAGCTGCGCTTCTCTTGTAGCACAGTGGTTAAGAATCCGCCTGCCAATGCTGGGGACACGGGTTCGAGCCCTGGTCCGGGAAGATCCCACACGCCGCGGAATGACTAAGCCCGTGCACCACAACTACTGAGCCTGCGCTCCAGAGCCCGTGAGCCACAACTCCTGAAGGCCGGGTGCCTAGAGCCCGTGCTCCACAACAAGAGAAGCCACCGCAATGAGTAAGCCCGCATGCCACAACGAAGAGTAGACCCCGCTCACCGCAACTAGAGAAAGCCTGCACACAGCAACGAAGAGCCAACGCAGACAAAAATAAATAAATTAAATAAATAAATTTTTAAAAATTACCTTTAAAAAAATAATAACTTGGAAACAAAAATAAGCAAAGCTACAGTGAATAGTTCAACAATAAAAGTAAGAAAACAATTCCATTTATAAGAATATAAAAAAGAATAGAATACTACTTAATAACTTTAACAAAAGAAGCATAAGACTTGTGTACTGAAAAGTACAAAACATCATGATAAAAATTAAAGAAAGCCAAAATAAATGGTAAGACATCCATGTTCATGAATTAGAAGACAATATTGTTAAGGTGGCACTACTCCCTAAATTAATCTAAAGTTTCAATGTGATTCCTGTCAAAATCCCAGCTGACTCTTTTTTTTTCAGATTTTGATAAGCTGATTCTAAAATTCATATGAAAATAGAAGGGACCCAGAATAGCCAAAACCTTCTTAAAAACAGAATAGCAAAGTTGAAGGCCTAACACTTCCTGATTTCAAAAATGACTATAAGCCTACAGTTATCAAGACATATACCCGCATATATATATATACAAATGTTCATGGCAGCATTATTCATAACATAAAAGGTAGAAAAACTGCAAGTCAATAAAATGATAAATGGATAAGCAAATATGGTATACCAATATAATGATATACTATTCAGCCATAAAAAGGTAAGTTCTGATACATGATGAGCTTTGAAAACGTTATGCTAAGTGAAAAAGCCAGATGCAAAAGGTCACATTGTATCAATTCATTTATATAAAATGTCAAATACAGGCATATCCATAGAGACAGGAGATTAGTGGTTGCCAGGGGCTGCAGAGAGGGAAGGAATTATTGCTAATGGTAACGGGGTTTCTTTTTGGGGACATGAAATTTCTGAAATTAGTGGCGATCAATGCACAACACTGTGAATATACTAAAAACCACTGAATTATATGCATTTTAAATGAGTGAACCGTATGGTATGTGAATATATCTCAATAAAGCTACTATTTTAAAAGTAGGCAAAACTAATGAAGGTGTTGGAAATTAGTGGATACTGACTACAGGAGACAGAAGAGGGTCTTCTAGGGCACTGTTTAATTCATTTTGTGAAAATTCATGGAACTGAATACTTAAGATCTGTTTAGTTTTCCATATGTAATACTGCAATAAAAAGCTTTAAGAAGAGAGCTTGAATTCTGGTGAAGGAATCATAATGCAGTAATATATCACTACAGTTAAAGAATGCAGATAAAGAAGTTCAAAGTATCTGACACAGTAAGCATTAGCTACCAGCTAATAATAATAAAATAACATTTTATTATTTACCAAAATTCTGTACTAAAGTTCCAATTCCTGTAACTTACCCTGATAAATTTTTGATACTTCATTAACTAAACTATGAACTTTTTCTCTATAGAGTGATAGTCTTAAAGAATGACATTTATATGACTATAATTGCAAAGATGAATAACTAAATTATTTGAATTAGATGGCCTTTGAAAAACACTTTCCCAGTACTTCTGGGATAAAAATTAGTCTGGACCTCTAAGGCAGAAAGCAGAGTTTTCCTTTCTTTATTCAGGAAAAAAAAGAGGGGGGGGGGGGACAAATATAAATTTTACACTGAACAGATTGTAGTGCCCTTTCAAATATTTCTATGGAGATAATAATATTTTTTAGAAGCTTTATGTTCATAGGTGTTCAATGCAGCATTTTTATGACAGTGAAATATTGGGGGGGATTCTAAATTTTCAACATAAAAGAATGGTTAAATAAAGCACTTTAAATTTGAGGGATATTATGCATTAATTACAAATCCTGTTTAGATAGAGTTAGCCAATGTTTATTTGACATTGTGTAATTTTTTTTAAAAAGACACTATAAAATTGAATATGTTGTATGATATGATTACAATTTTGGAAAACAAAACAAGCAAAGCCAAAAAAGACTAGAAATGAAATAGTAACTCAGATTATCTCAAAATGTTGAATAAACAAGGGTTTATTTTTTTACTTATAGTTTTCAATATTTTCCAAAGTTTCAGTTACAGGTTTATATTTCTTTTTGATTTCAAGATTTAAAAAATTAAGCATTTTTTTAAAGATTTTGAAAGTATCTGTATATTCTGTGCTGAATATGCTATTTTTGTAAAATATAATAAAACAAAATAATTGCTAGCAATAAAAGAAATTTAATATAAGATAGGACTGGACTTTTCCAATATTTATTTTTTCTATTAAATATGCACTTGACTAATTAAGATTTCTGCCTCCTGATTATTTGCCAATGAGTTCATGAAAGTTTTAATATTTCAAATTGTCCAAAAAAAGTTTCCAATCATCAGTTTGATTTCTTTACTTTTGCACACCCAAAAAGAGGTATAAGGATGTACACAAAGCAGTAAAAGAAAATAAAGTCATATAATAAAATCAGTTACACTTATTTGCTATATTCAACCTACAACATAGCTTAATGTGAACAACTGATACTCAAATAGTGCCACTTGGGCTAAGCGAATACCTGAAAAGACCCAAACACAACTACTAGTTATATAATATTTGGAATATACTGTTTTTAACTTTCATATATTTAAACTTAATAACAGATGACTAGTATTTATTCATGATTCTAAACAGACTTCACAATACAATTTTTAGAGTTGCATAATATTCTACTGCACCCATGTGCTATTACTTATTTAGCTAATTCCTTTTTGGTTTGGTTTGGTGGTTTGTTGCTAATGCTATTATAAATATAATACAAGAATAGATGGCTAAAAATGAAATAAAAGCTTAAAAAGTATTAAGAAAAAATAAATATCATTGACTGGGATTATTCATTCCAACTAATTTCCCATCTAACTCAAATTGTTTTCATCTAAAATATAATCAAATTATGTGACTATGGTAGAGTCAATACTCAAATTCAGGATTACTGATTCTATATCTCATTCTCGTTCCTGAATTTAACTGTTAATGGAAAACAATGCATGTTTTCTCTGTGGTCATATAATTATACTTATTTTTATCTAGATTTGCCATAAACCCAACCCCATCAATTTAGATGAATCACTGCTAAGAGTCTTACATTTAAATCTTAAGTTGGAAAAAGGTTTCATAACATTGTTCTTTCAAACTTTACTGACTCTTGATATGGAAAACAGCACCTATCACTTCCCCACAGGTGGTTTATAAATCAGATGTGGAAATAGATATTTCTATTTAATTGTTTTGGGCATATTTTTCATTTTTAATATATCTCCTACTTTGGATATACATAAATATATACACAGATACACACACATATATACATACAAATGTGTTTGTTAAATGGACTCATTTAATAGAAATAAATCTGTACCTTGACGAGGTATTTTTGTTTTTTATGGTTGGTTTTCAAGAAAATCTTAGAAACTTTGATTTTACCAACAGAGATTAACAAAATCAAATAACGTTATATCTGAATCTATTTATTTAAGAACAATTGTCTTCAGTTAGGGTACTGTCTTCTCAGACGCTACCTATAGGAAATGTGAGATTTAATCATTAAAATCAATGGAAAGGCTAGAAAAGTCACACTACTGTAATTAAGAGAGAATTTTAAGATCTCAATTTAGCCATTTAAAGTAACTCCCTAGACCAGAGCAATAATGCCCACAGCAAAACAAAGTCATAGATAACAAATATTTAAGGCAGCCTGCTACAACCGTGTGACACAGCAGCTTAAATCAAAAGCAAACACCGATGGAGTCCACAAAAACCTCTTTTCATCCCAATATCCATTTCTGAGTCCCTTGGGAAAAGCTGTATAATAAAATGTAAAAAGCAAAAAATAAATAAGCTTTTACTATTTCTTATAATTTATAAATCATTTCAAAAAAGTGAATGTTAATCTGATCAATTTTTGAAAAAGGTCAATTCACAGTAAAATCCATGTGTAGACAACCTTTTCAAAACAGAATTCTTGTGGAAATTTTACTCTTTCAGATTTATATTTTTAAAAATTATACAGATGGTTTCAGAATCTCAAACGAGTCTAGATGTTACTACAAAAAAATGCATTTGCCTCCCTTCTATGTGGTAAATTGAGAGCATAAAGAAAAAATACATATATTTTCTTGTTTGTCTGTTTTTTCTTCTGGTCCTGAAATCCCTCATCACTTTCCTCCTCTTAGCTACCTGCACTGTGGTTTTAAACTTTATTTTGGTCTCCACTGCTGCAGAGAAACAAGTTCGTGAAGGACATTAAAGAAGAAACAAGCAAAATTACTGGATTTTGAGTTTTTAAAGGCCTATCCTTGGCATACACAAACAATAGGGTGGAAAGACTGCTTGATTGTCTAGCTTTTCCAGCCACAGAGATAGGAGATAACAACATTCTTCTAAAGACAGAGTGAGAGAAAAGTTGGACACAGAAACCTTAAGTAGCCCCACTGAGCTCACTATGGCTCCAGGAATTGAGAACAGGCAAAGATATCAGAGTTGACTGAGACAGAAAGTGTTCCAGAGCATCTGAAGGTACTTCTTCATTTTAATGATAAGAAGCCTCAAATTTAATAGTGATTTTATCTGGAAGTGGTTAAAATGACATATTTTACCATGAAGTGGAATGGGAACCCAAAATGATTATTGAATAACAGAAAAGGAAAGAATGCTCCATGTTTCACACTCCCTGAGTCTGCAGAAAACTTATTGTGCCCAACAGAACAATAGAGGAAATAAATAAGTCTTGTAAACATTTAAACAGTCTAATTGTTACCTTCACCAAAAATACCTGTGTCCTGAAGAAATCAAATCCAAGATTTTTTTTTAAGAACAATATATGAAAGTACCAAAGAAGAGATACAAGAGTTAAATTCTAATTAAGACAAATGTTAGTCTTTTTCCAGAATGAGATAAACATCTCAAGAAACTAACATTTTTATCTGCTCATCCCCTCCATAAATAAAATTAAGCATCAGATGCTTTAGATGAGAGGCAGAGAGACACTCTCACGTTCACCATTAGTAACATTTTCCTAACAGTAGGGACAACTGTAAGTAAAATGGAGCCAATGTCTTCTATCAAAGTCTATTCTCAGCCCAGTTCATATGAGTATGGATCTAAAAAAAATTATAAACTTATGTTTAAATAACAAATAACTTAATACGCTGTTCATTACAGGGTGAAACCATGTAACCCAGATTGGGACTTGAACCCACAGTCTTTTAATTGAGATCACACACCTGGTCTCAGGACTTAACGAAGCTCAGGTTCTTGATGTTCTTGTCGCAGAAAGAATTCAGTGAAAGACAAAGTGATAGGTAAGAAGTGGATTTATTCAGAAAGAAACACACTCCACAGGCAGAGTGTGGGCCATCTTAGAAGGCAACAGGCCCCAAAATATGAGGTGGTTAGTTTTTATGGGCTGGGTAATTTCATAGGCTAATGAGTGGGAGGATTATTCCAATTATTTGGGGGCTGGGGTGGGGATTTCCAGGAATTGAGCCACCACCTACTTTCTGACCGTTTATAGTTGGCCTCAGAACTGTCATGGCGCTGGTGCGTGTGTCATTTAGCATGCTAATGTATTACAATGAGCATATAATGAGGCTCAAGGTATACTGGAAGTCAAATCTTCCACCATCTTGTACCTAGTTGGTTTTAACCAGTTTTTGTAATGTCCTATGGCTATGTCATTATTTTAAAGGCTGTGCCCTGCCCCCTTCCCTCCTGTTTCAAGGGGATTCTATATGTTAGTGTAGGATTATCCCAGAATACAATTTCAGGCATAAGTAAGGCATAGGGGACTTTCCAGGATGTAAAAAGCTTTCAAACAATTCTAAAAATGAACTCACGCATGGTGATGACTGATACTTCTTATTTTTCAAGTGCCTCGTAATTTCCTTTGACCAAGATAATTGCATGAGAGAGCTGCAACCATCACAGCAGATGCAAGACAGACAATCTATTTTGTAGGAAAGAAGGAAGGCAAAGGCAAAGGGTAACTAAAAAGGAAAAGGGGACACAGGGAGAGAATGAATGAACAAACTACTCCTCAGATTAGCAAGTACAAGAACGAGAAAAATCAGTGATTAGTAATAAAACACTGGAACAAAAAACAGGCCTATTAGCCTAAGTACCATGGAGCAAGAAAGTGGGAACACACAGAAAAAATGGAAGGACATGAAAAGTATTGAATTTAGTGCTGACCAGATATTCCATTGGCTACAACAGGCAAATGTTATCTCTACTTAATTAGTAGGAAACTGGAAATCCATATCAGCAACCAAGGTAAATGTTATAGTTTTTTGGCGTATAAAGATGAATTATATTAACAGTAAACTAGCTAATAACATGAAGGGCTTACTCTGTGTTAGACACTTTTCTAGGAACTTTATCCATTTAATCTGCACAACAACCATTGAGATCCATACTTCACAACTGAGGAAACAGGCACAGGGAGATTAAGATAACTTGCCTAAGGTCATATAGCTAATAAGGGATAAAGCAGGGATTTGAACCCAAGGAGTCTGTCCTCAGAGCCAGACTCAAATCCCTCAGAGACTGCTTCAAAAGAGTAAACTGAGTAAAGTGAATATAATAAAGTTCTGCATAGGTCCTCCTCTAGACGTTTGTTGTTAAGTTTAGATAACTGGATTGGACGGACAATAGTTTACTAATAAAGTGGGGCATAAGTTTGTACAGAATACTGTTTTATTTCTTTCTGGATGTGCTACACTTTACAAGGTAGAAAATAAGGAATCCAATATACAGATGTTTAGGCAAAATTAATACCCATAAATATTTTGCATGCAACAGTCTTTATTTGGGTCTGTGACACCACTGTGACAAATATAATGAGCAATTAAATTCCCAAGTGCTCAGATTTTGGCAGCAATTAAAGTAGAAACTAGAAACTAAGCATCAAAAAGAACTGGTTTTGGTGGCCTCCTGCCAAATGAATCCCCATGGGTTGAGAGAACGTCTAGGGTTTCAACTGTGATAGATTTTACAGTGTTTTAATATCTCATCTGTATTAAGGATTGTATAAAGGTATGATAAAACAAATGAGTAAAATATCAACAGCAACATGGGGGCAAAGTAACACACAAGAAGATCTCTGAATGCTGAGAAATTTAAACACGATCACTGAAGTATCTTTGCTTAACTAAACCAAACAATAACAAATTCAACCAAGTATCTAGTGATTCACATGCTGGATGGGGCAGGAAAGAAGCAAAAATTCAGCAAATTACATTATTAAATAAAAGAATTGATGGTATTACCATATAATGTAATTTCTATTAGGACAGCATTTCCTTTATGAAATAATCACAATAATTAGAACTAAATAGATTGGACCTAAATTTATATAGTAACCAATTTTTTTAATTAGTAAATTAATTTTAATAAATGAGGAAACAGTTTTATATTATTAAGGTCACAGAGAGTTAATGGCACAGCTACTAGAACTTTACTCTCATAATTACTAAATAACAAAAGCTGAAGTTAATCAATTAAATTTCAATTCAGAAAAAAAACTTGAAAATCTACTGTTAGGCATCATACTAAGCATCAGGGATATAAAGGTAAATAAGAAAAGACCCCCATATTGATCACAATCCAGTGATAATATAGAGAAGAGAGAGGAATTAACTCTCCTAGAGCAGATATGTCTATGACTTCTAAACATGTCTTTGAAATGAGGCAAAATTTTCCAGATTAACAGGGGCTGAGGAGGGGTGAGAAGGCAAAGGTAGTGGAATTGGCTCTAGCCTCAGACCTCAGCATTACTGCCTACTAGTTATAGGTCCTTAGGCAGGACACTCAGTTTATTCTAAGCAAAATATACTTGAACCTTCTAGCATGGTCATCAAAATTAAATAATACATGTAAATCACTTAGTACACCAAACAAATAGAAGGTCTTCAATAAATGGAGGAAGCAAAGGAAAAGAATAAAGAGGAGGAAGAAGAAGAGTATCCATGAACCCCACCATAATCCTAATGGATCAGACATTATGGAGTGAGGTAGAAAAAAGTGCATTTTTCATGTCTTCCAAGTGATTCTAATGAGTAATAAAGTAAAATCAATACAGTCTTTATGGGAAAAAGAAGATTTTTAACTTTTTGATCATAAGATCCCTATGAGAATATAATGAAAATCATGATCCTTTCCTCTTAAAAAATTAAATATTCACAAAAAATTCATATGCATATATATACAATATGCTACATACAATTTCAATGAGCCAGTGGATCCCCTGAAGCCCATCTATAGCCCTACGTCTATGCGCACCAAATTTTAATATGAGGAAGGATGATTTTGTAATGGACCTAGATGACATAGAAATGAAAGTTACAAATATAATGTCCAAGTACATTGAGAAGCAAGGGGTCCAAAAGCTGGCAAATTTCTACTGTTTGATAATGATGCTTAAGTATTCATATTACTAATAAAAAAATATGTTGCAAAAGTCAATTCTGTTGCCAAGCTAAAATGAAAGCAAGTCATTCACTCATTCATTCATTTAATATTCATTTAGATTCTAATAGGTGCCAGATACACGGTAGTCACTGGGGATACGAAGGTTTAAAAAAAAAACCTCTTCATGTTCAAAAACACAATTTCAGTTCAAAAAGGAAACTATTATCAGGCAAGTATGTCCCACATCCAGAGGAAGAATACTTGCATATTAATGTGATCATTACAAATGATCACATATTAATGCGATCATTACAAATCTCAGATGACTGGAAGCCTGCAGGACCCACAGGGAATTAACACCACAGAGGCCACAAGTTTTATGGAGGCAATTATAAATTTACATTTCATAAAGCAGAAACTAACACACCATTGTAAACAATTATACTCCAAGAAAGATGTGAAAAATAAATAAATAAATAAATTTACATTTCAAAATCTGAACAATTTAAGTAAAATAGCACACTCCAAGCTATAAAGCTACAACTCTAAGGTAATTTAGCATTGATTAATTTAATGATTTTCTTAGGCAGTAAGGTAAACAGGGAAAAGTTAATACCAACGCCTATGTTCTCATGAAGTCAGAAATTCCTAAGGTCTAAGTTCCTCCAAAGAATGAGTCAATTAGATGAACTTACTCTTCCAGTAAAATGTTATGTTTTAAATCTTGGCACTCAGCAAAAAGCCTCAGAACTAGCCCCACTGAAGTTCTTTATGACCGAAGTAAGAAATAATAATTATATTCAGATTTTTAAAATTCCAGATGAATATTCTCATACCAATATACGATTTCCAGTTCTAATCCAGAGTTTCATATTTCAATAGATAATTGCTTTTCCCTTCAGTATGTCTTAACTAGTCTAATCCTTTCAGTGAACATTAAGACATAATCATGTTTAGCTAATGTCATTTCACTAATGGTGGCCAGCTTACAATCAAGGCCTGTCTAGGAGAATCTTGTATGAGTCACAGTGAAATAGAATATAATATAGTAGGACACATAGGAGCTGTGGAGACAGGAAATCTGTTTTTAAGTTCCAGCTTTGCAAGTAAACTGTTTATATATTCTTAGGAAAATGCTTAACATCTCAGTCTGCAAATATTTCCTCATGAAATGAAGATATCAATGAAAATGATAAAAGTAATGACACACACTTCAAAGTGTTGTGACGAAAAATTAAATGAGATCATGTATGTGAAAATATACTCTAAACAAGAAAGCACTGTTCAAATAGTGCTATACATTTTTAAATGGATAGAATAAATCTCATTTCCAGGCTCATAGTCTAAGTCAAAATGTATTTTAGCTACAATTACCTTGAAGTATTTTAAATTTTAACTCGTATTCATGGTAAAAATTAAGTAATATTTTAGTACTTTCCCAAGGTGAGCAAAAATTAAAAACAGTTCTGCTGCAGAATCCTACCTGCTGAGCATTAATTCCTATATCTAAAGGAGGTAAACAAAATTCAAGATTGAGTATTTACTTTTTAATCTTAATTTCTTATTCAAATTACCACATAGGTCTTTACATAACGTATGGTTATATTTTGTCTTTTTTGGATTCGTTTTTTTTTTAATATTTATTTATTTGGCTGTTTCGGGTCTTCGTTGCAGCACGCGGGCTCTTAGTTGCAGCTCACAGGCTTCTCTCTAGTTGTGGCATGCGGGTTTTTTTCTCTTCTCTAGTTGTGGCGCGCAGGCTCTAGGGAGCGTAGGCTCTGTAGTCTGTGGCACGCGGGCTCTCTGGTTGAGGCGCTCGAGCTCAGTAGTTGCAGCACACAGGCTTAGTTGCCCCGAGGCATGTGGGATCTTAGTTCCCTGACCAGGGATCGAACCCACATCCCCTGCATTGGAAGGCGGATTCTTTACCACTGGACCACCAGGGAAGTCCCCGTATGGTTAGATTTTGAATGAATCTCACTTGGTTTACAGGATAACCAAATGAAAAACAATTATCATTATTTCAAAAAATATTGTGGAGTACTATGTGCCAGACACTGCCTATCTCAAATCACTATATAAACTTTAATATTTGCTTTGTAGAAGTCATTATTATTTCCTTATTCACCTAATCTTGAGGGGGAAAAGCCTTTCAAAGAGCAATTTAAATAATGAAAATCTACTACTTCAACTGCGAAGTTTGCTCACCTTCAAGTTCTGTTTGATAGGACCGATCTCATTTGCTACCAGGCTTCCTGAACTCAGTTTGCTCCAGTGACAGTGCCTCCTTGCTGTTCCTTCTACACAAAAGCACCCTTTCTCCTCAGGACCTTTGCACATGCTGTTCCCTCTGCCTGAAATGTTCTTCTGCCAAATATTCACATGGTTTACTCTTTCATTTCATTCAGGTCTCTATTTAAATGGCACTTCTTTAGAAACATCTTCCCTAACCACTGTCTCTAAAAATGAATTTATCTTCACTCTCTCTGCCGCCTTTCCCTACTTCACTATTCTTCTTCATAACATTTCTTATACCTAACATTATATTACATGTTATGGTATTTTTAAAATACTGACTGTATTCATAAAGGCAAGGGGTTGTTTTTTACTTATAAATGTTGACTATACTTATGAAGGCAAGAGGATTTTTTTATTAATTTATTTACTACTACATTTCCACATAGTAGTTAACCATTAAAGGCTTGTTGAATGGATGGTCTAGGAACTTTCACATACATGAATCAGATGCTACCTTCAATTAAAAGTGCAAAACGATGTCAGTGAAGGCAGCTAGCTATCTTTCCTCCAAGAGACCTTCCATTGTAGCCTTATCTTGACAACTACCTCATGGTTCAAATTTGGTTATTCAGTCTTGCAAACTAACAGCTAATTTTGTCAGTCTGCCTTTCATATTTTGTCTCACATTAACCAAGTTAAATGAAACAGAGATAGCAAAGTAGAGTGCAAATGCAGTCATTTATTACATTAAACTGTTACATGGACCAGACTATTATGATAACATAAACAGTGAAATTTAACTTTCGGGAAATTCAATATGGAATGGCAAATAAAAATCAATGTTGGTTAGTGAGCATAGATTCTAATGAAAAGAAATCAGACTTTAAAAAGTGTTACTTCAAAAGAGACAGCATAGAGTATTCTTGCTTTCCACAAAGAGATCATTACCAGTGCCTTTACTGGACATGAATAGACACTGCCCTTGTTGAGCTTTATAACTCATTTTCTCCTATGATTCTAGAGTTAAGTACTCTTAATGGACATTTGGGTAGAGCTAACCCAAACAAGTCTTTATCTGCCAGTTGAATCTCCCAAACTTTTTAAGATAATTTTTCCTGTACATACTCGTAAGTCACAATAAAATGCTCTTTGCGGTGCCAAAAAAAAAAAAAATCAAAAAGAAAACTATTTGCAAGTCACTATAGTAAGAAAACAAGGACTTCCAATTAAGTACTTAATAAATTGCTAAAATGGAGGGGAAAAAAAACAAGAAAGCAAAACAAAACCAAAAAAATCCTGAAAGTACTAGAAACTGATGGTGTTTATAGAATATGCCTGCTAAGAATAAGAAAAGTGGGAAAAAATTGGATTACAAATCATAATCTACATTTGTATCATTTTCTCAAGACACTGCTTCAAATCCTAGCTCATTTACAGCACTCTCATCCAGTTCAGCCTATGATATCTACTGAATAGCATGGGTGTATATTTTTTTGATGAACAGCAAAAGCGTACTGGCCAAACTGGACCTTCCTGTGTTCAGTGATACGGTGGAAGATGGACAGAAAGCTACAGAAGGAATAGAAGCTTTGATCACCTTATTTGTCTCCTAAGCTAGGGTATGTGCGCTCATATTTAAATACCTCTTTAGCACTGGAGTGCATGCAGACCACGGTTTACCATGAATTAGCTCCCTTTTGGCAGTTCCTTGCTATGAACTTCAAATAAATGACAGAACTTTGTATACCTTCAAATAACCCTCTGGTAGATATTTTGAGCCCTGCTATGCTAAATGAGGCCAATAAGAAAAACCTAATTCCAAGAAGATCAGAACATTCCCAAAAGACAACTCTTCAAGTGTTATATATTTATGAGTTAATTTCTATAAAAAGTATTTCTACCAAAACAAAAAATTAAATTCATTTTCTTAATACTAATAAATTCACGGTACCAAGCACTTCATATACTGGCTGATTTGTTATCGTAGAGAAGGATCAATACCAGTCTGAGTAATCTACATTAAAATGCCCATCAACCACATGATCCAACAGCTATTTACCTTTGCCGTGTGGAAGCTTGAAAATAAACTATTTACTAATAGTTTTACTAACATCAGTATGCCCCCACTAAATTAATTACCACCACTAGAAAGGCAGAGGTACACGGTTGTTCTATATAGGATCTTAAGCCTATTCAAAATTAAAAATTTGATATAATCTGGAGGCTTTAAAATTAAACAATCCCTTGTCCTTGGGCAGCTTATCTCAGAAGCAGTGGGTGTTCTTTCCAGAATAGGGATATCTCAGCAGATGAGGAAAAGTTTGAGGTCAAGGTTGACAGTATTGGGGGAGTGGAATAATTCCATTATTACTACTCTGACATCAGTGGTATTTTTCTACATCTCAAAGACAATTTTAGATAGTTAAGTTTTTCACGTGAAGGATTGTCTTTAGGAACATCATCCACTTTAAAAATCTTAAACAAGTGTCTCATTTACTGAATCCAATCTGCTTATTCATGCACTTAATTACACAGAAAACACATCATTCTCAGTGTTCAGCACTTAATCTTTAGTATGTTTACTTTGGTCAAAATCTATAAATGTCTACAGACCATATGGCTGCGTAATGCAATGCATAATGTATTACAACAGTACCATACATAGCATGTACGATGTAAAGTTAGACATCAGGTAAACTCAAAGAAGTGAACATACACAAACATAGTCTTTTCTCCAGTGCTGGGAAGGACCACTTATTTTAAAATTCTATTAAAAAATAATTAAAAGCTGACTATGTATCATTTTAAGCTATCTCATTCTCTTGTTTGGAATAAAACCCTTGAGATCACAGCAAAGTGAGTCAATTCAAACAGGAAGGAGTAATTCAGTACTGGAAGTACTGAAATTTAACAATCTTTAGTGCATCAAAAATTTTAAATGTACATTACAAAAAAAAATTATGCAATCCAATCCAACATAAGTCTCCATAAACAGTACCTAAACTGATAAACTGATTTTTGTTTACAAAAACATATGCCTAAGATTTCTCTATAAACATGGAATGCTTGGTACTAGATAGATATCAAACAAACAAAAGACCCTAAAATAGTATTTCTAATCATGTATCTTTAAAAGCACACGTGCATTTTAAATATGTGAAAAAAGTTTAATAGAATCATTTAAGTTCTTGTGTTAAGTTAAAATTCAGAAAAGCAATAATTTTTAAGTCACAAAAATGAAGCCTTCTAATATCCTTTTGGTTTTGAAGAAATAAAGGCTTTTACTTGACAGTTACTTACATAAATTTGTATCAAAAAGAGAAGTTGGCAGAGACTTCTAAATTCATAACAATTGTCTATTAGTCTGTTTTTAATAATTTTTCATTGGCATGTAATCCTCTTTAATTAGATTCCACTCTCTGTTGTTTCAAGACTCCATAAACTGGTGTCTTATATACCAGCTGCTAAAGCAGGAGTTACTGTCTAAATGATATTCACAATGAGTATTTAGAAGGTTTACAATTATACCCTTGCTAATAAATTGTGCTATTTTCCCCAACAATTTTAAGTGCTAATCTTCAGAAGCCATTTTAAAATTAGCTAAAATTCCGTCAAGAGATTTACAAAAATTGTTAGCATGAAGATAATTATGTCACAGTCCTTGGACTCCATCTCTGATTGTGTGCATAAATCAGAAAATGTCAGCTGTGTTTTCCCTTAATAATTATCCTTGCAGCAATATATTATAGTCTAAACTCCTATTATAATTTTTGTTTCTGGTTTCTAAAACATCAGACAATTATTTCAAAAGTTTGGAACTGATTAAATAATTTATATTGCCCAGAACAGTGATTATCAGTTCTAAAATTTTAAGTATCAGTAATAAGTGGATCAATATGGAAAGTATAAATTCAGTGCTCATGAACCCTCCATCCTCAGGAACTAAACACTTGAATGTGCTAACAATTTTTTTAAAATATTGATTGATTAGAAATCTAACATAGCAGATAGTAGGCACATAGAGGTATACAATTGAGTAGAAATTCTAAGACATATATCCTTTTACTTTCAACACCAGAAACACATGAAACATAGTATCTGTGTATCTGAAATATGTGTCAAGTTTCTTATCATCTGTTAATATATGATTTTTCTATCTTTCTTGTAAAAAAGTATAACCTTCATTTCAGGAGGTATGAAATGAAAAATAAGTTCTCTCCCTTTCGTCCAATAATCATAAATTACAGGTGTGTTTTGATTTTTTTCTGATTAAACAAATTAGACTAAAAGATGGAATTCTGATATAAGCTTAGTAACCATAATAAAAACCAAAGTCTTAGATAGTTATCTTTATACTTAATTAATAGCTAAATACCAGGAAATATTTTTGGTGTATTTCTCACCATATCAAGCATTTTAGAATTAGCAAAGATAAAAGTTCCAGTTCTCTGAATACATCAATGCTATAACTTATCAAAATGGCTAGATGTAATAGTTAAAGGCAAGTGGCTGAAAGTTCTGGGTATTCAAAGACAGGTGAAAAAGGGGTATATTTTCCTGAAATATTAATTTCATGAAAGATATTCTGGAAAAAATTTTGAAATTTTGCCAGTCAACTATAATCAATAGTCACATTTTCCATGTTATCCAATACTATGTCCTTTCCATGAAATCTCAGAGTGGAAAATAGTTATGTGCACTAAATAATTGGTAAATAATGGAAATTGAGTATTATTGCTGAATTTAACATTACAAACTCTGCAGTCACATCAAATTAACAGGACCATTGCTAGCCCAAAAAGGAGTGTAGCAGCTAGAACCAATGATTTCAGGAGACTCCCATGATTCAATTTTCTGAAGAATAAGTTTGTAACCTTAGAAACCAGGCTTCTTTCCTCATCAATTAAACCAACCAATAGACAAAACTCTTTCCCACAAAATACATCAACATTTTCCACAACAGCTTCCTTAAAAATGTTTTAGTAATACACATTATCAAGCCACAATCCTTTCTGAGTATACTCCCCAATATAAAAAACAAGTTTAAAATTGTGCTTAAGTGAATTAGCATTTTTAAGTTTAATTTTTCAATTTCAAATTTTATTTAATAATTAGATGTTCAATTGTAAAAGTAATATATTTTCCTTGTAAAATTGGGAAAAAATGTGAAGTTACATAAAAAATAATAATCTCCTACCCCATACTAAAGTCTATTCTAATCCTCTGTACTAGTCATTTTAAGCACAATTACTATCTTTCTATAGAGTTTTCCATGCTCACAGAAACATACACTTTATGCTGTACTTTTCCTGTGTGTGTTGGGGGGCGGGGGGGTTTCAATAAAGTTCACCTTTTTAAAAAGTCAGCAATTTTTTTTCACATAACATGAATATGTAGATATCCTACCAGATCAATAAATATGCCTCTAAAATTCCAAAAACTACATCAAGTTCCATATTTTTAACAATTTTATTCATGATAGAAATGTACTTTTTATCCTAGCATTTTATTGCTACAAATAATACTATAATACGTACCACTGTACATGGGTGATGATAATTTTTCTTATTGTGGGATAAACTTTTTCGTAGTAGAAATGTTAGGACTTTTTTTTTTTTTTTTTTGCGATACGCGGGCCTCTCACTGTTGTGGTCTCTCCCTTTGCGGAGCACAGGCTCCGGACGCGCAGGCTCAGCGGCCATGGTTCACACGCCCAGCCGCTGCGCGGCATGTGGGATCTTCCCGGACCGGGGCACGAACCTGTGTCCCCTGCATCGGGAGGCAGACTCTCAACCACTGCGCCACCAGGGAAGCCCTAGGAGTTTCTTTTTCATTTTAAGATATATTACTAGATTTTTCACCAAAATTTTGTACCAATTCACAACTCACTAGCAGTGTATGAAAGTGCTTAGTTACCTGAAACTTTGCTCGTGCTAGATATTATTAATCTCCTACACGTTTGCCAACTTAAGACTGGAAATCATTTTACATTTACCTGTCTCCTAATGAGGTTGAGCATCCTTTCACGTGTTTACTGGCTGTTTATACTGTCTCTTTTAGATATTGCCTATTCATATCCTTTGACATTTTTCTTAATCATTTATGTTATAAATATATTCCCAGACAATTGCTCCTATTTGACTAGTTTAGGGTACATTTTGCCACACAATCATTCTTTGTTATTTTGTTGCTTGTTTTTAAAGTATATTAAAAGCAATGACAATAACATAAAATCTATAAAATGAAGCTAAAATGGATTTTTTAGAGAAAAATTTATAACATTAAAAGAAATAACACAGGAAACAATCATAAAATATTGAAAATTATAAAGTATTTATAACAATTCATAACAGAGAAAAAGAAAAGAGAATCCCTCCACACTTATCTGATGGAAATGGGAATAAATTTTTGAAACCTAGGGCTGTAAGATTTTGGTTGGATCTGCTTTGCATCAGAAAGAAGCATCCAAGCAGAAAACAGGGTTGTTATTTATGTTTAAATCATAAAATTTAATATATTCAAATGACATCTGAATAACTAGTTGAGAATAGAGGTTAACCAAATACTGTATCTTTCTTAGATGAAAGCATGAACTTCACTAATTTCCTTAATTTTTCCATGTTCACCATTTCACCGTTATTTATGATGGTATGTTCATTTTCCAAACATTTAAAGACAAAATAATCTGTGAAGAAAATTTCAGTAGGCTATTTGAGTCTTTTCCTTTTATTTCTTTTTATTATTATTTTAAAATATTGTATTTAATTAGAAAAAATGAATGGAGTCATGTGTACAATGATGCCAAATCCATGAAAGGCAAGAAGATTCACCTGCATCTGGACCATGCTACTTTGAATGCTCCAGGAGCTATAGCCACATTCTCAGTTTATACTTTGTCTCCATGAGTTTGCTTCTTTTTTCCTGACTGGTTTGAGTAGCAAAACAGGTAGTTTTACGATTTAAAAATTTGAAGTATCAATAACTGTAATTTTAGATAATTTTTTAATGAAATAGACAAGAATGTGTACAGTTTTCTCTGCTGCACTTCACTGGAGACAAGCGTTGGTCCAAGAAATTTTCATCATGAAGGAATATGATGCTCTGTCAGAGGTTAAAAACTGAAATAAGGTAAATCAACTTAAATTCATTGCTCACTCTAATACAGAGATTTGCAAATTTGGTCTATTTAAACATTCTTACAAGTTTGGGCATGATTCATTAAAAAAATTACAAGGAAAACAGTCTATTTATGGTACATGACCAAAATGCTGCAATGAAAATGAAATTTGAAAACTGAATGAAGAGAGTTGATTATGCAGATTGCAAGGCTCAGATAATTTACATGTGATGAAAATTACAGTATCAGTTTTTAAATTAATGGCATTATCAGTCATCGTTTTTCCCTGAATCAGTCCTTTTATGAGATTATCACAGAGACAAGAGAAGATGGACCAAAAGATTAGTGACCCTTTTATCCCTTTCATCCCATCATAAACCACAAGTGGCTTAACTTGTCATCAAAAAATATACTTATCAAAATTTCTGTCAACACAGCCTCGAAATATTGCACTGCACTGCCTCTTTGACTTCATTCTGGATCTCTCTTATTAGTGATTATCTGGGGGTATTTAGTAAGCAGTGAAGAAAAGAAAGTGATGGCATCTCTCCCCCACATGACTGTGTGCAATCGCCAATGCTGGGAGGGCTAAAAAAGAATGATAATCACCACGTTGCTGAAATGAATATGTGATGTAAGTACTTCTTAATTAAAGCAGCTTCCTGACACTGACAGGATCATTGAAACAGCATCCTACCGACTATCCAAAGCTGGGGAAAAATATTGTTCCTTGGCCTGAGCAATTCGAATATTTTAATGTCAAAATGAACAAATCTTAAAGTAATCTGACATACTATATATTTTACTTATTTTGTTTGCTGTTAATTTTATCAAACTAGAATGCAATTTCCACAAGAGAAGATATTTTCCTATATTTTGTTCACTGCTGCGTTCACAGGGTATCAAGCAGTGCCTGACCATAATAGGCATTCAATGAATGAATTAAAACCGTATTAGATGTAGAATTAAAAATTTGCATAAATACTAAAATTAAACAAAAGAGACTTTATAGACATTTTCGCTGGGCTAAAGGCCCAGACCTTCTCTAGTATGCAGTAGCTCCTTTGAAAAGCACTACTTTTTGACACAATTCTTAAAAACTGACTTGCTTCACAGGGGAAGATGATAAGCATATCTTAATTGTTCTTTAATGACTATTAGTAATATATAAAGTAATGTATTATTTATATTATTATAAAGTAATATTTCTATTAAGCATATTAAATATTTCAACTTGATAAATTGAGTAGATATCTTGCCATCCTTGTTAGAATAATTAAATGTTGTCTGCAATCATTAATAGAATAACAAATATAATAAAATTGTCAGTGAATATGTTAAAATTGCAAAGATGAAAAATTATTTTAGGGCTTAATTCTCAAATGCACTTTTTTAAGGAAAATCATACTAAACTGCAATTCAAGATAATTTCCTCTCTCACAAATATATTATTTAGTTATTTCTATCAGAAGACATCTATATATTTAAATAGTCCAAATATCTTAATTCTTAAATTAAGCATTATATACATATTACATACACATATATTACATACATAGACTTAAACATATCCTACAATTCATATAGGAGCTTACTTGGTATAACTCTCCACCAAATGATACTATTAATACCTTTTACTAATTTCACTGTTATTATTATCATAATTAACATGATTATGGTTAGTATTATCTTAAATAGCTTATATATTACTAGTTCTACAAAGATCTGCTCAATATTGTATTCACTGACAGATTGCTGCTGAGACCACTGAACTGGAGGGGGCCTTGAAAATGCAATAAATGTTTGTTGAACTGAATTGAAACTACTGCCTATTGGTAGTTATGAAGTGAAAACCTATATTGTCTAAAAGACTTCCAAAAAACAAAATTCACAACCTCTCAAGGAATTAAAATCTTCACTCTTAGGATATTCTTTAGTTCTAATCTAAAGTCCTTATGCTTCCCACCCTCTTGTTCTGCACTCAGTGGAGATGTTCAATAAATATTTGTTAAATTCCATCCTCTTGTTCTGTTCTCACTGAAGATGGAAAACAGCTAGTCATCTTTCTTTTGTAAGAACTCTTCATCCTTAAAGACTGTGATTAACTCCCTATTCTTATCGTCTCAAGATTGAACAATCCAATTCTCTAGCCTTGCTTCATCATTCTGATTTGTTTTCAACTCTAAATTTATACACATGCTTATCTCAGGAATCCACTGCATTTCTCAACTTTCCTTCTTATTAATGGGGTTCAAAACTGGATAACTTGTTCTATGCATTTAACCAATTTTGAACATAATCAACAAAATGTTGCTTTACAGCTTCTTACTACAGCAATAACTCCCTCTCCAGCAGCCCAATCTAGATGTTCTTAGGAATTAAAATGACACTTTGACCCACTAGAACATACAAATTTACTGGCAGAAGCTATTTTCCCTCATAGCAAATAATGTTTCCCTTCAGTACATTCCATAGAGTTTTATCATAATTTTTCTCAGCACAATCCAGTTACATGTAAACTGAATACAATTTTAAGACACAACAAAACAGAGTAAAAAGTGACACCCATGTGCCATTTCATGGTAGATTTGAATAATTCCACTGTCTTCCCCAAATCATTATTTATGGAGCCTCTGACAATCCCCCTGTGAACAATATGATACCTGCTGCATAAGAACTTTTATTTCGTCAGCTAAGTTGGAGATGTAAACTTGATTTTCTAAACACTTAGCATACAATCAGGCTGACCTTGCTTTGTGTATTAACTAGATTAAATGATAGCCGCACTTCTCTCCTTAAAAAGTCAAATGTTCATTAATTAAGTAATACTCTGAAATAGACACTCCATAATATTTGTATACATAAATCATTTTATGAATTTTATTGGTATGGATTTACTAGAAATAAATTAATAATACTTTTAGAATTTATTCTGAATATTCTAGCTCTCTGTCCTTGTAAAGTTTACATTTTAATGGAGGGGAGAGAAATGATACAAATATATACTTCAAATATCTATGTAAAATATAGTAAAATACACACTTCAAATGTCAACATTTAACACTGATAGCCTCAAATACTGTTAAATGCTTTAGGGAAAGAAAGGAAGGTAATGTGATAGTGAGGGAGATGTGGACCTAGTACAAACAGAATGGTCAGGGAAGGCCTAGTTTTTAAGGTCATGATAGAGGAAAATGGAATTGCAAAGACCCTGAGATGGCTATGAACTTGGCTAATTTCAAGTAAAAGAAACAGTGTTCCTTAAAAGTTTGATAAAGTGCATAATAGTAGAAGTTAAAACAGGAGAGATGGACAGGGTCCAGATCATAAAGGATCTTGTTAAACCGTGGTAAGGAGTTTGTAATTCATTGGAATTACAACATGAATCCTTCACAGGGAGATACTTATTTAGCATCATTGTCTTAAAATCATAAGAAAATCATCACATAATATTTTCTGTTCTCTTTTGTAATCACTATTCCTCATTTACTAATTTTTTAACTTCTTAAAATATTAGTTCATCATGTGCTTCTATAAACACGTATTCATCAAGAAGTGTAGATTTCTAAAAATACTGCACAACAGATAAATTATCTTTTAGCTTGTGGAATTAAATATGATGAACAAAAGGGAGGGATGAATGGCTGTCCCAGTCATCATTTTTAGTTAGCCACCCTCAGATCTGACTTGCACTGTTCACCTTTCACTAAGAATCAGTGCTGTATTTCCAACTTACTGCTAGGAATTTAGAACATGTTTGACACTAGACTGTATATTTTTCCTCAATATAAATTATTTTGGGGAATTCCCTGGCAGTCCAGTGGTTAGGACTCCACACTTCCACTGCTGGGGGGCAAGGTTCGATCCCTAGTCAGGGAATTAAGATGCTGCAAGCTGCGCAGCATGGCCAATAAATAAATAAATAAATTATTTTCTTCCCAGGAACAACCAAGTACTTTTGGGATGCAGTGACTGTTGAAAACTAAGAATATAATCGCTACAAAAAAGAATCTCAAATAATTATTCAGACAAGAACTCTCTCCACTTATTTTATTTCTTAAGTACAAAAAAAAGATGTAGTGTAAAAAATAAAGATAAGTGAGGAATAAAAGTGTAAAAAACATAAGCAATTGGTAAAATGTGTCCTTAACATACCTATGAAGCTTAGTAAAAATAAATTATTCTTAAAAGTTTCATAGTACTTTAAAAATAAAATATATTTAAAACACAAGTTTATCCTAACAAAATAATAAAAGGGATCATTAGGCAGGAAATAAAAGCATGCTATATTTATCAGCTTAAATGAAGGGATTAAAGAGAGCCTCATTCCATTTATTGACTCTGGTATTTACTGATTGTGATATTGAGAAGTCAATTAATTCAAATATGTTACAAATTTAATATTATACATTTATAGAATCAATATACAGTGTATGATTTATTAGTCTAAAGGAAAAGATTAAAATTTCAGCAAAAAAGGAAGAAAGAAAGAGAAATATCATAGATGTGATGAGGGCAGGGTAGGGATTAAGATAGCATTTGAATGCAAGTCAAAATATACCAATTAAACATAAATGTAAAATGGTTAAGCTTCTTTATTAAAAGATATTCTCAGAATAAAAAATAACAAGATATACCTCTATATCAAATGACAATTATAAATAATAGGATGGGCCAGGCAAATGCAAAGAACAAGATTGTTTTATATTGATAAATAGTAAAATCTTCAAAGAAGATACAATAACATTAAACTGAGATGGAAACAAAGCATTCAAAACATTTTTTAAATAGTCAATAGAAAACTTTAAGACATTTCTCTATTTTTTTCTCTTTTTTAAATTATTTTATTGAAGTATAGTTGATTTACAATGTTGCATTAGTTTCTGCTATACAGCAAACTTAGTTTTATATATATATATATATATATATATATATATATATATATATACACACACACACACACACACACACACACACACACACACACACACATTCTTTTCCATTCTGGTTTATCACAGGATATTAAATATAGTTCCCTGTGCTATACAGTAGGACCTTGTTGTTTATCCATTCTATAAACAATACTTTGCATCTGCTAACCCCAAACTCCCAATCTATCCCTCCCCTACCCACCTCCTCCTTGGCAACCACAAGTCTGTGTTCTATGTCTGTGAGTCTGTTTCTGTTTCATGGAAGTTCATTTATGTCATATTTTAGATTCCACATACAAGTGATATCATATGGTATTTGTTTTTCTGTTTCTGACTTAGTACAATAGTCTCTAGGTCCATCCATGTTGCTGCAAATGGCATCATTTCATTATTTTTATGGCTGAGTAATATTCCATTGTATATATATACCATATCTTGTTTTTTTTAAGGTACTGTTTATCTGCATTCTTTTAACATCTTATTGAAATACAGTTGATTTACAATGTTATTTTTAATTTCTGCTGTACAGCAAAGTGACTCAGTTATACATAGTATTTTTCATATTCTCTATTTAACAATAAGAAAATATCATTTCTGTTTAAGAACTTTTAAAAATTGTGACTATTCTCCTAAAATGTCATATTGAATAGATAAAATAAAATAAATCCAAAACAGTTCATCCTTTAAGAGAATGTGTAAAGTGTCATTATAGAGGAGACAGGAGGTTGGGCTGTGACATGCAATTATATTTTACGTTATTAGGGCAGCAGATCTAATTTAAAAAGTTTTACTGTGTGTGTATACAGCATATAAATATCAAACACCATTATCATATGAACACTTACAGTATATGTGTATAATACACATTCAAATTGTCTTTTTAAAAAATCTACAAGATATGAAATTACTAATTATACAATTATGCCTAATTAGATATGAATCAGTGTTATTCATGTCATAGTTATAAAATGGTGTTGTATAATTAACAGCAAGTGTTATCTCCCTCTGTACCATCACCATTACTCAGCATCTTGAGTGCTATGTTTGTTTTGGAGAAGCTCAAATAAAAAATCAAAGAGTTTTCAGAGGAAAACAATGAGGAAAGATTAAGGACTTTTTTCTGTGTATTATGAGATTATGAGTCAAACATTTCCAAACATTTGAAATGTAATCAGTTTCAGTTTGCTTTAAGTTATAACTAACAACTGAAGATTAGATGTGAGAGAAATTTCTTATACAGTATATTTTAAGAAAATAATCTTAAATATGTAAATATGTGAAATCAGGGCCTTTATATCAATACCATCTGAGGCATTGTTGATAATAGCAAAAAACAAAACCTGTATAAAAATTGCATATTCAGCTTTAGGGCACTGAATATATAAATTATCATATTACTGTGGTACTAAAAGCATTTAAATAATATGTAGTATGATATGTGATAAAATAATATGTAGTAAATTTTCCATTTAAAGTGAACAAAACGAGGTTACAAACTAACAGGTATGCTATATAATCCCATATTTAATAAAAATATAGAAGTATTAACTAAGACTGAAACAACACACCAAAATGTCTGTGACTTTACCTTTTTCTTAATTTTTTTTTTATTTTTGTGGTACGCGGGCCTCTCACTGTTGTGGCCTCTCCTGTTGCGGAGCACAGGCTCCAGACGCGCAGGCTCAGCGGCCATGGCTCACGGGCCTAGCCACCCCGCGCGGCACGTGGGATCTTCCCGGACTGCGGCATGAATCCGTGTCCCCTGCATCGGCAGGCGGACTCTCAACCACTGCACCACCAGGGAAGCCCCTGTGACTTTATTTTTGAGGGGTAAGATTTCAAGTGATTCATTCCACTTTGCTCTGCTCTGTCTATATATATTTCCTAAAATTCTCTAACACTATCAAAAATTCTTTAATAGCTAACTTTTACTGAATTCTTGTTCTGTATCAGGCATTGTTCTAATTCTTTTAAACCCTACCAACAGCTCTGTAAAAGAGCCATTACTAAATTTGTTTTTTTCAGATGAGGAAAGTGAGGCAAAGAGGTTAAATAACTTGTTGCCTAAGATTTACTGGGTAGAAACTGACAGCGTTCAGATTTGAACCTTACGCGTATGGTACCAGGACCTGCACTACACTCTAAGCATTCCACAAACAAGAAAAGAATTATCTTTTATAATTCTCAAAGCATTATAATAGTTATATTAAAAATTAAAGAAACAAACCTGATGAATATAAAGATTGCCATAATCAGTTCTATCTCCTTTTATGCATATTTACAGGAAAAAATATGGGCAAATATTCTGTAGCAATGTTTGAATAAAGCTTTCCTGAAAGACATGAGTCTCTTCCAAACTTTTAATTTTGTGACTTTCCTTTAACAAAAACAAAAAAATCACATGTTGTTGTTGTCCTCAGGAGCACTAAGAAATTTCCTGCCTGAGAAGTAAATGACTGAGGGGAAAAAATTATAGACTATTATGGCATGCTAATAATCCAAATTAGATAAACAAACACAAGCAACGGAAAGGAAGAAAGAGCAAATGCACTCAGCAGAGAATGGTGATAAAGAGTAATGGACAGCTCATTCTCCACAGCTAAAATTGCACAAGCTAAGCTGTCTAAGGAAAATGAGTCATGTGATTCTCAAGTTATAAGGGAATCTTACAGAATATTTTGAGTTTGAATAGCTAACACTGCAGGCAATTGAAATAGGTCTCCAAATATCTGATTAATGTCATGCACGATTACAACTGGTATAGAATATTTTTGTACCTCTCTTACAAATGGTAAAATGCAGGTTAAATTTCCAGTTTCTCTGTTACTTAACTTGCAAAGTAGGTATTAATTAAGGAAGTAAATTAAGGTTAACTAAAATTTTAGTTATGAAAATGAAGTTTAAAACTCTTTATTAGGACACTTTTCACTTCTACAATGCTTCTTAATGAACTATTTTGTGCTTTGATTCAATAGTCCTTTTGTTTCATATGAATTCTTTAACACAAATGGATTTTTACACCAGAATCTGGCTTTAAATCTCTAAAAAAAATCAGCCTCAGAATACTAGAGTGACTGTATAAAAGGAAAAATGAGAAGAGGAATAATATGAGGGGTGCTGTGCAACCATGAGAGATAAGAAATACATGAGATCATAGGGAAAATAAAACTACCAATAATGTCATCTATAGAATTAAGTCTCCAATTTTTTTCAACTTAATTTAATCATGCAAAGTGCCTACTAAAAACCACCAGGCTAGGTGATTTTTGTATTTCAATGCTTATAACTATAACTCTACCAACTGTTCCTCTATAAATGATATATTAAAATCAAATCAATAATGATTTTTTAAATATATGTCCTTTTTTAGAATATATCTCCCATGATTCCTTACCAATTTGCAAGTGAAAGGGAAAAATACATTGTTCTCTTTTTTCATAAATTGTCTATGTAATAAAATAAAACAACATAATTTATGTAAAACACAGAATAGAACTTTAACATCTTTCCTAAGTTAAGTATATCACTGTTTTATCATTTGACAAAGCAATGATGCTCAAAGAGTAATATTTGACAAAGGAAATAGTCATATCTATAGTCATAGGAAAGATATATAGAGAAGGACATCTTAATTAAAATTTTAAAAATATAATGTCTCTAGGGCTTCCCTGGTGGCGCAGTGGTTGAGAGTAAGCCTGCCGATGCAGGGGACACGGGTTCGTGCCCCGGTCCGGGAAGATCCCACATGCCGTGGAGCGGCTGGGCCCGTGAGCCATGGCCGCTGAGCCTGCGCGTCCGGAGCCTGTGCTCCGCAACGGGAGAGGCCACAACAGTGAGAGGCTCACGTACCAAAATAAATAAATAAATAAATAATGTCTCTAACAAGTTATAATTTTGGAACACAAATTATCACTTGCCTAATTCCTATATATGTCATTTCTGTTGCACTTTATTTAATATCCTAATTCAAACAAAGTAATGAAAACGATTCGCTATGATGAGGTCTAATTAGGATCCTCCTTATTTTTAAGGTAGTGTAGTATATCACCTCACTTATTATTCCTTTCACCTATAAACTATGACATATATATAAATCACCTAAGTGTAGACACTACATATAAGGTCAAGGTCAAAGGTGAAATTCTTGAATGGTAATATACCATGATGGAAGTTCAAGAAAGAGTAATTATAATTTAAATATGCAAGGACATTTGGACCTCCCTCCCTTATGTAGTCTTTTTCAGATATCCATATATTTACACAAAGTTTTACAGAAAGTTTCTGACCTTAAATCAAAATTAGATATTCAACCCTAGTCCCAAAACTTCTGCAAATATCAAACCAGACCATACCTACTTTTATAAATTTCACAGTGGCTAATGGTGCCAGCAGCAAGGAAAAAAAAATAATTGGGAGATGGACAAATAAATATGAAAGCTTTCTGTAATTGTAAAGCACCGTAAATAAGAATTGATGTCTATGTGTGTGTGTGTTTGTGCTTGATTCAGGTAAACCAGGACTGAACACCTGAAAGAAACTGAGCTGTTAAATTTTGCATGTCTGAACCAGTCAGGAAGTACAGTTATATGATGACTGAAGAAAACCAAATGAAGGAATGGAGAAATGAAGTGGAAATTAGGCCACTTTTAACAAATATTCAAGGATCAACATTAGAGACTAAACTATTATTAGCTTAGTTAGCTTAAAATCAGAAATTCTCACATTAAAAACTAATTCTCTGTTTTAATTTTCTTTCTGCTTTCTCTTAGTTATAATAATACCGACTAAGTGTTATTATGGCTTACATAGTGCTTGCTATGTGCCATATATAGGGTGTCACATTTGCTAACAATATTATTATTATGTTAGTATTAAGATTAGTATAAATTAATATCATTCTCATTTTATAGATGAGGAAACTGAGCACCAGATAGTGGAAAATAACCTCCCTAATATCACAGAGCTAGTAATTTTCTTTTCTTTTTTTGTTTTACAGGGCTAGTAATTTTCTAAACCTCAGTTTTCCCATCTTTAAAATGGAACACAGTATAATACATGTAATGCATTATAATAACTATTATTATTTATTAATGATGATATTATCCAAATTGTAAGAGTGGAGTTGTAACCAATGAGCACTGAACACCTGCATTTTCTAAAAAGGTCATCTCCATTGTGAAATTGCTTTGCAGAATGGCAACTTTCTATTCATCTTACTGAAATTCAATTGATCTGATGCTCACATAGTAATATTCTGATTATTATCTGGCTTTTAACGGAGTTCCTTTCTAGTATTCTGATACATGGAAGAGTTACTTTCCTCATTATAAACTAACAAACTGGCACACTGAAAATTAGGAAGAACCATTCCCATATATTTCCCTCAGAAATAGTTTACCAATTTATTACTGAGAACCAATTGGCTGTCGATACCCAGACCCCACAGTGCATTCTTTGTATCTTGACATCACCTACAGGCATATCTCTCTAAAACCCATTAATCCCATTCTGGGTTAATGCTTCAGAAGTGCTTTCTGGCACTTGGGTATCTGTCTGTCAGGTTATTTCTCTTGTATTATAGTCCTTTAGTAACAGGTTTCTCTCCCTCACTTGACTAAACATTCTTCTGTGTATAAAAGTTCATGCATAACCCAGTGTTTGATCGATAGTATGTACTCAATATCCACTTACTGGATTAATTAACGATTGATTTATATTTAGTTCAACTCTTTAGGAACTTCTATGATATTAGTTTAGTCATGTGCAGTCTTCAAAATTCTTGATCAATAAACTCCTTGGGCATTATCATACTTAAATTCCTGAACTAAGTGAATCACTCTGAAAAGAATAGTTAAGATTCTGCTGCCAAATGTGAGCACTTCTGATGAGCAGCAACTTATATAAAATTGCTGAGTACAACCTCAAGGCTGATTTTTTCCTATCCAAGTATGAGACATACTACACCACACCTGGCCTAGAGTGTAAACTATAACACTGTCTGAATTAAAATGGTTAATAAATCTACTAAACTGTGTAAACAAACAGGCAAAATTTATTTAACGTTTAATTTTTCTTTCAAAATATATTACACACCATCTTCAGTTATCTTCAGATACACTTTTACTAGAAGGCTGACATGAAGGATGTCATCAGATAATAAGAGATCATCAGATAACACGAGTCACATGACTTATCTAAGATTGAGTAGTTAGCATAGAGTCTACTTCCATTTTCCAGTACTGCTGTGCTTTATGAAACTATCTTCAAAAAAAAAGCAGCAGTTATAAGAATAAACCAGGCCACATGGAAGCAAATGCCTTATCCTCACAAAAATAAAAACATTTATAACCATAAAAGAATACTAACAAGAAATAATAAAGATGGATGGAAAAATATTCCTAATTACAATGTTTGGTTCTGGGCAAACATTCTGGAGGAAAGAACAAATTTATAAGAAAATTAATCTGATTCAAAAAGAATCAGAGGGCTTCAAAAAGAATTTGGAGGACTAGAATCAACTTTAAGAGAAGCCAGATTCAGGAACAAATCATTAGAAATACGCAAACTTATAAATCTTTAATAGACAGGTAGAGAGTTCCTTTTAGAAAAGAGCCAAAAGAAGAAAAATCTAAATGTTTAGAATAAGTTAAGCTGGGAGCTGAAGTTCCAAGAAAGTTTCAGTCTTTAGAACACACATCAAAACACAGCCAATTTCAGGTAGCTGCAACCAAAACAGCCTTCAAAATACATAAGAAGAATTAAGAATGACTTCAGATAGCACTAAAAGCAGTGCATTGGATAAAAATTTCAATCTTGAGGGAAGTACAAAACTACTTTCACAAGAAGCCAGAGATTGGAAAAGGGAAAGGGAACAAACATTAAACAAAATAAAATGTTAGAAAACTCTAAAGTGTGCATGAAATGAATTCTAAAAGATAAAGAAAGATCAAGCCTTGGGTGAACACTAGCTAAAGATGAGGGATTGGGCTACTGCTCTTGGAGAAGATAACACAGATGGTGGGAACTTGGAATTGAATATAAATAATGCATTAGATCCTAATTGTCCATCAACAGATGAATGGATAAAGAAGATGTGATACACACACACACACACACACACACACACACTCTGGAATATTACTCAGCCATAAAAAGAATGAAATTTTGCCATTTGTGACAACATGGATGGACCTGAAGGGTATTATGCTTAGTGAAATAAGTCAGACGAAGAAGGACAAATAATGTATGTTTTCACTTATATGTGGAATCTAAAAAATAAAACAAATGAAAAAGCATAAAACAGAAACAGATTCATGGACACAGAGAACAAAGTAGTGGTTTCTGGGGGGATGGGGATTAAGGGAATACAATCAATATTTTCAGTAACTTTGTACAGAGTATACTCTATAACAATGTCGAATTACTATGTTATACATCTGAAACTAATACAATATTGTAAGTCAACTAAACTTTAATTAAAATAAAGAATGCATTAGAAAATTAAGCCCACTTCGAAGATGGATTGAAAGTTATTTTGAAGAAATTAATTGATGCAACTAAGTTTTTTTTTCACAACTTTATTGGAGTACAATTGCTTTACAATGTTGTGTTAGTTTCTGCTGTACAACAAAGTGAATCTGCTATACGTGTATATATATATATATATCCCCAAATCCCCTCCCTCTTGAGCATCCCTCCTACCCTCCCTATCCCATCCCTCTAGCTCATCACAAAGCATCGAGTTGATCTCCCTGTGCTATGCAGCAGCTTCCCACCAGCCATCCATTTTATATTTGGTAGTATATATATGTAAATGCTACTCTCTCACTTAGTCCCAGCTTCTCCTTCCCCCCCCATGTCCTCAAGTCCATTTTCTACATCTGCGTCTTTATTCCTGCCTTGCCACTAGGTTCATCAGTACCATTTTTTTAGATTCCATATATATGTGCGTTAGCATATGGTATTTGTTTTTCTCTTTCTGACTTACTTCACTCTGCATGACAGGCTCTAGGTCCTTCCACCTCACTAAAAATAACTCAATTTCGTTCCTTTTTATGGGAGAATAATAGTCCATTGTGTGTGTGTGTGTGTGTGTGTGTGTGTGTGTATATATATATATATATATATATATATACACATATATGTGCCACATCAATGGAACAGTATAGAAAGCCCAGAGATAAACCCATGCACCTATGGTCACCTCATCTTTGACAAAGGAGGCAAGAATATACAATGGAGAAAAATAGCCTCTTCAATAAGTGGTGCTGGGAAAACTGGACGGCTACATGTAAAAGAATGAAATTAGAACATTTCCTAACATCATACACAAAAATAAACTCAAAATGGATTAAAGACCTAAATGTAAGGCCAGACACTATAAAACTCTTAGAGGAGAACATAGGCAGAACATTCTATGATATAAATCACAGCAAGATCCTTTTTGACCCACCTCCTAGAGTAATGGAAATAAAAACAAAAATAAACAAATGGGACCTAATGAAACTTAAAAGCTTTTGCACAGCAAAGGAAACCATAAACAAGATGAAAAGACAACACTCAGAATGGGAGAAAATATTTGCAAACAAAGCAACGGACAAAGGATTCATCTCCAAAATTTACAAGCAGCTCATGCAGCTCAATATCAAAAAAACAAACAACTCAATCAAAAAATGGGCGGAAGACCTAAACAGACATTTCTCCAAAGAAGACATACAGATTCCCAATAAACACATGAAAGGATGCTCAATATCACTAATCATTAGAGAAATGCAAATGAAAACCACAATGAGGTATCACCTCACACGCCATCATCAAAAAATCTAGAAACAATAAATGCTGGAAAGGGTGTAGTGTAAAGGGAACCCTCCTGCACTGTTGGTGGGAACATAAATTGATACAGCCACTATGGAAAACAGTATGGAGGTTCCTTAAAAAACTAAAAATAGAACTACCATACGACCCAGCAACCCCAGTACTGGGCATATACCAAGTATATTCAAAAAGAGACATAATTCAATGTTGTGTACCACAATGTTCATTGCAGCACTATCTACAATAGCCAGGACATGAAAGAACTTAAATGTCCATCAACAGATGAATGGATAAATTACTTAACAACTCAATAAAAATAAATAAATGCTAACTAAGCTAACTGAAGAAGATAGGAGAATTTATGTACTTAAAGGTTATATCAAAAGTTTCCAAACTGGCAAAGCTTCATTGCAGTCAGAAAACACACACACAAACCCACACAAACACACACACACACACACACACACACACACACACACACACACACACACACACTGAACAGTAGAAGCAAAAGCTCTGGTGAAACTTCAAGTTTTTCCTGAACTGAATCAAAAAAAAAAAAATGCATTTTCACAAAGTATCCAATTAGAGTGAATTTATTCCATAAAGATGGAGGGGGGCTTCCCTGGTGGCACAGTGGTTGAGAGTCCGCCTGCCAATGCAGGGAACACGGGTTCGTGCCCCGGTCCGGGAAGATCCCACATGCCCCAGAGCAGCTGGGCCCGTGAGCCATGGCCGCTGAGCCTGCGCGTCTGGAGCCTGTGCTCTGCAATGGGAGAGGCCACAAGAGTGAGAGGCCTGCGTACTGCAAAAAAAAAAAAAAAGATGGAGGGGAAACTTCTCAACAGAGAGGAAAAGATCAGCTACACATGTAAAGAGATAGACATCTATAAAATTATTGCCAAAAAGTCTTTTAGAAATAATTTCAAAATATATCATTGGCTATTATCAAAGGCAGCTTATTTCCCATGAGAAAAAAAACTCAGATAATAGTTTGAGACATCTATTGGCTGAGAGAAAGTCTGATATCATAAGAAAACAAAATGCCAACACATTAGACAAATTATTAAGAATTTAAATATTCTGAAAAGTATCCTAACATCCTCAATACTCCACGTGGGAGGCACTTAGCAGAGACCAAGGAGGACTACCTGGAAATGCTCTGGATGAAAAGATCTCTGGAAAAGGAGGAGCATCAAGCTGTCGTGTTGTGCAGCTGCAGAGTTTCAAGTCCAGAATGGACCAGGTGCCACCTGCTCCTGTCCCAGGGTTACAGCCACATTAGCAGGCCCTTCCATCAAGGCAGCTCCTTCCTGACAGAGCAGGTCCTCCGTAACAGCAAAACTGACCTTGCACTGGCAGGTGGTTTGGACTTTCTTTGGGCACAACTCTCCCACTTGACGTGGAGTTGCTGGTCCAGACCCTGGTGGTCTAAGTCTTTCTGTTAAAAGTGAGATGTTACAGACAGATACTCAGGGGCAGGTATTAAGAGAAACCTTTCACCTTCCCCCAATTCTGTAAAGTGAAGATGAACTTCCTGAAGAATCCACTCCCCTGAAGAAACTCCCTCACTCAGTACATCCTCCCCTGACAAGAAGAAAGGTCTGTATACCAAGCACTGAATTTTGTCTTCTAATCACATAGCCTGAAAATAGAAATAAGTCAGTTTCCTAGTTCATCTCACCTTCCCATGAGTCTGTTTCTGAAGATCCAAAACCATAGCAAGATGCTTTTTTTTTCCTTTACTAAAGGAATTTTTTTTTTCTTTCTCACATTTTTTTGGTTTTCTTTTACTATTAAGTGATTACATAATGGCTCAAATGAAAGTTTGATAGGATTATAATCCATAGGAAAATGTTTTATAACTGTGTGTTATTTAAATGTGAATCATATGTAAATTGCTTCCATCTTATTCAATTTGTAGGTAGTGTAATTACAGTATTTTTGTTTTTAAATCCACTAAAATAATCCAGAAACACAGGCAAGTATTTTTGTCTTCATTCAAAAATGTGATTTTTTTCCTTTTTTTATAGCTATTATTTAAGTGATTATGGAAACTTGATAGGATTACAATTCTTAGGATAATGTTTTATAAATGAATTTTATTGAAAAGTGAATTTTGCAGGTACAGTGCTTGTTTTCTTGTTTCTAGATAACATAAAGACAGTACTTCTGTTTTGCTGTTTTACAAGTCTTCCCTAACATTAGCTGTAATAAGAGTTTTACAAGGAAACCCTGCCATAGAGACATTTGAAACTTGAACTTTATTCTGTAACCAGCGATCAAATTTAATGTATTGGGGATTCCCTGGTGGCGCAGTGGTTGAGAATCTGCCTGCCAGTGCGGGGGACACGGGTTCGAGCCCTGGTCTGGGAAGATCCCACATGCCACGGAGCAACTAGGCCTGTGAGCCACAATTACTGAGCCTGCGCGTCTGGAGCCTGTGCTCCGCAACAAGAGAGGCCGCGATAGTGAGAGGCCCGCGCACCGCGATAAAGAGCGGCCCCTGCTTGCCACAACTAGAGAAAGCCCTCGCACAGAAACGAAGACTCAACATAGCCATAAATAAATAAATAAATAAATAAATAAATAAATAAATAAATAATAAATTAATTAAATTTTTAAAAAAACTTAATATGTTTGCGAAACTAGTACGTTTACCAAAATAAACTTTGATTTAAAAAAATTAAACTACCTAAACATCTAGGCTCTGGAAAAGAAAAACAGACATTACTGTCTAGTACTTCAATTAAGAATTATCAAATCTACACTACTGTCAAAACAATTTTAATATTAGTCACAATATATGCTTAATGAATATATATTTGAAATCTTTAATGCCAAATGCAGAATGTATTTGACAAATATTATGTGACTAGTTCTAATTTTGAATGAAAATACATGTATTATAGTTCTATGAATTTACAATGACCTATAGTTAATGTTTGATATTATTTCTGTTTTTCTAATTTCTACTTGATTTTTTTTTCTTATGTTTATTTTCCACTGGTAATTTTTAATCATTCTCTCCCTTTTGGACCATTTACTTCTCTGTTTTTGAAAATATCAAGCAATTTATTTTTTTGTTATCTTTGTTTTATTCTTCAGCTTTATATCTTCTTGCCTATTACCCAAATGACCCTAAGCAGTACTCTTTCTAAACCAAAAAATTAATAAGTTAAAAGAAAATGCTCTCTATGGGACTGTTGTATGGTCTAGCAACATTATTCACTGCCCTTTTTAACACAGAGCAGTAACAAGGATTCCTTCCCTTTCTGTCTCCTTAGTATACTATGCAAAACCTTTCTTTCACTGTATATCGACTCACTGGTAAACAGAAGAAAGACATAAATGACAAAGATATGTTCCACTATTAATATCAGTATTCATAACAATTTAATCTTTTTTTAAAATTTCTCTCTGGTAGATTAAATGAGATAGCCTTAGATTTTCATAATTATGGAAGACAACAGAAATTCTAAATATTTTTATGAGGTCGTATTTTAAAATATCTTATTTATAGCTAGAAAACACTTTTAAGATACTAACATCCTTACTACTATTCAATTATTGACTTTTAAAGTTAGAACAATGTCAGCTTAAATATAGTTATTAAAGTATGCTTTTTTCCAATAAAGGAAATTTTCCTACCAAATTATTGCAGAAGATAGAGGTAAATATAGCTCAGTATATGCACTAAAATGTAGAAAACAGTAAAAAGATTTTAAAACCAAATAATAGAAGGCATTTAACAAATTTATCATTTATGATGATTTGCATTCACCAATAACAGACAAAGTTTTTCACCTTGAACTGTAATTAAATCCAAATCTATACTACTTAGGAGAAACAAAACAAAACAAAGCCAGAAACAAACTTTTTAAGATAAAAGCATGAACAAAAATGTATTAATAAGCAAACAAAAATAAAACAGCTACAATAATATACTAACAGATAAAATACAAAGCAAAAATTTTAAATTGAGTTTCAACACATGATAAAATATATGGCTGCCTAACTTAACTGCTACCTCTTCAGAAGCCATCCAACCTAAATTCCCTGTCTAGTCACTTCCTCTCATTTCCCTCTACTTACATTCACCACAATATATTTATAGTACCCCAAATTTTATCTATTTAATTACTGCTCATCTTCCCTAACTAAATTGTACTCACCATGTATTCAGTCCCATTTAAACAGAGACCTGATAGTATTGTTTAAATAACACAGCTAACAAGTTTAAATTAATAAATATATATCAAATTTCACATGATATCCCATAATTAGGGGATATATTTACTTTCAATTGTTCTTAGGACATTAAAAACTAATAACCTAATATTACACAAATTTAAAATAATATTTTACAGTCATTTCTAAAAAGCAATTTTTATACAGGCCTTCTCACTACAATGCAGCATAATGAGAAAATGATAACATAACAAGAAAAATATAATCGTTTGGACAAAAGCGCCAACCATTATCCTGAACAGCTATTAGGTAAAACTATAATTTTTCTTAAAAAAAATTGTTTTAAATAAGTAAAATGAAAAAACTCCATACAGTAAGTCCCCTACATATGAACCTTCAAGTTGCCAACTTTCAAAGATGCGAACATGCCTTCTCATGTCCAATCACGTAAGCTAGTTCACGTGTCTGGCGTACACTGTCATGTGCGTGCATCCTCTACGAGTGGTTGTGCTTTTGTGTACTTTACGGTACAGTACTGTATAGAGTACAGTAGTACAGTATCTTTATTTCAAGCCCAGGATGTCTGGAAGCAAGTGTGAAAGCAGCAGTGATGTAGCTGGTCCTGCCAAGAAGCGCCGAGCGATAACGATGGAAACAAAAGTGAAAGTAATTGAGAGAGTGGAGCGAGGTGAAAAGATGGTACACGTCACTGGTTCCTGTAGCATTGAACTCCTTGCTGTGCAACACAAGGAGCTTACTAATGAAGACCTAATGGAACTGGAGGCCCAGAGAAGGACAGAGAGAAGAGACACAAGAGGAAGAATTAACTGAAGAACTGAGGAGATTCACAACGCAGGAAATGGCAAGGGGATTTTCTTCCTTTGAGGAGGCACTGTAAGTTTTTGTGGCACAGGACCCGAATGTAGAAAGGTACACGAAGGTTGCAGCAGCCGTTCAGAATGCAATCCAGTGCTACCGTGTCATCCATGATGAGGAAAAAGGAGCTACTACCCAGACATCCCTGGATCATTTATTCAGAAGGTAGACAGAATTGAATCCAGCAAGGAACCAGAACCTGTGCCATCAACATCACACGTGAGTGAAATTTCGGCTTTCCCTCCATCTCCTATTGCTGACGTTCCTTCAGCTCTACCATCTCCCACCTCCCCTCCCTCCTCCGGTCAGTAACTCTTCTTATCTGTTCACTTGATGCCAGCCCCTGTATGCCAGCTGTTGTACTGTATTACTGCACTCTTTCAAGGTGCTGTACTGTAAGGTTAGAAATGTTTACTTTTCATGTTTGCTTTTTATGTATTATTTGTGTGAAAAATATTATAAACCTATTACAGTACAGTACTATATAGCCAATTGTATTAGTTGGGTACCTAGGCTAACTTTGTTGGACTTATGAACAAATTGGATTTACAAATGCACTCTCAGAATGGAACTCGTTTATACGTAGGAGACTTACTGTACTAAAGACCTAGCCAAGCTGTAATTACTATTTTTTAATCTTAATGATATATTTAAGTCAAGAAGTTATGACTTTAAAAAACAAGAGTGATAGTAAAAAAGTGAAATAAAATAGTAGTGATATTAGTAATAAGGATAAAATGTGACGTGGCATGCTACGAGAGCATCCAGCAGAGACACATGAGCTAGGCTACAGATTCAAGGTCAAACTTCCCTTCCTCTCATAAAGAAATGCTATATGATCAACAGAGGATGAGAAAATTAAACACACACGTACACATACACACACACACACACACACACACACACACACACAGGAAAGATCTGTAAAGAAGAAAGGGAAACAGCAGCTACACTTTTGGGGAGGTATAAACTCCAGTTTCTGGAAGAAAATTTGTCAGCATTCATTGTTTGAATGAGCAATTTCACTTCTAGGAATCTATACTATAGAAACATGCAGAGGGACTTCCCTGGCAGTCCAGTGGTCAAGACTCCGTGCTCTCAATGCAGGGGGCACAGGTTCCCTGGTTAGGGAACTAAGGTCCCACATGCCCCATGGTGTGGCAAAAAAGAAACGTGCGGATATGCAAAAAGAAGGTAGACAGACGGAGCTTCACTACAACGTGGTTTGTAACGGTATAGAACTGGGAAGTACTAAAAGTCTTTTTAAAAAGGATGATCAGGGACTTCCCTGGTGGCACAGTGGTTAAGAATCCACCTGCCAATGCAAGGGACACAGGTTTGATTCCTGGTCCGGGAAGATCCCACATGCCGCGGAGCAACTAAGTCTGTCTGCCACAACTACTGAGCCTGTGCTCTAGAGCCCGCAAGCCACAACTACTCAGCCCGTGTGCCACAACTACTGAAGCCCACGTGCCTAGAGCCCAGGCTCCGCAACAAGAGAAGCCACTGCAATGAGAAGCCTGCGCACCACAATGAAGAGTAGCCCCCGCTTGCCACAACTAGAGAAAGCCTACACACAGCAATGAAGACCCAACGCAGCCAAAAATAAATAAATTAATTTAAAAAAATAAAAATAAAAAAGGATGATCAGATATGTAATTACATATGTATATAATAGAATATTATGTAGCCATTAAAATTAATGAAATAGATCAATATGTACTGCCCAGGAATCAGGTAAAATCTGTTTTATATGTAGCAACTAACAGCAGACTCTTCTAAAAGTCTATAACCTGATGATAAATCCAGTATAACCATATAAGTTCTAATGTTACATAAAAGTATATATAACACTAAGTTTCTGGAATGCAATCAATAAACAAGTAAACCCCCAAACTGTAATAAAAGGAAAATAATAATGCATGTAACATAGTAATATAGATCTGCTCAAAGAGAACTTCTCTTTAGGGTCCTAGTAAACCATGAAAGTGACATTAGTCTAAAGTTAATTTGTGTAAGACCCTGGAATATGGGAATGGAGGCTAGGCTAATTTTGGAAAAGAACTCACCAATTAGTGGGAAAGGCAGATCTTAGACTGAATAAAAACTTTTAAGGGCTTCCCTGGTGGCGCAGTGGTTGAGAGTCTGCCTGCTGATGCAGGGCACACGGGTTCGTGCCCCGGTCCGGGAAGATCCCACATGCCACGGAGTGGCTGGGCCCGTGAGCCATGGCCACTGAGCCTGCGCGTCTGGAGCCTGTGCTCTGCAGCGGGAGAGGCCGCAACAGTGAGAGGCCCGCGTACCACAAGATGCTAGGCACTTAGTAGGTATAAGAACTTACAGTATCATTGGGAAGAGTGACAAGTAAAGCAGCAATGTAAACACAGTGTAAGAAATTTCTTAATAGTATAATATAATTTACTTGTTTGGAAGTTTTTATTGTCTGTCTCCCCTGACAAGAATGAGAGTTCCATGAAGAAAAGATTTTTGTCTAGTTGTATTCTAAATGCTTATAGCAGTGCCAGGGAATTAATAAGTCCTCAACAGATTAGTTGATTGAATGAAGAAAGGGAAAGAAAATAAAGGATAGCAGAAAGGAGGGAAGGTGGGCTATACTGGAGGTAGGTTCATGGTGTTGGGAGGCCAGGGAGTAATCAGAGAAGGTTTTCCAGAAGATATAAAATCTTAGCTGAGACCTGAGGACAAGATTGAATTTAGTGAAAGTATTTGAATGGTGTGAGATTATCTTAAGTCCTTGATCAAATAAATGGAAGACTGGTTAGACAGAGATAAGTGGAATTGATTTCTGTAAAAATACTGTTTTATTTTGCAACTAACGTTCCAGTGGTGTATCCAAGGTGAAGATGTTGATAGACAGATAGATAGATAGATAGATAGATAGATAGATAGATAGATAGAATTTGATACATATATCAAATTATACAGAGAGTTCTAGTAAGAAAAATGATTGGAAATATGTTCACTGGGCTTAGCAACACAGAGGCCATTTGTGACCTTGATGAGAGCGATTTCGTTCAAGCAGAGGAAGTGGAAACCACATTGTGGAGAGTTTAGGAGTAAAAGAGAAATGAGTGCTTGGCATTTCCAGAGAATGGGCAGTGATTTTGAGGTCTGGATGAGGGAAGGAGATTTAGCTGGTTACATCTGTGAATACCTCTAGTTATAATATATACTTCAACTAATTTTTTAAAAATGACAAGCCTAGGCTATGTGTTTGAATGTGGAAGAGGAAATACTGCTGCAGAGGTAGAGGGGGGAAAATGTGTACTGCACTCAAAATGAGCGTCTTCCATAGGCGTTTGGAAATTCTCACCAGGAGCTTTGAGAATCCAACAGTATAAAATTACTTAGTGACACTAGTTGGTGAGGAGAAAGATTTGCCTGCCTATTATTTGGATGTTAAAAGAAAAGAAAAACAAACAGCTTTAACAAGGAGAGTAAGCTTCTCCACTGAACTACATGAAATGCATTTAATTTTTCTCTCCAGGAGTGTACTCAAGCTTGTATATCTCTGTGGTTTTCGTTGTTCTAGGACAATACCTTTGAAAATATCAAAATCTTTCTGCAGATATTTAAAAACATTTATTCCAAAGAATAAGAAATATTGAGACCTAAAATTCATAATTTATTGATTACTGGATATTGGTTTATTTATATAATGGAAAATTACCATAGAATTTCCATCACTACCATTTTTTCATTCTATTTTTTTTCTGTCTCTTTCTTGCCATCCTCCCTCACTCTTTAACTACATAGTTCCATTCTCTCCACAATTTACTGTCAAGAAATATTTGCTGAAAGTTAATAATATTTATAATAATAATAAATATTTGCTGAAAGTTAATAATAATAATAAAGTGCCTGTTGGCATGAGTCAATAACATGGACTCATGAGTCAATAACATTGCATTTATTTTGTTATACTTAAATTTATTGCAAAAGTAACCCAGAAATTTCACTTACATCATACCAATGGAAGTACATTGCTTTTACTTTTAAAATTAGTTATAAAATTATAAAATACTTGACCATATTATAATGTGGTAACTGGCACTCTTGTTTTAAAGCTTTTTTTTTTTTTTTTTACAGTATTTGGGAATGTGTAATTGGGAGAACTGTATATGGGCATACCAATAAGCTTTTTTTAAGGAACAGTTATTCTGGTCAAACCATGACCATAATGTCTCTGCCTAAAACCCCAGGTTTTTAAAAATAAGACATATAAACAAGGATCTAAAATAATTTAAAATGTCAACACTGACACACATTTTAAACTAGCATACATAGGGCTGCCTTTTTAAATTATTCATTATTGAGCTATAAGTGGTTATACAGACATAGAAGAACCAAAGATGACTAAGACACAATCCCTATCATCAAGCAGCTCAAATCATCTCTGATGTTCTAACAGAAGACATGGGAATCCACGTAGTTACATGGTACAGATAGAAAACTTCCTTCCTTAAAACTAGGCTGAACCTCAAGAAGCATTTCCAAAAGTACATATAGAATAATTTTTACTTTTCCATTCACTTTCCAAACCACCTTGTCACCTTTGATTGTTTCAATCAACAGATGCCACAGGAGGGCAAATGTAGAGTAATCACACATGTTGTGGCCTCTCAGTGTGACTTCCATAAGGGAGCTTCTTAACCGACTTTTTGCAAATGGGTTAGAAGTATGGCAGGACATACTGATGGATGTAAAGTGATAACATTTTTTATATTGATAAAAACTGAGTCATTGTACACATTCAAAATTTACCACACTTGAAAATATATTTGAAAACTATACAAGTCCTTCTGTTAACTTTCTGATCTTAATAATTTCAAAAATATCCTATTTGAAAGTTTTCTTTTATAAATTATAAATACTTAATATCTTCTTTCTATACTTGATTTTTACTACATTATATTATATTCTTTATATACATTTATGTTTTATATATAATGACATATTTGTTATATATTTACTTATATATAAATATTTTTATTTACATAACTTATATAGGGAAATGTAACTGACTCATCTACCAAGCCCCATTTACATACCTCCAAATACTCCCTGGTATCTCAGTGTGGCATGCAAATATTTCTTTGTGTGTTCTAAAACAAAAGAAAAATGGTGTTCTAAAACAAAAGAAAAAGGTTGGGAAGTGCTATGCTAAATGATTACTCAATTTGTAATGATGGGAAAACTGGCCTATCTGCAGTAGTGGTGCTCTCCTCAGCTAGATTATTCTGTGTGTGAAATTTTAACCTATAAACAATATTACAAAGTATGCCTCTGACGGATCCCACAATTTCATAAAATGTCCAGGTCTTAAGTGCATCAGGGTAAGAAACATTATTACTGATTTCATTTGGGCACCATAGAAAAAGCATAATATGCTCCTCTTCAAGTCCTTTATACAGAATAATTCCAGACAAAATAAAAACTTCTCATCATAACAATCCAAAGATATAAGCTATGTGATATTTCTCTTCTTATGACCTAAAACAATCTTTTCAGTTAAAAGCCAGGATGACAGCTGTATTATATTTACTTATAAAACTTGAGAATCATTTTGCTCACTAAAAGATACTGTTAGATGGTTAGAGAAAACAATTTATTGAGCCCACTGGGGGCTAAATATTTCTAATTCCAATCCACCTCAAAATGGATACAACATGAAAATACTGGTGTTCAAAGAAGCAGATGAATTTGAAAAACCAAACTTTAAATGTGAACTTCAATTTTGATTCATGTGTGACTGTATTTTTTTGTGTCATTAATTAGATTTGAGATAATAACATGGACTAGTTTCTAGAATCTTTGTTTCATTAATCTGTGTATATACTTTTGACAAGTATTTGTCTTGGTCCTGAGGATATAGCTGTGGACAAAACTGCCTGAGCCACTGCCCTCAAGAAATTTAAATTCTAGAGAGGGAGAAAGTCAATAAACAAATAAACCAGCAAATATATAGATGATAATAAATGCTACAGAGGAAAATTAAGTGTGGTTAGAGATAATAAGAAATGCTGGGATGGGAGATGTTGCTATGTGACTTTCAGTCTCAAGAAAGATATTTCCAGTTAGATTACATATGAGCAGAGATCTGAAGGAAGTTAAGAGAGTGTGCTATGCAGATATCTGGGAAGGAATATTTCAGACAAAAAAAAAAAAAAGATAGTGTAAATGCCATGAAGCAGGAAGCTGTATGATGTTTCATGAAAAATTAAGGAGACACGGACTTCCAGTTCCTGGTTCTGCATGTAAAGAGCCTGGAAGTCACTACTGCAACCTAACAAGTAAAGAGCCTGAACAAACTGAAAAATAAACAGCTTTTCTTGGACTTGTGAAAGAGGCGAGGACCCAGAGCAAAGTGTTTTCCCCAAGACTGGACAGACAGGTGCATACAGGGAGTCAGAGAGTACCTGTATAAAGACAAAGGAGAGGAAATTGCCACAGGAACCAGTGCCAGGGTAGGAAAAGCTGAACTGTAATTGGTAAATTGCTGCATGCTCAATGTGAACAAGTCTGAGAGTGAAAAATTCCAGGGAACCCAATCATAGGGAAGCCCCCAAAATATTGTCAGATTTACCTCCAAGAGTAGATATATTAACTTGAGAGAGAGCAGACTTCAAAGCAAGGAAAATTATCATAGAAAAAGAAGCCACACACAAAAGAATGAAACCTGACCCCTATCTTACACCATACATAAAAATCAACTCCAAATTGATTAAGACTTAAACATAAGACCTAAAACTGTAAAACTCCTAGAAGAAAACAAAGGAGAAAAACTTCTTGACATTGGTCTTGGAAAGATTTTTTTGGATTTGACACCAAAAGCAAAAGCAACAAAAGCAAAAATAAATAAGCGGGGGACTACATCTAACTAACAAGCTTCTGCACAGCAAAGGAAACCATCAACAAAATAAAAAGGCAGCCTATGAAATGGGAGAAAATATTTACAAACCACATATCTAATAAGGAGTTAATATCCAAAATATACAAGGGACACACACAACTCAATAGCAAAAATAACCCAATTTAAAAATGGGCATAGGACTTAGATATTTTTCCAAAGGCATACAAATGGCCAGCATGTACATGAAAAGGTGACCAACATCACTAATCATCAGGGAAATGCAAATCAAAACCACAGTGAAATATCACCTCCCACCTGTAAGGATGTCTATTATCAAAAAGACAAAGATAATAAATGCTGGGGAGGATGTGGAAAAAAGGGAACCCTTGTATACTGTTGGTGGGAATATAAACTGATACTGCCATATTGAGAACATATGGAGGTTCCTCAAGATATTAAAACTAGAACTACCATACGACCCAGCAATCCCACATTTGGATGTATATTCAAAGTAAATGAAATCATTATCTCAAAGAGATATCTGTACTCTCATGTTCATGGCAGCATTATTCACACTAGCAAAGGTATGGAAACAACCTAAGTGTCAACTGATGGATGAATGGAGAAAAACAATGTGGTATATGTATATATACAGTGGAATATTATTCAGCCTTTGAAAAGAAGGAAATCCTGTCATTTGCAAAAACATGGATGAACCTGGAGGTCATTATGGTAAGTAAAGGAAGCCAGACAGAGAACGACAAATGTCACATGGTATAACTTATATGTGGAATCTAAAAAAAAAAAGGTCAAACTCATAGAAAGTAAAAAAAGTGGTTGCCATGGGTTAGTAAAGAGTACAACTTTCAATTATAAGATGAATAAGGTCTGACCATCTCATGTATAACATGGTGAGTATAACTGATAACACTGTAACGTATAATTGAAATTTGCTAGAAGAGTAGAACTTAAATTCTCTAAATAAATAAAGTAAATGTGTGAGGGAATGGATGTGTTCATTAATGTGAAGGGAAGAATCATTAGAAAAATAAAAAAATAAAAAGAAGGGCATTACACAATGATAAAGGTGTCAATTCTCCAGAAAGACATAAAAATCCTTAATGTGTACATGCTTAACAACAGCATGTCAAACTAAGTCAGCATAAAATATTATAGAATTGCAAAGAGAAATACATGAGTCTACTATCATAATTGGAGACTTTAACAACCCTCATCAGAAATGGACAGATCCAACAGGCAGAAAAAGTAATAATATAGTTGAACTCAACAACTACATCAATCAACTGGACATAATTGACATCTACAGACTGTATCCAACAACAGGAGAATGCACATTTTTCTCAAGCTCACATGGAACATTCACCAACACAGAACGCATGCTGGGCCATAAGACACATCTTAACAGATTTAAAAGAATACCAAACATACAGTGTCTGCTCTCAGAACACAGTGTAATTAAACTAGAAATCAATAACAGAAAAACAACTAGAAAATTGTAAAATACATGGAGATTTGATAACACACTTTTAAATAACATATGGGTCAAAGAAATCTCAGGAGAAGTTTAAAATATGTTGAACTAAATAAAAATGAAAATATAACTTACCAAAATTTATGGAATGCAGTGAAAGCAGTACTTAGAAGGAAATTTATAGTATTAAATACATATATTAGAAAAGAAGATCTAAAATCAATAACCTAAACTTCCACCTTAGGAAACTAGAAAAAGAAGAGCAAATTAAGCAAAATTAGAGAATGACAGGAATTAATAAAATTGAAAACAAGAAATCAATAAAGAAAATCAATTAAACCAAAAGCTGGTTCTTTCAGGACATCAGTAAAATGGGTAAGACTCTAGCCAAGCTAACTAAGAAAAAAAGACAGAGGGCACAAATTACTAACGTCAGAAATCAAAGAGGGGACATCACTACAGATCCTACGTACATGAAAAGGATAATAAAGGAATACTAAAAACAACTCTATGCCCACAAATTTGATGACCTCGATGAAATGGACCAATATCTTGAAAGACATAAGCTGCCAAAACTCACACACAAAGAAACAGACAATCTGAATAGGACTGTATTTATTAACAAAATTGAATCAATAATCAATAACCTTTCAAAACAGAAAGCACTAGGCCCAGAGGGTGAATTCTATCCCCTGGTGAATTCTACCAAACATATAAGGAAGAAATTATACCTATTCACTACAACCTTTTTCAGAGTTATCCTCTGAAGCAGAGAATACTTCCTAACTCATTCTGAGGCCCGCATTACCCTAGTACCAAAACAAGACAAAGACATTATTAAAAAAGAAAACTATAGACCAACATTCTCATGAACATAGATGCAAAAATCCTCAACAAAATATTGGCAAATCAAATCCAACAATGTATAATAAGAATTATACATCATGAGCAAGTAGGACTTATTCCAGATATGCAAGTCTGATACAACATTCAAAAATTAATACAATCCATCAACAGGCTAAAATAGAAAAATCACACAATCATATCAATAAATGCAGAAAAAGCATTTGACAAAATCGAATACTCATTCACGATAAAAAAAAAAAAAACAAACAAACCTCTTGGTAAATTCGAAACAGAGGAGAACTTCCTCAACTGGATAATGGACATCTACAAAAAATCTACAGCCAACATACCTAATGGTGAGAAACTTGTAGCTTTCCCACTAAGATCAGGTGCAAGTCAAAGATATCCCCTCTAAACCACTTCCTCTCACCAGTCCTTTCCAACATCGTAATGAAAGTTCTAGCTAATGAAATAGGAAAATAAAAGGTAAACAGATTGGGAAGGAAAGAATAATGCTGTCTTTGTTCACAGATGATATTACTGTCTATGTAGAAAATTGGAAAGAATCTACCAAAACACTCCTGAAAATGATAAGCTATTACAGCAAGCTTGCAGAACACAAGGTTAATAAACAAAAGTCAACTGCTTTCCTCTATACTTGAACAAAGGGAATTTGAAATTAAAAACACACTGTCATGGGGCTTCCCTGGTGGCGCAGTGGTTGAGAGTCCGCCTGCCAGCGCAGGGGACACGGGTTCGTGCCCCAGTCCGGGAAGATCCCACATGCCGCGGAGTGGCTGCGCCCGTGAGCCATGGCTGCCGAGCCTGCGCGTCCGGAGACTCTGCTCCGCAACGGGAGAGGCCACAGCAGTGAGAGGCCTGCGTACCGCAAAAAATAAAAAATAAAAAAAATAAAAACACACTGTCACTTACATTAGCAGCCAAAAAAGTGAAATACTTAGGTATAAATCTAATAAAATATGTACAAGATCTATACAAGGAAAACTACAAAACTCTAATGAATGAAATCAAAGAGGAACTAAACAAATGGAGATAAATAAATGATCCTATATAGAAAGGCTCAATATTGTCAAGGTGTCATTTCTCCTGAACTTAATCTATAGATTAAATGTAATCCAAGTCTAAATCTCAGCAAGTTATTTTATGGATACTGACAAACTGATTCTAAAGTTTATATAAAAAGGCAAAAGACCCCACAACACCCAACACAATATTGGAGAAGAAGAACAAAGTTGGAAGACTGACAGTAACCAATTTCAAGACTTACCATAAAATTACAGTAATCAATACAGTGTGGTACTGCCAAAAAAAAAAAAAGATAAATACATCAATGGTACAGAACAGAGAGCCCAGAAATAGACCCACACAAACTGATCTTTGACAAGAGAGCAAAGGCAATACAATGATGCAAAGACAGTCTTTTCATCAAAGGGTGCTGGTAAAACTGAACATCTACATAAAAAAAAAAAAAATTAAAAAATAATCTAGGCATAGACCTTACACCCTTCACAAAAATTAATTCAAACTAGATCACAGACCTAAATATAAGAAAAACTATAAAACTAGAAGATAACATAGAGAAAACCTAGATGATCCTTGGGTATGGCAATGGCTCTTTAGATACAACACCAAAGGCACTTATGAAGAAATAACTGATAATTTGGACATCATTAAAATTAAAAGCTTCTTCTCTGAAAAGACAATGTCAAGAGAATGGGAAAGCAAGCCTCAGACAGGGAGAAGATATCTGCAAAAGATTTATCTGAGAAAGTACCATTATCCAAAATATAAAAAGAATTCTTAAAACTCACAATGAGAAAGCAAACATCCTGATTCTAAAATGGGCCAAAGATCTTAACAAACACTTCACCAAAGAAGATATATAGATGGCAAATAAGCTTATGAAAAGATGTTCCATATCATATGTCATCATGGAAATGCAAATTAAAACAACAATGAGATACCATACATAACTATTAGAATGACCAAACTATGCAACACCAAATGCTGGCAAGGATGTAGAGCAACAGAAACTCTCATTCATTGCTGGTGGGAATGCAAAATGATACAACCACTTTGGGAGACAATTTAGCAGTTTCTTACAAAACTAAACATACTCTTACCATATGCTCCAGCTATCACACCCCTTGGTATTTACCCAAAGAAGCTGAAAAATTATGTTCACACAAAAACTTGCACATGGATATGTATGGCAGCTTTATTCTTAATTGCCAAAACTTGGAAGCAGCCAAAATGTCCTTAAGTAGATGAATCGATAAATAAACTATGGTACATACAGGCAATGGAATATTACTCAGCACTAAAAAAGAAATTAGCTAGCAAGCCATGAAAAGGCATGCAGGAATCTTAAATGGGTAAAAAAAGTGAAAGAAGCCAATTTGAAAAAGCTACAGGCTGTATGATTCCTACTATATGACATTCTAGAAAAGGCAAAACTAAGGAGACAGTAAAAAGTTCAGTGGTTGCCAGGGGTCTAGGGGAGGAGAACGATGAACAGGCAGAGCACAGAGGATTTTTAAAGCAGTTAAATGTACCACTCTGGTGGGAGATGCTGATAATGGGAGAGGCTATGCATGTTTGGGAGGTAGTACATATATGGAAAATTTCTGTACCTTCCCCTCAGTTTTGCTATGAACCTAAAAATTCCTATAAAAATCAAAGTCTTCCTTCCAGAGTAAGTCACTGGGAGAACAACAGAAGTTGGAGCAAGAAGGGTAGTGTTGCAGATTGTACAAGACTGTATTTTATCTCGATTGTGATGGGAAGACAACGAGAAGACATGCCGTATTTTATGTTTCAAGATAATAATAATATGGGTTTTTTAAGGTTTTGTTTGTTTGTTTGTTTTAAACGTCTGAGGAATAGGGGAAAACAAGGAGACCATATAGGAGAATACCTAAGTTCAATATTGCTTTAAATCTGGGCAAGAGATGGTCACATTGGAGAACCTCTATCTCTCAAACATATATACCCATAATACATTTATTAAAGAACAAATGCCTGCTCCTGTCACTCTGAAACTGATATTGGGTGCTGATACAGTTTTAAACCCTAAAAGGGTTCTAAACCATTTTTAGGGTTTAGAACCCTAAAAGTTCTAAACCATTGAGGCTCCAGAGAACACTTCTCTACATCTTCCATCCTATCTCCTTCAAAAAGAGAGAATAACATGAATAAGTGTGGGTATGTCATTACTGACATATGAGATAAAAACTGCTTTGGAATGAAGGGAGGATTTAAAGGCAGAAGCCGTTAAATAAACAACAGAGAATTAAAGTCCTTCCTTACAGATAGCATAAATTCAATACTTCTTGTATCATTTTCTAGTAGTGCCAAGAGTCCATTGACTTGATTCTTTCCATCTCCTAATTCATAATTCCAGAAACACGTTATTGTAATTGTAGGGAAACAAAATTTGCCACCCCAAAATGTGTTTCTTTGGCTTGAGGATTATTTTAGGCTGATTGCTTTAAAGAAACAAAAGGCTCAGGAAGAGTTTTTAACCTCCTCCTCTTAACGGCCAATTAAAATATTTTATAAAGGGCCTGGTCCAGAAGGAGCACTATCACCAGAGATATCCACAAAGAACACGAGCTAAGTGTGGCCCAGGGCCTGGAAAGGAATGTGTTTTTCCTCCCCCACACAATCCTTACAAAATCTGCACATGACAGCCAGTGAGTAACTAGTAATATTAAACAATCCATATTACTGTTAATTTGTATGCATATATAGAGCTAGATATAATATGTGAAACATGATTCTTTAGAGTACCATATACATGAAAACTAAAGCTTATATTCAAATTGATTTATTTTTATCAAATACTAATATTTGATAATATTTACAAAAAAGTTCAATATAAATTTCAACTTCAGTTAAATATTTTGATATTTAATAATTATAAATTGTTTTACTTCATTGAATGATTTTGTTTATATTATTTTATTATACCATTTTAATAAATAATGTGAATATTTTAGAAAAAAGTTTTAAATATATGAAAATAGTTTGTAAATGTTTAAATATTTACTTTAATTTACATTTTAATGAAATATATTCAAATTGGTATATTTTGAATAAATTCCATTATATTTTAATCCTTTAAAACATTATTACCACTAGAATACAAATTATATGGTATCTTCAATTATCACAACACAGTTTGTTTCTGCTGAAACAAAGGCAAGAAAAAATAAATTTCATAATATAAATATAGTAATTTTATAAACTACACACGTTTATTTTATTACTCACCTAAGCATCACCAGCCCACCAACAGAACAGCCATGTATAAAAACCATATTTTTCAACTTTATCATGAACATGTATTTGTTAAAGTTGGGTGCTAGAATATAATTTTTTTAACACTTTTTTGTCTTGCATTATAGCTTGTAAATATTCAAATATATGAGATGTGGGCCTCTACTTGTATTCTTGCCTGAGCCAAACAAATGTCCAGGCCAGGGTAACAGCCAGAAGACCAGGTATGGTTGTGCAGTTGTACACATAATTCTAAGAGAAACCATACCCACAGATCACAATACAGATGAAGCTCCCATGAGGTGGAGAAGGTGAGAAGTTGTCTTTTCTGTATATATTTTGAAGGTAGAGCTAATTTATTAACAGACTAGATATGATGTGTGGAGAAAATAAGAAATCAAGATTCAATATTTTTGGCCAGGGGAATTAAGTGGATAAAGTTATCTTTTACTGAGACTTATCTGGCTATTAAAAAGAAAAAAGTTTAGGTAACTGTTAAAAAAAACAGCTCCCGACACTTTCTATGTATTTTCTCTTAAGAGGAATGACAGAACAATAATACCTACCATAGAAATACTGCACCAAGGTGGTAAGATAAATGTCAAGTGTTTTGAGTTCCTTGGAGGAAAATATTCTATAAATGCAAACTGGAACTGCTATCTTGATATTATTTATGATAGTTTTAAAATGATTTCTTGAGTATATATTCTGTCTAGATTCTTTTCTGATGCCAACACTGTGTTAACAGTTCCAATGAAAGACTCAAATACAAGGCAAATCTCAGAAAATTTTTTTATTTTGTCAACATTACTGTTTTCAGCACTTCAGCACTGTTTTCAGCATTACTGAATTTTACTGATCTTTCACATGTAGCTTTCTAGATGTTTATTCCCATTATTAAAATATCTGTTTCTATTTTTTAATTAATAATAAAATATTTTTATTTTTCTTAAATTTACTGCCCTTACAACAGTACAATAATATTATTGCTTTGAGACAATTTTCTGTCAGATATATCAAGCTGCTGAGTATAATTAGATCACTCTTTTGAAAATTAGTTTCTTTGGAAAACTTGATTTGAATTTTGGGCAAACCCAGTAAAACTTGCCTAATGATATATTGGTAATGAAAACAACTAAAAAAAGGTGGTAAATGTAACAACTGTTCCTATCTTGTTTCAGTTCAGTACAAAAATATTCCAAACATTTACTTTCTTCTTGCAAAAACATAAACATATTTTTATATATTCTGAAGTGTGCTAGGACTTGCAGATGTCCAGTTTCATCCCTAGGTGTTAATAGTTTACTTACTAGCTACATAACCTGGACAAGGAACTTAACATCTCTAATTCTCAGTTCCCTCACCTTTAAATAGGAATAACGCTAGCACTTACATCACTGAATTATTGTGAAAATTAAGTAGGTGTTGTTTAATTTCTTCTTCTAAAAGGGTGCATAGTAAGAATATACATTTAAAGGCCTTCATATGCTGGTCCGTATTATCCTGTCTATTCTGGTAATACTATAGTTATCTGCAGTTCATTGAAAACATGTCACTGCTTTATAAATCTATGAGGCTACACATGCTGTTCTTCTGCTTGTATTGCTTCCTTTTCCCCTTCTCTTTCCTGCCTGGTTAAAGGCCTGCTGTATCTTCAAGATTCAAATGACCCATAATCTTCTCCAGTTATTCCTCGTATTCCCTCCTGGCAAAGGTAACTTCTTTAATTATCCAGTTATTTATTTCTCAAATATTTATAGAATGTCCAATATTATCCAATGTTCTAGAATTTTTCTATGCTTTAGAATATCTATTCAAGATTTATCTTAAAAATATAATTGTTTTTATTTTGACCTTTACTCTTCAACTTTCTACCATTGGTCCAAACCCAGTTTGTTGAATGAATGATAAGAAGACTGAAATGCCACCATTTCTATTTATTTCTGTTTGAGGGATTAAATATTTGTTCAATTGATTCATAATATTTCCCACTCAAAAGATTAAAACTAGGTTACTATGATGACATTCATCACAAAGCAAGCAATGTTTCAGGGCTGGACAAAATATACTATGAACTGTTTTTCCAAGAAGGTATAAGATAAATGCAGTAAAAAGGAATAATGCTTTTATAGGGGAGATAAGTAAGGTGTTCAAAAGAACACTTTCAGTGAAAAAATTACAACCTATTATATTTAATCTAACAAAGCTTAGTATACATCTGATAAAGCCTAAACCTTGCATCGCAGATAACTTGTCCAATATATACCCGAAGTTTGAGGCTTGATAAGTTCTTTCAGCCTTTTTCTGGGTTGGAGTGAAGTTATCTTCTCTTCCACTTTTTTTTTTTTTTCGCCTCTGCCTAGAAGCCATTCCGGTACAGCCAGAACCACAGAACGTGTAACATTACCAGTAATTAGCAAGAAGTGACTTTACCACTGAATGTCAATAATAAGAGAAAAAATCAGCAACAGTGATAGCAAAATCTATCAAGGATGAATATAATAGCTAGCAATCGTTGAGTGCCTACTATATGCCAGGCACTATGCCAGCTGGGAGAACAATGGGCCAAGATGGCACCATAGCTGGTATTTCCCACCATACATCAGTGCTACATTCCATTGATGTCTGTTTCTCCCTAATACGAATATGGATACCTTCTTGTATCCCTATTATGGTACTCAATATGTATTTAATGAATGATGGATGGCATTTTATTTAATTTTTTCATCCCTTTCCAACAAAGAGTGTTGTTCATTCTTCCTAAATAATTTTCACAATATCTGAAGAATCTTTAATCCCTTTCTCTTTATTCCCATAACTCCCACCTTTATTGATGTACCTAACTAAAAAGTAAGTTCCAAATTAACATTCTAAGGATTACTCATTAATTTTAAAACATTACTTTTATGATGGTAGTATCTTAGTCCAAATCATGAGTTTATTGCCCTAAGAAAAACATCCAAATCCCTAAAGTGTACTTAATTTTTTTTCACAAGCTCAATCCAGTCTTCTTTTCTAGACATTTTCACCTCCACCCTTCCTTCCAAAACTCTTCTTCTATTGCTCTCAGGCATGAATCCCTTCTGGAGCCTGAATTATCTACTGGATTTTTGCCTCCCAAACATACTATGCATATTCCACATTCAAAAATCTGTTCTCCTTGATGGATCTCCTGGCCCTCTTCCTTTTACTCACTCTTTTAAATCCTCCCCTACTAAACCAAAATATGGCAGGAACCCAAATATGCTAGAAAAGTTATTCCAAATATGTGCAAGAAAAACCACCACACTGTCAAACTTTCTTAGGCAGAGCTGTGGGGAAATGATTTGGGTAGATTACTTGTTGATTTGCAGCTTACAAAGCTGCTGGCTTTGAAGCCAGAGAGTATAACTTTAAAAAGAAGGCATATAGATATAGATTTAGAGATAAAGAGAGATAGATAGGTTAATATAGAGGTACAGAGATAGATTCCAATTCTCAAAACACATGAGAGGCAATTTAAAATGAAACATAATAAACCTAAAAGCAAATGGATAGAAAATGGATAGGATGAACTAATAGATAATAAGGGCAAAGGTATACCATAAATACTATCTGTATTCTTACTGGAGCTCAGGGAGGAAAAAATAGAAGTAATCCAAAATAACCAACTACAATTACTTCATGTAACATGGAAATAAACTAAGAATACTACATCTGTATACATTTTGTCTCTTATAGAATAAGGAACACTGAGAGAGTTTATGATAAAGGGTCTATTTAATCATGAAAATCATATGGTTATATCAACCTGGATTTGTTTACCAAATACCCAAATGGATGAAGCGGGTCAACTGTATGGTGATGAGTGGTAACTAGACCTTTGGTGGTGATCACTTTGTAGTGTATAAAGATGTAGAACTATAATGTTGTACACCTGAAACTTATATAATGTTACATACCAATTTTACCTCAATTTTTTAAAAGTATATGACATTTGAAAAAAAATCACACTTAGGATAAATAAATGTAGTATCAGTTTACTCAATTTTTACCATCTGTAAATTATGACAAGATGTAAGAAATCCTAGATAAATGTCTTATCATCTGAACCTGAGACATTCCCCATATGCACATAAAAATAAAATAATAAAATAACACACCATTTAGTGAGCATTTACCATGTGCTAAGCTTTGTATTATACCCTTTTAAAATTCATTAGTTTATTTACTCCTCAAAATAATTTAATTAGATTGCTATAATTATTAGTATTTCCATTTTTTATTGAAGGAAACTAGAGCTAGCTGATAGAAGTGAAGAATAGTACCCAAGGTCAAGTTAGTAAATGCTGAGACATAATTTGTACCCAGGCAGTCTGTCTCTAAGTGGGAGCTAATTACATTACACTCGACTGCTTCACCCAACACATACAATTTAACTATCTTTACCCCTTACTCTGTTTTTCTTTTCCTACTTAATTATAATTTTCATATATTCCCTAAAACTAAAACACCCTTTTCTAAGTCATTAGAATTTGATATATACCACTGTGCTCCTTAGGATTTTTTGGTTGTCTATACCTAAAATCTGCTTTAGGTAGTTTAAGCCAAAAAAAGAAGACTATATTTGGATACAAGAGTATCTCACAAAACACAAAACTGCAAAACTCCCCTGATGAAAAGCCATGAGTAACCCAGGCAGCCTTTTTATCTACATCTGCCTCAATCTTCTCTCTCTTTAGACTGGCTTTTTCTGCTTTTAATATAATTGGCAGGTGGAAAATGGCCACCCCACAACAACCAGGTTTCATTTTTTTTTCTACTGAAACAACCTAGAATGAAATGTTATCTCTTGTCCCAGATTTCTAAGACAGAATCTGCTTTTCCTGGGTTGGGTGAGTTTTCTCAATCAGATTCAGAATCTGACCCTAGAATTGGGGTCACAGTCAGATGGTGCAAGTATAGTTTCAACGGCCCACACCTATGCATCTGTGAATTGGGGGGCAGATACCCTCAAAAGCATACACCACAGTCATATTTATTCCAGAATTTATGATAAATATTTGCCTCTTGTAGAAGAGAATCCTATAACTAAGGAACATAAAAACTATAGGGAACTCAATCCTAAGAGGTTGTACATGAAGGCAATCAGAGTATGCTATCCCAAAATATGCTACTTTATTCAATTTTTAAAGATTATTTTGAGCTGAAGGCAATTAAGAAAAAACAAGTGCAGAAAGAGCTCTTTGCCCTCCACTATCTGTCTAAAAGCAGGACATAAACTTCCCTTCCTGAATGCGTTCCTCCTCCCTTCTCCTGAAGAACAACCCTTATCACTGGAGACAGAAAGTTGACACAAAGATACAAAAACAAACCTTACTAAAATAAGTCCTATCAGCCATTAGTTTCCCCCATATACTTACCTTCCCACAATTAACCACCCCTAGAAGTCAAATCCGTTTTCCTTTGGTCACTTCTCTACAATATACTGCCCTTTGTTAAAATGATATATAAGCCCATGAGTCTAACTGCTTCTTTGAGTCTTCACTTCTTATCTATGAAAGCCTTCATGGACATAAACTGTTAACATCAAATAAAATGTGTACACCTTTTCTTCTATTAATGTTTTTTGCCAGTTTAATTTCATAGACCTCATATATTGAACATAAGAAGAAAATTTTTTTTCTCTTTTACATAAATTATAAATATGGATAGATAGATGATAGATAGATAGCTATAGAAATATACAGATATTTAGAGCTACATCTTCAAATGCTGATGTTGAAGTGTTAACCACTGATCCAATCTGCAAATCTTGAATAGATACTAATGTTTTCAGGATCAATCCTATGCAATGTTCTGGAGAATAGGTTAGTAAAATCTAAATAGATATTAGAAATTCTGAGAGACTAAAAAAGGAAATATTCCATTCTGTCTTATTAAAGACTACTGAAGCAAAGTATAACCATGCATAGGATATAACACAATTTTTGTTTTTGTTGTTATTAAAGCAACTCAAAAGAAGTAACACTAAAATACCCTGGTCTAAAGAAAACAAAAAAATGCAATGCAGTTAGGATGTTCCGATCTTGACTGAGTTATATAAAACTCCAAATAAACTTCCATAATGGAGGACTATGAAAGCAGAGTTTCACATCTCTGCTCATAGTCAATTGTAAGTGTGTGACTAGAGGAGGATCTTTTTCAAGCTATTTCTCTATAGTCCCTGATACCCAGAGTGCATGCAATATTAATGTTCTAGCTTGAGTATACAGCATACACCAAATCCTCACTAAAAGAAAAGCTCCTCAATTCCTAATCATTTCAATAGGCTCTAATGTAATATTTCCTACATTGGAAATCACTGCACTTTATTTAAGGAAATCAGTTTGGCCGAGTGAGCTCTGTGGAGTGCAGCCTGCACAGACGTCAGTTCAAAGGATCAGATGTCAAAGTGCTCCCTCTAATGTCCCTTAATCATCACTCTGATTAGCGCTTGAATAGGACTGTGATTAAAAACGTTGCTGCCATTGTCTACCTATTCAGGCGCCTAGCATTCTACGTGGGTTCCACCGATTAGTGTTTGAATAGGGGAGCGATTAGAAAGACAGCTGCCATTGTATGCCCATTCAGAAAACAGCAAAACTCGCATATTTATTTGTTATGAGCACCAAATAAATGTTTTGCAAAGGTAAAATATACCATTAGGCTCTAAAGACAATTTAGCTGATTTCTTTAGTTCAGAGCACTCTATTTTCCCATATGCAAAGTTATTTCTTATTTGCAAATACAGTAATATGCTTCATTAATATCTTTTAAAATATACATATCCTGTTTTTATAGACATAGTCTTAACACATCTGCTTTATTATATACTACTTATTGACCTACAATACATCATATAATTCCAGTTTAGTATTTATGACTATGCAAAGAATTTCTATATAAACAAACCAAATCAGTTTGGTTTCAGATCTTTTGGATTCCCTTCTCAATATTCCTGGACTAATATGTAATCTATATGAACAACTTCTCCAAAGAGAAACTTCCTTGTCAAATGGTTAGAGGAAATGTTTCACTCTCGGCCATTTTAAGGGAAGAGAAACATTTCAGGTTAGCACTTAGTTCCCTACAGGGGCTCACACAACAGAGCATGGGCCAGGGCGAAATCCCCATGACAACGCAGAGCTATAGACTGGTGAAACTGGGCAGGACCAAGGTGTCATGATGAAGCTTTTTGGAGAGTGCAAAATATGGTAAAAAAAAATTCACAGGAAGATAATTCATTCCAACTTCATGGATATATTAGGCAGTGCTCAGAAAATCTGGTACCTCCGTTCTTTCTCTCTCTCTCGCTCTCTCTCTCTCTCTCTCCCTCTCTCTCTCTCTCTCTCTCTCTCACACACACACACACACACACACACACAACTTGCTGCTAAGAAATTTCTCGGCAATACAGGAAATGTCTGCTCTGTTTTCCATTACAGTCCTTAATATCTTCCTGTTTATTACCCTTCCACATTCTTTCCATATTTAGTTACTTTGTTCTGTATCCACTATCATTATGGATCTACATACGTAGTAACAGAAACAGATCTGGGAGCATCAACCCATCAATGCTACACAATGACAGTTATAGAGGATTATATATATGCCAGGAAGTGTTTTAAAGTGTATAGGAAGTGTATATAGTACGCAAATTGACTCATTTAATCTTAACAACAACTATATCAGGTAGATGCTGTTATTACCCTCATTTTACAGAAGAGGAAATGGAGGCAGGAAGAGATTAAGGAATTTACTCAAGGGCACATAGGTAGTAAATGGCAGAACCAATAATTGAACCCAATTAGTTTATCTCTGTAACTCACTCTTAAACCAACCTTTCTGCTGATAGGTCATCCCTTCAGGTTCCACTGTCTTCTTTCATAAAAAGCCAACCTCAAAGATAAGGCAGCTAGCTTTAAAGGGAAAGATTTCTTTCTTTTGCTAATAAAGCTAACTGAAACACACCTTACTCAGAGGAAAGTTTTTTCCAGTTCCATTTAAACCCTGACTAGATAACTACACTCCATTCTAATTAACAATAAAGTTGGTTAAAAAAAAAAACAACCAGAACTGCCACTTAACTACTATAAAATTTCACTCCCACTTAACTATTATAAAATTTCAAACTAAAGAAGAGCAAAATAAAAGTAACAGAGCTGATGGCTGACAATTACAAATGAGTTTAATTTGTGCGTCACATGGACGTGGAGAAAGTTGTGATCAGTCTGAAATAAATAATTAAAGCAAAGCTTTCTTGTAACAGCCTCAGGAAATCAAGAGTTAACACTTTTCTTCTTTTTAGCCAATTAGCATTTTATTACATATTTTGCCTGGAGAATAAATCTCTGACAATACTATTCTAATTCTATGTGTGCAATAAAGTGCCAAGGAAACACATACTTTCAAAGACAGAACCTAATATATGGCAAAATTCCAAATTCTAGCAGGTAGCAGAGTGTGCTTTCTTAATGAGATGGTATGCACTTCTCTCAATGAAAGAACTTTTCAATAAATGTTATTATTAATATCATTACTGTTATTGTTACTTGTACTACTCCCCTCTGATCTCTTCTGTCTCATCACTTGGTACTTCCCCCCATATTCTACACAGCCATGCAGCACTAAAATTGTTAAAGTATCAATATCGTTAGTTCAATATCCTCCCTCATCTTAGGTGTCTGCAATATATAGTCTGTACTCTGGTGGGATCCTTCTTCTTCTTTCCTTCCTTCATCTACATTTTCAACTTAAATTCTGTTTTCTCAGAGAGAAAACAGAATTTTCTGTTTTCTAACGCTAAATCCTGAGACTAGGTTACATACTTCAAGTCCCATGGATGGCAATACTCACAACACTTGGTTGTGAATGAGTTTAATGCCTGTTCGAATGACTGTAAGCTGTCAGGGCAGGAAAAGCATCTGTCCCTTTCCCCACTTTTCACAGTGGTTGGCACATATTTGGCCTTCCATTAATATTTGGTAATTAATTAAACTGTACAACTCAGATTTCAAGCAAATATACTATGAATATTAGTAAAATAATTTATCTATAGTAGTGTTGAGGCAGGAGGTAGATGGGCCCCCCCCTAGGGTAAGCAATTGGAGTTTGTCCCCTGTGGATACTCCAAGATGAGAATAGCATGACAAATCGAGAGAAGAGGCTGGGCCCTGCCCAGATAGAAGATAAGAGACCATATATTTCTCACTCTCGAAGTCAAGGAGACCTTCCCGACCAGAAGCTCCTTGGATGTCAAAAGGGGAGTTATGCCAAGCTACCCATAGGTCTCTTCGGTGGAATCCATCTTGGCTGAGAGATGCGTGCACACACGGAAGGATCCTGAGATATACCAAATATGGACTCTGAGCCAGGCAAATCAAAATGATTGGCCAAAGGAAACCTGGAAGAAATGCCCATAAAAGCGATTTAAACTACCACAAGGGCGCAACCCTCTCTCTGTGTCCGCCCATGTGTCTATCCACACGTACTGTACTCTTTTTTCTCCTAATAAACACTTCACTTGTTTCACTACTTTCCGTTTTTGTGGGAATTCTTTTCTGCAAAGCCAAAGGGCCAGGGCCTTGTCACTGACCACTGGTCTAGTGGCTAGAATTCGGTGCTCTCACTGCCATGACCCAATCTTAATCTCTGGCCAGGATCAGAAACCCTGCTTCTAGTCGCTGCAGACCGAGGCCAACCAAGATCAGTGTTGTATAAATATGGAAAAATGTGATGCAATGTATTAATTATCTAAGAGAGGTCAATGCTATAAAAAGTACCTTATTTCTAGCCATTGGATCAATGCCCAAAAATGTTCAAAAGATGCTCTTTGGAGTTCATAATTCATATATAGACAATGGAAACCAATCAATGATTTCATATTTTAAGTACAGATTCAGAGTATACTTTGTATTCTTAAAGAAATTGAGATTGCCCAAAATTCTTTAGAAATTCGTAACTAGACTTTAAGACTTCTACCAAAAATGCCCTTCCCATAAGTAGTATGCTACTATAGTAAAATAAATACTGGTTATGTGTCAAAATTCATACGACTGAAGACTCCATCCCAATTTCAAAATTACAAGGTTTACATATGTCTAAATGACCGTGCAGCAAGAGTTTAGGCTCAGAATCCCTGTTCTTCTTAAAGTTGTATATTCTGACAACAGGATTTTTAGGTAGTCACATTTCACAGTACATTTTAACTCTGTAAAATTTTCCCTCTGCTGAACTTTTAAACTTGCATTTTCTTTAAAGGATTAGTTTTTTCTAGTTTATGTCTATCTTAACACACACATAAAGTTAATTACTAAATTTATACAGTAATAACTTCTAACCTTTGTTAGAAGTATGGAAGAGATGATCCAATAAAGATCACTTAAAATACACCTATTTAAAAATAAACTTATTTTTCGAATCCATTACAATGTTCTCAACAAATGCAGCAGGATAACTGTTCTTAATAGAAATGGTAAAACCATACCAGATTAATGATTCCAAAAAATCTGATAATATATGCAGTAGCATTACTGGGAAATTAATGTAAGGACCAGGGAAGCCCACCCAGTGAGCCAGCTAGGATTTCTGGGGCCACCTGTGCCATCCAAATCCATTTGAGTCCCTGCTGCAGGTTGGCAGTTGTTACCCAAGTTTAAACACTCATGGGGACATTGCTGGGTCCCAAGGCATGCTGGTACCTCCGGCACAGTGCAAGCCTTTGGTTGGCAGCAGTTTTCAGGGTCAGTACTATGGTGATGTAAGTGAGGTGTCCATGTCACAAAATTTAAGGAGACACTCACTCTCAAGAGTCCTGCAAGTACTATCTCAGCTTCCCAACACAGGGTTCTGAATGGCTTTGCCTGGCCTAGCCCTTCTTTCTTAGTCTCTCCAACCCAAAGTAGGAACTTACCCTACCCTAACTTTCCACCCCAACAGACCTCATTTGATACTCTGCTGGATGAAGGATGGGAGATAATCACCGATTCTGTTAAATTCAAAATCAGACTTTGTGGGATACGAGATTTTTTACTGTAATTTTTGTCTCCTTCCTCCTAAAGTTTACACATGTTAGGCAGCTAGGCCACTGGTTTTCATTTCTTAAAGAGAAGAATGTAAGTGCAGAAAGCAGCGACACAGAGATTTTCTGTGAGACTTCGGATTTCAGAAGTCAAGTTTTCAAGGAAACTGGAAGAACTTGGGTGATTGACAGTGTGGATTTAGGAGGATATGTGTGATGAGTTAAAAGCAAATTTTTTCCTTCACTCTTACCTTCCCATCTAAACTATATAAATATTTTAAGAATGGAAAAACAAAATGAGGATCAAAAGGAAAGGGAAGGGTCCAGGAATAATGGTCGATCCAGAGAAAGAAGCTCAGTTCCTCAGGCTGGATACAGGGGGAATGACAAACCCTAGCCAGGTGCGTGGAAATCATGAGCTTGGAGAACCTGTCACCCACTAACTAGATGAAGCCCTGGGAAAAGGTGACTAAACCGTGAAGTTCCCCAAGCCCCTGTGTTGAGAAGGACGTTAGAATGATTGTCATGTGTTCGAGAGTGACTTCAAAGTAGAAGAGAGGTGAGGGACAGGAAGGGACCCGGTGAATGGGAATGAAGGATGACTCCACATTCCCCGTGATGGTTATTAGAAGAAAGATGTCATGAAGAATCAGCAGGGCTCAGCTCACCTATCACACTTGCCACCAAATCCCCAGAAACTCATATATTAGCTCAGAGAAATAAGGGGGAGTGGGGGGACAAACAAGGAAAAGAGAATTCTGAAAGTGACAGTGACTAAACTTCTACTCTTAGAGAAGTTCAAACTAAAAATTAAGTTCAGTTATAGGAAAATAAAGGAGGTTTTATTTCCTGCATGCCTGAGTTTCTAGTCTGATATTTGTATTAGGTATACAAACCATGTATTTTTCAACTATTGAAGAAGGCATTAAGTTGTAAAGAATCTTGGTTTTGGTTACTTTTTTTAATTCCAGCAACTCCTTCAGGCATTGAGTCTATTTTTGGAAGAAAGCTATTGTCAGCAATCAGGAAAGCAAGCTCAAGCCTGAGAAGCTGTTTTAAGCTATGGTGTAAGAAGAGGCCAGTGCAGAATAGGATTGCTTTCTTACTGTGACTCTGGTCAAAAGCTCATTTAATTTTGGAGCTTAAAAATAAAAATTCATATTGTGAATTTGATATGTACCAATATTGGGACCTGCATTCTATGTCAAGTTTAACAGAGCCAAGTAGCTGGGGATCCAAGCTTCCACCTTCCCTTTCTGAATGAGATTGGTTGACTAATAACTTTATTAACTACGTGGATTTCATCTCTTAATAGTCATGTAAAATTGAGAGGGAAAAATGGACTCAGCAGATAAGGCAAGCTAGAAGGATAATTTCCAAAGTACAAAAAATAGCCCCATTCGGTAATCGGGTATTAGAGGAAAAGCACACTGATCTCTCCTTCTTTGTAGGAACTCTCCCACTACGCTCCTCTGGTTCTCATCTCACCCATCATAGCACTTCTTGGCTAAATTCTCATCTCTGCCTGCCCTTGCCTGGTGCTCAGTGCCAAGCTGAGCCACAATGGAGCCTGAGGCAAAAGGAAAGAAGTGTGCTTCCATATACACATTTTATATATTTTTTGTATTATTTATATATTTTGTATGATTTTTGTATTATTTACCTTGATTATTGAGTCTTTTGGTGCCTCCTTTACACTCTTCACCTGAGGCCTGTGTCTAACTCCCCTCTCCCTAATCCCTGCCCAAAGTCTAACCTCCATATTCTTCCCACTCCACACACCCTTCCTGGGTAACTCTGCCCACAGGCCTTTAATTACCCACATATATTCTGATTACTCAAAACTCTTCATCTGCATTCCTGACCCCGTTACTGAGCTTCAACCTTTAAACTAAACAGGATGACCCACAGGTACAAGAAACTCAAAAGATCCCAAACTGAATTCACGATTTCTCTCAATTTATCGTATGAACAATTAAGTGTACACATAAAGTCAACTCCCAAGTCATATTTATTTTACCTCCCTGTTATGGACTAAATGTTTGTGTCCATCAAAGTTCACATGCTGAAATCCTAACTCTCACTGTGATGGTATTAGGAGGTGGGGCCTTTGTGAGGCTTTTAGGTTATGAGGGTGGAGCCCTCATGAATGGGATTAGTGCTTATAAAAGAGGCTCCAGAGAGCTCTCTCATCCCTTCTGCCACGTGAGGGCACAGCAAAAAGCCATCTATGAATGAGGAAGCAGGCCCTCACCAGATACTAAATCTTCCGGTGCCTCGATCTTGGACTTCCCAGCCTCCAAAAGTATAAGAAATAAATGTTTGTTGTTTAAGCCACCCAGTCTGTGATATTTTTGTTATAGCAGCCCAAACAGACTAAGACACCTCCTATATATTCAAGCTTATCCTCTCTCCTACATGCTCCCTGCCCCTGGTCTCCATGATTTGTCTTCCAGCCTTGCACATCAGTCCCAGAGACCTGGCCTCCCATCTTTCTCGTTGAACCCATCTTCTACACTGAAAGTTAGACTGATTCCTCTCAAGACAAATCTGACCAACTCATACTGATAATTAAAATTCCTCCAGGGTTCGTCCTTTGAAAGAGGACTATATGTTGATATTTCTATCTTCTTCTAAAGAATGTCAGACCTTCTTGGCAGGGTCTATATCATGTTCATTTTTATTCCAGAGTGCTAAGCAGCACAATGCCTGGCCCATTGTAAACAGGCAATAAATGTAGAAACAAAGTAGTGACTAAGATGGTGAAGCTCACCCAGGGAAAAAATAAATGATTACCAAAACCTACATATTACTTACTAGAAGAAAAAAGTTCAGTGATTTATTTTTATTTACTTATTTTAAATAGTCTACTTAAAGAGCTCTGGTACCAGACTGCATGGATTCAGCCTCTAGTTCTACCATTTAGTTGTGGACCCTTAGACAGGTTTCTTAAGCTTCCCTCATCTGTGAATGGAGATAAAATATAACAACTCACCAGGGTGGTTCTGAGGCTAAAAAGAGTTACTTCATAGAAAGCACTTTGAAATATACCTGCAGTCAGCAAATTCTTAATATACATTATGGTTTATTTTTATTTGTATTATTTTACTTTGAGCACCTACTACGTGCCATGTGTTTAAAACAAATTAGCTAAAATTCTCAAAACATGTCAAATAATTGGCTGTCTTTAATTGCCTTTCCTTTTTATTTTCACCCAGGGTAAGTTTTCTGATTTGTAACATTTTCTGCTCTTTAAAAACTGCTAACGGAAAATGAGCACAAAATATTTATGTAATTAAGACAGTTCAACATTTTCAAAAATGGCAAAAATAAACAGCAGTTATAGAACACCTGCTTAAAAGATACTGGAAATAACTGTTTCGTGCTTCATTAACCAGTAAAAACACATTTGCCAGTTTAAATTCCCTACTGAATTCAGAATTTCTAATTATTACTAGAATGGTATTAACTTGGCAAGGAAAGAAATTCCTGGGTAAAAAATTTCAGAATTGCCATTCTTAGGGTACTTCTACAGGCCAAAACAGATGCCTATTTTCTAAAAAGCCTATAAACAAATATTTGTTTATTAAAACTAAATGTGATTTAATTTAATAGACAATTTTAGACTACTTATTTTGCATATTTTATTCACCTTTGAGTGGCATTCAATACAGTGCCTAACATACAGTTGCTTCAAGGACCAAAGTGGAAAGAGAGACAGAGAGGACTCTACCCAAATAAACCCAAGCCACAGCCCCAATGCAGATATGCTAAGAATGATAAAGCAGTAATTATCTGAGTCAAACCAAAACAGAGAATTGTAAAGCCAAAAGCAAAATCATTAGAAAATAAAACAAAATAAACACGAATAAATAAAGCCTTTCTATTTGGTAGTTGGGGAGTTGGTTCAAAACGAGCTCTTTGGCTGCCTTCAGAAATGATGTAAGATTACTGGTCACAAATGTGACCACCACTACAATCTACATTTTCCTTAACTTTAACGTATCTATTTTCTAATCATCTTATTCGTGTTTTTTAAGGAGGCCAGGTAATACACTGGATAGGACACACTAGATTCAGATAACCAGAATTCTAGACACGGCTCCAACACTAAGTAATTTCAATGAGTTTAAGCAAATAATTTAACATTTTCAGCATAGTCAGTAAAATGAGGAAACAGATCAGTATAATGAGGAAACAAATCTGGGTTGTCCATTCACATCATGGTAAAAATCAAATGCAATATGCAAAGGGACTCTGGAAACTGTATATAGCACTATACAATAAAACATGTGATCCTTATGTCTAGTATGTAAGGACTATGTAAAAGAGGGGTCATATTCATTCAACAGATCTTTAGTGAGCACCAAGGGTTCATGAAGCTGGGGACGCAAAGAAGCCAAGAAGTCTAAAGAGAGCTTGGTAGGGTGGCAGGTTAGAGTTTTAAATAGGGTGGCTGGAGAAGCCCTTGCTGAGGTGACAACTGTACAAAGGAAATTATGCAAACTCCAAGTAAGCTAGAAAACCACTGAAAGATTCTGAGCACAGGAATATTAAAAGGATTTCTCCGATGAATTATTATGAAGAGACTCTACCAGGAAAGGGCATAAGCATGGAAACCATTACAAAGCAACTGAAATAATCCAGATGAAAGATAATGATGATGGCTTAGAAAGGTTGGTAGTGGTAGGAGCGGTGAGAAATAATCAGATTCTAGATATATTTGAAGCCAAAAGGATCTTCTACTTAGGTATGGAAGGTGAGAGAAATAACAAAATCAAGGACTCAGTATTTTGCTCTCAGAGAAAGGGTGGATGGACATGACTCCAGGAATAATACATTTTGGAGGTAAGATCATAATTTGGATTTTCAGTATGTGTACACTGAAATGGCGATTAGACATTCAAGTGGAGGTATTCATTAGGCATTTTGTTATAGAGGACTAGAATTTAAGAAAGTGGTCCAGGCAAGAGATATAAATGCAGGAGCCATCTGTCTATACATGGTATTTAAAATGAGGAGACAAAATGTGATCACCAACTTAAGTGAGTCTCTAAAGAAAGAAAGAAAGATCTGAGCCCTGGGCACTCTGATATTTAAGGGTGAGAAGATGAGGAATAACCAACAAATACGCTGAGTGAGAAGGAGATAGCAATAAGGAAAGAAGAACACCAGGGAGTCTAATGTCCTGGAAGTCAAGTGAAAAAAATATTTCAGGAAGAAGAGAGTGACTGCCTATGTCAAGTACTGCTGATACAGGCCACAATTTGCTCTTAATTTAGCAATTTAAAGTTCGTTTTCCCTAAAAGCAAAATTTGAGACAGGGATTTGGGTTCACGTGATTATGGAGTGAGTGTTCTTCAGGAAATACCAATACAAGAGGGGTGAAGCAGGGTAGGAAAAAAAAAAATGCTGAGCAAGCATTTGTCAGTGATAGTGTCTTGTCTTAGTCAAAGCTACAGGGCAAGGATCTGGAGCACAACTGCCCATAGGAGCTGTCCTTACCTTGAGGCAAGCAGGCTGGCTTCTTCTAAGATACTGTCTTTCTTTTTAGTTCTCAGAAGGTTAATTATGCTACGTCTTGCTATGGATTCCTTTGTGTTTCACAGAGGCTTTTGAATCTGTAGATTTACGTCTCTTGTTAAATTTGGGAAGTTTTTAGCTATTATTTCCTTTTGGGGTATTTTTCAGCCTCACCCCGTTTCTTCTCTTCTTGATAGGGGTAGAAGTTCAGTGGTCTCACCACTGACACCACAGAGGGTGACTGGGGTTGTGGGCTGCATTGGTTACCGGCTAGCTAGTGGGTATGAAAGTCCTGACTCCCTACTCTTTCACCCAGCAGAAGGATTGGAGCATCTCATCCTCTCATCATAAGATGGAAGTCTAGGCTCCCACTCGGCCTTTATGAATGCATCAGGATGAGGTCACAATTTTTTTTGTTGTGTTTGGCTAGATTAAAGCAGTTACTGTCGAAAAGTCTTCTGTTGCTAGACTGTTCCTTTCCTGGTATTTTGGCTAGAGAGAGCAGACTTTGTTGAGATCTGTGTACGTGTGTGTGTGTGTGTGTGTGTGTGTGTGTGTGTGCATGTGCGTGTGTGTGTGTGTATCAGTTAGCATTTCTGGTTTTCCAATTTCTTCAGCTCCAAGGCAGAAAAAAGAAAACCCAGGGAACTCATCACTGTGTCATGTTTCAGGTCCATATCCCTAGCTGGCTGGCCTTCTCTTCACTTTTCAGAATCTTCTTATGCTTGTTTTACCTATAAGGCTTTTTAGTTTAGATGAGTGATTATAAAACTCAAGTATGAAAACTTATCAATTCAAAATAAATCATATCTTGTGGTGATACTTTTATTCATGCACAAAGAGAATAATAATGAAAAGGAAAAAAATGCATTCTTTAATTACACTGAGGATAACTTTCAACTCTAGCTCCATATTTCCCCTTGGGAATATTATTTCACTGTTCTTTATTAATCCAGTGTATCACATAGAGTTTTCAAAATGGTTTACATCCAGAGCAATATATCTGCTGTTAGAAATTGAGATTATTTTAACATATATTTAAAGCTTTTATTTTTCCTCTAACACTTGCTCATTATAGAAAATTTGAAATATACAAAAGTGCTAAGAAAACAAATATAATTACTATTAACATTTCATTATTTTTTTCTTTTTTTCTTTGTGAATATGTATATAAGTGTGGTTATGTAAAAGTGCATACAATCATTCTTAAATACAGTGCTGTTTCGTGCCTTGTTCATATAATATAGATTGTAAGTATTTTTTCAGATTCTTAATTATTTCAAAAGTAATTTTAATGGTTGCACAATTTACCACTGAATAGATCGGCCCTAATTTACTTAACCATAACCCAATGGTTGGAATTCAGTAGGTTTTTTCCCCCCGATTTTTCTCTACAAATAATGTTGGGATGATCTTCTTTCTATTTAATTATTTACCTACATTCCTAATTCTTTCCTTAGGATAGTTTACTAGGAGATGAATTACTGGGTGTAAGTGTTTGATAATTTAAAGGTATTATTATGGACTGAACTGTATGTATATCCCCTCAAATTAATTTATTGAAGTCCTAACCCCCAGTAACTTAGAATGTAACTGTATTTGGACAAATTTGGAGACAGCCTTTAAAAAGGTAATTAAAATGAGGTCATCAGAGTGGATCTTATCTGAGATATTGGTGTCATTGTAAGAGGAAATTTGGACAAGTACAGAGTGAAGACCATGTGAAGACACAGAGAAAAGACAGCCAGCTGCAATCCAGAGAGAGGCCTCAGAATAAATCGCCCCTGCTGACACCTTGATCTCAGATTCCTAGCCTCCAGAGCACTGAGAAAATAAACTGTTCTTTAGGCCACCCAGTCTGTGGTACTTCGTTATGGCAGCCCTAGCAAACTAACACAGGTATTAACAAATATTGTCAAAGATATTGCCAAAGATACTGTCAAATTGCTTTTCTAGGAATTTGTGCCAATATATATTTAATAGAGAAAAACACTTCTCACTGTATCTTTGCCAATTACAAAAAATAGGATAATATTGGACTGGCCAAAAAGTTTGTCCGAGTTTTCTGTTAACACGTTATGGAAAAACCCGAATGAACTTTTTGGCCAACCCAAAATACAACACTCAGTTTACAGGCTAACATTATGGAATGAAAATGCTAATTTTTATAAAATAACAATAACAATAATAATAATAGAGAAAGCCTCTCTTTCTAAATAAACAGTTTAATAATCTATAAAGGGGACCTTAGAGAATTTATCTAATTTAATCTAATTTATCTGGATCACATTTAAAATGAGAGAGTTAGACTTGATAATCTTTAAAGGCATTCTAAGTTTGAAAATTATGTGATTCTTTTTTCAGTGTCCTTCAATTGTTCACATCATTATACAGGAACATGACTGATAGTTGATCTATTCCTTGATCTAATTTGGACCACATTAGTGTGCTTCCAGAGACCTCTACTAGAAATGTCATAGTAGAATGCAAAGCTCACAGAGCCGGAGCAAGGAAAACTGAATTTCAAATCCAGATCTGCTAGTAAGTGGCTGTGTTATCATCTCAAGTCATGTTGTTTCTCCGTATTTCTATTTCTTTTTTTACTCAAAAAACTTTGCTGGTTGGTCAGTGACAGAAAGATTAAATATCAGATAAAAACAAATGCACATGAGCACATACCCTCAATTCCTATCCTCAAAGAGTTTATATGTAGGAAAGCAGTGCATAAAAATAAATTAAAATCATTGTATTAAATAGAACATATACACAAGGTACCAAAAGAGCTAATGTTAAATAAGCTAATACTATTAATTAGCTCACTAGTTACTTTGAGAAAATTAATTTTGGAGAAATTAATTTTGGGAAATCAGGTAAAAAGGAAATTGCTTTCCCAAACTTAAAGATTTATACCTCCTAAGACAGCATTTTAAAGTTGCCTTCAAGGTTGTACTTAATCCTCATTTATGGCCTAACAATCCCAGCCCAGTAATCATTTCATGGGCCCAATTAAATAACATTCTAGCAACCAGATCTCAGATTTTTGCACCTATACCTCACCTGGAACTATGAGATGCTCATATTGAATACCTAATGTTCAAATATTCCCCCAAAGCATATTTTATAACAGTTTGTATACATTAGTATACCCTTGTTCAACTGAATTATATTTATAACTTTGAAACTCTTCTGTATCATTGTGTCATTACAAAATGATTTTAAGAGGTTTTTACAGATTTTTAAGAAAATAAATTTTGGCACCAAACTAAATTTATGATTTTAAACTATTTCAATAGATTTTTAAGCATCAAAATTAAACACACTTTTCAGATTATTCAAATATAAAATATTTAAAATAAGAAAAATATCACAGCTGTACTTTACACATATTTAATTATGTTTCTAACTACGTATAAAATCTGGTCTTACAGTGTGTAGAATGAGATAATTTTCAGCATGAACTCATGTATCAGTGGTACTTACAAAGCAGTTCTTATCAGGATTTCTTTTCCAATGTTTCTTGGCTAATTTCTTGGCCAAAGTGGAATGCAGAGTTGCATGAGATTGTGTTCGAGGATTTAAAGCCAGGATACTCTGAAGACAGTATAAACAAAGTATAAGCATGTGTAAATATGTTGGCATTTTAAAAAATCAAATTTTATTTTAAGATTCCCCACACATACCCCAAAGACATATATTAAAAATGTTGTTTTTCCCTTCTACTATTGTAATTCCACAACAAACTTATCTAAAGTAATCATTTACTAGGTGATATCCCAGCTGACTTTATAAAAATATTTATTAATGATAATATGGAGTTCAAAAACATGTGAAATATAACAAATAACTCTTTAAGATAAATTTTATAATTAGTATTCTTACATGAGAATGAAAAGAGAGGCACTTCATTCCAGATTTGATTTAAAGTAGTAATAATACTCTCTACTTTAAGTTTTTAGAGTTTTACCAATTGCTTTCAAACGTATTATTTAATTTAACTTACAAACAGCTACTATTATCCCAAAATCTTGGATGATCAAATAAATTGAGGCTGGTTAAGTAACCTGTTCAAGATCTCACAATTAATATGTGGAAGGGAATGAATCAGAACTCAGTTCTTCTGAGTGTTGGGCTTACATTTGAATTCATCCAAAGATGAAATCTATATATTTTACTGTGACTTTGTGAGGTATAAAGTAGAAGAGAAAACCTTTCTAACCACACATGTAAAGCAGCACCTGAGTAACTGAATAAAAAATGAATTCCAAAGCCCTGTCTTAAGCAATGTTTTAAAACATAACCACTGGGCTTCCCTGGTGGCGCAGTGGTTGTGAGTCTGCCTGTCGATGCAGGGAACACGGGTTCGTGCCCGGGTCTGGGAAGATCCCACATGCCGCGGAGCGGCTAGGTCCGTGAGCCATGGCCGCTGAGCCTGCGCGTCCGGAGCCTGTGCTCCGCAACGGGAGAGGCCACAACAGTGAAAGGCCCACGTACCGCAAAAAAAAAAAAAAAAAAACATAACCACTAGGAGTCTTCCAGAACAATCACATGAAGACCTCTGCAGATCAACTCCCCAGCAGAACAATATAACTGATAAAAATTAGTAAAATTAAGAAGCCTTTGAAATCTCCAGAAATTGTCGTAAAGCCAAAGAGCAAATGAAGGAACATTTATTCAGGAAAAATCTACTGAAACTTGGTAAGAATGGCGAGGGTGTGTGGCATTCGAAGTGCAGTCTGCCCCCAGCCTCCACGTTCCCAGTTCAGCCTGACAGAAATTCTACCTCAGGTGAGTACAGCCAAGAACACAGAGCTCCCTCCGCCCCCAGCCTCTAGCTGAGGCTGTGGTGTCTCCCAGAGAGAGGCAGGACATTAACATTTCTCATCCCCTCTCCCTACTCTACCAGCTATGCAGCAACTAAATGCCAAAAGTGCAGCTGAGAAGTCAGGAGCTCCTTTGCTTCACCCAGCCCCCACTCATAGAGCAGAGGCTCTACTTCAGAAGCAAACATACCAGTAACAATGGGGTTCTGATCACCATCATCTCAGCTCGCTCATGGTTTAGAGTTAGCAAACCAAGAGAAGCAAACTGAGATCAGAGGTTACCGCCTATACCAGGGCCCTGCTCATAAAAGCAGGAGTGTCACTCTGTGAGAAGCAGGCCACTGTAACCACACCTAGATCTGGAGCTGTGGCTCAGAGATTTTTCCCAGAGAAAGAGGCAGGCCATAAGAACAGACGGCTCTCCCCAGAAGAACTGACTTTATTTGAATTAATACATAGGAAGTTCAAGCCTAAGGGTAGTCTCAAAAACAATAAAGATTTTGATGCCAAACAATTAAGACAAAACTGGTAGCTTCATGAGAGCAATAAAGTAAGGCATAAGGCAGACAGTTTACCAGAAAGAAATAGCTAACAGCTCCTGCAGGGCCACAGCAAGCCGCAAAGACTCACCTGAAAGCTACCCCAGCAAAGCGGCCCAAATTTAACTGAATCACACTGTGGAGCAATTTATATGCCAGGGCATTGTCAAAAACAGCAGAGCAATCAACTAGCAATCAATAGAGACTAAGAGCTGGCTGTGATACCAACAGAGGTGGATAGTTTAACAAAGAGATCCAAAGAGAAGACACAGAGTCCCACTAAAACCCCTGTCATCCCAGAGTTACTAGGCACACACCCACGACTTCACCCTACATGAGTGCTATCTGAGGTTCACACCTTGGGGGAAATAGACTTCCCTAAAGTAGTACACCAATCACTAAACAAATATGCAAACAACAACAAGCCCCGATCCCTGGGGTGGGGGAGAAGGAAATTAGTATCCTGAATTGCTATATTATCTGAAATGTTCAGCTTTTAATAAAAAAAAAATTACAAGACATTCAAAGAAGCAGGATTATGTGATCCATGCAAGAAAAAAAGCAGATAACAGAAATTGCCTTTCAGAGGTTCCAGGTATAAGATTTAATAAAAACTTCAAAGCAGCCATTATAAGGAAGGTATAGTAACAATATCTCATCAAACAGAATATTCATACAGAGATAGAAATTATTTTTAAAATTATGGAGATAATAAACTACAATAACTGAAATGAAAAATTTGCTAGAGGGGCTCAGTAGTATATTTTAACTTGCAGAAGAAAGAATCAGCAAATTTTAAGAGAACTCAAGAGAGATTATGCAATCCAACAAACAAAGAGAAAAAATATTTTTTTTAAATTAACAGAGCCTTAAAGATATGTGGTACAAAAAAAAAAAAGATATGTGGTACACCATTAAGTACTCCAAAATATTGTAGCAGGATATCAGGAGAGGAAAGAAAGGAGGAGAAAAAAATATAAGGAGAAAAATGACTAAAATTTTGATTTTAAAAAAAGACAGAAAAAACATTAAAGTATATATCCAATAAGCTCAAGAAATTTGAAGTAGGATAAATGCAAAAAGATCCACACATAGGAACGTTGGTAAAAATGCTAAAAGTCAACACCAAAGAGAAAATCTTGAAAGCAGCAAAAGAAAAATACTCATATGTACAAGGGAACTCCAATAAGTTTAATGGTTGACTTCTCATCAGGAACAATAAATGTCTGAAAGTAGTAGGATAACATTTACAAGGTACTAAAAGAAAAAAAATGTCAACCAAGAATCCTATACTGAAGGCAGAAGAACAAAAAGGAAATAGATTTGAAGTATACTGTAAACCAACTAGACCTAATAGATATCTATAACCACACTCCACCCAACAACAGAATATACATTCTTCTCAAGTGTACACAAAACATTCTCTATGACAGACCAGATGCTAGGCCATAAAACAAGCCTTAATAAATTTTAAAGGATTAAAATCATACAAAGTAGTTCTCCAACCACAATGGAATGGAAACAGATATCAATAACAGAAAGAAATCTGGGAAATTCACAAACAGCTTACATGCACATAGTA